>NC_073236.2:133399615-134010384 GCF_029281585.2 Gorilla gorilla gorilla | reverse complement strand
AGTTGACGTTTTTGGCACTCAGAATAGTGTCTTGCAATTATACTTAGTTTAGAAAGAAGGGTTTGCTTTAACAGCAGAATGCATGAAATAAAAAAGTTCAAGTCAAATTTATTGGCTGCTGAGAGCCCTCCAGAATGTAGACGTCTGGTCTGGGGGAACTCAATGGATTTCTGTTCTTGGTACATGCACCCACTTATGTGTTCATGTCCCACCCCCCATCCTCACAGCCATTACATGAAAGCATCTGAGTGTTGTACAAGGTTAAAGCTTTTTGTGTTAATCTATCCCATATGGAGCAGGTATTAAACAGACAGCAAATTCAGTCAAAGCCTGGGGCAAGCATGTATTTGTAACTAGGGACACTGTCAAGGGACTTTTGTAGCAAAGAATACTGGGGGGGAAACAGAGAAAAGAGCATATGGAAAGTAGAAAAGTACCTCCCAGGCTAGACTAAGCCTGCAAATAATTGTATATGTGAAGACTCTAAACTTCTTACTATGGTCATAGTTGACATTTACAAACACTTGAGGAAGGGGTGCTCCTCCTGCTTCACCATGCCCATGAGACACAGAGTTACCCCATTTCTGAGCCTAACTGCAGAAATTAAACCCAGAAATAACAGTGATTCAGCACAACTCAACAGTGTCCCAGCACCAGATCCTGGACACACGGAAATTAGTAAAACAAAGGAGCTCTGCAAAAGTAATAGAAAGGCACATGCCAAGCTCTTCACCATTTAAGCGAAAAGATTTTATGTTTTAAGTACTGAATTTTGAGCAAATGAGAGACTGACTGAGAACTCTTGGTGGTTAGAATATCTATATCAAAATCAACATGTGACCAGGCCAGTTCATGACGTATATCAGACAATGGAGATCTGGAATAGACTCAGAACAACAAAATTGTGGGAAGCCAACTGGAGGAGACGCTGGCACTGCTGACCCTGGTTCAAGGGCAGGTTGATTCCCCAGGATGGAGGAACTGGAAGTCAGTACCAAAAGACAAGGTAGGCTTGTTTCTTTCTATATCTTTTTACAAACGTTTTTGCTTACTTATCAGATTTAAAGTGTTCTAAAACGTGGATACAGTTCTTCTGGGTGTTTTTATCCTCTGCTTGCGTGTACAAGATTCTTAAAGGACTCTTCTGGGTGACATAATCCTATCATCTATTCATGTAGATCTCTTGCATAGAATAAGCCCAAGCAAAGCCTGGAAAACCATTTATTAAGTGGAATGCATGGCCAGGGAGGTTTGAGAAGAGGGAGAGTTTGGGGTTAGATGATATCTAAAATCTCTTTCAGCTGAGTCTATTATTCTATGAGAGGTCTCTGAGCTCAAAAAACCTCACAAACATCAGTGGCCTGGCTGGACCTCTACCCTGCTACCCAGATGGCGACCTAGTAGGAGACCACCTTCTGAGTCAGCCAGATCAACCTTCTTCTTGTTGACAAATACTGAGTAGCCACTACATGCCAGTCACTGAAGATACAAAAGTGAGCAAAACCAACATAACCTTTGTGTTCTCATGGTGTTTCCATTGTAGAGGGGGATGCAGACATTGTTCAGTAATCACAGTAAGAGTGTGTATTAAAAGTGATATAAGGCCAGGCGTGGTGGCTCACGCCTGTAATCCCAGCACTTTGGGAGGCCAAGGCGGGCAGATCACGAGGTCAGGAGATCGAGACCATCCTGGCCAAAATGGTGAAACCCTGTCTCTACTAAAAATATAAAAATTAGCTGGGTATGGTGGCACATGCCTGTAATCCCAATTACTCAGGAGGCTGAGGCAGGAGAATCGCTTGAACGAGGGAGTCGGAGGTTGCAGGGAGCCGAGATTGCGCCACTGCACTCCAGCCTGGTGACAGAGCGAGACTCCATCTCACCAAAAAAAAAAAAAAAGTGATATAAAAGATCCAAATGAATCCTATGTGTCATATAATAAACTCGGCCTAGATTAGGCAATCAGCGAACAATGTCTAGGGGAAGTGATATTTGAGCCAAAATCTGATCTGAGGAACAGGAGTTAACTAAAGGAAGGAGGAACGTGAGTTTCCGGAGAGATGAAACAAACATATGCAGGGGAAGAACGTGACATCATAAAATCTAAAGGAAGGCCAGTAGCCTGGAGGAGAAATCCTGACGGACAGAGGCAATGAAGTGTCTAAGATGCAATGTGGGAGCCAGGCTGGTCCACTTAGGGACTCAGGCCGGGAAAGAGATTCTGCCCCTGAATCTAAGTGACAATGAAGAGGCGCTGTAGGTTTTAAGTTGAAGGTTAACTTAGATTTGAATTTGAAAAGACCAATTTGGCATTCACTTTCCTAGATGCAACCAAACAGTTTTTGAATCAACTTTTAACTTACACTCCTTAGGTAGGCAATTTTCAAACAATCTTCAAGGCTTGGTGCTTATTTTGCATATAAATGGTGGGCTAATTTGCGCTGCTTATAGCTTAGGCCCAAAGGATGCTGGCCAACTAGGGTTTTCTGGCCTTTCTGTGCAAATGAGCCTCTTTCATTTCCTTGAAGAGTTGAGCTCATTGGGAAAAAGCCAGAAGCACCGACAACAGTCAAGGATGGTGTTTGGGGCAGGAGTTTAATTAACTAATAGGAAGATTGACAACAGATGTTGAGAACCTGCAACAGGGGGAAGGACTTCAGATAAGGTACCAGAAATTCCACTTTCACCCTTGATAGAGCACTTAGCCACTTTGGGCTTCTGTTTCCTTGTTTATAAAATAGGATTCTTTCATTCATGCATTTGTTTTTTCTTGTTTTTAAATAATGCCCATTTACCAAATCTTGTGCTAAGCTCTGGAGATACACAAAATAAATAAAGTGTGGGGCCAGGCTTTAAGTCACGCACTGTCACTAGGGAAGAGAAGATCCAATCTTTAGTGAGTACTTACTGCATTCTGACAGTGTTTGGTACTTTCATATGCATTCCATTCTCTAATTCTTACAACAACCAGGGAAGATCATCAGCTTCTTAGCCACACTCTTAGAAATGGGAAAACCAAGACTTAGAGAGAGGAAGTACCTAACCTAAGCTCAGGCAGATGGTAAATGGCAGAGCCAGCTTTCACACTCAAGGCTGTTTGATTCCAAAGCCCATGTTCTTTTCACTGTAACACACTGTAAGCAAGTCATTACAGAACCAAGTGATAAGTGTTTTAGAGGAGGTATGTACAAAGAATTATGGGAGCAGAGTGGGGCGAGACTAATAATAGCTTCCCTGATGTTTCATAGGGCCGTCTGGAGGATCACATGCACTAATGGACTTGAAAGTGCTTTGTAAACTAAAAAGTGCTATATAAATATAAGGGATTATTGTAACCCACATATCCGGATCTGCTATGTGAGGGTGCTGAGTAATTCTCAGTGTGAGAAATACATGCTTGGACTATGGCTATTTAATTCCTTCATTTCCAGGACTTTCTTGGCATTCACTAAACCACAGGGGTGGGTCTGGCAGCCAGCAATCTCACACATTCTAAATGGAAGCTGATGCCTGTCAGCTGTGTGGGGACATTCCTGGGTGCTGAGCGCTCAAATGGCACTCCAGGTTTTTATCTCTGAGCTGAAAGGGAAAGGACTGATTTAGCTTGGAGAGCTCCCGAGCAACTCTCCTCCCTCTCCTGCTGTCCAGAACCCAGCAGCCCCTAAGAAGGCCCTCCCAATGCCTCAACTCCCAGTGATTTCCTGCTGGGACTGCCCACAGAGATAAGCTCCAGCAGGGGCCAAGCTGAGTCACCGTCTCCACCTTGCGGTGGGGCCCTGGGGAGAGGGATGGCTTGGAGACAGGGCCTGTTTATAATTACAGGGATTTTCCGGGCTACCCAGGATGAGGACAGAGTGGATTGTAAGCAGTTGTGCTCAGTAGCCAGGGAGTGACAATAGGGCTGTGTGACCCAACTTGGAGTTCACTAGGAGAAATGTGTGACCAGGCGAAGAACAGAGATCCTCCCACCGGCCAGTACTGTGGTTAGCATGGGCACTGCCTGTGTGAATATCTATCTATTCACATGGATGGGCATCCTTATTTTTTCTAAGTAGGAAGGCCTATCATCTTATTGTAGACTTAATTTTAAGGCCTCTCTAACTTACTAGGGCTCATGAAAACAGCTCATACTGCTGCCCCTGCTGGTCTCTCTGTCTCCTAAACATACAGGTTTGTATCATGAAGACTGGCAGCCCAAGGGTCAGGCCTGGCTCATGAAAGCTTTTCCCTCTCCAATGCCTCACTCCTCCAAGGCAAGTCACAGTAGGACAAGCACTGGGGCAGACTTGAGGACTGGAAGAGAGGCCGACTCGCCTCCTTGCTGTCTGTCCTCCTTCTCCTGCTCAGCCACACCCCTATCTCATATGCATGGGGTTTTCACCAGGCTCCCTTGCCCCACAAGTGTATTGACACAACCCTGCCTGTTCCTTATAGTCCGCAGAACAAGGATTAGCACCCTCGCCTCAAGGGGTCCCTCTGCTGGTGGAAATGACCCAGAAAGAGAAGGCATCAGAAGCCCAAGGAGAACCCTACCTTTTGGAGGAGCCACGGCTGCAATGAGGAGTTTGACTGTCCCACAAATATTAACCGCGTCCCCACAGAAAGGAATCAGCAAAATCCGAGAAGCAGAAAGGCAGGAGAGATGAGAGCCAGGAGAGAATCATTCCTCATATTTCAAGAAAAGAGACAGCTTTAAGAAGAAGAGGTAGGCAGCGGTTAAATTTCAGATAACATTAAATAGGATGAGGCCCCACCGAAGTTAAACCACTGATGAGTTTTACAACAACGATATCCAGAACTTGGTGGAGATTTCAACAAACTGAAGTGGGAAGGAAGCAGATGTAGACTGCTTTCCCTAGAACTTTGGAGGTGATAAGAATAAAAGAGGAAAATAAGAGAGATCAAGGGTCCTTTTATTCATTTATTTTTAATATGGAATCTTTTCATCATATTTATTGATTGGCAGGTGGTGTAAAGAAAGAGATTTAAGGCATGTCGGAGATAGCATGTTTGGTTGGACTAGTGCAGTCTCATTTCAGACCTGATGGTCCCCTATGCCTTCCCATCATAGCTTCCTTTTCCTCCGGTTTGGATGAATTATTACATGCTTAGAAGGTTAGAAAAATAAGAGAGATTGCATTCAGGACCTCAATGGAGGGGTGAGCCTTTGTCTAGTGGAAAGATTCTGTTTCCTCTGGAGAGGTAAACAAGGAGAAAAATACCAGTGAAGACATACAAATATTTTGAAACGGATGAGAGGGAAAGGAGGCCATTGATAGAGAATCATCAACTCATCATGCTGAGATGATCTTTTGAGAGTGAGAAGGCAGGTCATTTTGCAGATTGAAAGACGGCAAGCAGGTGTGGGATAGATGAGATGAAATATGCATGTTGGTTAGCCCTCAGTTTATTTACCTATAAGGTCCCTACATTAGATGATATGGTTTATCTCTGTGTCCCCACCCAAATCTCATCTTGAGTTGTAATTCCCATGTGTCAAGGAAGGGACCTGATTGGTGGTGATTGGATTATGGGGGCGGTTTCCCCCACGCTGTTCTTGTGATAGTGAGTGAGTCTCATGAGACCTGATGGTTTTAAAAATGGCAGTATTTCCTGTGCTCACACTTCACTTCTCTCACCTGCTGCCATGTAGGACATGCCTGCTTCTCCTTCTGTCGTGATTGTAAGCTTCCTGAGGCCTCCCCAGCCATGTGAAACTGTGAGTCAATTAAACCTCTTTTCTTTATAAATTACCCAGTCTTGGGTAGTGTCTTTATAGCAGTGTGAGAATGAACTAATACATTAGCCAACCTATTTATATTGCACAGCTTACATATACATGCTACACTCGGTTCTTACATACAATCCTAGAATGATCTGGTGTTTGGATTGCAAAGAGCCCTCTTTGGTAGGAATGTGCAGAGTCTGGGTGCCATCACTGCATGTCATTGTCCCTTGCCATATGCTACCTTTTACAAAGATAGCTGTCTCCTGCCATCAATAGGGCACATATGCTGACCACAATTTCCAGACTTTCTCAGCACTTATGTGTCATAGCTTCCTTGAGACATACAGCATGAGTTTGAGGCAGCTGGCTAGAAGCCACCCTAATGGCCCTCCTAGTTCAGTGTCACAGATTCTCATAAGGTGGGGCCGGTCAAAGGGAGAGGTGTTCTCATAGCAGGTTTCCAGAAGAGAAGCAGACATCAAGATGGATAATTCCCTAGGAGGATGATTATCTAGGATCCAGGACTGATTTTGGTAAGAACATTGAGCTTATATAGTTTTAAATTGCCCTAATTTCATACTCTTTTCGTTAGCTCTGAGGTAGTCTTGAAAACAAGCAATCTTGAAACCTGAATCATTTCAGTATGGTGAGAAAGTATAGCAGCCATAAAAAATAGCAGCCCAAGAGAACCAATGAAGATGGGGATAGAAAGAATTTGAAGCTTCTCAAAGCCCATCTCCAAGGAACTGTAAAAATCTGGCCTATTTGGCAGCAACCTAAAGAGCCCCACTCCCAAGGCTTGTCTTTATTTGACCTTACTCAGAGCTCACTTTTTGCAAACAGCTTTATTTCCTGGGCATTTGTTGAAAACAATCAGCAGCAATTGTTCACTGACTGAGGCAATAGACTTGAGGCTAATAAGACAGTGATCAAAAAATTAAAAAGGAAAACTGAGGAAACCATAGGGCATATGCAAATCTTCTATATTCATGGCAATCTTAAAGGCTACCACACTAGCTGGACTGTGCACATGCCCAGAACAGATCCAAGAAGACCTTGATCTCTTACCTCAAACTGTGTCAGCAGGCAGTGAAGGCTAAGGCACGATTTTAAAGTATCTGCTGGGGCATTGAAAGCATACCTCAATATACATAGAGCCCTTTCACAAAAGCTGGGAGATGTATTGGTTCAAGACCTTTAAGAAAATCTCTGTTAATTGAGAATTGACAGAATTAGTTTAAAACATTACTAATTAAATAGCCACAATATCAACCAAAGGCAACAATAACAAGCCATGTAGGAGTGTATTTGTAGTTTTCAATGAAAATTGTGAAACATGCAAAAAACCATACACAAAAAGTATGGTACGTAAATAGAGGAAAAACAGTTAATGAAAACTTTCTTTGAGGAAGTCTAGATGTTGGAATTAACAGACAAAACCTTTAAATTAGCTTATTCTTCTTAGTACTTATTCTTCAGAAGTAATTCTGTAACCTCCTTTGTATGCTAGTCATGGTCCTGATGGAGGCACTTGTTAATTTTCTCTCACCTGACTCGCACCTATCATGTTCCAGATATTTTGGCGGGGTCGGGGGTGGGGGTTCTTAGGAAGCATTTGACAGCCTGAAAATGAGATCTGTTTATGTTCTAATCTTTTCTAATCTTTTTTCCTTCTTTGTCTTCTTTTTCACTTAGCTCACTAAATGGCTCCATCCAGGGAAGGTCTAGGTTCCATTATCTTATCATTTCTGAATGTTGATATGTTATCTCAATCTTGGCCACCAAGGCTAAAAATGAACTGTGCTTTTCAAAGCAGTGCTTCCATAGTCTACATAAGGGGAGTGGATATTAACAAGTCCTTTGGACCTTCAGAGTTCTCTGGCACTGCGCCAAGACGTTTCCAGCACTCATTTTCCTGAGCCCTGAGGCCTGGGTGAGACACATCGGACCCTGGTTAATTTCAGAGAAGAAGCCATTACTGAGTGGTTCTAGGCTTAGTGTTCATTTTAAAACTTTTAATTCTTACATCATTGGTTAAGTAATTGGGCTCAACTGTGCTATCGGCATATTGTATTAATGAATTGCACATGTAGCTTTAATTTCTGCTTTTTAGGTTTCAGTTATTCTTTTTGTAACTCCTCTAGAGAAACACGTGTCTTTGTATATTTTTGGTCCTGTTTAATTGTGAAAACTTTCCTCTTGGCTGTTTTGTTACTAACAGATAATCACCTTCACAGTCCTGCCTTTTTTTTCTGCGGATGACAGCGGAGCAAGTTTGTGTGCGGCTGTATATCAGCCCTGGATTTGGGGTAGACACTGCACAGACCTGGACTGAAATCCAGTTTCCGCCACGTTCTTTGTAACTTGAGAAAATTTCTGAAAATATTAGCATCAATTTGTTGTTATTGTTGTTGTTTGTAAAATGAGGGTAAGAGTATTTGCCCCACAGGACTATTGAGAAAATTTGCTTTTCTTCCTCTTTATTGTACAATATTCAGGATTTTTTTCCCCACAAAATAAGAGATAAGATGTCGGTATTCGAGTCTTAATACATAACTATTCTAGGTGGCATTTCTCTTCCTGGCTGCATGCCTGGTCATGAAATGGTGACGAAATCTCCACTACCCTAACCATCGCTCCACTCAGCTCCCTGCCAGGAACCTGATTGAGACTACCTTGCTGGCACATGATTTCATTCACTAAGCATTTATTGAGCACTTACTATATACTGGTTACTCTACTTGTTAGGCAAAGACAAATAACACAGGATGTCTGCTGCAGGGAAGTCATCAAACAAAATTATTTTGGAGGGAGAAAGGTATAATTGCTGCACAACATTTAAGCATGTGATTTTTTTCCCCCCGAATCTCATTCTATTTAGCTATGTATGATCTATTTTAAATCAGAATGAGAGGCATAAAACCTGGAGTGAGTTATAGACATTATTGGGTTTGTTTGTCTTGCAGGGTTGTTTCATAATTAATGCTTTTAGGAGGGCTCTTATTTGCTATTGGCCACCATCTTTTTCTTTAATATCAGCATCTTCAATCCTGCCACGGTATTTAAATAAAAAGTACAAATATAGTTTTAATGTCATTCTCCTTGAAAGACCTTTTTTTTTTTTTTTTTTTTTTTCTTTTTTTTTTGTGACTCCATGTTATCTGTCAACCAAGAAAAGGCAAAAGATGAGACGCCAAAGCAGTAAGACAAGGCCTTTATTGGGAACTTACGAATTGCCATTTGGGAGACACAGATTTCACTATTAATAGAAGACAAATTATGTTCCAAAGAGAAGGAGAGAGTGGGGATTTTTAAAATGATGCCGAGGGCGCTTACACAAGTTGTATTGAAATATAATAACTACCCTGGTGGAGGTGGCTGGTTTAGTACAGGAGTCCGTAGTTCATTGGTTGTTGCTGTTTAGGAGTAGCAGCTCTGGTGAAAATCAGATGTTTTCCAGGATGCTGTGGTTCTGACACTCTGGTCCGGCTCAAAGTTTCAAGGCAAATTCCTATTTTCATGATTTTTGTTGTTGTTTTTGCAAGGTTGCTGTCCGTGCAGGTAGTCCTTCTTAGAGCAGCTTCCCAACACCATTTCGTATGCCACGTCTCACATATCCGCCGTCTTTACGGCTTCCCAACACCATTTCGCATGCCGCATCTCACATATCCACCATATCCACCATCTTTACGGCTTCTTCCCAACACCACTTCGCATGCCGCATCTCACATGTCCACCATATCCACCATCTTTACAGCTTCCCAACACCACTTCGCATGCCACGTCTCACATATCCACCATCTTTTCTTTGGTAACTTTCTTTGGGTTATGCCACTGGGTCTCCCCTCCCCAGCCTGCCCCCCAACCACAGCTGTTGTCCACACTTCTCATCTATGCATTTTAATTCCCACCTATTAAATGAGAATGGTCTCTTTAATCTTTTTCCTCAGCCTTCTTTCTTTTTATCTGATTCTACTGGTGACTGGATATTTTCAACTCCTGAAACTAAACATGATTTTGCTGATTTGTTTTTAGAGCTTTTGTGATAAGAGTTAGAAAAATGGAGAGAGTGACCACAGAAGAACCTTGGGTTACAGACAAAGAAGGTCCATGGAATGGGGTGCTGGGGAGGTTTTTGCCGTTAAAAGCAAAGGCAAAAAGTGTAATTACTTTTGCAATAACCTAATCATAACATGAGTTGTGCCACCATTGTTCAGGAATATGAGAGCCCTCAGAGTGAACTCCATGGGTCCACAAAATCAAAATGGCGATAAACATTGCAATCTCCTGCACACAGTTGTTACGATGACCTCCATATGTTAATAAAGTCTGGCTCAAAAACAAATACAAAACTGGGAAAAAAATTCTATTGTCAATCAACATGTGTTTCAGCAAAAATGCAGTGAGAGAGTTCCAATTTTTCAGAGGACTCCTGTGTAGTAGAATACATGCCAGCACCTGAATGTCTTTATTCTCCACCAGTGAGTTTCTTGAGATAAGTTATCTGAACAGAATATGAAAGGTTTCTGTAGAAAGAAGCTGCCTGAGTGTCATTGCGTTGGTAGTGACCACAAACTGCCTTATTTTAAAAGTGGAACATGCACATCATAGCTCGTGTCCACAAAAGCTCAGGCCATGTGCTGTGTTAAGAAAATCACTCAGAGATCTTTCATTTGTACTTTTGCAAGGGCTATAGGGTTGTAGACAAAAGGTTATTTTCATGTCTGTCTTCATCATTATTATTATAAGAAATTAATATCATCCACCTTATCTAGGAATGCTTCAAAGGTCTTGACCCGACCTAAACCGTGAACCCAAAACTGAACTGATCCACATTAATTTTCAAAACCATCAGCTGAAACTGAAACCACATAGTAATTATAGCTGAAATGTATACTGAAACAACGTCTTCTGAAAACCTGACTTGGCTTGATATATTTCGAAAGGTAATTAAGGTATGTAAAAATGTCTCTGACCGACAGGTCATCGGAGCTTTATTTGTAATATGAGTCAAAGCACATGCAGTGTGACCAAAATAATTAAGAAGAGAAAAACCACCCTGGATCTTAAAATGATGGCGCTATCAATTTTCAGACTGTTTTGCTGGCGGGGAGAGGGGAGGGGAGCATGTCTTAGGCCTAGGCGATCTGCACTTGATCTTCAGGGTGGGTAAGGGGTGCATCCAAGAGCCAGGCCTTTGAGGGGTCAGCCTGAGAAACATGGAGAGCTGAAGAGAGCAAAACTGAGCAGGGACCTGGGCTGGGGAAGGAGAGAACTATGACCATAGTGAGGAAGGTCTCCTGGGGCGCTCAGCAAACAGATTTAAACATTTTCTAAAACTGAAGAAAATAGCTATACCAGATCCTAAGTGATCTCTTGTGCTGACTAGAAAAAATTCAAAATTGAACTAAAAACTTTATTTGAATCACTCCCCTTTGGAACACTGCTTTTAGTTTAGAGTTTAAACCGGTCCATTGCTCAGGTTGGAGGTCTGGGAAGGACAAAAGGCTGCCTCCTGTTTCTTGTACCTGTATCCAGGGGCTCCCCACACTCCACCTTCAGCATCTGTGTGTCCATCTGTTCCGCTCAGTGGACTGGGCAATTTAAGTCTCTCTAGGCCTGACACAGAATAAACACTTGCAGGTGAGCATACCAGATCTGGAAATTCAAAATCAGAAGTGTTCCAGTATCTAAAACTTCTTGACCACTAATGTGACACTGCAAGTCAAAAATTCCATGCATCATGGCTTAACGCCAACTTTGTTTCATGAACAAAATTATTTAAAATATTGCATAAAATTACCTCCAGGTTGAGGGTATAAGGTGTATATGAAACATAAATAAATTTTATGTGAACTTGGGTCCCATCTTCAAGGTATCTCATTACATATATACAAATATTCAAAACTCCAAAAAATGCCAAAACACTTCTGGTCCCAAGCATTTTGGATAAAGGATATTCAACTTTTAATAGTTATTAAATGACTACATGAATGCCTCAATGAATGAAATCTTGTGAATTTTCCGAAAGGGAGAGTTACATGGGGCTTGGCAGGAGTCTTTTTTATCCCATCGTGAGAGCTGGGCCCAGAGAGACTGTCATCTAACCCTGCTTTAGTGATGATGGGTGTGGTGGGGGAAGGAGCCCATGGCTGTGGGCATGTGTGGGCCACTGTCTCACTCGGGAGATAAATGATGGATGTTACCAGGGAGGTTCAGGGCCGGAAGCACACACACACACAGCCACTATCCCACAGAGTCTCCACCCAGTGGTGACAGAGATGGGATGAGAATCAATACAACACTTTTCTTTTTGTTTTTAGTACAGATTTTTAAATCCTAGAATAAAAGGCTAGAAATAAAAACAGAAAGAAATCAGAATACAAGGCAAAACAACCAACCAACCAAACATCTTAAATCTGAGCTGGAACAAGGGTGGGTTGCAGCCAGTCAGTCTGCAGGTGTGTTCCTGGTGCCCATGGCACCTCACTCTGTCAAAGAGCTTGACATGCACAGCAGCTCAAGATGGGCATATGCTCTGCTATTGTGCAGAGGAGCAGCTGAGCCTTGCACAGAGGTGGAATTCACAGTCTTCACTTCACATGAAGAATCTCTGAGCCTAGGAAAGACTTGAAATAACCTCCTTAAAGTTATAAGGAAACAATATAATTTTGACAGCTATTGTCTAAAACTGCAAAAGATGCTAATAATTTTCCAACATGTATTGTACATACAGACCCATAACCCACCCAGTTTATTTTGATATTAATTTCAGACCCATAACCCACCTAGGTTATTTTGATATTAGTTTGTGCAGTTAAAAAAAATGAAATGATTTGGATAATTGAAATTTGCAAGGACCATGGTAGATTAGTAAAAATGAATAACAATAGATTGCTTCAATTTCTTTTCATTTCTAATTCATAGCAGGAAATGAGAAAGCACATTAGGTCAATGGTTATGAACTAATTAAGAGGGAAACTAAAAGCAATTGCATTTTGAAATAGGTTGTGCAAAGAATATGGAATATCCAAGGTATCTGTAAATTTACAGGCTTACAGCACTGGGTTTAAGCCGGATAACCCGGGCTTCTACCTTAGTTCTTGCACTTATTAGCTGTGTAACATTGAGCAATTTACTTAAACTCCTTGACTCTTGGTTTGCTCATCTATGGCATATAAATAGTAATAAATACCTTACAGGTTCTTGTTAAAACGTTACTGCGTAGCTTTTCAAAATGTCTTGTGCAGTGCTGATCAGATGGTCTGTGTTTAGTATTTTTTATCTGCATCTGACTTCAGATTAGAGAAGCCAGAAAGAAAAACATCTCACCTGACAAAGAAAATTAAAATCAGCTGGTTGGGACCTCACCCTCACATGCTAGGAATTCCTTGCTTTGCACATTAATGTCTTCATTAAATATTCATGGGCATTGTTCATCTTTTCTGAATCCGCCTTGGAACCCTTGAGGAAAAGCATGTCCTGTGTCCCTCAGAAGGCTGCCCTGAGCCTGGATGCCAGTGGTGGCAATGGACACGCAGGCGATTACTGGATGAAAGATGAGGGTGGCTGGGTGTGAGCAGGTCACTTCCAGGGCAGCACTCAGCTTTCTGAGCCAAGATGCCGATGCCAAGAGGGCTGTTGTTCTCTATCCAGCACCCAAATCTGCATTTTCCCTCCCCCTGTCTCCCAAAGGGAACACTGTGGCTTGCTTCTATTTTAGTAAAGGGTACATTTTGCCCCAGGGAGCCCCCATTTCTGAAAGCACGGGAAGTGGGATACTGGGGACTTTCCCTGCAGTCCACTCGGATGGGTCATTAAGAAGGATGAGAGTCCCATCTAGCACTAGGAATAGCAGCCGCTCACAAAAACACCACAGGGGCTTGCCCTGTCTTCACAAGCACAACCTCATCTATGAATAAACCATTTATGTCTGCAAAAGGTAAAGCCAGCAGACTGAAATGAAGGCCTTTATGATGATCCAGTTTTATTTAATGACGAGTAAATATATTGTTCTCTTTTTTTGTGATTTTCTGAATAACAATTTTTCTTTTCTGTAGTTTATTTTATTGTAAGATACCATATGTAATACATACAATATGCAGCATATGTGCTAATTGATTTTGTTATCAGTAAGGCTTCTGGTCAAAATTGGCTACTAGGAATTAAGTTTTTTGGGGAGTCAAAAGCTATATGCAGATTTCTGGCTGTAAAAAGTTTCAGGGAGTTGGCACCCCGGACCCCTACATTGTTAGAGGGTCAATTATAGATGAAATATCCAGGCAAATTCATAGAGAAAGAAAAGAGATTACTCGTTACCAGGGACTATTGGGGAGGGTGACTGCTTTATGGGTACAGGGTTTTTTTTTGAAGGTGATGGAAATGTTTTGGAACTCAATACTGCTGATGGTTGCCTGCACATCATTCTGAGTGGATTGAATGCCACTGAATTGTACCCTGTTGAAATGATACATTTTATATTTTGTGTATTTTGTCATAATAGTAAAACTAGTTGTAAGGGCTTTGCATATTTGAATCTAGCTTTATTTTGTTAGTCAACAAACTAACCGTATTGATGTTAAATAAAGCTAACAAATTAACTTTCTTTATTTTGATTCTTCCATTCCAGTGCTGTCTTCCACGGTCTTAACAAACTGAAATGCTCACACTTCAAAGAATAGACATGTGACTTCTTATCTTCATTTCTGCCCTCCTCTGCCTGGCTAATACTCACTGGTGCACACATTCATATTCCAAGACAGGACTCATATCACCAACTCATGAAGTCTTTTTTGAACTACTCAGTATAGACTTTGTGCGCCCACCACAGTTGGGCAACTTTTAATCCAATCCATTATATTGTTTAGGTACTAAACATGGGCTGCATAACAAACTGTCCCATAACTCAGTGGCTTAAACCAATAATATTTCTTTTATTCACAAATCTTCAGCTGGGGCAGGGCTTGGTGAGGATAGCTCCTTTCTGCTCCAGTTAGCCCCAGACAGAGCAACTTGAAGGCTGGACTTGCATAAAAGCTCATCCACTCTCATGTCTGGTGGTTCATGGGGCCATTGGCTGTGGCCTCAGCTAGGACTGCCAGCTGGGATGCCTACACACAGCCTAGCCACGTGGCCTGAACTTTCTTACAGTATCCCGGCTGAGTTCCATGGTGAGCCCCAAAATACAGAAAACCAAGCAGAGCCATATTAACTTTTATGTCTAACCTCAGGAGTCACATGGCTCCATTTCTGCCACATCCTATTAGAAGTGGGTCACTCGAGTCAACTTAAGAGATGAGGTGATATAGACCCTACTTTTTGTGGGAGGAGTGTCAGAGAACTGATGGGCATGTGTTAAAATCACCACAAATACTCCCTGATCTCAGACAGGTGGACCCACCCTGGACTTCCATGGTCCTTCTCGCTTCTCCTAGAATGTTCTTCCTGTCTGTCTTCATTCCTAGGCTGTTAGCTGCATGAGACTGTATCAACTTTGCTCAATATCATATCAGTAGGTAGCACTGTACCTAAATGTTTATTGCATAAATAAATATATTCTTGCACCCAATTGTTTACTAGATTTTCTTTGCCTATGGTTGCCTGAAGACAGGAATTGTGTCTTATCAAGCTCCATATCCCCAGCACAGCCATGGTGGTGTCCAGCACAAAGCAGGAGCAGCAGTTATTTGTGAAATACATTAATACATGCATAGATGGATGGCTGGATTTGTTAGCTAAGAATATATGTATATTTGTGTGTGTAGGTGGAAGACTTTTTATCAGATAACCCCAGCAAGGACAGAAATTTAATTTTCTTACCTCTCTACATTCAGGGCTAGGAAAGCACTTACAGTGGAATAAGTAGTCAGTATGTTCATTCAATTTACTAATTAAATGAATAAATAAATGAATTTGTAGTTTGCTCTTTCCTACAGAAATAAATTGAGACATATTAGTTGTCAAATGACTGCAGCTTATGTTATATTTAATGGATTCTATTGTAATTTGATATTTTTTTCAATGACCACGGTGTTTAGTATTAATTCTGACCTAGTAATCATACTAACGTAGCGATTCTCAAGTGGCATTGATTCTGCCACCCGAGAGATGTTGAGCAACGGCTGGGGAGGTTTCTGGTTGGCTCAACTAGGAGGATGTTACTGGCATCTAGTGGGTAGAAGCCAGGGATGCTGCTGAAATCCTACAATGCACAGGTCAGTCCCCCTACAAAGAAGAATGACCCACTCACAAATTTCAATATGTGCAAAGGTTAAGAAACATTGGATGAAAATTCAGGGAAACAAAGACGACTAAGACATTGCTTTTGTCACTAAGAGACTCACAAGAGAAATAGATAGGTAAATCAATATAACAGGGTGACTTAAATGTAATAATCTAAATGTGTAGAACAAATAGAGATGGAATAGGGTGGGAGTCATGAACTCACCTGGACTTCACATAAAAATTCTATAGAAAGGGGAACAGCTTGTGCAAAATCATATAAAAAAACGTAGACTGAAAAATATACATTTAATAATGCCGAGAACTAGTAGGAACTGATTAGAAGGAAATGGAGATCCCCTTTACCAGGGAATGAACACCTAAGATGGACATTAAGGCATCTTTTGATATCTGTAAAGGATGTTCAGCACCACAGCCATCTTATTAAACATTTCAATGTAAATTTTTGATTAAATGAATGACAGATAGATTCATGGGGAAAAGGAGGCTTTACTTTATTTTAATATTAAAATAGAAAACCTCTAAGGCTGGCTGTGGATCCTGACTTTTCTTGGGAGGTGAGGACCCTTCTGTCATCTACATGTTCTCTTCCCCTCATCAATTTATTGCCTCTCAGCTTTAAATCCACCCTTCTTGCCCTGCTGTGAAATCTTGCAGCTGGGCCCTGTAAACATTTCCTCTCTGTCAGCTGGTAGGATGTTAGGCTTTCTCAGTAGAGATCAGTGGTAGCATCCTGAAAGGGGCTGATGGAAGAGAGACATTTTCCTTCTAGGTTTCCGTCCTCAGTTGTTGTTGTTGCTACTATTATTACTATTCTGTGTGGGGTATATGTAATGTATATATCACTACGTATTTTGAAGACTCATACTTTAAAACTTTTTGTAACGTCCACGCACCAATAAAAAGTTGGGGCCAGGCACTATGGCTCACAGTTGTAATCCTAACAGTTTGGGAGGTCAAAGTGGGAGAATCTCTTGAGCCCTGGAGTTTGAGACCAGCCTGGGTAATATAAGATCTTTTCTCTACAAAAGAAAAATTTAAAAGTTAGCCAGCTATGATGGTGTCTGTAATCCCAGCTACTTGGGAGGTTGAGGTGGGAAGATTGAGCTGGGAAGTTGAGGCTGCAGTGGGTCATGGTTGCACCACACACTCCAGCTCAGCTAACAGAGTGAGACCCTGTCTCCAAAAAAAAAAAAAAAAAGTTGTAGGTGAGAGATTGAAGACAAAAAGACCAATCTCTCTTGCCCTCCTATAAAGTCTCTTTTCAGTTTCTACTTTCTGTGTTTGCATTCCCCTTTATTTTATTTAATTTTATTTTTAGTTCCACAGGTTTTTGGGAAACAGGTGGTGTTTGGTTACATGAGTAAGTTCTTCAGTGGTGATTTGTGAGATTTTGGTGCACCCACCACCTGAGAAGTATACATTTGAATCCCCCTTTAGCTTGGGCAATTGACATGATGAATTACTTTGAGTTAGACTTCCTGGTTCTTGGATTTAACACTAACCACATCTATAGCTTTGTGCAAAGTATGTACATTTTATGCATTGGAATCACCTTGTTTTATAATTGAGAGTATTTTAAATTGTTATTAAAAGGGAATACACTTTACATAGTGCCCTGAAACATGTAGATAATATAGAAAAAAATGTTTTAGAGAGTACTCTGGCATACAGTAAGTGTTCAATAAATTTTTTTTTTCCCTAAGCCAAAAATCTGTCTTCTAACACAGAGATGTGGCCTTATCTTTGAAAGCATTAGCAGGACCCTGTTACAGGAAGACAATGACTCCTACACAAATATAACAAGTACTGCATATCCAGTACTGGCGAACCGGTAAGTTAGTAAGTTAGTCGTGGTAGAATTAGGACCATTGAATAGAGTAATAATAACAGTTAACATTTATTGTGCAAAACCATCGATGAAGCAATGTTCCGGTTGGTTTTGCATAAATTAGCTCATTTAACTCTTAACAGTGACGCATCAGCTCATGTAACAGCAAATGTTCTCCCATCCTGTAATCGGGGATACTGAGGTGTCTACTGTGTAGACAATTTGTCCGGGTCACAGAGCTAAGAAGGGGCAGTGAGGATTAGAAGCCTGTGAGTCTTCAGTGATTCTAATGGCTGTATTATACTTCCTCTAAAAACCACAGGTATATGTGTTTTGGCTTAAAAATATATATTAGAATGGTGATGCTGGGAAGGACTTTGGCAATCAACCAACCTAACTGCTTGAAAGCCGGGGAGATGCTGACGTCCAGGCACCAAGTAACTTGCACAAATCTTTAAAGTTAATTTCGTGTTATTTCTGGAACTGGAACCCAGGTCTCCAGGTCTCCTTAGTCTCAGTTCTATGCTCTTATGTGTCTCTTGCATTCTTCCAATGACATGATTAATATTCCAATGTGCATTATTGATTTCCTACATGGTTACTTTTTTTTGTATCCATGTCTCCCCAGTCAACTATATCCTATCCATATGAAGTCTTAAAGTCATATAAATTAAATGAGAACAACGTGTTATAGAGGAATAAGGGAATAGTTGCTAGATTTTTTAAAAATAAAATGATTTCAATCGATAGGTATTTATGGAAAAACACTAGACTCTTTATAAATATCTTTATGCTTAAATATATTTTAATTGGCAGCACTAATAAAAGAGAAGGACTTCAACAGAAGCCTTGGGATTAATAATTACTTTGCTAAAAATGATGAATTCTTGGCTGGCATGTTTGCAGGGGTTGGGCTGTGAGTCCCTGAACGGCTGGAACCCTGGCAGAGAGGAGTCCGGAGTGTGGGAAGAGGGGCATCACAGAGAGATGCATCCTACAGAGACTGGAGGACTCCGAGCTTGGGGAAGAGACAGTTAAACCTTCCCCGTGAGAGCGAGTTATATCACGCAGCGCCAGTGCCAGGTCAGCAGTCTGGCTGGAGCTGGACCGGCTGGTGGCGCCAGGCAGTGCCAAGCACCCCTGGCAGCCCTGCAGAGGGTTCTCAAATCCAGATTTCATTCTGCAGTCCCGGCAGTGTTTTGACGACTGCCTCACTAAAGGAAGCTAAAAGCTGTGCTGATGCCTCCCAGACGAGCCTCGTTGGAAGCACAGAACCTTCACGGCTCGGAGCCGCTGACACCGTGACAAAGGGAGCCCTGCTCAGGTGAGACAAGGCTCAGGGGTTCAGATGCTGGTCGTCTGGTACAGGTCTCTGCCATGTGCATGAGAACAAGTCCGTATGCCAGGCTGGACGCTGCTATCAGACAGATTGATTTGCCGAGTGTCTTTCAGCATTTCCCTAATTCCTTTTTGAAAAGCAAGAGCTAGGCTGATCATGTACCTGGGTCATAAAGCCCACTCTAAAATCAGGGAGATGGCTTTAGAGAGGATCCAGCCCAGGAGAAATCTAGGTCTGACTCTCGGATGTGTCAGCAACTGCCCCAAGTCTGCTCAGTAGGTCCCCAGAGGTGATTCCTCTCCATAGTCTGTGAACTCATCATGGAATGCTGGCAATGGACTATTTCACGGGGTCTGGAGTGCTGAGTTGTAGTTCAGAACCTGTCCTAGCGGCACCAGGAAGCCCTGTGGTGTTGGGCAAATCACATAACCTCTTGGTGTTTCTGTTCTCTATTGAAAAAGATGGTTATGTATTTGCCATGACAGGTTCAAACTCCTTAGGGGTAAAATTGTGCCCTATTTACCTTTGTTTGCTGAGTCCTTGGCATAAGGCCTGGTGTTTGACACACCTAAAAATTACCCATGGACTCTGTGCTTTGGGACAGAAAAGGTGATGACAAGATGCAGGTGTAAACTTGGAAAGGCCATGAGATCTAGGTTATAGTCTCAGTGAAGTTAGCTACCCATTCAGAGCCCTGTAAAATGAATACAGCCATGTTTTGTGTTGTGTGATGACATCAGTGCAGATGTGAGCCAGACTTAGGCTCATGGTGGGCACTTCAGCAGGTGCTAGCCCTGGTGGGCTTAGCTTTGTGTATGTCAGACCCCAGTGACGGGTCTAAGGGTTGGAGAGGAGACCGGGAGTGATCTCAGGCTCTGGGATGAGGGCATATTTGGAACAGTATGGCTGAAGCCCTGTCATGATGACCAAATTGTTCTGATGACTCTGAGCCATTCCCCAGTTGGAGTCGATCTCCAGGATGACTGATCCACTGGGCAGGGTCTGGTGTTAGGAGACAACACGGTGCTCGCAGTCAGGCAGATGTTCTTGTTTCAATACCAAACAGATACATCCAGAAGGCAAATAGAATGGTGTTGGCTTCCTGATTAAATCTCACTTGCCTCCCCCACTGCCTTGGGGGCCCTGTTCGAGCTTCCTCCTTTGTCTGACCATGTTGATATTGGAGGACGTGATCTCCATTCTCTTGCTGCTATATTCCCTTCTGGCCTTATTTTGGGAGATGCCCTGCTTCATTGCTTCCGTGACAACTGTTGCTTGTATTTTCCTGCTTGCTTCCCGATATTTCTCATCTTCATGCCTCTGCTTAAGCTGGGCACCCTCTCCAGTGACCTGAATGACTTGTATTCATTGTTTAACGCTACGCTGAGCTCCCACTTCCTCCAAAACGCCTCCCCCTGATCTTTTAGGTGTTTCTCTCCTTGTCCTGAAAAACACCCAGCATTGTATCTATTACATAAGATTGTACTGCTATTATCTACACCCTGCCCCATTCATCTGTGCTCCTTGAAGGCAGGGACTGTGGTTTCACATCCTGATATATCCAGAGTCTAGTGCAATGCCTGGCTCACAGGATGGAGAACCTTGTCCGAATGTGGGGAGGAAGAAAGAATATCCAATTTCTGGGAAGATGACAATTTCTGGGGGCTTCCAAGAGTTTCATGGTCCTCAAGAAGACTGTGGCTCTGGTTGACAACAACAACCAGGAAACCAAAGTAGAAACCCAGAGCCCAGACACCAGCACTGGGGGTCTCAGGGAGGCTGCAGCTCAAGGGCTGTGGGACACGGGTGCTCTGGGCTCACTGTAGGGAGAGAGATTCCCACAGTTGAAGGCACCCGGCTCCTCCAGGTCACCAGCCTTGGTTTGAGCTATGCTGGATGGGGTGGAGGCTGAACCTTGGTCTCACAGTGGAAGTAAGATTGAATGGTGGGGTGGACAGTGAGGTCAAACACTCAGTGAGGATCAGTTGCATTGTTAGACTATTTATTCCAGCATTGATTTGCTCCCAGATGACAATATGTTGTTTTAGGATTTGGGTAATTTGCACAAAGAGGTTTTTAAGGCCCTGACTTCGTCCTGGTGTAGACAGTGAGGAGATCTTCCTGGTGGAGCCTGGGTGCATGCATGCAGTGTTTCTAATTAGTCATGCAGCAGGACGAGGAGGACCACAGCCTCCATGGTTCTTCCTGTTGGATGTGACCATCCTTTGAGCAGAGATTGCTACAAAGGCAAAGCTGGAATAGCATGGACGCCTAACTGTGCCCAGGAGGCAGAGTCTTTGAGTTGTGACCGACACATCTCACACTAGTTTAGGCAAGAGAGGAAATGTATCGGGTCAGGTGACCAGGAAGATTAAACACAACTTTGACCCAGCTGGACCCATGGGCTGAATAAAGTCAACAAATATAAGTATTGTTTTTTGTTCATTTTTTCTCTACTTCTCAAGTTTGCTTTTTTTCTGAATTCTCTTTCATACAAGCAAACACTCTCCATGGATTGTCAGAGAGAACCTGACAGTTCTTATTAGTAACTCCAATGATAAAAGAGGACCCCTTTCCCTAGAGTTCTCGCAAAATCCTCAGGTCCTTCGTTTGGCCTTGTTCGGCTCGCAAACACATCCCAAATACAGCCCTGGGGTCTGGGGATGCAGTGTTCTGAGAGGCCCAGCGTGGGTCAGTCCCTCCCCTGGCCCTGCCCCTGCCCCATCCCCATATGAGAAGTGCATGCAATAAAGCTACAATTCAAGCTGGCAGGGCAAGAGGGGAGCTTAGAAATTATCTGGTTGACTTCCCTCATTTTAGGTTTATTAATTTGGAAAAGGAGCAATGCCGTGAATATTTTATGTACTTGCTGGTTACAATTTAGAGAATTAAAATGAAAATAAAAACCACGCATAATCCTCTAACATTTAGATGTACTTCTGATCATTTGATATTTTCCCCAAATACTTTAAAAGTTATCTACATCATTTGAAATATATTAATATTTTGGAGCTCTGAATTTACCTTAACCATTTTTCCTTGTCATTCACTTTTCAAAATTATTTAATGACCTTCCTTAGCACGAATATATCCATTTATCAAAATTCATTCAGCCATTCCCCTAGTATCAATACCTTCTTTTTAGGGGTGAAGAAATTGAGGTCTAGAGAAGGTAAGTGATCTTCCAAGATTGGCAGCAGAGCTAAGACAATCTTGTTTATACCTTATTTATCAAAGTTAAATTACCTACCTAAGGTCTTTGTCTCTCTCTATATATAGACAGATGTCTGGAAGACATGGAAAAGTGATTCCATTCTTTTTTCTTTTTGGTGGCTTTAAAAATTGGCAGATAGGCCAGACATGGTGGTTCATACCTGTAATCCCAGCACCTTGGGTAGCCGAGGAGGGCGGGTCACCTGTGGTCAGGAGTTCGAGACCAGCCTGGTCAACACAGTGAAACTCCGTCTCTACTAAAAATACATAAATTAACCTGGCATGGTGGCAGGCACCTGTAATCCCAGCTACTTGGGAGGCTGAGGCAGGAGAATCGCTTGAATCTGAGAGGCGGAGGTTGTGGTGAGAGGCGGAGGTTGTGGTGAGCCATTGCACTGTAGCGTGGGCTACAAGAGCAAGGCTCCATCTCAAAAAAAAAAAAAATTGTCAGATAAGAAAGAGAGACGTATTTGATCTGAGTAAAACGCTCCTCCCAAAATGAGGCCACCTGAAGCCCTGACGAGAAGTTATCCTCAGAGGAGGGGCCAGTGTAGCAGGTAGAAGTTGGGTTAGTTACCGGGGGGTGGGGGGAGGGCATCAGCAATGAGCTTTTCTACATTTGCAAAGATGGAGAGCATATTGACAATGCACACTCTTCATGAAGGGCCACATGTAGGTGCTGCCTCTGCCTGTACATTTTCTTCCATTCCACAGATACTGATTGCTCCCGTACTCTCTGCCAGGCACAGTTCTAGGCACTGAGCATAAGCAGAGAAAAGATACGAGCTGTGCTCCCAGGGAGCACTGCTAGGCATGAAAGATGGCACAGAAAATTAGACAAAGAAATAAATGAAGAAGACAAGATGGAGATGGATGTTAATTCAAACGGTGAACAATGATGAGGACTGGAGAGTGTTGGACTGGGGCTAAGTTGTTGAACTGGCTACTTAGGAGGTGAAGATCGGGTTCAATTGTGAAGGAGAAGATGGGCCGGAGAGACAGCATCGCAAGCAAGGGTGAGCTGGTTCAAAGATCCTGGGTTAGGTGGTGCAGGGCGTGTTTGAGGAAGAGAAGGAAGTCCAGCCTGTGTGGCCCATGGCTGAGCCTAAGCAGAGGGTGTGGAACCAGCCTAGACTGAGGTCAGGGACAGGCAGGGCCAGGTAAGGGCTTGGTATTTCTTTCAAAGTGTTCCGGGAAGCTCTGGGGAGTTTTCCAGCCGGGTAGTGCCATGCTCTCATTTCTACTTGGGAAGATCACACTGGCTTCTCTGAAAGTGCAGATTTTATGGAGCCAGGAATGGCAGCAGTGAGACTGATGAGGAGGTTACTGTCAAGGTTCAGGCAGAACACCCTGGTGCCTTATACTGCCTTGGAAAAATCAGCTGGGAGAGGCTGCTTGGAGATCAGGCCACAGGTCACAGCGGAACTGAATGGGCCTGGTGTTGGGGTGGTGAGTGGTGGCCTGTTTAGGGAAAGGGGAAAATTAAAGAGAAGCCTTACAATTCTTTAAACATATGAGAATTTAACACCCAATCTGTTTTTCCTTCATTTTCTACTTCATTCAGGAGGAAAAGTAGACAAGAGGGAGAAATTGAGATTCAAATAATCCAACACTCAGGCAGATTGCCTGCTAGCATGCTTATCTCTCATCAGCACAGTGAGGGAGGGGCCTGTGTCACTTTACAGATGAGGCAGAGGGTCCCGCAACTCCTTAAGGGTGGAACTAGGATTGGAAACCACTCCTCCTGGCTCCTCTTTTCCTGCCAAGAGCGCTGCACCAGCTCTGGAGGAAGCCTCAGGAGAGGTTGCACAGGTCTCAGCTGCCTGTGGTATTTGAGTGGCCATGGAGGATGGAATTTATGCTGCTGGAATAATTAGAGCCACTGCCCCTCATCTGCAGAGAAGACACACTAGAAGGCTCCTGTGCCTCGCTTTCGAAATTGGTTATAAGCTGCAGGCTGATGTTATCTTTCCTCACCCTTCAGACCCAAGTTCCCCAACTCCTCTCACCGCCCCCAACCACCGCTTTAATGACCGGTAAACAAGCAGCTAAATGCACCATGCACTGAGGGGCTCCAGCGAGGGGAGGAGGTGACTCTTCTGAAGAAGGGCTCCACCTGAGTTACTGAGTCAGCGAAAAGGCACCTTTATCCAGGCCTAGAGCAAAACGCAATCAGCCTTCGCAGGGCTGGTTTCCCAGCCATGAGCCTGGGGGAGAGGGCTGGCTGCAACGGGGGCTGCCAAGGGCCCAGGTTCTGTGCTGGAAACAAGAGCACTCTGGTGGACTCGGAAATACAGCGCTGAGGTGGGCGGGCTTTAGTCGGAGCCACCGCCCCGACATTCCTGCCCCAGGCTTCTCTCCCAGGCCTTCCTTCCTGGCCCTGCCATTCTGCATTCCTTAGGAAGCTGCTGTATTCCCACTCGCGGCTGCCAGGAAGCCTCCTCTTCCCCCGAGCTTTACAGCGTTCATTATTTACCTTCCAGTTTGCACAGTTATATCACTGGAGTTTAAGAACACTTTCTATGTGCAGAACAAACATT
The DNA here is from genome assembly GCF_029281585.2 of Gorilla gorilla gorilla. Taxonomy (NCBI): domain Eukaryota; kingdom Metazoa; phylum Chordata; class Mammalia; order Primates; family Hominidae; genus Gorilla; species Gorilla gorilla. The sequence goes on along the minus strand of NC_073236.2, from coordinate 133,985,491 downwards.
CGCACATGCCACAACATACAGTGGGCTGTTTTGTGCCACGTGTTGTGCTACTGTATGCAAATTAAAGACGAAGTTAACATTCCCTGGTGCTGGCTTTTCCTAGTGTGTGGGTATCCATTATAGACTTCAATTCTTTGTAAATATTTCAAAGGAAGAAATTCAAAGAGATGATATGAAGGTTGTGAAATTCCCCATCATAAAATCAGAAACTGATTAAACCTGGAACATGCAAAGCCAATATTGATTTCAGCAGCAAAACCAAAATCAGGACAAGCAGACACAATATTTTCATAATTAAAAAAGAAAATGAGCTCATGTGAAGAGATGTTATCATCACTCGTAACTTGAAGATGCTTTTGGATACACTGCAATAATTCAGCTAACGTTAACATAAAAATGAAAGAAATTTTTCCACATCTGTATTATTAGCAAATGAATTAGGCAATTAATAATTTGTTTGCTTTAAAATGTCATTTTCATAAACACAATTTACGCATTATATATTTATGACAATATCTTTCATTATAAAGTTATTTTTACTTAGTGTTTATTGTATGTTAATTCACTCTCTTTCTGTTCCTTTTTTATTGTCAAAAGTCCATATTATGTAGAGATAATTCTTGCTGGCTATTGTAATATATAATCTTGTTAGAATATATTCGTCCATAATAACAAATTGTGCATTTATCATAGTATGTGTTTTACAAAAAAATCTCCTTTAATGTAACCCTATTACAGAAAAAAAAAATTCAGTGTTTATTATTTTGGTCCATTTTTATTTTTGTTTTTCAAAAAGTGCTTTCACAAATACAGAATAACTAATCTACTCATGCTCTAAAATAAGGACTCTAGTACAGATAGCTGCAGAAGCATAGATCGAAAAATCACTTATGTTGCCTGAGGGAGATGGTTAGGAAACAGTACTGCGATAAGATATAATTTAAAATGGGTTTTGAAGAATGCATAGGAGTTCATCAGGCTGTAAAGGAAGAGAACGACATATCATAGTGTACAGCCTACAGAAGCAAAAATCTAAATAGAGAAGTATATAGTATACAGTGTCAGAACAGTAGGAGCTAGAAGTAAAAAATACGAAATCTGTGCAGTGCAACAAAAGCTATAACCCCAGAAGAAAGGCTGCACGTTAATAAACACAAAAGGAGGCCGGGTGAGGTGGCTTGTTCATGCCTGTAATCCCTGCAGTTTGGGAGGCCAAGGCGGGAGGATCACTTGAGGTCAGGAGTTTGAGACCAGCCTGACCAACATGATGAAACCCTGTCTCTATGAAAAATACAAAAATTAGCCAGGCATGATGGTGGGCACCTGTAATCTCAGCTACTCGGGAGGCTGAGGCAGGAGAATCGCTTGAACCCAGGAGGCAGAGGTTGTAGTGAGCCGAGATTGCACCATTGTACTCCAGCCTGGGTGACAGAATGTGACTGAGTCTCTAAATACATACATACATACACACATACATACATACATACATACATACATACATACATACATAAAAAAGGAGACAGTGAAATTGGGCTAGGCTGTGAGAGTGGGATTTGAGCCCTCCAGCCTTCTCCATTCCATTCTCACCTCTGTCTTCTCCAAAGCAGCCCAGCTTTGGAGCTCCAGGTTGGCGGCTGCAGGAGGCTTCAAATCTAATTTAATTGATCTTTTCGGGGCCACCTATATCGCTTGCACCTCTTCCAGGAAGTGGTCCTGGCTCTCCAGCTCCCATAGACATGTTCTTCTCTAACATCTTGCAGCCCCTTCTCATGAATATTTAGAATCAGTGGCTCCTGTCCTTCTTCTTCCCATTTTCCACTTCTCAGGTCTCTCATTTGGCCTGAAGCACCTTCCGGACCCAAGAACTTCCCACTTCCTCCACATTCTGGCTCACAAATTGAAGAGAGATGCTTGTGGGGCACACATAGCTGACTGCTAACCAGCAGGGGTGAACCCCCAGGGCTGAGCAGGCCCAATCTTGGTACACTTGGAACCAGAGACTACTGCCAGGAGGATTGTGCTGGCCCATTGTCCTGCTGCTGAAGTGTGTGGTCCCTGAACCAGCAGCATCAGCGTCCCCTGCAGTCTTGTTGGAAATGCAGATTCTCAGGCGCCACCTCCAGACCCATGTGACTTGTATGCACCAGGAGTCAGAGAAGCTCTGGTGTTGCCCCCACATGCTACTCTCCTGGGTTAAGCACAGCCAGGTATAGGTAAGGAGAGGAACTTCCAGCAAGGCCTGGGGCCTGGCTACTTTCCTGGCAGGGAGCCTGGCATGTCAATGGCAGTGGTACTTAATCCTGCCTGCACACAGGCATCGTCCAGTGTGAACTGATGCCGGGCCCTTTTCTCAAAGATCTGATTAAATTGGTCTAGGATGTGCCTAGGAATGGGTCCTGTTTTGTTCCAAGATTATTCTAATCTGTGCCCAGGGTGGACCCAGTGGTCATCATAGGATAGAACATTCTCTTCCCCAAGAGAACAAGGGATGAGGAGCCCAAGCTGTCCCATTGGCATGGCCCTCAGCTGCCAGGGCCAGGCTTCTTTAATCAGCCTGGCGCAGGGTAGCTGGGCACTGAACATTCAGACCTGGCATGAACCCAGGCCAGAGAATAGCTTCCAGGGAGAGTCAATATTATAACTATATCAGTGGAGAGGATCTGTCCAAGAAGAGCCCTCTGGGATGGTAGAAATGATTCCTTCATTCACTTGTAGAGAAACTGGGCTCCAGTCCTGGCACTGCCAGGAAGTCACTCCTAAGGGGCCCTCCAGCAGCCCAGCTTTGAAGCTGCCAGTTGGTGGCTGCAGGAGGCTTCAGGGTGCAGCCCTGCAGTGGCCTTTGCTGCTAAGATAGAATCAGAGTCCTTTGCATGGCATATGAAGCCCCATGGCCTGGCCCTCACTTGCCTTTGAAGCCTCATTTTTGTCATTGCCTACCTCAAAATTCACATTGCAATAAGGAGTTGCATACAGTTCTGCACACACAAGACGGTTCTCTCCTCTGACTGTTTTTGGATGCCTGTCCCCTTCCTCAGGGGCTCGCCCACGTTCATGCTCCTCACATGTGAAGCATCATCACTTTCCCTAGGATGACTTCTTGGTCCTGGCCCAGTCTGGACTCAGCATTCTTCTCTGTGATAGGTGGTTCCTACCCCACCACGGGAAGGACGTCGAAAGCCTCCCTAAGTCATCTGGTGCCACCTCCATCCTCCACAGAGCCTGTGTCCCATGTCCATCTTTAGAATTAAGGTAAACTAAGCAGTGTCTAAAATCTGGCACTGCACAGTCAAGGTGTCTAACATTTGGGCAAGAAAACGTGAACCACCCTGGGAAACCCGCACAGGACTTTTCCTGATATTCAGCTGGACCTCTCCGACTGAAGCTGTTCTCTGGGTTCCTGCCCCAACATGAAAAGCTCCATGGCATGGAAAAGCAAACCCTAGAGCTAGGGTCGGCCAACTGCAGCCCACAGGCAAAGGCCCAACACTGCCTATATTGTAGCTAAAGCTTTGCTGGAGCACACCACACCCGCACCCACTTGTCTAGATGTCGATGGTGGCAGCTTTCAGACTGCAGCCGCAGGCAGGGTTGAGTAGTTGCAACAGGAAGCTCATGACCCGCAAATCTGAAACTAACTGGCCCTTGGCAGGGGAAGTTTGCCAACACCTGCTCTAGAGAACCCTGAAACCAACCCTTGGCACCTGGGGTACTGCTTCTTGTCCTAAGCCTAGTCTTATTTTCTTATTGCACGTGAACATAGATAACAAATTATGTCTAATATGATTGAGTTTTAGGGTTCCTGAAAAGATGTAGGACTTGGGGTCAGATGGCCTGGTTTTAACTTCCGGTTCTGCAATCCACAAAGTCTGGGGCCTTGAGAAAGTAAGAAAATGCCTGCCGTTCTTGGTCTCCTTATCTGTCCAGAGATCAATCTCCACCCTCCAAATGGACCTAAGGTCTTGGTGAGTAAAGGAAAGCCCTTCATGCCGTTGAAAATGCTGCCCGATGGCCCTCCAGAGGAGAGGGCGTCTTGCAAATCCATCTCCTTGGGAGGGGTCTCTTTGTGAGTGACGTTAGATCCTGTCCAAATTTGCCTCAAACTGCAGCCAGCTACTTCTGGTGCCAAATTCTACCCTGTCCCCTTCTTACTGTTTTGCTTTTGCTTTTGCTTTTGCTTGTAGTCTCTTCCACCAGGAATGACCCCAACCTCCCATCTCTCCTTCAGGCCAGGCCTGGATGATGCTGCCCAGGAGCACCTGCCTCAGGCACCTTTTATCTCATTCCAGCCTCATCCCACGCTTTTCTGACCATTCCACACCAGGGGCACACACACCCACCTCTCCATCCAGGGTACTGGCCAAGCTGAGCCTTTCCTGGTGATACCTCATTCTCCCCAGCAGTGAGCACAGAGGCTCAGCACGCGTTTGCTGAATGGACTTCACCCATTCCCTGTTTTCTTTTTCTCTCTCTCCTTCTCCACTTCCCACTTGTTACTGGTAGCTGACAATTACTCAACAGCAGAAAGAGATGAAGCAGGCAGTGTGGGACCAGAGAATAGACAAGAAGAAATGAACTAGCCCAGTGTTGCACCCATAAGCTCAGATTTTGAATAAAATGTTCTCTATCCAACAGGGCTTATCATCTGTAGAATTACCTGGAAGGTAGTAGAGAGAGAGAGTTTGTCATTTGTGGATTGAGCAACAGAAGTGTGTGTGTGTGTGCTTCCCTATTATTTGTAAAGAGGTAACCACTATATCCCGATTCATTTTGTACTCATATTTTGCCCCTGGATGGCAGGGTAGAATTGATTAGAAATAATGGCTGGAAGCAAGCAGGAAAGAGAGGGCTGACACAGGCTCAGCTTGCAAATCTGAGTCTCGCTCACTGTTGAGATGATGCGGGGTGCAGGCGGAGTGACCACAGAGCCTGTACCTCTACAGCCTTGTCCAGGGCTGCCAGGAGCTGAATCTTGGCTTCCATGCCATGCCAGGTCTCACACAATTTTCATAGTTTTATTGACAAAAGTGATTTAATGACTAAAATTAAACAGAGTCAGGCATTTGAGGCCATCAGGAAACAATGAATCAATGTGGGAATGCGAGTTGCCCAGAAGGCTGAGCATTCATCTTTTAGGCTTCTTAACTTTTTCATACTTAGGTCATTTTGTATATAGATCCTTTAAATTTATTATATAATTTTCTTTCTCCTTAAGAAGAGCAAACAACGTATATTGTGATGTAGTGCAGTGATATTTTCGGAGTTCCACAGTAAAGTTTTTCCGTTCTTTTAAACAGCCCCAGGTTACCATATCTTTAGAGTTTCTATGTTTGTTTTGGTAGTTTTCAATGTTTTATCTTTTTTTTTCTCTGTCAGTTGTCAGCTCTTACTTTTGCTATTGGTGCATTTCCCTATAATAGCAATGTTTCTCAGGGAATATTTTTTTCTAATCTAGAGAGAACTAGAAACATGAATGAGGAAGCTGGTTAAATATACATATATAAATTAAGAGCAACCTGAATTTGAGTGAAGATTTAGAGCGTTCTAAAGAAAGCCAAGGACATGGCATTTATAACAAGGATTTTGTAGATTTCACTTCAACTGATACAAAGAGGTTTTATTTCTGCATGTTATTTGTATCTTATTGTTATTTAGTTTCTTATTTTGTAGCTTTTGGCTATTTTAGTAATTAGTGAGATTGCTAAAAGGCTAGGTTACGACAATTTGAAGTATTTTGACTGCAACATGAATATTTCACTTTATGTAATGATATAAAATGTTCAGATTCAATTAAGTTGTTCAAATGCCTGATTAAGTGGCAAACATGTATGAAACCCTTCTAAGTCTAAGACACAATTCTGTTCTCTGAAGGTGACTCAGGAAGGGTAAGGGAGTTCATATCCCACATCCTAGACAAGAGCTTGAGTGCCATGACATATGGACTCTCTAAACATTCTTGGAGAAATTTTCTGGATAGTTGAACAAGCTCACTAAGAAAAGACAACTTTCTCTTTTTCTCATTTCATTAAAAAGATGACTGCAGGCATTCACCATCTCGATTTTGGTTACTTGCGTATTCATATTATGTTTTAAATATAAAATGTGCATGCTCTTGGCCATGAGTGCAAACAGGATGTCATGAGCAACATTTTTTTTCTGCTCCCTATAGCTGGTGCCTTTGCGTGTTTGTGTGTGTGTGTCTGTGTGTCTGTGTATGTGTGTGTACATAAAATTTGTCAAAAGGATGCTTCGATGGCCTTGGGTCACAGGTTCATATTTGCCAGACGAATGACTGTGATACCCTCAGTTTGTGAATTCCATGCCTGTATATATTTGTATAATGGACTAAGTGAGGGCTCCTGTCACCCCAGACCTTAGCAAAGAAAAATGATCCTAGGAAGCTCAGTCCCTTTGACACAGACATGGCAAACCCAAGGAGCCACAAAGGTCAGTCAGCTGACACAAGGAGTGGAGTAGCAGGCACAGTGCAGCAGGGAGACCCGCCCCGTCTGACTTGGATGGCTGGTCATTGCCAGGGGACCCACACAGGCCCGGGGATGCCGCATAGTCTAGAGTCCCGCAGGAAGCTAGAGATCTCAGACAAGGAATCTCCCAACTTTTGAAACCCTGTGCAGAGCAAAGAACTAAGTCTGTGGAAGGAATATGGCTTGAAGGCTACAAGTTTGTGACTTCTGCCTGGTGTCATTAACAGAGGACAAATGTCCTCTACCAGGAGGTCCAGTCTCCAATCCAGACACAGAACTATTTTCTGAGTTTGGCTTAGTGATGAAATATATATATATATATATACACAATCAATGTGAAGGTCAACCTCTTTGGAAGGTGTGCCGTTCCTGTTTTCCTCAGGACTCACTGCTCTCTGTTGTCTGACACTAGACCCAATTCACACATTTATATTTTCTACCTGTTCCCTCTAAGCATTTGCATTTTTAACTGTGCATACAGAACGTATTTTAATCTTTTTTCTGTTCGCAGTTGTGGTTTCCAGTCTAGTCAGGGAGCTAACACAGCGGAACTGTTGACTAGCAGAGCCCGGAATGGTGTGAATAAAGCCCTGTGGCCCAGCAGTGAGGGAGGGTCCAGCATTTGCCCTCAGCTTTGATTGGGGTGTGGTGCGGCTTCTTTCTTCTTGAACTGTAGAGTCCTGGTCTGTAACATGCAGAGTTAATTGCGACATTAGAAACAAAACACACAAAGCATAGATTACAGTGCCCGACACCTCATAGGAACTCAACATGTGGAAACTCATTATCACTGTGGTTATTATTTTCTGATGATGATTTTTATCAGCGTAACTTATGTCAATGGACAGGAGTGATAGCTAAACAGCTTTGGAATCACCTAATGCAGAAATGCTTATATTCATAAACTTCCAGGGCTCCTAAGCAGGGTGTTTCTTGTATCCAAATACAATAGACGTGGAATTCTAAAGCCCCAATTAAGTGGAAAAGGTCGCTTGAGAGGTAACAATAGGCCAGAACCAAGCAACAACAAAAAAGCTACTTAGTTTGGCAACCTTTGTTAAGAAGAATCCTTCAAAAAAGCCCCCCTCGGAATCCTATGAATGGGGCCTGAACCAGCCTCTATCCTCTGCCTGTCACACACAGGGTTAATTGAATACTTGGGTTGGCGGTGGGCCCCCCTTTTGTGGCAGTCACTGGTCACAAAACAAAAACCAATTGCTAGGTTCAGAAAAGGCTTTCCAGCTTACACTCTGTGCTAAAATAAGCCCTCCAATTCTTCTTCCTGCTTGGCCAGGAGGAGGTGAGGAGAAAATTAAATCTTTCAAATACACAGAGTTTGCTGGAAAAGGTGAAAGTTTCATTGCAAATTCCTGATGGAATGCGGACTCTCGGTGGCAGCTTTGCTCCCTTTGTCTTCTGTGCTGTGGGTGCATGGCGGGCTTCTGCAGCAGCGCGGGTGGGGGATGGGAATGTGTCCAACTGAAACCCCAGCCCCCCACCTCCCTGTCCCTTAGTCCCCCAGTCTCCCCACCCACCCTCGTCCTCACCCCAAAATATTAGTCTGCACGCAGTAATTAAATCTTGAGGACCTGGAGATTTTGGATTCCAGTGGAGGAATGCAGCGCTGAACGCTGGTCCCCGAGTCTGCACCCTTGCGCTGGGAGATGTCTTTAGTCACACATGGTTTCCCAGGTAAACACGCTTGAAAACAGTTCCAGGCGGGAAGTGAATGAACACCTTACCCTTGCTTGTCATGAGCCAGTTTGTTTAATTACACAAGCATAAAATTATAACACTGGAAAATATAAAATTGGAGCTAAAAATGGAGAGTTCACCTAGCTTTTGCAAGCCCTTCACATGATATCTTTCCTAAATAGGATGTTTTCTTGGCCACTAAACATGTTTATTTTCTATAATAGACAAACGGGCATAGTGAAAGATAAGGGCTCTTGTGATCTAACAACTGCGCTGCAAGGATATTATGTGTTCTTAGCCAAATTGTTTAATTTCTTTGGGCCTCAGCTTCCTTCCTGAAAAATGTGTATGCCTATCTGAGGATTTAATCTGGGGATTAAATCTGAATTTTTTGTGGTTTAATTTTTCTAAATAGGCCAAAATTCAGATGAAATTCAATTGCTCTAATTAATATATTTGATTATTTATTCAATAAAATAATGGTAATAGGCACTTTTTGAACATGTAGGTGTGCAAAGCACTGTTCTAATTCACCTGCACATGGCATTGTTTGAATTCTCAGAGTGTTTTTGTACTTGGACACTTTTATTATTCTCAGTAGACAGACAGTGACACACCGGGCAAGTGAGGTTAAGCAGCAGGCCCAAGACCACAGAGTTAGCAAGAGACGGAGCCCAGATTCAAAGTGAGTTCTGCTGACTCCCAAGCTTATGCATTGAGCAAGACCCTATCCGTTCTCAGTCTGTGCATGATACTTCATATAGAGGAAATGTTCGAATGCTCACTCCATTTTTGTGTCCTTTTCTCATTTCTCCTGGCTCTGTGTTTGGTTGGAGATCTACCTGGGAATGTTATACCCTCACGGAGGTTCTGGATGGACAGTCGGTTAACAAACAGGTATTTTATTTCTGAAGTAATCCTGCCCAGTTGCTGTCCACCTGGGAAGGGAGGGCCAACATGTCACAAAAATGTCTCAGAAATGCACCGGGATGGCCCCACAAGCTGCTCTCAGGAGAGGTCCCTTGTGTCAGGGCTCTCTCTTGGTCTTTGAAGTGGTAGAATGGCATCTTTCGGTATTTTCTGTAGGTGGATGTGTGCACCCAGGCCTGAAATGTCCATGCTGTGGAGTTCCAGTCACCAAGGAACACCAAATTTAGTTCTAGTCCCCAAGGTCACAGAGGAGTGAGAATGGTAGGCGGCCTTTTCTAACCACCATCCAGACGCCTGAGTCTCCATCTTTTTTCCCAACGTGGTGAGCATCACCTTCAGGTGTGGACCATCAAGAGGCAGGAGACCTGGGTTCCCATCCTGGCCTTGCCATTTCCCAGCGACGTGACCCCTGTACCTATCCTCCTCCCGGGCCCGTCTCTCTGAGTGTGAGGTGGGAAAACAGAAAGGCAGATAAACAGTAAGGGAGGAGTCCTGGTGTGACATAGGATATTGGTGATTTGGGAGATGTGGAGAGATTTGAGTTTTCTTTTCCTTCCTGCTCAAGGCACATTCTGAAGAGACTTCCACAGCAGGCATGAAGGGAGCTATTTAGAAAGAGAGATGGGTTACTGGGGTCAAGGGGAGGTTTGGATGCCAGGTTCTTGGTAGGATTCTGGGATGTGATCGCCGGTAGTATTAGTAACGGTGACGGTGGTTATAGTAATAATAGCAGTAATACTTACTATAATTCCTGGATGTCCTTTGCTTTACAAGGAATTTCTAATTCTCACAAATCTTATAAGGTAGGTAATTTATTTTTCCTATTCACAGATGAGGGACCTGGCACCTGGGGAAGTAACTTACGCAAGATTCAGGGCCACAAAGTGGAGCTGCTTGTTTTAGCCTAGACTCTGATGTAAGCCCAGTTTTGCCCTCAGCGTGTAGAGAGCTCTCTCCTAGCAAAGCCCAAGCCTCCCTTACCCCTGGGACCCGGTGCTGAGCCCCAGCCAGTAGACAGAGACACTCTGGTAAATCACCCCATTTCTTCCATCTCCCAGGGCAGTGGACTCACTGCAGATTGGGGCAAATGCTGTTGCTTTGCTTGTCTCTGTATTTCTGTCTTCATTCTTCTCTCCACTCTTCTCCCCTCAGACACAGTAGTAGAGAAAGTAGTAGAAAAATATTGTATGCTACTTGATCTTAACTGAAAGGTTTTCTACAGTCCTACTGTAATGCTTGTGTGTAGAGGGGGAGGGAGGGGAAGAGGGTGCATTCTGAATTGCGTCCCTCGCAATCTGTTCCTGTTTTCTCCGTGTTCACCAATTGGAGGCAATCCTATTGTAAGAACAGCTCAGTTTCTCTCTCACTCTTCTGCATTCTGCACTGCCATCAGATAGATTTTTTCTAAACATTCATGTGGATTACATAAATGTCTAATTGGCAAGTCAGTATTAGCTGCCCATGACCTACCTGTAGGGCAAGATCAAAGATGCTTAGGATGTCATGAGCAGCCCTCCACATTTGCTCCTCACCTGCCTGTCTAACCCATGTTCTCTGCCTCCCTCCTCTCCCCACACCACCCCATGTGTCAACATGATCTCACCTCTGTAATGTTGATCTCACAGATACCATTTGTATGTCTGTAGTGGACACTTAAGGCGACTCAAGGTATCTCTGCTGAATCAATGCATAGAGTAACGGTAGCCAAACTGCACAACCCACAGTCCCCCCATGGCAGCCTCTCAGCGGCCCCACCTGCAGTGCTTTCTTCACCCATCGCTATCATACACTTCAGCCTAGAGGATTCCCAGTTGTCCTCCAAGGCTGAACTCAAAGTTTTCTCTTCTTCTCTGAAGTTTTTTCTGTCTTATCTTCCCCCAAATAGGGTTAGCAATTTACTCTCCTTGGGGCTCATTTTCTCAGAAGCGGAAGTAGTGGGAAGGAAGCCAACCAGGTGCATTCTTGGGGAATCCTGGGGATTCCAGTGAGTCTCTCGTGTTGTTCTCCAGGATCCTCTAGAAGAAATACTTTGATTCCTCATTTTGTGGGCTATGCAAAGTCTTCTGCTAGAAGTGGTAGTACTATGGCATTGACCAAGGCATGGACCCTCCCCTCAGGTGTTTATCATCAAGGGGGTGTAATAGACATATGCCATTGACTAAAATGCAGCCATTTGAAAAGTACTATTGGAGCTTAGAGAAAGGTACCCCTTCTTCTGCAGGAAAATCAGGGAAGACGCTAAGAAGCAACAGCATTTAGTCCTGACCTAAAGAATGAATATGTTTTAATAGGCAGTTTATGGGGCAGTTGGGGTGATGGGGAACTCGTCTGGAGCTAGAGAAGCCAGATAAGAGAGATGCAGTTTGATCGTAGGTGACAGTTGAGCAGGGAGTGAGAAGAGGGAAATTTTATGTCAGGTGCATACCCTTTGGAATCCATGTTTTTCAAATACCCTAAGATCCTAAGAAATAACTGAGTATTGGAACAGACCTTAAGGATTTAAAAATGTTCAATACACACACACACACGCACACACACACACACATTAAACAGGAATAAGATCCACCTAGATGCACATGAACATTTATCATTCCAAATATTCTAACTTGACATTATGCTCATAATCCCTAATTAAGACAGTGGCCTATAGTTAAATAAAAGAGATATAAAATGGGAAATTAAAGGCCGATACAGACACAGGGCACTGACTGAGTTGATCAGTTAAGTTCATGCGGACATTATTTACATCCATTCAGAATGCTTTCATTATTCAAATTATTGTACGTAGACTCTAAACCAGAGAGTGGTGTACATGTAGACTGGATCACCACCATCTGTGACAGGCACTGAGTGTATGGCACAGAACAAAATAGCTGTGGACTCTGCTCAGGAAATCTGGAAACTTGTTATGCATTTGCTGTGTGTGTGTGCCCCTGTATGGGTGTGGCCTGGATTCCTCTGGAAGAACTGTTGGCAGCCCTCTGCATAGACTCTCTGCAGGGTGAGCACAGACAGTCATCACAGAGTCCCACTTGTGTCCTGGGGGCTACCACCAAACAGGGGGGCAGAGGCCGGGGTGGATCGGAGCTTTGGAAAGGTCCTGATCATCCCCAGACTCAGGTTTTCCATTCAAGAAAACTTAGCTCAGAAGGTCGTGGTGAAATTTCACGAGACAGTACCTATAATGTCCAAGACGGCGCCATGTGGGGTGGTATCCAGCAGGCTCTCCCTGAGTATCAGTCGCCTTCCTCCTTCTCTCTCCCCAGCTGATGGAGTAGAGATTTAGTAACAGCTTTTTCGTAGCAACGAAGTCCAGTAACAATTCCAGATCCAATTTTTCTCCTGGTTTGGGAACTTGGCGATCATGGTGTAGTGGGTGCTGATGACTGTACCCTTGAATGGATCCAGTTCTTCTTAAGAGCACCCCCGTTGCTAAACCACAGTTACAATCCCAGGGTGTGAACACATCCCCATTCCATAGACAGCCTTTGTCTCATTTTGTCTGCCAGGGTCAGGATTGCCAAGAGATTTCCCTGGTACAGCCTCTACGAGCCCAGACCACTCTGATTATCATGCTATTGTTCCTTTATTTTGCAAGAAAACCCTGCTTTCCAGGGATGGAGCTGAGAAGAAGGAATGGGCAGTGAGGGGCTGGTTAGATAATCCTAGCTGAAGAGCTGTACCCGGCTCAGGCTAGCTGGTGTTTGTCATTCCCAGACACACAGGGAGAGTCCTTTGGGGGAGCGGTACACACAGGAGGCCCTGGGCTCCAGCTTAATGGGCAGAGTTTGCATAGTCAGCAATTTTCCAGCCTCAGCCAGTGGAAACACAAGCGAGCCTTTAGAAAATGGAGGGGAAGGCAAAACTACCTTTCTCCAGTGGGTGTGTAGGGAGACTCTACCCATGCCTCTGGCATGAACTCCAGAGAGCAGCCTAAGCCCAGCCTGACCACATCCTCCACAGGCTTCTCCACCACCTGGTTCCAGGATGATGTTCTAATACCGGTAATTTCATGCCATGATTATTCTTTCACTGGACCCCTTCTCCATTGAGCAATGAGACCCTTCAGGGAGGGATTGTGCCTTATTCATCTTTGTGCTCGCCTAAGACCACAGAAATCAGGGAGACTTCCCAGTGAAGAAGCACACCCGTGTAGCAATTCCCCTCATTTACCACATCAGCTACAAGGAGACCTCTTCTCACCAGGTCCCTGTGATTAAAACAACAACATCGAAAGCCCTGTGATATTGAACACTTATTCTTTAGTTTCAGTTAGCTTGAGACCCCATGCCTTTGCTCTGCCAGAACTTGCAGTTTCTTGCTAATGTCTGGTTTTCTCTGCACACCCAGCACTCCCCTGCCACAGGACCTTTGCACTTGCTATTTCCTCCACAAGAAATGCTGTTCCCATAGCTCCCTACATTGCCTCTCTCCCACATCCTCTAGGACTCTGTTCAATGTCACTGTATCGTAAGTCCTCCTGACCACCTTGTTGAAAATTGTAACTCCTGTGTTCCTCCATCCATACTCTATCCCACCTCCCGTTTAATTTGTATCTATAGCTCTTATTATTATCTAACTTGCAGTATGCTTTGCTCTTTATTTCTTTATAGTCTGTTTCCCCTTTTTAGACTGTAAGCTGCCTGAGCACAGGTATGCATGTGTTTCGTACACTGCGAAATATCCAGTGCCTAGAACAACATGTGATACACCATAAGCAGAAAGTAGATACCTATTGAATGAGTAAGTGAGTAAACCATGGATAGAAAGCTCAAGTAGTGAGTTTATCTGTTGGTCATTGCCAACACATGATGTGTCTGTGGTCATAGAGCTCTTAGCAGGTGGGACAGCTGCTATATCTTGCCTGGATACAGCCCCAGTGACTGGGATAAACTGGCTTCTTGGAGATTGGCTGTCTTCCTCCAGGACTGGATTGGGAATTGCGAAGAAGCCTCAACACAGAAACAAAGGGTGGTGCTTTGGGTCCTGTTGGGGAGCCTGTGATGCCAGGAGGAAGGTGTGGGTTTTAAGTTCTGATGGATATGGCCTCTGTTCCCTTCGTCCACATCTGGATATGTTTCATCTGGCCAGTCTTTTAACTTTTTCAAGTTTTGAATTTTCCATCTAAACAATTAAAATAAAGTCCCCAATTCCTAGTTTGCTGGGTTTCTGTAGATACTCAATAAATGGTTGTGGAATGGCTTGTAAGAAATTAAAAATATTTGTACACCTCCTGGCACATAGTAGGAACATCAAAATGGCAGGTGCTATGATATGAATGGGGGCAATGTTCTCACCTCCGATAGCTACAATCTCAAGAAGTGCCCCAGGGGTGACCACCAATGGGGAAAGGAAGGCAGTGTTCAGTGGACAATCCAGTTCCACTGTTTACAAGCCATGTGCTACCCTTCTCATGATCTGAACCCTGAGCCTCACCAGGAAGCAGGAGACAATGATCATAACCTTAGTTAGGAGGTGTTTTGATGATCAGATGGAAACCCAGGCACAGCATGTCTGCAGTAAACATTACATCTTCCTTTCTTATATTCCCACTCATCTCAGTGCCTCTAAAATTTCTACCCATGTTTTCTTATTAGATTTTCAAAAAATGTGTGTGTGTGTGTGTGTGAATCAGTTACTATTGCAGGGTACTAGGCCTTATGAAGAAGACAGTGAGCACCAGTATCTAAATATTTAGAAGGGCAAAGTAAGACATTTATTCAAATGGTTACCAGATCAGGCACCTCTTCTCAGAACTAGACAGCTATGATAAATACCATGGGGCCTAGGGAGAGGAGAGCCAGTCCTTTCTATGTAGAAAAAAGGAAGCTTAAAAGGAAGCGAGTTCACAAGGCACAGAAATACATGGAGAAATTCTAAATGCAAATTACTAAGTGAAAGAAGCCAACCTAAAAGGCTACAGTATGATTCCAACTATGTGACATTCTGGAAAAGGTAAAGCTATCGAGACAGTAAAAAGATTCGTGGTTGCCAGGAGCCAGGGAGAGGAAAGAATGAATAGGTGGAACATAGAAGGTTTTTAGGGCAGTGAAACTACTCTGTATGATACTGTAATGGTGGATACATGTCATACATTTGTCCAAACCCATAATACTATAAAACACAAGCAGGAACCCTCAGATAAAGTGTGGACTTTAATGATAATGTGTCAGTATTGGTTCATCAAGTGTAACAAATAAAACAAGCTAAAGTAATATGTGAAGAGGGGAGACAGTGTTGGAGGGAGAAAGAGAGTAGCATTGAATTCTGTACTGTCTAATCTATTATTTTACTGAGGTATAATGATTATACACATTCATGGAGCACACATGATATTTTGTTATATGCATACCATGTATGATGATCAAATCGCCATGCTTACAGTATCACCTCTAATACTTATTTCTTTGTGTGGAAAACATTTAAATCTAATCTTCTAGCTATTTTAAGATCTACAGTAAATTATTGTGAACTATAGTCACCCTTCTGTGCTGTAGAACACTAGAACTTTTTCCTTCTATATAACTGTATGTTTGTATCCATTGACCTCATCTCTTCATTTCCTCTCCATGGTATCATTCTGCTCTTTACCTCTAAGAGATGCAGTTTTTTGGCTTCTACATATAAATAAAAACACGTGGTATTTGTCTTTCTGTGCCTGGCTTATTCCACTCAAAATAATGACCTCTAGTTCATCCACGTTGTTGCAAATGATAGGAGTTCATTCTTCTGTATGGCTGAGTAGAATTCCATTGTGTATATATACACCACATTTTCTTTATCCATTCATCCACTGATGGACACTTGGAATGGTTCCATATCTTGACTATTGCGAATAGTGCTGAAATAAATATGGGGTGCAGTATTCCTCTGATACTTATTTTCTTTTCTTTGGATTAATACTCCGTAGTGGGATTGCTGAATCATATGATATCTCTATTAGTTTTTCTTTAGAATCTCCCCTACTATTTTTTTAAATTTCTGTACTAATTTACGTTCATATCACTCATTTATAAGAGTTCCTTTTCTCCACACCTTTGCCAGTATTTGTTTTTTTTTTATAATAATCATTCTATATGGACTGAGATTATATTTGTTTGTGGGTTTGATTTGCATTTCCCTGATAATTAGTGATGTTGAACATTTAAAAATAGTATCAGTTGGCCATTTGTCTATCTTCTTTTGAGTAATGTCCACACAGATCCTTTGCCCATTTTGAATGGGGTTACTTGCTTTTGATGTGAGTTGTTTTAGTTCCTTGTACATTTTAGATATTTGTCCCTTGTCAGGTGAATAGTCTGTGAATATTTTCTCCCATTCTACAAGTAGTCTCTTCACTCTGTTGATTGTTTCCTTTACTGTGCAGAAGCGTTTTACTTTAGTATAGTAAGTATATTCCCATTTGTCTATTTATTCATTGTTGATGTATAGCAGTGCTATTGATTTTGTAACCTGTGAATTTATTGAAATTATTTATGAAATCTAGGAGTCTTTTGGGAGAGTCGTTATAGTTTTCTAGATATACAATCATATCTTTGGCAAACAGTGATTGTTTGCTTTTCTCTTTTCTAATTTGGATGCCCTTTATTTCTTTTTCTTGCTTGATTGCTCTGTGTAAGACTTCCAGTGCTATGTTAAATAGAAGAAGTGAAAGCAGGCATTCTTGTTTTGTTCTAATTCTTAGGGGGAATGCTTTCACCTTTTCTCTATTCAGTATGATGTTGGCTGTGGGTCTGTCATATATGGCTTTTATTGTTTTGACATATGTTCCTTCTATGCCTGCCTACAGTGTTAAGAGATTTTATGATAATGGTATGATGGGTTTTACTGAATGCTTTTTCTGTGTCTATTGAGCTGATCATATGGTTGTTTTTTGTTTTTAATTTGGTTTTAGTGATGAGTTACATTTACTGATTTGCATATGGTAAACCATCCTTGCATCCCTGGGGTTAAACTCACTTGATCATAGTGTGATATATTTTGTGTTCTGTTTGTTGAAGATTTTTGCACCAATATTCATCAAGGATGTTGGCCTGTAGTTTTTATTTTGTTATTTCCTTTCCTGGTTTTGGTAGTAGGGTGATACTGACTTCACAGAATGAGTTAGAATGGGTTCCCTCTTTCTCAGTCTTTTGGAATAGTTTCAGTAGGATTGGTACCAATTCTTATTTGAAAGTCTGGTAGAATTTGGCTGGAATTCACCTGGCCCTGGTCTTTATTGTTGGCATTTTTTATACTGATTTAACCTCATTGCTTGTTACTGGCTGTTCAGGATCTTTGCTTCTTCCTGATTCAAGCTAGGAGGGTTGTGTCTTTCCAAGAATGTATCTATTTTCTTTAAACTTTCTAGTTTATGTGCATAGAAGTCTTTACAGTAGTCTCAAATGATCTTTTGTATTTCTGTGGTATCAGTTGTAATGTCTTCATTTTCATTTCTAATTGAGCTTACTTGAATCTTCCCTCTTCTTTTCATGGTCTGTCTAGCTAGTGGTGCATTGACTGGCTTATCAGTTCAAAAAACCAGCTTTTTGTTTCATTGATGTTTTATATTTTTTTGTTTCAACTTTATTCAGTTCTTCTCTGACTTTGTTATTTATTTTCTTCCGCTAGCTTTGGGTTTTGTTTGTTCATGTTTCTCTAGTTCCTTGAGGTATGACATTAGGTTTTCAATTTCTGATTTTTCAGACTTTCTGATGTAGGTACTTAGCACTATTAACTTTCCTCTTAGCACTGCTTTTGCTGTACACCAAAGAGATTGATAACTTATGACACTATAGTCAATCATTTTGAAGAAGTTTTACATTTTCATCTTGAGTTCATTTTTAGTCCAAAAATCATTCAGGAGCAGATTGTTTAATTTCCATGTATTTGTATAGTTTTAGGAGTTCCTTTTAGAGTTGATTTCTGTCTTTATTCCACTGTGCACTGAGAAGATACTTGACATAATTTTGATATTTAAAAATGTATTAAGACTTCTGTAGCCTATTATATGGTCTATCTTGGAGAATGTTCCATGTGCTGATGAGAAGAACATATATTCTGCAATTCTAGGGAAGAATATCTGTAAACATCTATTAGGTCCTTTTGGTCTAGATTGCAGTTTAAGTCCAGTGTTTCTTTTTTTTTTTACTTTCTGCCTTGATAATCTGTCTGGTGCTATTAGTGAAGTGTTGAAGTACCCCACAATTATTGTGTTCCTGTTTTTCTCTTGTCTTAGGTCTAATAGAAATTGTTGTATAGATTTGGAAGCTTCAGAGTTAGGTGCATATGTATTTATGACTGTAATATCTTGTCATTCTATTAAGCCTTTATTATTATACAATAACCTGCTTTGTCTTTTGTATGAGTTTGTTCTCACATTGTTATAAAGAACTACCTGAAACTGAGTAATTTATGAAGAAAAGATGTTTAATTAACTCACAGCTCCACAGACTGTTTAGAAAGCACGGCTCGGGAGACCTTAGAAAACTTACAATCATGATGGAAGGCAAAGAGGAAGGAGGCACATCTTCACACAGTGGAGCAGGAGAGACAGTGTGAAGGGGGAAGTGCTACACTTTTAAACAACCAGATGTCAGGATAATTCACTCACTATCATGAGAACAGCAAGGTGGAAGTTCGCCCCCATGATTCCATTACCTCCAACCAGGCCCCTCCTTCAACACTGAGGATTACAATTAGACATGAGATTTGTGTGGGGACGCAGAGCCAAACCATATCATCTTTTCTTTTTGCTATTGTTGCTTTAAGGCTGTTTCATCTGACACAAGGATAGCTACTTCTACATGCTTTTGCCTCCCATTTGGGTTGAAAAATTTTTTTTATCATCCCTTTACCTTAAGTGTATAAGAATCCTTACATGTTAGATGAGTTTCATAAAGACAGCAGAAATTTGGTTTGTAATTTTTTAACCATTCTGCAAATCTGTGTCTTTTAGGTGGAGTAGATTATTTATATTCAATAATAATACAGAGATGAGAGATACTGTTCCAGTTATGTTGATTGTTACCTAGATACTTTGTTTTCTTCATTGTCTTACTGATCCTGTGAGGACTATGCTTTCAAGTATTCTATTTTGGTGCACATTGAACTTTTGTTTCAATATTTATAACTCATTTTAGCATTTATTTTAGGGCTCGTTTGGAAGTGATGAATTATCCTCAGCATTTTCTTATTTAAAAAAAAACTTTATTTCTCCTTCATTTATGAAACTTAGTTTTGCTGTATACAAAATTATTGACTGACAATTATTCTGTATAAGGAGGCTAAAGCTAGGACCCCAATCCCTTCTGGTTTGTAAGGTTTCTGCTAAGAAGTCTGCTGTTAGTCTGATAGGTTTTCCTTTACAGAACACCTGATGCTTACTGCTCTTAAAATTCTTTCCTTTACGTTGACTTTAGCTAGCCTGATGATTATTTGCCTTGGTGGTGTTATTTTTGCAATGAATCTTCCAGGAATTATTTGAGCTTCTTGTATTTGGATATCTACATCTCTAGCAAAGCCAGGGAAGTTTTCCTCCACTATCCCTCAAATATATTTTCCAGACATTTTGCTTACTCTTCTCACTGAGGAGCACCAATGATGCTTAGGTTTGACTTTTTTACACAGTCTTGTATTTCTCTTAGAGCCATTGTTCAATTCTTTTAAATTTTTTTTGTTTATTTTTATTTGGGCTAATTTGAAAGTCTTGGCTTTGAGCTCTGAAATTCTCTCTTCTACTTGGTGTAGTTTATTGTTTAAACTTTCTGTGGCATTTTGTAATTCCGTAAATGTGTCTTTCATTTCCTGGAGATCTGGTTGTACTTCAAAATATCTATCTCTTTGGAAAATATTTCATTCATTGGTTTTTGAAACTGGTTTTTAAAATTTTTATGTATGTGCATTTTTTAATCTTTATCTTGTATTTCCTTGAGTAGCTTAATAATTAACCTTTTGAATTCTTTATCTGGCATTTCATCTTGGTTTGGATCAATTGCTGGAGAGCTGGTGTGATATTTTGGAGGTATGATAGTACCTTGTTTTGTCATGTTGCTAAAATTATCTTTCTGATTCCCTCTCATTTGGGTAAACAATTTCTTCTAATTATTTTAAGATTAATTTTTTGTTCAACAGTGTTTTTTAATTTCTTTTTTTCCTTGAGAGTGTGACTTTAATGCTTTTAGTTTATTGTAGCCTAATTTGGCTCTTGGTGCTTCCAGTGGTAAAGTTTCTGTATGACTTTCTTTGTTGTAAAGAGTCTTTGTATGATGGCTTTCTCAGATGCTGGTTATGGTAGCAATGTGCTCAGTGTGTGAGCAGGTTCATCATCTCCTGCAGGGTTTGAATGACAGAGGTCTCTTGAAGCTTATCTTTTCCCCAGTGGTGTACACTTTTTATTTATTTATTTTTTCCTAGTATTTTATTTACCAGGTTGAATAGTTCAGGCTTCAGACCAGTAGTGTTGTCCATGAGTAAATACCAGCTGTGGCTAAAACAGGTGGGTAAATGCAATACCCAGTGATGGGCAGAGGTCCCAGCCCTGACAGAGGCAGCTGGGGGAGCTCTCAATGAAATACACTGAGGTCTTTTCAGGGGAATGGGAGGGAGCCACCTCAGCTCCTCTTCCAGGCCAGCAGGAAAGCAATCCACCTCCCAGTCACACTCCTAACCTAGTGTTCCAGGAATTCAGATCAGACAGCCATCTCCTTTCATCTGAAGGAATGTTGATTTTTAATGTAGAAAAGGATGGGGACTCTACCCCTTGTGCAAGCCTGAACCTGGAGAACACTTTTCCTGTGGAGATGTAGTCACCCTGAAGTGTTCCAGAAAGGCTGACTACTGACTACAGGTACACCCAAACTGAGCTGTCATGGAAGAAGCCCCAGCAGTGATTGCAGTAGTGGATGAGGGGGAGTAGGAGTCCCCTTCTCCAATATTCTTCATGAGCACCAGTGCTGCCTGACAGCTAGAATAGAACTTCAGACTTTCCCCTCTGAGCCCAGCACCACCGCTTCGGCTTTGCTAAAAGAAACTTCCACAAATGGTAAGTTCTAGGACTGAAGCCCTGCCATCTGAATTCTTTTGTCCCACAGGGTTCTGCCTTGATGTGGTGCACTTCCCTTTCCCATAGGAATAGGAGTCCCTGACGGCCAGGCTACTGTGGATCCTGCTGCTTCTCTGGGTCTATCCCACCAGTGGGTTTGCTGCACTCCAGGTTCACGCTGGGGATGTCTGCAAGGGATCCAGTGATATGACCTGTCCTCAAGTCTGCTGGCAGAGGGTGCAAGCCCCAGCTCTGGCAGGGGAGTTACATAAACTCTGTGAGATTCCTTGGTTATAAATAGTCTTAGTGTGTTGGCTCTCTCAAATGCGGGTTGTAGTAGTAATAAACTGGTCACATGGACAGACTCAGGACCTCTTGGTTAGCTAGAGTGGTTCAGGCAATGGTGATAGCTGAGGATACACACAAGATTTTTTCTTCCTGGATGCTGCGTCATTTTGCCTGCAGATGTTATAACGGACTGTGTCAGTTGGCATCCAGCCAGGAGGTGGCACTTACAAAAGAGCATCAGCTGTAGTGATAGTGGTGGTATTTGTGCTTGCCTTATGTTACCCAGGGGAGGTACTCTGATGTCTCAGGCAATGACTCGGGCCACGGAGCTCCCCAAAGTTTCTCTCCTTTGTGTTACACTACCAGCATGGATGGAAAAGTAAAACCAGATGGGGAGTGGGTCAGAGATTTTCCAGGTGCATGGTGCAAGCTGTCAGTGGATCTACCATTCTGGGGTCTGGGAGATGGTGGCTCTCTTCTCATAGCTCCACTAGGTGGTGTTCCATTAGGGACGCTGTATGGGGGCTCTGACCCCCTGACATTTCCCTTCTGCACTGTCCTATCAGAGGTTCTCTATGAGGGCCCCACCCCTGTAGCAAGCTTCTTCCTGGGCATCCAGGTGTTTCCTGAAATCTTGGTGGAGGTTCCCAAACCTCAGCTCTTGACTTCTGTGCACTCACAGGCTCAACACCACGTGGAATCTGCCGGGGCTTGGGGCTTGAACCCTCTGAAGCCACAGCCTGAGCTGTATCTTGGCCCCTTTTAGCAATGGCTGGAGCAGCTGGGACACAGGGCATCAAGTCCCTAGACTGCACAGAGCACAGGGCCCTTGGCCTGGATGGGAGGGGCTGCCACAAATATCTCTGACGTGCCCTGGAGACATTTTCCCCATTGTATTGGTGATTAACATTTGGCTCCTTGTTACTGTGCAAATTTCTGTAGCAGGCTGGAATTTCTCCCCATAAAATGGGTTTTTCTTTTCCATTGCATCATTAGGCTGCAAATTTTCCAAACTTCTATGCTCTGCTTTCTTTTTAAAACTGAATCCTTTTAACAGCACCTGAGTCACCTCTTGAATGCTTTGCTGCTTAGAAATTTCTTGTGTCAGATACCCTAAATCATCTCCCTCAAGTTCAAAGTTCCGTAGATCTCTAGGACAGAGGCAAAATGCAACCAGTCTCTTTGCTAAAACATAACAAGAGTCACCTTTACTCAAGTTCCCAACAAGTTCCTCATCTCCATCTGAGACCCCGTCTGCCTGGATTTCGTTGTCCCATATCACTATCGGCATTTTGGTCAAAGCCATTCAACAAGCCTCTAGGAAGTTCCAAACCTTCCCACATTTCCCTGTCTTCTTCTGAGCCCTCCAAATTGTACTAAGCTCTGACTGTTACATAGTTCCAAAGTCTCTTCCACATTTTTGAGTATCTTTACAGCAGTGCCCCACTCCCAGTACCAATTTAATGTATGTCTATTCTCACACTGTTGATAAAGACGTACTCGAAACTGGGTGATTAATAAAGAAAAAGAAGTGTAATGGACTCACAGTTCTACATGGCTGGGGAGTCCTCACAATCCTGGCAGAAGGCAGAAGGTATCTACTACATGGTGGCAGGCAAGAGAGAATGAGAGCCAAGTGAGAGGGGAAACACCTTATAAAACTATCAGCTCTGGTGAAACTGACTACCACAAGAACAGTATGGGAGAAACTGCCCCCATGATTCAATTATCTCCCACCGGGTCCCTCCCACAACATGTGGGAATTACGGGAGCTACAATTCAAGATGAGATAGGGCAGTCGGTGGGGGGGCACAGTCAAACCATATCAGCAGATTTTGTGTTTTTGCTTCCAGATGTAGGACTCCCCTAAGCATTTCTTGCAGGGTTGGTCTAGTGGGAATGAGTTATCTTTTTTTGCTTATTTAGGAACAACTTTATTTCCCTTTCACTTTTAAAGTATAGCTTTGCTTTTTTTTTTTTTTTTTTTTTTTTTTTTTTTTTTTTTTTGCATAAGTTCTCTATGCCTTTACCCATTTCTTATTCTGGAACACCCAAAATTTAAATATTTGGCCACTTTGTGGTGTCCCATATGTCTTGCATTCTCTTTTCATTCTTTCTTATTCTTTTATTTTTATTTTTTGTCTGACTGAGTTATTTCAAGAGACCTGTCTTCAAGTTCAAAAATTTCTTCTGCTTGATGCAGTGTATTGTGCTTGATGCTCCTGATTGTATTTTAAAATGTTTCATTTATTGTATTCTTCAGTTCCAGGATTTTTGTGTGTGTGTGTTTTTAAACAATTTCTATCTCTGCTGAACTTTTCATTCAAGTTATAATTTTCTTTCCAATTTATTTGTAGTGTTTACCCATGTTCTCTTTATTTTACCAATTTTTAATATCATTATTTTGATATTTTTAGGCATTTCATAGATTTCCTTTTCTTTGAGATCTGTTACTGGAGAATTATTGTGTTTCTTTGGAGGTGTCATGTTTTCTTGCTTTTTATTTTTTGTGTCTTTATGTTGATATCTGCACAACTGGTGTACCAGTCGTTTTGTCCAATGTTATGTATTGGATGAAAATCTTTCATAAGGAAATTTTTTCATAAGGAAATTCTTTTATAAAGATACATCTACAAAGTGCATTGGGCAGGGTGCTTTCACTTGTACTCTGGGTGGGTGTAGAAGTGTGGTCTCTGCATGATTTCTTTAACTGTAATCAACATCAGTGATGTCTGTGAATTCCTCAGTGGCTTAGGTGGCAGTTGTTATTGGAGGCTGTGGCAAGACTTTCCTGCAGACAGGGGCTCCAGGAAGGCTGGTCCTTGGGCAGCAGTGATGTCCAAGGTGGGTTGGGGGTGCCAGTCCTTGGGCCCCTGGGTGGTGTGCATGGCATTGGTAGTGGCAGTGGTGGTGGTGGGCCAACCCATGGCTCCCATGTGGCTTGCACAGACGCCTGTGGTGGATGGCTTGTGGGTGGGCTGGTATCCAAGTCAGCTAAAGGTACATTCAGGTATGTGATCACCCTGCCACTGGAGGAGATTGTGTTGCTGTCAGTGGCCGTGGTCCCTGGCAGTCAGCTCTCAGACTCTGGGGAGTACACACTTCCTTTATTCCCAAGGCAGCCTCCTGCTGTGCTGCACCACCCATTTTCCATAGTGTAGGATGCTGTGTGGGTTAGAGTGCTGTTGCTCCAGATGCACCACTGTGTCCAGCCAGCATTGCAATGCTGCAGCCCTCTGGGTGGATGTAGGGGAATGTCAGTGGGGCTTAAGGTATGTGGAGGTGCAGGTGCTGTTGGTCCCCAGGGCGGGATGTAGTCTGGTGTGGACTGGGCTCTCAGAATGGCATCATGTTGCAGTTACTTGGGTCTTGGGGGTGTTTGGCATCCAGTGCAAAGTCTCTCCCTGAGACAATGCCATCACATAGACTGCAGGCAGCTTTCTATACCAGTCTAAGGGCCCACGAGGGCCAAGGGGCTCACCTACGGCTAGGGTTGAAAGAGTCCTTGGTGCGAACGTGAACCACTAGGGATCTCTTGCTTACCACTTGTCCACAGTGGGGAGCTCCTTCTCTATATTTTTAAAATATAAAACTGTTCTAAAAAATAAAATCAGTTTTTTAAAAGGAAAGGTCATGCAGATGAGTTTATCAGAGTCAGACCTTTAATCTGGTAAGATTTAAATAAGTGGAGCTCAGAGACAGAATCCCCATCCCACGATCTCCGGGACCTGGCAGCAATGGAGCTTGGAATACACAGAGCTTTGACTTACCTTTGGGGAGATCCCAGGGGATCTTGGTCTCATGACTGTTTACTTTCTTTTGGATAGGGAAGAAGCCATGGGCTTAGACCATTCTTTCATGAAACAAGATAAATGGGAAGCCCAACATCAATTTAATATGCCTTAGGGAAGAGAGAAAAGGGTTTCAGACAGAACTTGCTTGAAGCCTTGGTTTCAGGTAGAAATTGTTTGCTGCCTGTTAGCTGTTTGTCTTTGAGCACATCACATAGTATCTCTGGATGTATTTCATAGCTTACATTTTACCAGAGTTCATTGATAAAATGCAAATAATTATACTAATATCTACACATCAGAGAGAGTTGTGAATATTCAATTATATAACTTAGGGAAATGCCCAGAATAGTGTTGACATGTTTTCAACTACTAACATTTTCTTTTTCTTCTTTTCTTCCCTTTTGATAAACAGGAGAAAGAGCAAATGAGAGGAAGTTGCACTTTTTCAGGTGTCAGGCTGGAGGAAGCCACTTGAAGATGAGTCTACCTCTGCCTTAGGATTGCCTGATGGCCTGTGCCATTCCATGTTATGTCTACTGATTTGCTCCCTGTATTCAATGATTTTTTTTTTTTTTTTTTTTTTTACTTAATTCTCTCTTACTGACCCTGAGAGTGACCATATTTTTAACCAATTTGGTCTTCAGCCTCAAAACTTAGCTCTTTCCTTTTGTGGTCCCTGAATCATATCATGTGTCATGGTGGCTGTGAAGATGTTTGCCAAGCCTGCTGAGAAGGCTCATCTGTGGCATCCAAAAGCAGAGATTTCAACTCTGGACCCCTGTGACCTGCCTTTGGAATTATGGATACCCAGCACTGTTTTGAAATATCAGTGGACATCCAGTTTTTAAAAGCCCTCAGAGCTTTAGGAGACACCCCTTTATCTCTCTGGCATGTCAGAGAACCGATTCAACCCTTCTCATCTCCTCCTCCTTCCCTCTCTTGGGCCATCAGGATGCAGCAGCAACTCACTGTGCATGTTTTTACAGCTCTTCTCCGGTAATGCTGCCATTTCCACTGCAGACCACAGGATAAAAGGACTGCTTCACAGTGGCCCAGGATAACCTTTTAAGTAGGAGGTAACTATTCAGTTTCTTAGTGGCCCATACATAAACTTGATTATGTTCTTCGTTGCTCCAATACACTATTTGTTTGTTTTGTTTTTTCCAGAGGGAGAAGAAAGTACTGCTTTGATCTAAAATTAAGCAAACGTTCTTCAATAAACCCACCATGAGACTTGACCACTAATGGTGACCAGCAGTGGCTTTGTCATGGCCCTGCCCACTGGGGGCAGGCACATGCCAGGGCCAGGGTAGGCTGCCAGCTGGTGAGCACGAATAGGTGGCTGGTGGAGCGCATGCAGTGGGAAGGGCAGATGGCTCCATTTTGATTTGTTAGCAAGCCGCTTCCTCAGAAGGGGCTTTCCCTTCAGTGGAGTCTGCACCCCCAGCCTCAGCTGTCTTGGAGCAGATGTGTATAGTTAGAGATGGGGACCTTTTCACTGTAAATACTGCTCACATGTTCTTAGGCTGACTTTACTATGTGCAGAGCCTCTTCTCAAATATCCAAATCCCCTCTGTTGGGTACTACAGAACAGATGTTACCCTGCCTCCTATTACATTAATTTACGAACTTTACATATGCTGAGTTACGGACCCTAAGCGGTTGCATGTGCTTGGCTCTTATGTTCCAAAAAGTACATTTGTATGGTTTTGTGGAAACTGTGCTGTTCTGCTTTTGCAGTCTGTGAGATTCTGATTTTTTTTTTCTCATCAGCAATTATCCTTGTCTTGGAACATCAGAGCTTGAAGAAAGGGATTCTAGCAGCCTACCTCTCTCCTTCCTAATCCAGACGGTTAGAGGCTTAGAGAGAGGTGGTGGTTGCTCTGAGTTTACCAGATTCAGTGACAAACCCCTTCTAATTTCTAATCAATCTGGCAGCCTTCATTTACCAAAAGTTGACTTTTGATAGTATAACTTTTATACACTGTGAGACAACAGATTTTAAAAAAGAGTTTAGAAATGTTTAATTTTTTTTTGAAAGACTTTTTAAGGTCAGGCACCATGGGTCATGCCTATCATCTCAACACTTTGAGGACCGAAGTGGGAGGATCATTTGAGGCCAAGATTTCAAGATCAGCTTGGGCAACATAGTGAGACTCTGTCTCTAAAAAATTTAAAAAAATAGGCAGGTGTGGTGGCGCCTGCCTGTAGTCCCAGCTACTTCGGAGGCTGAAGTGGGAGGATCCATTGAGCCTAGGAGATGGCGATTGAGTAAGCTATGATTGCACCACTGCACTCCAGCCTGGATGACAGAGATGTCAGAAAAAAATTAGTTTTATTATTATTAGTTTATAATAATATTATTTTAATATTAATATTATTTAATAATTTAATATTGTTTATTATTATTAGTTTTATTATTAGCAAAACTGAGTGGAAGGTACAGAGATTTTCCATATTCTTCCTGCCCCTCCAACAAACATGTCTCCTTCATTATCAACATTTCTTCCCAGAGTGGTACACTTTTTATAATTGATGATCCTACACTGACACATCATCATCACAATGAGTTCATAGTTGACACCAGGGTTCACTCTTGGTGTTGTACATTCCAGGCATTTGGAAAAATGTATAATGACATGACTCCACCATTTTAGTATCATACAGACGAGTTTCACTGCCCTAAAATCCTCTGTGCTCCACTGATACTCCTTCATCCTGTTGCTCCCTCAGCCCCTGGC
Organism: Gorilla gorilla gorilla; assembly: GCF_029281585.2. Classification (NCBI taxonomy): domain Eukaryota; kingdom Metazoa; phylum Chordata; class Mammalia; order Primates; family Hominidae; genus Gorilla; species Gorilla gorilla. The sequence goes on along the minus strand of NC_073236.2, from coordinate 133,957,539 downwards.
AACCACTGATCTTTTTACTGTCTCCATAGTTTGGTCTTATTTAATATTTTTTGAGGTTGCACTGTTGCCCCAAGACATCGTATGAGTAGAGGGTTAACCACCTTAGCCAAGAGTAATTTGGTCTGGTGAGGTCTCCACCTTCAGGACAAAAGCATTTTAGAACCATCCTAACAATAGTGTTCCCATAAGTAACCAGACACTGTTTGTATCCATAGCAACATGGCTCCATGAGCCCTGCTTCCGAGGAGCAGCTGCCCTTCCTGGGCACTGTCAAGAGTTGTTCTTCTCTGACATCCACACCCTTCTTTACCTGGCACATACCCCAGCCCAGGCACCAGGCATCCAGGGCCTTCTGTGGCTGTCCGGATGCATTCCTTCACAGCTGGAATGTGGTTGGCTTGTTGACTTCTATTCCCAGCATAGTGAACAGTGGGCACTATAAGCCAGTAGCCACTCAACTGGTGATTCTTCAATGACATAATTGATGCCACTTTTAGGTCAGTCTTTCTTGTACGTTACACCTTCTGTTGTTCAACAGAGCCCCACAATATCCCAGAACTTTGAGGTCTTATCTCGGGGTTTCTCAGATGTTGGAGTACCCAGGTATCACCTGCTGAGCCAGTTTCCCTGGCCTCACCTGCAGGGGTTCTGAGTCAGTAAATCTGGGGCAGGCCCAGTACTTTGCATGTGAGCACAGACCCAGGTGTTTCTGAACCTGGTGGTCCAGGGACTGCTGCAGGAAGGAGCCAATAGGACTGCATGCCTTAGGGGCAGTGGGTCTCATCCATCCCTATCTATGGCAGTGACTACAGGCCATGTCCAGGCCACATGGGCACATGCTATTGTAATTATTTTGTGGGATGGATGAGTTACAGAACTGGAGCCCTAAGACCCGAGTTCTAGTTTCAGCTCTGCCAGTTGCTGGCTGATTGAAACTGAACAAGCCACCTGCCTTCCCTGAGACTGTCTCTTCTCCTGTGAAATTAGGGCATTAGAATACATGAAGACACCTTTATGTCCTTAATAACCTGTAAGTTTAAGAACCTAGGGAATCTCCATGCTGGTGGCTGCGGTTTTTTCCCCTTATCCTCAATTTGTGAAGAAAGAGTCAAAAATGGCAGCAGGGTTGTGTCAACTGCTCTCCTCAGCAGCTATCATAAGGGAATTGCCTTTGTCATTTTCCCCAGCCACCACCACACTCCCACACGGCCACCATCACCTAAACCATCTGGCAGTGGGGGTTACCTCCTAAATCTGAGATGCAGAGCCCCACCGCAGGCCTTTCTTTCTGGCTGCCCTCCACTCCCACCCAGAGGCTCAGTTTTGCTGGGCTGCACACCTCCGAGGACTCAGTTCTTTGTGTTTCATGTTGTTTCATATCCACTAGTGTTACAGAAACTGCTGCAAACCAGGGACCAAAAGTCCATAGGTTCTAATTCTAGCTGTGACACTAGTGAGATGAATGACTGCTGGCAAGTTACTTTATCTATCTGACCTCACCTCCCATGTACAAAATTGGGTCTGTATGCACATTTGTGGTTCTAAATCCTGGAGTCCAAATCAGAGTTCTTTGTGCAAAATATATGTAGCTAGGTCCTAACCTCGGAGATCCTGACTCAGTCTGGGGAAAAGCGCAGATCTTGGGGAGAAAACAACTCTCTAGAAGAGTCTCGCCTTCAGTGAGTGACAAGATCTCTCCTGTCTCTCGGTTCACAATGTTACCCTAACTAATCCATCCTCTGATGTCACCTGCTAACAACTTCCGCTGTGGCATCAAACCAGTAGCCCATTTGCAGCTAGTACAAACACTTCTTTACATTTAAGTTTTGTTTACGAGATTTAGCCTACAATCATAGAGGCTGCCAGCTGGGTTTCAAATGTGTATGTTCCATTGCTAATAGGAAAAACTGCATCTATTACAAAAATTCTCTCTGGGAGCTGAGCACAGAGGCAGGCCTTGTATTGCAAACATTTGAATAGCCATAAGCAGGTATTCTGGACTGTGTTTTAAATCACCTTAGAACATTTCTTGAACACTAGTATTTGCTTAGAGTGACAAACCTATTAAGTGGTTCTTTCAGTTAAGTTTGCATCCAAGCAATGTCGTCTGAATCGCAGGAGGAAGCCAGGAGTTGTGTCTGGCTTTCTGGCCATACAAATGGCATACGGGAAAGTCATTGTATATTATTAATATCCTTTGATGTATATTATTATGACTTTCTCATGGTAGTAATGTTGTTGGTTTTTATTAATGTTATTTTTATAGCAATGCTAATAGTATGAGCTAAAAGTTTCTGAGCATCTACTGGGTGCCAAAAATTCTTATAAATGCTTTACATGCATTAGCTCCTAACAACACTTTGAAGTAATTCTTATTGTCCTTACTTGACATATACAGGAATAAAAACCTGACCATTAGACCGAGCGTGGTGGCTCACGCCTGTAATCCCAACACTTTGGGAGGCCGAGGCAGGCGGATCACCTGAGGTCAGGAGTTTGAGACCAGCCTGGCCACCATGGTGAGACCCCGTCTCTACTAAAAACACACAAAAAATTAGCCGGGCATGGTGGTGGGCACCTGTAATCTCAGCTACCCGGGAGGCTAATGCAGGAGAATCGCTTGAACCCAGGAGGCAGAGGTTGCAGTGAGCCAAGATCACGCCATTGCACTGCAGCCTGGGCAACAAGAGCAAAACTCTTTCAAACAAACAAACAAAACCTAAGCATTTGAGGAGTTTGGCCTGGGCGGTGGAGCTTGTGAGCTATATGAGCTGGAATCTGAGTCAAGGCTGGGCTGGTGGAAGGAGTTCACTCAAGCTCCCAAGGTATTCTGTCCTCCAGGACTCTGAATCACCTGGGAGGAGAAGGAATTGTGGCAGGCCAAACACCTTTTCTTTCCCAAACACCAAGAGCAGGTTCTTTCTGTTACATCCATTGAGGTCACATTCTTGAAGTGCATTTTGAGGAGGTCATTATTTTGGCTACAGCAGGGACGGATGTATCAGTCTATTAGAATTCAGAAAAAAGTAAGCAAACAAAAAAGGTGTTGGAATTATTCTCTTCTAGCATTTTAAAATGTACAATTGGTTAATGTTAACTATAGCCGCCATGATGTATTGAAGACCAGGTCTTACTCTTTTTATCTAACTGTACATTTGTACCCATTAACCTAATGCTCACAGCATCAAGAAAAGATCAATATTTAAGGTGACAAATATCCCAATTACGCTGATTTGATTATATGAATGTGTTGAATTATCATATATACTCCCAAAATATGCACATCTAAGATGTATCAATAAAAATAAAGACAAAAATTAAAGCTTTTACAGTAGAAAAAAAGTTTTAGAGAAATTATGATTACTTGATTCACCTAAACTGACAGTCTTGCTTGGAATGAATTACTGCTTTTTGTAACATAGTTTTAGAAGAGAGATTCACATTTAATGTTACTTTGTGCTAAGCACAGTAATCCATGCCTGGGTGCTCACAGCGCTCCTCTGGGACCAGGCATCACCATCTCCTCTGTAAAAGGAAGGTCAGCCTGTTGCCAAGGCCACAGGATAAACGGCTTAGCTGATTTAGGAAACCCAGTTGGTCTTATGACAAAACATGTGCATTTGCCCTTCACCAGGTGATTTTTCTGTAGGATTATCTTCAACAGTCCGACAAAGCTGTGTTCCACCAGCTCAGGCAGGCTGTGACCAGGATCACCAGCCATGTGGCATCAGGAAGAAGGGGCTGTGTGGCCAGGCTCAATCTCTGGTCCTGCAGGCTTCTGCCTTTGGCTTTCTGAAGCGAGCTGAACTAGAGATTGGGCCCAGCTTGGCAGCGCAGTTTCAGGAGAGCCAGGATACAAACCATCCCAGTCTCTGTTCCCGCAAAGGAGAAGCTAAACCATTTTTTATTTGCCCATTCTAAGTGCTAAGTGATGTGCAACTGCTTCACATAAGCCTTCCAGCCTTCCAGCCAACTCTGCTTTCAGGAGATATCCTTATGTCCCTTTTGCATGGCTTAGGAGAGTGAAGCACGTGAGAATTGAATGAGGGGTCAAGGGTCACACAACATATGAGCATGAAACCGGGACTCTCCTGGGGTATCAGACCCCAAAGCCAGTGGTCTTCGCTTGATCTTTGCTAACGTCCGAGAAGCAATAAGTCCAGTGCTCTTGACACATTATTGTGCATTTTACTTTGGGAGGGACTGTGGGTCCACTCTGCTTTTAACGGGAGGAAATTAAATATTTACATTTGATTCCAGTTTGGCCCCATGACTGTCCGGCTTGTTTCCTGTCAAAGGCCCAAATTCCCTGTTTTAAAGTAGAGGGTGAATTTGTGTAATGAGGATGGATCGGGCACGTGTAGAACACACTCTTTCACCTGCAGATTCACACTCCAAACACAAAGAAATACTGGATCATATATGGTATATTTTAAAAGATGCCATAGGCATACTTAAAAAGCACAACAGAATTCTATTTTCTCATGTCAGAGGGCAGAATCTTATGAGCTATTGAGATGAAAACTATATCTTAGGGGTTGAGAGCCTAACATCTGCTTGGGGGTGTTGTGGCCCTTGCAGCTGTTGTGCGCAGTGCACATTAGAACTGAGCAGCTTTATAAAGCCAGGAACAAGGGTAGAGTCCCTGTGTCTCTGAATAGAAACTAGCAATGCTTAGCCTTCTGTACCAAGGAATGCATCACAAAAGCTAATGCTGGGACTGGGCCTGGTGTGGGATAGGAGTCACACAGAGGAGTCAGGACGCCAACTGTGGCTGGTGTAAGGGGCCTCAATTCACACTGTCTTTGCTGTTTGGAAAATCTGAGCAAGAATTTAAGGTAAAAGCTGATGTGGAACAGCTTGCAACCCAAAAGTCTCAAGCCCAGCATCAAAATCATTGCTCCAGTGAAGATGCCTGCAGAACTCAAGGCATTTCTGAGACTCCATGGGAGAATGATTTCTAAGGAAGGTGTGCCCCCAGCACCTGTAGAGACTCATCACCTTGAGGGCAAACAGACTCTGTAAAAGGAGAATTCACCTCTAAGGAGCTGCAGACAATAGAGGGATTAAAATGGGCCTTTGATCATTCAAAAAGCATTTTAAAGGAAAAAATAAAGTAACATAATCCAAATTCCAACAGGAGACTTGAAAAAGAAGGTAATAACAAAATGGAAAATAAAGTCACTGAAATAAAGCAAGTGAGTTGGACTATGAATGTCTCCTGTCCATTAGCTGTGTCCCCGGCTGCAAGGTCCATGGGGACTGTGCCTCCCTTGACCTTGAATCTCAATGCCTTAGCAAAGTGCCTGGTTCTGGGTAGGTTCACAGTACACATGTACCTCCCAAATGGATGGATTGCCAACTTAAATGTTTGTAGGAAGGTGCTATTTTCAGGCACTTCAGGTGTGGACATCGGTGTTGTCAGATCTTTTCTGTTCTAGCCAGGCATTGTGGACATCACCTTACTATGTGAGGGAACAAGCTGCATTGGTGGAGAGGAAACCAGGAGGAGCACAGTAGTGACCCATTTCTCTTGTCTTATGCACTGCAGTGGAAATAGTCCAGTGTGCATGGTGGATTTTATTATGGTGCCAGTAGAAAGATGGGGGTTTCCTCTATGAGCTGGCTGATTTACATGAGCTCATTCTCTGCAGCATTTCTCTAGCCATCTCCTGTCACATCATTTATTGTGTTCACTAGTCCTGCGCTAACGAGGATCTTTGAAAAATGACTGGTATGGTAATGATCTACGGAACTTACTGTAGATAGCAATTAAATATCATTAACGGCGGGTTACGCTGACACATTAAAAGGCCTACAGGCTGCGATTTATGAAGACAGCTCTGCTGCCTCCTTTGTATGTGATGCATTTCTCTGGTTTCGGCTTAGGCTGTCTGGTCTCAGAAGGGAATGATTTCCAGGCTTTCCCCATCATCACTCCAGTTGCCAGGCCACCCACAATCACATTAGCAAGCTTTATTGTCCCTATTGCACCTCCTAATGCCCTCAGGGTGCTTGAGGTAGCTTTTATCAAGGTAAGGCTTAGGTCAACATTTTGTTGTGCAGAAAAGGCATCTGCTATCAGAGGAGAAAATTTAGATACAATATTGAGATGAATCTTATAAGTGATGTAAGATAATTTGATGACAAGAATTGAGATTATATGCTGAGATCTTACTGTCTTAAACTTTGTTGATTTCTGAAAATAATAGAAATGCAATCGTAGCTAAAGGAAGAGAAGTAGTCTAGCTCACCAGTGGCCAGCAAACTCTGTAAAGAAGTATTGCCTTCATGCAGCAATCTCACCTAATATGAGACTCCAGATAGAAGATAGCTCCTGAGAAGTCAAAACACAAACCAATATCATGTAAATTACTCTCATGTGAAAAATAGACAAGAGATAACCAACCCAGTCCCAACCGTCTCATACCCCCACTGGCCTCCTGCACTCATGGATGCCACATTCTTCAACATTTGTACTTCTGTTAACAGAGTTAAAGTAGAGCAAACATAGGCTCTTTTACCAAGAGCGTATTGACTAAATACAGATGCAATGCTAATAACCACATGGGTAAAACAAGATCCTGAGACACTGTTATGTTTTTCTCCCTCTTTTGTGGAAAAGAATGTGTGCTCTCTTGCCTTTGTAGATTTTGCTCACGTTTTTGGGTGATACGACCAAAGCAGTAGTGTCTAGGCCACTAGGAGACAAGGCAAACCATTATCTGTGAAAGCCTGGGTTTTCTGAGAGGAAGCATGCTGGACACTGCCAGTAGAGGCAGAAGTCATGGTGTGAAGTTTTCCACGATGAGAGATAAGGACAGCTAGGGCATGGGGATGCAGAGGATGTTCTTGTTGTTGATGGTGTTGTGGAGGTTGTACCCCATGTCCCTGGGATAAGACAGCCCCATGCACACAGAGGTCATGAAAAATGTGAGGACCCTGGACACTGAGTGTCACGGCTTTGGGGACAGTGATGACATGTCCCTGTGTCCAAACTCAGCTCAGTCAGCTTATCTAAAAGGGATGGAGAGTACTTCTGTGGGAACAGTTGGAGCTGAAGAACAGAGAACATTTCCTTTGATGTTTGGACTCTACGGAACCTTTGGGAATTGTGTTCAAGTCCAGGAGGAATGGCTGAAAACATGATTGAGATAAATTTGCAGCCAGGAGGTTGAAGATAAATTAGGATCTGATTTTATTCAACTGGGAGGAACCATGGCCAAGCATAATTCTTCTGGTGGATTCTGAAGTTATTTGGAATTTGCCCATAAGATGAATTTTCCTGAAGAAGGAAGGATGTGGAAGCTGATGCTGAGGCCCCATTTCCACATGTGAATTTCTAAGAAACCACAGCTTTCATCCAGAGTGGAGATGAATGGCACTGGGGTCCACATTGCCAGAATGCCTGGGGACAAGGAATGAGGACTTGTCACCCAAGGCACGAGATCCATAGTGGCTACGGGAATGAAGCCACTGCCTTTGTGGAAATGACTAATTCACCCAAATCCAAGGTGTTTTCCACAACTGAGAGGCCTGGGCTGAGGATAGAGATTTGAGCCTTAACTGAGACATCCTACTGGGAAGTTGCATCAATGGTCAGTATCTGAGGCCACAGAAAGTGTCACATGATGGTGTGTCACAGGGCTCCACATTTAGGACATTTGTGTACTCAAAGAGAATCTTTGATGACCATGACTCGGAGAAATTTTTAATAATTTAAAACAGGTTTTGGATCATGTTGATGATGACAGATGGTGCAAGCCACCTACCTAAATCCCTATGGGGAGGGGTGGTATTTCTGCATTGTTCTCAGAGCAGAAATGTGACATGGATGTGGAGGCTCTGGACAGGGAGATGTGAAGCTGGAGGCATGGCTTGGCCTCCCTAGAATGGGTGTGGCCAGGGCAAAGCTGGGACATCCTCAACCCAAAGGTTTGCATAACTGGATTTGAACTCCTTATAGATATTCCTAACCAGTGGTGATACGGAAGGGAGAGGAGGAGGAAAAAAGGATGGCTCTTCATCAAGAGCAAAAGCAAGAGATTCAGATAGGAGATTTCACTTGGCTTTTCTAGTCTTGGGTGGGGACCCATTATGGAAGTGAAGAGCTCTGGAATCTTCCAGAGAAACAAGCATGGGTATCCTTTAACAGGTCCCAGATAGCCAGTTACCGCAGAACAATGTCCTGTTACCAGAAGCTTATTGCAGACCTTGTAACCTGAATCATTGTGTTGGCCCAGGGCACACCCAGGAGGGTGGCTTGGGAAGGAGATTCCAGGCTGAGGTAAATACCGACATCTGATTTCCTGACATTGAGTAGGAAAGCATTTCAGAGACAAGCTCCAAGAGCTCTGGAAAGGGGAACATTCACCCACTTCCTACAATTTATAAGGCGGCTAGCAGTGTTGTTTTGGGGAGGATAATAATGGGGAAAGAGAACTGGGTATGTTATGGCACACAGAACCAAAAATGAAGATTCCTAAGTAGTAATCTATTAGCGAGGGAATTCTTGGGCAATTTCAAAAAACTCAAAACGTGTTACAGAGAGGAGCCCCTTGGACTTTGTAGGAGACTCGGTTTGTCTGTCTGGCCCCAAGGCCCAGAAGTAGCTGACAAAGAGACCCAGTTGTCCCCTGGATGCCAAACTTGGGGAGAGAATGGTCCTGGGTGGCAGCCCCTCCCCATCCAGCCTCAGTCAGAGCTCTCCAGCAAGTCAGCCTGCAGGTAGCTATGGAGTTGCAGTGTAGTCATGTTATTAATGGCTTTCTGCTTTGGCGGATTTCAGACATAAAGAAGAGAAGAAGGAAAGGTCTGTGTGATCTGCCTCTTCTGATAACACTAAAGTTGCGCACATCACCTCAGCTCATATCTGATGGGCTGGGACTTAGTCACTAAGCCACACCCATCTGCAAAAGTGCTGGAAAGCATTGCACTCTCTGATGACCACATGCCCAGCTAAATATTGAGGTCATATATTCCTATGTAATAAGACATAAGCAAAGTGCAGTCACTGAGAATCACTAGCAGTTTACACCACGAGTATCTTCACAGCCCAGAAGAGACACTGGGTTGAGTTAAAATAAAAACTGGAATAAATACAATGAGAAGACAGAAAGCCTGCTGAGAACACTGGGGTACTTGAGTGGAACTTTAAACAGTGTCTTTGCTAATGTGTATGGTAACTGTTCAGATTGTCCGTTTCTTTAAGCTAATTGTTTTCTGATTTTTGAAGCAATAATAACTCGTATCTTGCTTGAGAAAAAATTAAAAAGTATAAAAAATCAAATATAATTATCACACTACCAAGAGGTATTACTGCTTCCGTGTTGATATGTATTCGTCTTGTATTTTCTACAGATACGCACCCACACAGACACGTTCATGTTTATAATAGAATTCGAATGTATATATTTATATCTTATAGCTGGATTTCTTTCATTGAAATAATTTGATCAGGTATCTTTTCTCTTGGATGCGTCCTAACAGTTCTTTCTTTCTCTGATAGAGCCAGATCAAGGAAAGAGACAGGAAAGCAGATGATTGTACCTGCCTTCCCTAAGTGCACTCGGGAAGAGAAGGATCATCTCAAAAAGGGTTAAGGAATGAGATCATGGAAATCACTTACACACGCGGTCGTGGCTTGGACTTGGCTAGTGAGGCCGGCCTGCCCGCTCTGCTTCCATTCACTCAGACACAGCTTGGGCTTTTCCTCCAAGTGCTGGTAGCAGTCATTTATGAGGGAGGAAAGGAGCAGAATAAACACACTTCTCAGCTCCCAGGCACTCTGTGTGTGTAGACAGAGGCTCGGGTGGATGAGAAACCTCAGCACACTCATGATCTTTATCAAGGCTGGAGACCTGCAGTTCACACTCCAGGCCTGTGGAAATGGTTCCACCTGGGTCCCTCTATTGCTCCTCAGCTGCCACATTAGGGCACCTCGCCCAAGTCCACGTGTGGGATGTGCCTGCCTGTGGCCCACCTAACGTGTGCAGTCTGTCTGGAGTGCCGCACAGGCTCCTCGCGTGGGCTTCAGCTGGAATTGAAAACTGCATTTCTCAAGGTCAGCTTTTCCTTGCCCAACAGGCTAGCTTTAGTAACTAGCAATGTGTGTGCACGTGTGTGCGTGTGTCTGTGTGCACACACGTGTGTGTGTGAGTGGGAGAAAGGAAGGGGAGGGGAGACCTAGCTATATAAGCACGTTATTTATTCCCAAGTCTGTCCTAGTTAGGAAAATATTCCCTAGGATCTCAGTATGAATTAACATTCTTTAAACACACACACACACACACACACACGCACGCACACAGAGGCACGCGCGCGCTCGCGCCTCGTGCTCTCCTTCTCCTCCTCCTGACATGATGGACGGCAGGCGCAGCCCAGGGGCCCGCAGGTCACGCTGTGTCCACGAATCCCTCTGGGGCTCTTCTTTCCCTGGGTCCTCCATGAAGGTCTGAAACAGCCCGGACCCTGCTCCCCATTTCTTCCCAGCTCAACCTCCACCTCCCCCGGCTTCAGGCGCTGAAGGAGGCAGGGTTCTTCTTTGTTAAGGATCCAGAGGGCAGGCACCGAGGATGCTGGAAGGGCTGAAGGGGGTGGAGGAAGAAGCCACCCTGCCACACAGGCTCCCGTCGGCCCCTGCAAGAGCCTCCCCAGCTGCCGGCAGCATCCTGTGATCCCCGGATAGATTTTTCATGAGGGCTGTATATTTGGAGAGAGAGAGGAAAAGGCAGCTAGCCCAGGGAGGAAGCAACCCCACACGAATAGTGGCTGCATCATAAATATTTCTAGATAGCAAATAGCCCATTAAAAGCCCACATTGTAATGCCTTGGAGGGGGGCTGCCTTTCCCTGCAATATCCCGGGACCGTCGGTAAAGCAGGCTTTGTCATCGTCTGCGTTTTCGCCGCGGCGCTGTCCTGTCTCAGCTCCTCCTGACTCAGCTGAAGGGGGCTGGTGAATAATGCATCACCTAGGGAGAGGGGCTGGGGCTGCGGGGCACAGCTGAGCGTGTGCAGAGGGAGCCCCTCAGGCTTTCTCTCTGTCTGCCTCCATCTTACCGTATCCAGAGACCACACTAAAATGGTGGCTGACGTGGAGACAGAGGAAGCTCCTTTCTAGTTATGGCCACAAGGCAGGATGCTGAGGTGTTGTCTAGGTAAGAAGCAAATCTTAACCTTGGGTCTCCTTTCTGCACATGCGATCCTGAATGGTGATGTCTCTGACGTTCAGGGAGCTAAGTCACAATGCTTTTATTTTTTCAATGTATTTTATTTATTATTTTATTTTACCTGCACAGCTTCACCCCTAAAGGGTGTCAGGAAATAACCCTTTCTGTCTGCTTTTCTTTCTTTTTATAAAAGAATCACATTGCCTTTTGCCTCGTAGGCTCAGTTGGATCTCCAAGTGGCGGTACTGTTCTCTCCACTTCAAAAATACACAGAAACATGTGGAAATGTTCTGTCATCCAGAATGAAAAGCATGTGCACCAAATTTTCACAGACCTGATTCGAATGTAGATAAAAGTGCAAAATCCAGAGGAGGGAACACGCTATAGAAATCCTGTCTTCTATACTATAATTTAATCATCGTGTGCCACAGAATGTCTTTGCATAAATTACAACCACAATGATAGCATCACTTTCACAAAAGGTGGCCTCTAATCGATTTGACTCTCCAAGAGATGGCTGGGTTTTTCAAAGCAGAGAAATGATGCCCTGCAGTCTTAAAGAGCTGTTGATTGCACCTGGGGCTCCCGTGGCCGGCGCCCATCGAGCAGCCCATCCTGGCTGTTCCCTTGTTCAGCTGATTTTCTTTTTTATCTTGACATTTGCTAACCGCTTGGTTTTTATTTTCCGGGAAGAGAGGATTATTGGCAACTGGCACCACCCCCATGTCTGGAGGAGGGACGTTTCTAGGATGACCCCCAGAGTGGAGAAATAGCCGAGGTAACCTTTTTGCTATAAATTTCTTCCCCTGCCTCCGTCTTCTGTTCCTTTCCTTCCCCCCATCCCTTGAACAAACATGATTTTTAAATTCCCCTCATCATTTTTAGTGCTTTGGAATCTTCTCAGATCTGGACGAAAACAGTTCCTGAGCTGCGCTGAGCAGTTCCGGAGCCCTAGCTCCCTTTCCCCGGGGCCTAAGCCCCCAAGAAGAGAGTCTTTTTCAGGACCATGGGAGCAGGTTTTAAAAGGCTTTCTATTGAAGCGAGGCCGTCAGCCAGCCGTGCGTGTCCGCATTGTGGTGGTCCCAGAGCCTTATGGACAATCCTTTGAAAGAATAGGGTTGGGAAGATTCTCAGGACAGAAGCGGCTAATTTCCATCCTTGGAGCTTTATCTCACAAAGGATATTTGATAGAAAGAAAAAATGGAGGCTGTGGAAGCTTTGCTCTTATTTCCAAATGGGTTGACTCTGGATGCAAAGGAATATTTTCACATTTTTCCCAATAGAGGAAAGCTTTTAGTGCCAAAATCCTCAAAGGAGAATGAACATCACACATCACACATGTATGTGTAAGGGTAGAATAATATGGTACAAAATCCAGTGAGTACAAGTACACAATGGGCATTCAGTACAGGTTAAATGAATAAGCAAGAAAAATTCAAAGTTGTTATTGCTGTTTATAAGGGTGGTGATTATTAATAGATGCAAATGTATACTCCCTTTTGTAATCACAGCAAGGTAAAAGTCTTATCTCTGATCATTATCATTAGGACACTTAAATATTTAGCCCTGGGGACAAAATGGTTTGTAGGCAGGACATCCTGTGTGTTTATGCGCACATATAAAATGCTGCCCTGGCCCCAGGACTGCAAGGCCTCTGACTGCATCATTTACATTCAGGGGTGGTCCTGATCAACATGGCCCCATAGAATAATAGAGGGAATTTCAGATAGTACAGCGTTAGATAATAAGCGCTTTCCACTGACTCTGTTTACATGTGGAAATTAGAAGCGCTGAGTGAAAAAGAGTAGTGAAAATAAAGACAGGAAGTATATACACAACAAACAATTTTTCCTCTCTGCAAATCAGATTATTCCCCTGCGCACCCTGCAACCCCCATCTATGATGTCAAACTCAATGGACTGTTGAACTAATAGCCTGGGAGTCACCAGCGTGAGAGTGTGTATGTCCACGCTGTGCAACTTGAATTAGGCTGGCCACCACGGCTGTGTACAGCTACCCCAGGAAGAGCCCCTCCCCTCCTCAGCATTTCAGTGGAAAACGCGCTGACTGGGACCCAGCTACAGGAATCACATTTGGGCAGAGAGAATGGTTTATCCTTTCCATGAGGGGCCTTGACTCAAGAACACTTGCCAATTCTGCTTGACCATTTCCCATTCTTTACGGTTTTTCCTATCACTCCTTAGACTAAGAAAGAAAAATCTGTAGGACTGATTCGGTGGGAATTCCTCTTTTGTTCCTAAATAAACCTTATCCCTGGATGAGCTCATTCACACTAGGGAAGTTACTACCACTGGCTTTGAAGCCAGGCAGATCTGGGTGTTCCTTCCCATTTCTTTATTTGCTTTGTGGGGGATCTTTTCCCAGCTTTTCTGCTGTTTCATCCTTCTTAGTGAGAGCTTCTTCAGCTGCAGGACAGGGGCAATAATGCCTACCTTGCTGGGTTGCAGTAGAGAATGCTGCTTATGCCGGAAAATAAAAAAAACACATAGCACACAATGGGAGCTTAATACATAAGAATTATAAACAGTCTTTTGTGTATATATCAATGTATTTCATGTCCTTAATGTTTATTTAAAGCAAGTACATTCTTTTGAATTAAGCATAAAAAGGTCATAAAATGCCAGAGATGTGCTTATTTGAAATGTTTGCAATGCTTTGCAATTGTTTTAAAATAAGGAGATGATATAACAGGGTGTTAGCTCTGCCACTAATTAGTTATGCAATCTTAGATTATGTCACTTCCCTGGGTCTCAGTTGTAAACAGTTGCTTAATAAATAATTTTTGTTTTGCTGTCATCAATAATCCAGAATTAGGCAGTGAAATATGGAAGCTACATTGGTAGGAGCTTCTGTGATGGTCAGGTCCTGGAGGAAAGTGTGAGTTGGAACCTCCACCTTCCTCCCTACCAACGCCCTCCAGAAACACTGCTCACTGGATGCAGGGGCGCTTCTCCTGTTTCTAGTTCACTTGGTCTAGAGGCCAGCCAGGTAGGAGTCGTCCTGTTCTTGGATGCAATGTGGCCCAGAACCAGGCTCTAGCAGCAGGTCTGACTGCAGCACTTTCTCCCTCGGGGTGGCTCCCAGTCCCAGTGCGGAGGGCCCACCCTTCCTTACCACCAGGCGCCTCTCCTGGAAGCTGCGAAAACCTTCCCCCCTTTCAGGCACTGGGAATCAGCATTCTTTGGCGTATGCCTGGATTTGCCCCAGAATTATCCTGCAAAGTCTCTCCCCTCCTGACCTCAAATGTTCCTGTCCCTACAACCAGACGGCAGACCCCAGGGCCTCCGGGGCTCCTTCCAGTGCCTCTTTGTCATCTTTTGAATCACAGCTCATGAGGCCACCCACACAGGCAGGCTGGAGAGGAGTGGCAAGAAGCTCACCTTAGGACAGTAGTGAGCAGAGCGACAGAGGCCCCCAGAGACTTCGCACAACAGAAAAGACCAACTCCCGCATTTGCAGGGGACGTGAAAGTGCAGTACTGTGAGAAACAAAAGGAAGCCTCATCTCTGGAAGCTGGGAGGAAAAACAGTCGGCGTAGACAGCAGCGGCAGGGACCAGAGCTGACCAGAAGGCTGGGTCCCAGCAACAATTAGAGACAGGCAGCAGCTGAGGCCCCTTGCCTGAGAACCATTTCAATTGCACAGTGGCCACAGAAGGCTCCATTGGCCCGGCAGCCAGCTCTGCAGAGCCATTTGTCCACAAGGAAAATAATAGCCCCGGCCTCATTGCTTTGGGCTGCAGGGAGGACAATGACCCGCCATGAAAAGAGTTAAAAAGATTCTGGGGAAGGGGAAAGGCAGGCCCACACGGTGGCAATTCAAGATCTTTTGGATGCCGTGAGCGTGTTCTTTAATTAAGCCCCTCTTCTTCAGCTCATCCTGCAGAAACGCACCTGCTTCCCATCTGCCATCCAAAACGGCAAGCACAAGAATGACTTCACACTGTCACTTTCAGAGTTCCGCTGTGGCCCACAGTGATTTTTCAAGAAAGGCAGCCACAGACTCGCTCGCGCTTTCTCTTTCTCCTTTCCTCTGAAAGATTCTATAAAAACCACATTAAAAAGTGTGTGAGCCAAGCAATTTCATTTATCAAAGGAAGAAGGTCATCCATAGCATTCATTCTAAGAATATCAGGCACACGGCCAGCCCTGGACACAAGGCATGAAGACCAGAGGCCCCTTTATTGACCTAATCTCTATTTTATCGCCAAACTGCATCTGTGTCTGAAAGCTGGGACACACAATATTTCCCTCTACCAAAATAATTTTATTTTCTGCAGCAGCATGTAACAAACAATTAATGGTGGTAACATGGGCTTCTGTCATTTTCTGAACAACCCAGTTCTGTTTGGTGTTACTGCAGTGGTTGTTATTTTGGGTGGTTCAGCGCTTATTCCATTCTGCCAATTGGTCCCATTCGCATGGGCCTGCAGCAGGCGTGAGCCCATGCCGTCATCTACCACCTTGGAATCCATGTTATTGCCAGAACTGTGTTGGGGCCTTGCTTGAGGGCCTGTCCCCTGTCCTCTTCACAGATGTTTCTGTGCCTTCAGGGAGAGGACTGATTGTGCTGTCTCCCTCTCCCACCCGTGTCTGCTGTCTCCAAAACTAAGGGAGGCTGCGGTGAAACCAGCCTGGCCCAGGTTCCTCTGGTGCCTGCCGTGGCTCAAATTATCCAAACTACTGTGGCTGAGTCCCAGCGACCCATCCCTTTGTACCCTTGTGCCCCGTTGAAGAAGTGGCCCATGTTATGAATAGGGAAGCTAAGGTCATTAACAATTTGTGCAGGCATACAAAGAAAGTGCAAGTCAGAGATCCTTGTCTCAGCTACTTCGCTTGAAAAATGACTCCATGCTCTGAGATGCTATAAATGGAGCAAACAGTGTGAAGTGGTTCTCCAACTACAAGAAACTGTCCCCTGATGCGTTCCCCCATTAGACACCTGCTCCTCCAAGCCTGGTCTTCTCTCTGCAACCACTTCCCCTGTGCCTCCCCCCACCCACCATGCATGCCTCCTTGTCACACACATGATCTCTGGTCCTACTTTGCACTTGGTGCTGGGAGCTGTGATTCCCTCTGCCTCTGTCTCCCCACATCGTCCCTGACATCACCTTTCACCGTGCACTGGTCTCGCTTCCTCGGGAACTCTATGAATGGCCTTGTTCTCTGATTATTTGATTATTCCATTATCAACCCAAAGCTCACTGGGTCTATGGGGCTGAGAGGTCGTTTTTATTACATCATTTTAATTATTCAGATAAAAGACTCGCAGGCACAGATTTATCACCACTGCCTAAAGAAAAGCAGAGACACACATAATTCCACTTTGAAAATCCATTCTTAAAAGCAAAAATATGATTCAGTTGAAGGTATTCAGAAAAAAAAATGCTCATTGAAAAACCCTGATGATTTTTAGCATTTCAAATAAATTGTGTACAGTTATGGTCATTTGTTAACTATTTTGGAGACTGTGAGCTGATCATTATCTCTCTTTTTCAGATAACAAAATGTATCTACCTTCTCTCAGAGTGTAAACTAATCTGGTGGCTGGAAAAAGCAAACAAACAAACAAACAAACAAAGATCTGTTAAGAAAGATCTGATTTTTCAAATGGCGCATACCATTCCTTGAAACAGAGGTGATGAATAGGTAGAGACAAAACCATCAAACATCCAGGCAGGACCTGTTTATCTCTGGGCAGAAATCTGTTCAATTCCATGATAAAACAAGGTTTGAAGTCAGGGATTCAATTTCACAAACTAAACAGACATGTGCACACACATGTGCACACTGTGCATGTCCCAGTGCACACACACAACCCATTTCGTAGGGACACACATGTGCACACTGCATGCCCCAATGCACACACCCACAATCCATTTTGTAGGGTCCTAGCAGAATTTTTTCTGTAGGAAAAGCACTCAATCTTGCTGATTTGTGGCTGTTTCTCCGGTTTGCATCAGGTTGGGCCTCATGACACAGAACTGACCTAGGCATTAGGTCAGAGCTGGAATATGCCAAGCTCTTTCCCATCCCTTCTCCATTCCCAGGGCTGAGCAGTGGTTAGAAGGGCGAGCACAACACACCCAGACACTTATCCCCTCTATGTCTTCTGCCTTTCCTCTTTCCACTGTAGGTGTTTCTTCTTAGAGTAGCTTTTTGATCATGCTCACTGGTTGTCTGCTTCTTAAGACTGGCCATGTTTCACAATTCTTCCAATTGCATTACTTCCCCTAAGGCTCTCCCTTTTCCTGGATATCTCATTGACACCTGTATTAGAGTTTTCCAGAGAAACAGGACCAATAGCATATATAGGAATATGCAGAAAGATATTTATGATGAGAGATTGGCTCAAGTAATGGTGGAGATGGAGAAGTCCCACACAGTCTGCCACCTGAGAGCTAGAGGCCCAGCAAAGCTGGTGGTGGTGTTCCAGTCCAGGCCCAAAGGCCTGAGAACCAGGATCACTGACATGCAAGGACAGATGAAGATGGATGTCTCAGGTCAGGCAGAGAGGAAATTCACCCATCCTCTACCTTTTTGTTCTATTCAAGCCCTTAACAGATTGCATGGTGCCCATCCACATTGGTGAGGGTGATCTTCTTTGCTCAGCTTACTGAATCAAATGCCAAACTCTTCCAGAGGGACCTTCACAGGTATGCTCAGTAGGAAAGTTTTACCAGGTATCTGGGCATCCCTAAGCCCAGTCACATCAACTAAACCATCACAACACCTAAGACTTGAATTTCCAATTGTCTTCTGGTGTTTGTAAAACACTGATAGGGAGCTCATCCCTCTCTGTTGAATCCTGGACAGTTTCAAAGCCTGCTGGTCAGCTCTGTCCCATTCTTCAGGCATCACGACCTCCAACCATCCAAATAAAGTAAGTGTCCTTGCTTGCTCTACTTCTGATCTGTCCTTCACATCCTGCTTCTTCTCCAAATTACCTATGTGTAATCTATGGCATTCTCATAATTAGCCCAAACTGGCGATCCAATCCCTACACACACACATAAAAACACACACACACACAAACACAGACCCTAAATTCCCTTAATCTGTTTACTGAATCTGCTTCTTCTGCTGCTGAAGCATTTCTGGAATCCCCCTTTCCTCTCATGCACCGCCATTGCCGAAGTTTAGGTACTCATCAATTCTTGCCAATGTGATTTCTAATGCACCTAATGGGTTTCTTGTATCCAGGTCCCCCCTTACTCTCCAGTCTGTCTTCCACTCTGCCCCTAGACTTGTTTTTCATATATAAAGCTCTTATTTTCCAGCACATATAGAATAGGCTTCTTAGCACGGCACTCGAGGCTTTGCAAATGTGCTGTCAACCACTCCATGCACCTGTGCGGATTCCTAGTCGCTATTCCCCTCTCTTCAACACTCATGGCCCATCCCCAAGAGGCTGCCTTCAGGCCTTTTCAACTTTGCACATGTCCCTCCACTAGGAATGCCTTTCCTCTCCCAGGCTTGGCAAAGTACATTTTCAAGGCCTCTTGTAGTGCTGTGCGCTGTATGCTGCGGGTGATATGCCCCATGCTTCAGGCAGTTTGGTCTTGTGAGTGCAAGTAAGGGGCTTATCACAAGCCCTCTCACTTGCCTTGAACTCGGGATGTCTGACCCTTTCTCATGTGTAGCTTGGTGCAGGCTTAGAGTAGAATGAGGTAGGTGGGCAGTGCTGAACATGGAGATGGTTCTGGGGAGCTTCTGTGTGACTAATACCGCAAGGCCTCAGATAAAGCCACCTGCAACCTCTCCTTTCCCTAGCTGGTCTGAGCCAGGGGAAATGGCATCCTTTTCGTCATCACTACCATGCTGTGTTCCTATTTGCTCCAAGGACACAATCAGCATCTTTACCCCATTCTCCTCAAAGCACGTTCCATTCATTTTCTTCTTCAAGGCAGTGTTTTTTATCCCCATTCCATAAATGAGGAGATCAAGATTCAGACAGAGCAAGAAATTTTTCAAGGTAGCGATTCACCCTCTGATTCTCTGGACTAGAGTCATCCTGTGGAAGCTCTGCCTCCCTCCTCTGGTCTCTCTCTTTCCCCCATCCACTTTCCTCAAACATGTGTCACCTCTGTTTCATTCTCTGGCCACCTACCCCCACCATCCTTTCTTGGCTCAGATCTGAAGTACTCCAGACTACCAGATTAGGTAAAAATTCAAAGGCATGAGAAAATGGCAAGCATGGAAACAAAATCTTGGTAGAGATGAGTGGCAACCTCAAAAAGAAGCCTCCTCTCCCCATAAATTCCTCAGTGCCCCATCAATCTCCATCAATCCATACAAGACCAGCCTCACTCTGACCACCCGGGTCTTCCACATACTATTGTTTTCTGCATCTTGAACAAAATAATGGATTGTAGTTGATATTCTCCAGGGGATTTGACTACCCTCACATAAAATCTCTAGTTAAAAAGAGCTGATTTAAGTCATACATACAAAAACAGCATGATAGCATGCAATGTTTATCAAACCTGAGTGGAAAAGGATTGCCTGGAAGGCTTTTTGAAAAGTGTATCCATTCTCATCTCTACTGATGGTGCCTGAGTAGGTCTGGGCAGAATTCTTGGAGTGTCAGGGGATTCCTGAAGGAGGTCAACAGGAATCTCACTGGCGAAAGAAGAACTGACTTTGGATTTAGACAGACCTTGGTTCAGACCTTACCTTTGCAATATGCAAACATTAGAATTTTGAAAGAATTGCTCATTTTAATTTGACTTTTCATTTCATTTTGAAAATAAAAACTTCCCTTTTCATTTTATTTTGACTTTCAGCTTTTTCTCTTAGAAAACAAATCAAAATGAAACCTACCTCAAGGCATTGTTGCCAGACTCAAATAAAATCAATTACATTCATCCATTAAATCGTGAAATAAAATAATCATCCTATGTTGGTTTTCAAATAAATGGAAAGTTGCTTTTTTCACATCAGAGTGAATATTTTATAAAAGTATAATTACACATAAAGGAAAATATAATACATTGAGAAAGTGGTTGTTTTATTTAGTCTGAGAATTACATGCTATTAATGTATTTGTATCGTTAGAAATTTTGCAGCGATCCCTACAGAAAATAATTATAACAATTTCCTTTTATTTCAACTTCGACAATGTGGTAGCAGGTATCCTGAAGGTGCTGCCTCTGACACCTCCTGGAAATTCTGTGTGCATGACTACAAGCATTATTTGAATGCTTGGCTGAGTTCCGGAGAGGAACTCTGAGCAGCCAGAGGGAAGAACAAAGTGTCGGGAGATACTGGGAGGACACAGGAATGCAGGGGACAGGAATGCTTTTCTAATTTGTGCATTGGGGGATTGGGGGCAATCACCACAGGAGACAAAAGTTGGGTCCTTGAATCCTTGGGTCAGAAATCAAAACTTACTCCCATCTTCTGCTCCACCTACCCAACTAAGCCTGGCCCTGGCTGGGCTACACCCTCACTGAAAAGTATGCAAGAAAAAAACCTGCCTACTAGCTCAGAAGGCTGGAATGAATCCCAGGCTGTGTCTACGTGGGTGTCAGTGGGGACTGAGTAAAATACAGGTGGCGGGAACTTCCCTGAACATTTGTAACCATGGACCTAACTCATAAAGGATTAGGGCTGGAACTGAGATTATCAAGGTGGTGAACCTCTGGCGCACCTGCTGGAAACACATGCAAACCACTCCTGAAAAATGAACTCCCTGGCATCCCCACACCCCAAATTCATGTGGAACAAGTATGCTTAAAATGCTTAAAGACATTTTAAAAAGGAAACGTAGTTGTCAGAAAAGACAAAGGATGCTTCAAAATACAAGATAGATTTTAGAAAAAATCAAATGGAACCCTTTAAAAATATAATCATTGAAATTGGGATAATTCAAATGAGAGGAACAGCACATATGATGCCCATGAAAAAAAGAATTAATGGGTGGTAGAATAGATTAGAATAGTTTATCCCATATTGAACAAAAAGAGATACAGAGATTTTACCTCATAGTTTACCTGTTAGAAACCTCATAGTTTACCTGTTAGAAACCTCATAGGTTACCTGTTATAAACCTACCTCTAATTAGAGGACCAAAGAAAGAAAACAGAAAAAAGTGGAAGAGAACCAATATTCATAGAAATAATAAATATTTTTTCCCACAACTTATGAAAGAATGGAGTCTGGAGAATCAGGAATCTTAGTAACTCCTAAGAAAAATAAGTCCTATTGAGTACATACCTAAACTCATTACAGTGAAATTACATGCTACCCAATACAAGACATGATTAAACACACACACACACACACACACACACACACACACACACACACACACACCCCAAGATAAAACAGACTCCCAATAAAGAAAAACAAATCAGTCTGATAGCAGACTTCTCAACAGTCATCAGGGAGGCTGGGGTTTACCTTGACTGCCTAAATTAAAGTCCATTCCCAAGGACATCTCAAATGGCCAAGTAACCAGTCCCTGCTTGTTTATAGAGTGTGAAAGTTGTTTAGATTTGCTATGGACCACCTTTCTACCTCCACCTCACTGAGCTCTGAGGCAAATGGATTCCCCTACTGTAAACTAGGAATGAGTGTCTGAAAGAAGCCTTTTCTGATTCCCTGTAAAAGTTCATTCATCAGAAGGAAGGGGAGTCATTCCAGCCTTCACTGCCTGTGGACGGCAACAACTTCACTGTGGAAGACGCCAGTAGGTAAGAAGTTGCTCATGGAGCCCATATGATTAAAGACAACATTGAACCTGACTCCTTGGCTGCCTGTCTCCTTCCCCTTTCTACAGGAGAAGTAAAGGCATCTTTTAAGGACAAAGATGACAGTCTTTGTGCCTGGCTGAGTCCTTGCTTAGAGACACACAGAATAATAGAAGAAACTTAGAAGGATAGTAAATTGATATGTTTTTATTTGCCCCTGAAATTATGTTCCTTTCTAGCCTGTTCCTCCCAAGAATGAGCCACAGAGGGTGTTGCCCACAGCAGGAGGGAGTCGATTCTCATCTGAGAACAAAATGTCTTGATGAATTCTATATTTTAAAGGTGGATTTTCTTGATCTCCTTAGTCAGACTTAGTTTTGAAAGTCAAACTTTGTAGAGAGAGAAGAGATTTAGAAATTTTAAATCACCCCTTCTGGATGCCAAGGCTTTGGCCATATCAATTATTTATTTATTTATTTATTGAAATGAAGTTTCACTCTTGTTGCCCAGGCTGGAGTGCAGTGGTGCAATCTTGGCTCACCGCAACCTCTGCCTCCCGGGTTCAAGCGATTCTCCTGCCTCAGCCTCCCGTTTCTGGGATTACAAGCATGTGCCACCATGCCCGGCTAATTTTGTATTTTTGGTAGAGATGAGGTTTCCCCATGTTGGTCAGGCTGGTCTCGAACACCCGACCTCAGGTGATCTGCCCACCTCGGCCTCCCAAAATGCTGGGATTACAGGCATGAGCCACCGCACCCGGCTGGGCCCTATCAATTTAATTATGATCATGGTGTTAGTGTTTTCCACAGAGAGTCTCCTGAGAGTAGAGAGAGGGAGAGTGAGAGAGAGGTTGAGGCTGAGGTCTGTTAGAGCCTTGGACTTGTAATGGCAAAGTGGAAACCCCAGAAGAGAAGGAGAGGGGGTATAAGGTTCTGGGTGTGGAGGGTGGAGAAATGTTCGGTGGGCTGGTGTCACATAGCTTTTTCCATAGCTACTTTATTGTATCATTGCTTTAACATTGCTTTCTCAGAACTACTCTGATCATCTGACTCTCAATATACCCTTCTTCCCTATCCATAGCCCTATTTTCTTAGGCTTTCTTTGCACTGATGCTTGTGTCATACGCCTATTTGCTGACAGGGTTATTGTCAGCTCCCTCACTGGAACATCTTCTCTGTTCTCTCTCCAGAGTCTGGACACAGCTGACCGTAATGTTTATTCAATCAATGACTGGGAAGGAAGCTAACATTCAAAGGTGCTTTGCTCTGCTTGCCTCCAGGACTGGGGTAGGAGAATGCCTTGTAGAGTGTGCTTTATGCCATTATGGTCAAACTAGCATAGTCAGCCAAAAGAGAGGTGCCCACATAGATCCCCCTGAAGAAGTCGCTGATGTGAAGGTGGCAAAGTATAAGAAAGACAGAACCAATCTGGGTCAACTGGGTTACACAGAGATCAGCTCTGCACTCCTAAGGCCATGGGAACCTGTTCCCGAACCTGTGGAGTGTCAATTTTCTGTTCTACTCTGAGTTGTACCACAATTAGAAGCATCATTATGTGGAAAGGAATTCCCAGAGGTTCCTAAACATCCTTCTCCTCCTTTAACAAATAAAGACATATGCATCTTGCATTAATACTGTGGAATAAATAATGAATTATAAATGGAATAGAAATTATAATACAGTGATGTGATGTCTGCACAGATTTTTATGGTCTCTGGAGTCAGTCCCTTTAGAAATGTACATTATTTTCTCTATTTGAAGATATTCACAACTGTTTGTTAATCCAGCTCACCATACTCATCTAGGGACACTGGGAGGGAAAATGTACTTGGAATTCTACGGGCTCCATTCTTCCATTGCGTTTCAATTAGAGACACCATTCGTCTTGTGTGTTTTATCTCTTGGAGCATTCTCCCATGTGCTGCTGGAAGATAACACTCTTTTCAGGTCTCTGAAGTTGCTGGGTTTTACTACGTGTCTCCTAACACCCATAGGTGTATGTAATCTCACTGTAACAGAATGTTGTCATGTCTTGTTGACTAATTAAGCATCCTCGTTCCAAATCTCAGCAGCTGAAAGTTCAAGTGTTAAATGGTGGGATAGTGAATCCAGGAGGCAGTGAATGAGGAGGCGACTCGGGCCCTGGCTGAGTTTTTACTTCTTGTTCTTCTGTTGCATTATTTTGTTTCTGTTTTGCCAGGTGCTGCCTGGTTAAAGATGCCAGTAGGCTCGACACAGAGCCAAATATACTGTCCAAATGTGAGATTAGAAATTAGATCATATGTGATAAAAGACAGCAATTTATTTTAGCTTGGTGTTATATCAGGAAACTATGAAATAATATAATCAATTTGTTTGCTTACTCACACAAGCAATGTCTGCTATGTGCCAGACACAGGAAAAAAAAATACCAGGGCTAAAATGATCCATAAGACAAGATTCTTGCTCTTGAAATACACAATCCAGTGGGGGAGGAAGACAAGTAGTAGACAGTTATAGGACAGCATCCTGAGAATTGGGAGAGAGATTTGTTTATGAGTCTTGGAAGTAGGAGTTAAATTCAGAGAAGGTGGCATTTGAGCAGTGTAAGGACCTGTTGGATGAATAGTGGGAATTGAAGTAGGAGAAAAACAGAATTTAGAAGATCATGAAGGACTTCTCATTCTACAGCAAAAACTTGGGCTTTTACTCAAGGACTTGAGGAGCTGTTGAAGATTTCAACTGAGAAGCTTCGAGAGGAACCTTGAGACTGAGCTAGTGCCCTTCGATGGCTGTGTGAAAGGATGGACTTCATGGGAGGAAAGAATCCGACAAGCTGAGAGGACTCTAAAGAAAAAGAAAAGAGGCACTGAAAGACTGGGCTAAACAGTGATGATAGACTCTCAAGTTATGGAAGAAGCACATAAATGGGGCTGAGCAGGTCGCTGGAGTTAGGGGAGTTGGAGTCTGCTTTGGCTGCCTTGCATGGAAATGATGCTGGTTGTTAAACCAAGGAATACAGGAAAAAAAAGACACTGTTTAGAGATGACATCATGATTTCAGTGTGAGTCAATTTCAGTTTGAGGCACCAATGAGACACTCAGGAGGAGTGGGCTAGTTAACCACCCACCAGTGCCCGGAGCTCAAGAGGAATGTCAGGGCTGGGATGAAGGTAAGTCAGAAACACTCCAGGACAGCTAAAAACCAAGTCTACATGCAGTGAGAATAACAGTAGCAAGATATAACTATATAATACTGGTCAATAATAAACTTTAAAGCAAACAAGAAGAAAACTAGGAAGGTAGACTTGGAGCAAGAATGTAGAGAGATATGAGAGATCCAGAAACAAGTCATGTCCAGAAAGTTAACATGGGGAGAGAGTGGATATATGATTTTCAGACACCATAGAAAGTGTCTGTCCTACTAGCATACAGCCCTATCCACTGGTTACTAGGTGAGGCAATAGATGTATTAATTAGCTGGGTTGTGGGGATATTTCAAAATGTATACATGTATCAAAACAACAACTTGTACATGTTAGATAAATAAAAATTCAATTTGTCAATGATACACCAATAAAGCTAAAAACAAACAAACAAACAAAAAAGGTGGCCAGGTGCAGTGGCTCAGTCCTATAATCCCAGCACTTGTGGAGGCCAGGGTGAGCAGATCTCTTGAGTCCAGGAGTTTGAGACCAGTCTGGGAAACATGGTAAAACCCCATTTCTATGAAAAATGCAAAAACATTAAAGGTGGTGGCACATGCCTGTAGTCCCAGCTACTCTGGAGGCTAAGCTGGAAGGATTACCTGAGCCCAGGAGGTCAAGTCTT
This sequence comes from Gorilla gorilla gorilla, assembly GCF_029281585.2. Taxonomy (NCBI): domain Eukaryota; kingdom Metazoa; phylum Chordata; class Mammalia; order Primates; family Hominidae; genus Gorilla; species Gorilla gorilla. Next base: position 133,931,849 of record NC_073236.2, on the reverse strand, counting down.
CAGTGAGCCATGATCACACCACTGCACTCTAGCCTGGGTGACAGAGTGAGACCCTGTCTTTAAAAAAAAAGAAAAGAAAAAGAAAAAGAACGGTGAGGAATTGTCAATGAATGTGTAGGGGAGAAAATGAAAGAGAAAAGACTATTTCTAAGTTTTTCAGCCTTCTTGTCTTGGAGAAAGAGGGATTCTTTGATAGAAATAAGACTCTGGAAGAAGTAGTGCTTCTCAGCATATAAAAATGCCTTTTTAAAAAATGGTGATTCCAATTTCCCAAAGAAGAAATAGTTTTAGAGTGTACCAGAAGACTACTATAAACATTACACCTAATATGTCTCTTTAAATTTTGTGTATTCACTTAGCAGTGAACTTTGCACACCTTCATGTTAGTCCCTCAGTGAATACTCCCTCACTTTCACACCGCTATGCCACCAATGCAATTACCATTCCAGTGCAAACCCAACTGTGGTGGTCCTACCTCACCTGTCAGGAGCAATTTCATAACAGAGAGCAGCACTGAGGTCTCATATTACTAATATTTCATTACATTTACAAAAGAGACAAGAGTGCATTCATTAGTATACTATGAAATATTACCATAAATAAGTAAAATTAAATTACACTTGTCAAAATAAATGAACACTGCACATACCATGATTCAGTGTCCCTAATTCTTTTAATTATGTTTTTTTCTTACTTGCTAATTTGTGAAATTTGCTAACTCACAATGGGCTCCCTTGTCATTAGTGAGAATGAGTCTGGTTCTGCTGGAATACAAAGGGCTTTGCACACCCTATGTAGCATGGCTCCTGGCATTCTGTACCTGGAGCACCACGTTGACTAATTGGTGCTTTTTCTCATGTCAAGCTTGTTGCAAGCTACATATTAATTATCACCTTTTGAAATTGGTGATTACAAGATGAATGTTATCCGGGTAAATGGAAGTATACCATTTTGCTCTAAAATAGGAAATTCCAGTGCAGAGTTATAATAGCTAAAATGTTGCCCTATTTTTAGTGTTGTGCCTTGATGTTTAATGTTGTATGTTTTCTACGAATGCAAAGAACAGACAATTGTGCTAGTTTCAAATCTGTTGCTCTGCTGAGTCCACATTAATGATCCATCACCTAGAAAAATACAGAAGTCATTTTGGCCTATGTGAAGCATGGTAAAGCTTTAAATCCAGGCAATATTTATTGGGTACCTACTTTTCGTATGTATGCATTCTCCAGCAATTGTATATAAATTATCTGATTAATCCTCACAATATTTCAGTGAGTTAGGCAGTTTGAGTTTCCTTTTATGAATAAGGAGTCTCAAAGGAGTTAAATAGACTTTGCAAGTTCATGCACCTGGTGAATGACAGATGGGAACATACATCTTTCCATTACGTGTTTTACCTCCTCATGGCTTGATATCAGCTTATGTCAAACTGCTTGTAGATTGTGTATTATTGTTAAGAAATACATGGATTTGGATGATAAAGAAATAGGATACATGAAGAGAAAGACTGGAGAGGGGGCGTAGGGGAATCGTTAGCAGCAGGCATTAAGGAAAGGCTTACGTAGCTGTGTCATTTCTAATTTTCATTCTTTTTTTGTTGGAAAAAGAATGATGTTTAAGAAAATTGAGAAAAGTAAAATGACAAAAGAAATACCTGTCAGCATGCATTTGGGTGTTTTACTTTTAACATTTTCCTCCAGGCACCAAAGATGTTAAAATTCTTTTGTAAGGCCTTTGACAGGGCTCTGATCAGATAGAATTTCACACCCTTCCCAGAATGTTTGCTGACACTCTGGAGCATTCTATGAAAGAGGGTGCAAAGAATCCTGCCTGACTTCCTCCCAGAGTAGGTCACATAGGTTTCCTCCTGCTCCCTCTCTGACATCTTGGTCTGTTGGGGTTGCTATAACAAATTACTGTAACTGGGTGGCTTAGAAACAGCCATCATTTATTCTTCACAGTCTGGAAGCTGGAAGTCTGAGACCAGGAACCAGCATGGTCAGGTTCTGATGAGAGCTCTCTTCCTGACTTGCAGATGGCCACCTTCTGGCTGTGTTTCCACGTGGTAGGGAGAGAGCAAAAGAGGTAACAAGCTCTATTGTGACTTTTCTAAGGCCACTAATCCTTTTCATGAGGGCTCTATCCTCATAACCTCATCTCATCCTAATTAGCTCTCAAAGGCCCCACCTCCTAATACCATCACATTGGTGGGGTAGGGTTTCAATATATGAATTTGGAAGGATACCAGCATTCAAACCATAACGTCTCCCTCGGGCTATGCACAAAGGGAGTCCGGAAGTCTCACATAATGAGTGTTCATTCTGCTGCTACTGGACTGGAGACGCCACACAGCGGGGGAGAAGTTGAGGAGCCCAAGGTATTCCCAGTAGTAACACCAGTTTTGTGAGTCTGCAAGCCTTAAAACCACTGCAGTGCCCAGCCTTGAGCCAGCTCAGCCTCCTCCAGCAGAAGCAGAGAGATGGTGTCATCATGTAGACCCTCCCCAATGGCAGATTTTTGAGAAAAATAAATAAATGTTGATTTTGCTTTAAGCCACTACATTTTAAGTGGTTTGTCACATAGTCATAGTAACTAGAACACACTCTTGTGATATTTTTGTATCAGAGATCATAATTTAATGTATATGTTGTCTAAAAAAAGGCTGTTCCTGATACATTTCTATGGTGTTGTTACAATAATGTTCATATAACAAGAAAAAAATTTGTGCTGAAACCGCTTACTTTTAAACTTCTAATACAATCAAGAACAACATTTGCTGAACAGAGATTTTACTGTGGCCAATACAACAGGATATGTTTTGCTGAGATGATCTTTAATTCACTCAAGGAAAAATTCTAGAAGTTAGGCCTGTTGAAAACTTTCTGTTTAACCAATTATATATACATTTTATATAATACCTAATACTTCCCAATACTCAGCAATAGAATTTATTTCTTTTGCCAACATTATCTTCCAAAAAGATACCAGGTTGATGTTTTTTCAAAGCACTTGTATATCTGATGATAATGTAAAACAATTTGACTAACTATAATTCTTAGACCTCAAATTTCCTACTCCAAAATTCTAGAGCTGTGCTGGATAAGCTTTTTAGCACTTAACATTGAGGCAAAGTATAAGTCTAGTGTTGTTTGCCTTTGTAGGTGATCATCGGATGACTCACGCAAACTAAATAAATGCGTATACGATTTTTCTTTTATTAAAACACCCACAGAATCAGTTTGGGTATGGATCTGATAAATATTTTGGAGTCTCATCTATACATATGCAGGTCTTTATAAACCCATGGGTCTCCCAAATGATGCCCAGTGTCACTAATTGCTGGCACAGTCCCCACCCAGCACCTCTGTGTCCCCTTTTTTCTGTACCTAGGACCATCTCCCCTTTCATTTACCTTCCTGTGGCTCATTCCCCTTCTCAACATTCAGGGCTCTGCTATCCCACACAGGTTGACCCTGATCGCGTGATCTAAAGGGAGTTTCCAGAGTCTCCCTTAACACTTTACCTTGTTTTATTTACTTTAAAGCATTTGTCACTATCTCACAATATCCTATTTCTTCAGTTGTTTGCTTGTGTATGATGTTTCTTGTCCTATTCGAAATAAAACCCCATGACAGCAGGATACTTTTGTGTTACTCATTAAGTTCTTCCCTATAGCCTAACACTATGCCTGGAAGATAGAAATTGCCTCATGTATATTTTCAAATGAATGAATGAATGGAGAAATGAATGGATGGATAGTTGATATCCTGCACAGAAATGCCAAACATTTTTTGATTGAGATTTTTTGATCCCTGCCAGCCGTCATCAATCCCTGTCCTCTCATCTTGTTTAGCTCTCGGTTCTTTTCTTCCTATATTCCAGGTTGCATGGGCTTGATCCACAATGACTCAGCTTTCAGCCATAGCAATTGTGCTCTGCTCAGCTGTCAAGTGTGGTTTAAATCTCCTACTACATTTTTTTAAAAGTTTTTCTGCCATCCTTTGTACTCCTTTTTAAAAACTTATCCAGGAAGTGGTATGAAATCTCCAGTACCTCTCGGCACACACAGATGCGTCTTTTTGTGTTTATTGTTTTCCCTCTGAGAGTTGTAGTGTTCAGTTGGTTACATCAAGAGAAGTACTTGGCTGGGACTGTTAAAAAAAAAAGTGTCACAAAGCAGCACCAAGGAGAAAACAACACTGTTTTCTGAATGTTCGTGCTTGGAATTTCTCTACTACAGGGAAAATGAGATGGGGGAGGGCCCTTCTTATCTATTTTCAGACAGACATCTCACAAATGCATAAAAAATATAATCCTTTTAGTTCCACTGGCCTTGTAGTTGTTGTAAATGCATCTTAAATTCCTAAATGATTTTTAAATTACATTATGTCTTTCAGCAGTGTAGGCTTTGATTTCTGAGGCTGTTAGCCAGATACAGGCTTTAACAAACACTCAAGTTCTTTTGTCTTTATGTCTTTATTTTAAAATTATATATATATGTATATATATGTATAAGTATCCAGTGAGTATAAGAAAAATATCAAAGAGAAGAATTTTTCTCATTCTGTCTTCAAATAGGTAATACTTCACAAATTGAGGTATGCTCATGGAGAGTAGCAGGTAATGCTTTTGAAACTGAAAGATTTGTCTCTGAGTTCCAACAATTGTCTTAGCAGACAGAGTTTCAAGGTCATCAAATCTGTATCCATTGGTGGCATAGAAGATGTCAATCACATTGCATGAATCAGAACCTATCATTGTCAATACAGATAAACTTCAGGTTAACTCTCTCTCTGTCTTGCCCCTGGAAACTAGGCTTAATGGTTTGCCAAAAAGTGGGTATTTGCTCTTGACCCTAGAGCAAAGGCTCTCACTTCAACAAGACTTTTCACTACTCTCCAGAAGAGCCAAGCCTCATACTGATGAGAAGAACAGAAGGAAGAGAAATGGGAAGGGGATCATTAAAATATTTTCCTGCAAGGGGAAGAAAACAATTCTTAAGTGCCAATACGTGACAGGCACTATACTGAGCACTTTGGATGTGGTATCTCTTTACATTTATTTGAATAATAATCAGCATATAGAAATTCAACATAGATTCTGCACCATTTCTTTCAGTCCTTTTGGATGGTTTTTCACTTGTATTTGTAATAACTTGAAAGTTACTTAATCTCTCATTAAGTTGCTGAGGTATGCTTTTTAACATAATATTTGCATAGGCCATGAACCAGAATGAATAAAAGGAAAATCCCAAGATCTAGAACATTGTTTTAGAATTGATGCCTACCCAACACTTTGTCCTGAGTTTACTTAGCATATAGAAAGGAGTTACATACACAATGAACATTCGAAGACTGAATTTTAGTTGAAGTAACTGAGATGAGTAAACAAAAAATGCCAGAAGCTCACTGCCTCCTCCACCCCCACCACACCTGATGCAGTCCAGAGGCAAATTTCTTTGTTAATCCACTTATTTGTGTTATTTTCATGTATTTATACTTATAGTACGTAGCATATCTAAGCTCATGTCTGTCTTAGGAATTGGAATTTTAGCATGCAGAGAGATATCACCTTAACTCTGTGGTGTTCAATCTTTTAGCTTCCCTGGGCCACATCACAAGAAGAAAAATTGTCTTGGGCCACACATAAAATGCACTAACACTAATGATAGCTGATGAGCTAAAAAAAAAAAAAAAAACTGTCAAAAATATCATAATTTTTTTCATGGCTCGAGCAATTTTTTTAATTATTATTATACTTTAAGTTCTAGGGTACATGTGCACAACGTGCTGGTTTGTTACACATGTATACATGTGCCATGTTGGTGTGCTGCACCCATTAACTTGTCATTTACATTAGGTATATCTCCTAATGCTATCCCTCCCCCCTCCGCCCACCCCACGACAGGCCCCAGTGTGTGATGTTCCCAAAAATATCATAATGGTTTAAGGAAGTTTACGAGTTTGTGCTGGGCTGCATTCAAAGCCGTCCTGGGTGGCATGTGGTCTGCAGGCCCCAGGTTGGACAAGCTTGCCTTAAATGAAGTTTACAAATAGTTACAACTATGTTTAGTGCTACAGATTAGAAGTATATGCTAATATGTAATTGATATGGTTTGGCTGTGTTCCCACCCACATCTCACCTTGAATTATAATAATCCTCACATGTCAAGGGTGGGGCCAGGTGGAGACAATTGAATCATGGGGGCAGTTTACCCCATACTACTCCCGTGGTTGTGAATAAGTCTCATGAGATCTGACGGTTTTATAAATGAGAGTTTCCCTGCACAAGCTCTCTTGCCTGCCGCCATGTAAGATAGGACTTTGCTCCTAATTCATCTTCAGCCATGATTGTGAGGCCTCCCCAGCCATGTGAAACTGTGAGTCAATTAAACCTCTTTCCTTTATAAATTACCCAGTCTTGGATATGTCTTTATTAGCAGTGTGAGAATGGACTACGGGAAGATATAATCCAGTCTGGATGATACAAATTTCTGTGTCTAATACCTGAATACCTGAACTGTATTTGATCACTAAGTTGCCATCTGCCTCTAAGGTACTCCCGGAGTGGACAAGGATACCTGCACACTAGCATTGGCTGATGACTGCTTTTTTCCCTCTTGAAGAAATGGCCATTCTGATAAGATGGCTTCTTCAACAAGCCAATAATCCCTAAAGTCTAGTTTCTTTCTGTGGCTTTTGGGAAAAAGATGCATGAGACTCTTGGAATATAAGCAAAAACTTACAAAATTCAATGTTGACTCAACTTGGTGTATTTTTCTCACACTCTAAAGAGTAATGAGGATGATAAGATGATGAATTCCATGTAATAAGGAGAATGTAGGTGCAGAAGTGAGATACTTGTAAGTGGCTAAATTTTATGTTTCTCTATAACCAATGTGTTCCTGTGTGTTTTTACATTGGCCTGTGTGTGATTTAGGGCCAGAGGCATTGGCTTGACTGTTGGAAGCCTGGAGCTGTTTATTCTGGTTCTGTTACTTTATGTGTGAACACAGCAAACTTTATAAGAATATTTTCCCAGAAGCACTTTTCATTCATTTATCCACTCAGCAAGCTGTTTGGAGCTAATCACTGTGGAGGACAAGACATGGTAATTTTATCATTAATGGTCATAAAATATAGATTCAAAATTGTATTGATTAAACATAAGTATGTAATGAGAACCTTCTAAAGCTGGTCAAATTCAAAGACTTGGTCCCTAAGGGAGATTAACATAAGCCAACCCTTCTGGTGGTAAATTCTCAGTGCCAAGAAAGAAGTCTGTAGAAAAAAACATACTGGGGCACAGCCAGGGTGTGGTCAGTTCCACCTGTAGGGCTCAGGAAAACATTCATAAAAAAAGATATAATTGAGACAATTTCTAAACAGCAGTCAATATTTTCAAGGCAAATAAGGGCCAGGAAGCACACACTAAAAGTCTGAGAAACTATACAGCTTGGCTCATTCTGGGAATACAAGCATTTTGGAATGGCTAGAAGAAGAGGGAGGGAAAAGATTTTAAACATGAGATGATTATAAACTACATCTATTAAGCAGCTGTGTTTTAAGTTACGCTCTTTAATAGTAAAATTATAAACTCACTCACTTCGCCCATCAAACCTAGAGAGACACTGTCGCTATTTGATTTTGTAACAATGGGAGCAACGCTCATGGTTACATAAAGAGCTCAAGGTTACAGAGCTAAGAAGTGTAGAAATGCATGTTCATCTCAGACAACTTGTCTTCTTAACCATTACATATTCCAGAGAGAAAAAAGATCCCAGCAGTCTCATATACAGGCTAAGGAGTTTGGACTCTTCTGTAGACTTTAGCAAGCTCTCAACATCCATTAGCAATTGCATTTGGAAGGGCAAATGAGAGAAGGTGGAAGGTTGACTTCAGAGAGAACAAGAGACAACTTCACTGGTCACGGCAAGAAGGGGTGACATTCTCCAAAAGGTAGGAGTAGTAAGAGTGGAGAAGAAGGGTCACATAACAGGGCTGTTACCATGACAGATTTTATGAGTTTTGGAAACTGATTAAATGCAGCAGAGGAGGGAGAGGTTGGAGAGAAACCCGGGATGATTACAGAATAGATGAACCTAAATGTCTTCAAGTCAAGATTATATAAACCAGTTTGTAAAACTAGGATTCAAAACTTTCATTAACACTTCTTGCTGGCTCTGTCTACATTCATGCTATAAAATCCACCGTCTCTCCCATCCCACTGGAAGCCCTATGGCACATTTGAAGCAATCCCCTTGGTTTCCATGGAGCATCTGCCATTCCCCTCTTTTCCAGTTGGCTGATTATAGAAATGTCTCCCTTGCCATCTATATTAGTTTGCTCAAGATGCTGTAACAAAAAACCACAAACTGGTGGCTTAAGCAACAGAAACTTATTTTCTCAGAAGTGTGGAGGCTAGAAGTTTGATATCAAGGTGTTGGCAGGATTAGCTCCTGCTGGGGGCTCTGAGGAAGAATCTGTTCCAGGACCTCTCAACTTCTGCTGATTTTCTGGCCATCTTTGGTGGTCCTTGGCTTGTAGATCTATGTCTATGTGTCTGTCTCCAAATGTTCCCCTTTTATAAGGATTAGACCACGGACCCACATTACCCAAGCATGACCTCATCTTAACTGACTACATCTGCAATAACCCTCTTTTCAAATGATGTCACAAATAAGGTATGGGCTTTAGGACTTCATCATATGAATCTATAGGGAGCACAGTTTAGTGCATAACACCATCTAATATCAAAAGCACCATGTATGCTTACAATAAAGGAGAAGGCACTCTCATTAATGGCTTGTGCTGGAATTATCACCACTGTTGATGTCCACCTCACTCATACCAAAACTGCCATACTCAGTGTTTTCTGCAGAAGAACATTTCCTGTACATCAAACCGCAGGCACAATGTCATTCATATCTCAAGGATTCAACCTCTCCAGGAGATCAAGCATGACCCATGGGGTCTGGACCAGAGAGCAACTGAGAAGAAGACCCTTGCTTGCTTCAGTGATTTTTATCCTTGCTTTACAAGGAGAGAGTAGGTAGGGGAGAAAAAGGCATATATGGCTTTGGGGCCATCTGGGTGCCTTGGAGAACATGGTTCAATTCCCTCTTTTCCTCTTCCAATAGTCTAATATATTGTGTAACAATATCACATAAAGGTGCAGAAGGAGGAGGCCAAATGTAAGTGTGGGTATTTGGAAGGAATCTTTGGTGATTCTGAAATAACTTCCATTGAGGACCACTCTTCCTCACAATCGTTCCTTTGATCCATTCCATGCAGTTCTATTCTAGGCTTGTCTCATGGTCCTTGCTGTGATCTCAGTGTTTGTGTGCCTTCACGATTCATCTTGAAACTTAATACTCAATATGGTGCTATTAGGAGGTGGGGCTTTTAGAAGGTTATTAGGTCATTGAGGCTCCATCATCATAAATAAAACTAGTGTCCTTATAGTTGAGGCCTGCGAAAGCCCTTTTGCTTTTTCTCCATGTGAGGACACATAGAAGGCACCATCTATGAGGAACAGGCCCTCACCAGACAATGGATCTGCCAGCACCTTGATCTTGGACTTTCTGGCCTCCAGAACTGTGAGCAACAAACTTTAGTTTTTTGTAAATTGCCCAAAGTTTTTTCCCCCAGGCTTTTATTTTAAGTTCAGGAGTACATGTGCAGAATGTGCAGGTTTGTTACTTAGGTAAAAGTGTGCCATGGTGGTTTGCTGCACAGATTAGATCATTCCATAACCCAGGTATTAAGCCCAACATCCCTTAACTATTATTCCTGATGCTCTCCCCGCTCCCACCCCTGCACCCTCCAACAGGGCCCAATGTGTGTTGTTTCCCCCAGTGTGTCTACGTGTTCTCATCATTCAGCTCCCACTTATAAGTGAGAACATGTAGTACTGTTATTTTGTTATAGTAGCCCAAATGGCTTAAAACATATGTATAGGTTCAACCTCTTTTTTTTTCCTTTCAGGAAGTTTTCTTTCACTCTCTTTTCTATACAGAGATGCACCATTTTCCAGACATAGACAGACATACCTACATTTAATCACAGGGTTTCTTCCATCTTTTGTGGTTAAGTTTCTCCTTTATTCCATAAATATTTTCTGAGCAAGTTGCTTCACCCTGTAGTTTTGAAAATATCCTCATTGTGACCTTCACCCTGGTGAAGCAACTTGCTCAGAAAATAGTCCAATAGCAATTTGGATTATTTATCTATGGATTAATCAAATATTCCAACGGCAATATGGACTATTTACCTATTAGAATATGAACTCTCCACATTCCATAGTTAATTATGTCCTATGGTGGTTGGTTTGTTCACAATCCTTATGAAATATGTTTGCCAAAGAAAGGAATAGATGTAAATTATACATCTCCATATCTCCACTTTTCCATATCCACATACCCATATCTCCACTACAGTCGTATCTCCACTTTGCAGCATATGGAGCCTCAGAAAAACTAAATAGCTCCCCCAAGACACCAAGCTAGGAAATTTATATTCTTTTTGTAAACCACACCTGATGCAGAAATTGCTGCTTCTTACGTCATGTCACCATACAAGGTCACAATGTGGATATTTTCAAAACTACAGGCTTTTTGTTGTCTCTCAGAGAATTGCAAAGCCTGTTAAGTTTCATAAAAGTTGATTCAAGTTAGAAGGTGATAACATCGAATCATGAGTTACATTCATATTTCAAGCAAAAGCATTAAACAATTTCGCAACTCCACTTAAAGCATTTATTGTCTGATATCTTAAAACCAATTCCAAGGGGAGCAGTGGATTTGGGTCTGGATGCTGTAGAATGTGGTCAGTATTTAAGTTATGCTGTGGAGGATAACTAGGATATTGAGTGTAACAGTAGTGAGTTCTTTGATGGTGGATTTAGTCAAGGCTAGGCTAGGTGATGTTATGGCCCAGTGGCCGGGCAGATAGTTAGACAGTGCCTAACTCATTATGGATATTCAATATTTGTTGAATAAATGAATGAATGAATAAAGCATCATGTGGGGCATTAAAATTCATTGGCTTTAAACTGCCTCTTACCCCTGAGAGACTGAGCCTACGATTCTCTTGTTCCATATCTAGCCCTATGTAAAAGCAGTATTATTCTGTCTAAAATTTGTGTGTTGTGTGAAATCCTTCATGGCCAGCTATGCCATAGACCCATATTCTGACATTCTGAAAGAGGAAATTCTCTCTGAATGTTCCATGCTGATGCGTATTGGCTGGCTGGCATCGTCCACGCCATCTGTTAGAGTGGCATTATGCCTAATTGCAAGGTGGCCTGACAGTTTTAAGGGACTCTGCATGCCAATCACATTGGAGTTTAGCTAGCTAACCTGCAGAACCCAGAGCATAACAATCTGAAAAAGGTTTCCCTGCTGGTAAAATGCAACTTCAAGTGAAAAGATCATGCCTCATTAAAAATAGCCATATTTTTGACAGTGGTAGGTATCCTTCATATAGCCTCTATTCAGTTTACCTTTCTCTAAATGACCACTGCTATGGTGATCTCATGCCAAAGAGAAAAAAATAATGGACAAAGGCCGCATCTTGTCCAGCCGGAAGCACTGACACTTTACAAATACTCAAAATGTCTTAAACTCTCCTGCTTGGAAACAAATGTACCAAGCTGCCTGAATTTTACAGCATTGTCTTCCTATAATAAGCAAACATCTGTTACCCTAAAATTCAGTTTATCTTTTGGAAAAGATGCAGTAGGAGACTTGATATGAGTGAATTTGCTTACCTCCTGGAATTGTCATGGAAAAGACCCAACATAAGCATTAAAATATGTAGATTGCAAAACAGGAAATTAAACTGCTTTCCTAACTTTGAAAATCTGAAAGAGTATGTTTAGGTTTAGAGCTGCTGGTTACAGATGAGAAAGTAGGCTCTGAGATGTTGAAAAATGATTCAAGATCAGATAGACAGCTAAAGCGAGCTAAGATTAAAACCCATGGCTCTTAACTCTTAGAACACACTTCTTCTAATACACAATTGTAATGATGTTGATTTTTTTTTTAGTAAAAAAGTAATTATTGCCTTTAAAGAAGCATAGACTCACCAAAGCATGTTTTTTCCCTTTTATGTTTCTGTTACTTCAATCGCCAGTTTTTTTTTTTTTTGCATAATCAAACCCAATTGGCCATGCACACAAATGTATTTTATCAGTAAAATGACTGCATAAAATATTTTGAAGATTTGGTATTCTTCATTTTATAACCAAAGCCTTCGAACAAAATTACTAAGAAGACTGCATCTTTTATTTCTATTAAGTAATCATTATTTTGAGCCAAGCTGTCATCATATTTCCTGTGGACAGATGCTTTTGTGTTCCTGTATATTCCATAATATAGTGCTGAATACATAGCAGGAACTCAATATTCTGGACTGAATATAGATTCGTGAAATACGGAAGAGTAGGGAAGATAGAAATGGAAGGCAAAGAGAAGGAACAGGGTCAATAGACTTAGATATGAATGATATCTCTTTTTTAAATAAAGCCCAATTCTAGAGGGCAATATTCCTCACATACTATGTATATTACAGCATTCTCTACTTAAATATATTTGCGTGCCTTCATGGCTATCTGTGACTGACACATTGCAGGAGCTGAACTTGACAGGCAAGTTAAGAAAGTTTATTTTTCTCTCATCACCATCTTCAAACCCAATTCATTGTTTTTTATTTCTTTCTGGTATCCCTGAATGGGTAGTTTCAGTAGCTTTTTGATCATGTTCAGGCATTAAAATGAACTCATTTTCAGTTACTAAAAATTCCAGGCTAGTATAAATAAATACTTTTGTCTCACATATTTGTTTGAAATGATCCATAATCACACGGTTTATGTCTGACTCAGTCTCTGCAGCTTTCAGAGGAAGCAGGGGTAACGTGCTCTTAGGTTTCATCTTACATTACGTCTTCTGGGTATTACCTATAATTCCTCTAAAGAGGTGCTGCAAGGGCAATGTCCTATGTGGTTAGTGACCTCTGTGCCGTTCCAAAATGCTGGCTGGCTCACCTTGGAGCACTCGTTGTGGGTTTATTTAAGGTATAACTGATCCTCTGTCTTCTTCCTGTCCTCCTGTCATTGAATAATGCATTTGTTCCTGGTATGGGTGATCCACCATCTTTGGTTCAGCTGGTTTCCTGGGAGTCTCCCCTTGCCAACAAGAACTACCAGGCATTCTCACCGTTCTAACAATGCAGGCACCTCCCAGTGGAATAGAGACATCTTTGAAGGGAAATGCATACCCTCCCACAGCCTCCCAATGAAATACAGCCACCCAAGAACAATGCAAACACATCTCTACGACAATGCAGGCACCCATGCCCCTACCCCAAGTGAAATCCGGGAACCTCCTGAGAGTTCTTCATGCTCCACCTCAGAAGAAAGCAGGTGTCTGCATGAGTTAGCTCCCGAATGTGCTGGCAGCTTATTTGCATGCGGGAGTTGGGGAATGAATTAGCTTCCAATTTCTTTTCTCGATAGACACCCGCCCTTTCCCTGTGGCACCAAGACCATCTCCATCACTTGTGCTAATGTAGTCTTCATTCCTAGGCACTCCACACCCTGCCTTCCCCTATTTCTAGCTTTGATCAATTTCTACTCTCCTCTTTTTTGAAGTTCAAAGACGGGTGATAGATCAAGGATCTTAGAACAAGCTTTGATGACTTCTTAGCAACTGCTACAGAGAATGAGTCTAGCTACACTTTAAAAAAACTGAGGTAATTGTCATCTGGGTATTTGGTTTCATGGCCATAGTAAAAGCTCTAAAGATTGGCACAATTATTGGATAATCAGTTACACTTCTTTATGTCAAAACTTGGTCTGAAAAGATTCTGAAATGGTTCCTTAGAAAGAAAATGTACAATTACTAGTGCATTATATGCAGTTGGATAGTTTTGTTAGGAATTCACTCATTCCACATGCTTAGTATTTTTCTTTTTTTTTAATACTTTAAGTTCTCGGGTACATGTGAATAACGTGCAGGTTTGTTACACAGGTATACATATGCCATGTTGGTTTGCTGCACCCATTAACTCATCATTTACTTTACGTATCTCTCCTAATGCTATCCCTCCCCCTGCCCCTCCACCCCATGACAGGCCCCGGGGTGTGATGTTCCCCGCCCTGTGTCCAAGTGTTTTCATTGTTCAATTCCCACCTATGAGTGAGAACCACACGCTTAGTATTCCGTATTACAAAATGATTCAAGGTACATCTAGTTATAAATGTCTTTTCCACTAGACAAAGAATGTGCCATAATAAATTTGTAAAATGTTTCTTTGATAAAATGCAGCATTGTCTTATTAAAGTTCCTGGGAAAGCAATGCGTCGGTGTCTCAACGAATAACAGAGGCCGGTGGTGCTGCAGAAAGTGAAAAGCAGTCAATGCAAACTGAAGGCCTTGCAGTTCACTTAACTTTTAGCATGTGTAAGTAGCCGTAACATCTAGAGAGCTTTACTTTTCTGATCTAGAAAAGAATGAAGATTAAATGCATCTCAAAGAGTTGTTTTAGGGTTTTTACAATGTATCACAAGTAAAATCTTCTGACTGCCCCATAGCAAAAAAAAATTGTAACCTATAAAAGCATCACATGTTATTAATTAAAATCGGATTCTTATGTAAGTAAACACACATTTCAAAAAAGACATATCTTTTATATGCGACTTATAAAACCAGGGTGATTTCATCTCCCCATATTATATAGATGAGAAAAGTTAACCCAACTATGCTTTTGCCAAATAGGTAAGAACATTTCTTTGAAGACAAGTCATAGGCCCACAGTTTTTATCTTATATCATGACTGGTGAATAAAACTACTTTGCAAAGCCAAAATGTTCTGTGATTGCTGTCTGGGTCAATTATAATCATTTGGCCAGTGCCTCTGCTTCTTGCAGGGAGGCCACGTCAATAAGCCAAGCCCTCCAAGGCTCCATGTGGCTGCAATTAAGGCTCACCCCGCCCCTTGGGTTTTCAGAAGCTAGGCATACTGTGGAGAGTAGAGAGAGAAAACAGGGAAAGAAATTACCAGCATTCCAGGAAATACGCCTGCTGTGCTGCAGCCTTCTTCACTTCGGTGATGACTTTTATTATGTCCTATTGATTTTCATGTTATTTCCCATTTTTGAGCAGAATGGCTTGAAGCAATAGCAGCAATAAAGCAATGTTTCTGTCAATCATCTTTGTCTTTCTCACCCACACACATGTTATCTCTATCACATATACATAAACACACATAATTCTTCTAAGGGTTGCATTTCCAAATATAGAAAATAAGACTAAGATTTCTAGAACAATCATAGGAGCATGCCTAGAAGGCTTTAACATTGAGCACGATGCCTAGAATACATGTGAGAAGGAATGTTGAGTGCGTTGGCCTGCACATATCCTGAGAGTGAGGGTGACTGGCGTGGTTCCGACGCCTTTGGTTTTTAGTCTAAAAACACCATTAGAGTCTCACTAAAGTTGCTGCTCCTTGCTAGACTGTGTGACTGTGCTGAAGAGTGTATGCAGAGCAACACTGAAGACAAAAACAGGGTGGGATGAGCATGAAACCAGGACGGCTTTAAGCAAGCAATTTGTGATTGGCAGAAGGATAAGATGCCCACTCAGACAGTCAGCCCCATGTGTACACACCAGGTACAATCTCTGGGACTGCGAATGGGATGGAATATCATTCCCATGAAGAAGGCAGGTTATTATAGCACAGCCAGCTTATAAAAGGGAGATTGTCCTGGACAGCACTGACCTAATCAAAAGAGACAAGGTTCATCCTGAGTAAAGAGTTCTGAAGCATGCGAGAGCGTTTTCTCAAGGAAGATTTTGCCCATTGCTGGCGTTGAAATGAAGAGGACCAAGTGGCAGGGAATGTGGGTGGCCCTTGGGAGCTGAGAGTGGCCTCTGGTTGACAGCAAGGAAAGACACAGTGACCACAGTGCTATTCCTTTCCGAGCAACTGAATTTTGCCAACTACAAAATCTAGCACAGAAGAGGATCCCAAGTTTCAGAGGAGAGCGCAGCCTGACACCACCTTGAATTTTGCCTTATGAGACCCTAAGCAGAGAACACAGCCATATCATGGCTGTACTTACAGAATCGTAAGCCAATAAAAGGCTATGTTTTTGTATTGCCAATAATTTACATTAACTTATGAATTACATCCCCTAAAATTTATTGTTTTGATGATCAAAATTCAATATTTTTATTATAGTATTCACAAAGTATTCCACTATTTAATTTCAAAACATTTTCATCGGCCCCCAGAGAAACCTCATACTCACAAGCAATTGTTCCCCATCCTCCTTCCACCAAACCCCAGACAACCTCTAACATACTTTCTGTTTTAATTCCATTTATACATTATAAAATATAAATGGAATCAAAACAGAAAATGGAATCGTATAATATGTGACCATTTTGTTTTTGATCCTTTCACTTGGCATAACGTTTTCAAAGTTAGTTGTGTTGTAGCACGTACATTACTCCATTCCTTTCCATGGCTAAATAAAAAGTTTTCATTTTATGAATATACTGCATTTTATTTACCTATTCACCAGTTGATTCACATTTGGATTGTTTCTCTTTTTTTGGCTATTAGGAATAATGCTGTTATGAATATCTTTTTGTGTAAGTGTTTGTGTGAACATATGTTTTCAGTTCTCTTGGAGTTCCACTAAGAGTAGAATACTGAGTAGTATGATAACTCTGTTTAATATTTTGAGGAAGTGATAACATATTTTCCCAAATAAATATCGTTCTGCTTTCATATTAGCAATATTTGAGGGTCCCAACTTCTTCACCTTTACTCCATAGCTGTTGTCTGTTTTTCTGTGAGAACATGTGTATTGAGATCCTTTTTTATTAAAAAATAGACTGTCATTTTATTGTTCAGTTGTAAGAATTTATTTGTATATATATATATATGTACACATATATATTCACAAATTATATATATGTTCTGGATACAATCTCATATCATATGCATAATTTACAAATATTTTTCTACATTCTGTGAATTGTTTTTTCACTTTTTGAAGTTGTATTTTGAAGCACAAAAGTTTTTCATTTTGATAAAGTCAAATGTATCTGTATTTTGTTTAGTCACTTGACCTTTTGCTATTATATTTAAGTGACTATTACCTAAATCAAGATCACCAAGTTTTATTCTTATGTTTCCTGCTGTGAGTTCTACAGTTTTAGTTCTATAGTTAAGTCTGTGATCAGCTTGGAGTTAATTTTTCTATATGGTGTGAAATAGACATGTGGGTATTCAGTTTTCTAGCATCGTTTCTTAACAGGACTGTTTTTTCCCCACTGAGTTTTTCTGATGCCTTGTTAAAAACGAATTCATCATAAATAGATGGATTCTCAATTCCATTCTATTGATATTGTTTGTTTATCCTCATATCAGGACCACATTGTTTAAGCTTTTGGAAATGTGAGTTCTTTCACTTTATTCTCTAAAAGACTGGCTATACTGGGTCTTTTGCATATTCATATGAATCCTAGGATTCATTTGTTAATTTATACAAAAAGTCAGCTACAATTTATATACAATTTATATAGAGGCTGCATTAAATCTGTAGACAAGCTTATGCCTGTAATCTCAGCACTTTGGGAGGCCGAGTTAGGTGGATCATCTGAAGTCAGGAGTTTGAGACCAGCCTGACCAACATAGTGAAACCCTGTCTCTACTAAAATGCAAAAAAAATTAGCTGGCTGTGGTGGTGCATGCCTATAGTACCAGCTACTTGGGAGGCTAAGGCAGGGAAATTGCTTGAACCTGGGAGGCAGAGGTTGCAGTGAGCCAAGATCGCACCACTGCTCTCCAGCCTGGGTGACAGAGCGAGACACCGATTCAAATAATACTAATAATAATAAATAAATAAATCTATAGACAGTGTGGGATTTTAACAATGTTGTGTTTTCCAAACCATGAATAAGGGATACTTTTCTATTTGTTTAGATCTTCTTTAATTCAGGCATTTATTTTGGTAGTCTTCAGTGTATAAAACTTGTACTTTAGTAATTTTTATGTTAATAATTTTATTTTTTGATGCCGTTGTCAATAAAATAATTTTAACTTCATATTTCAACTGTTAATTGTTAACGTATAGAACTATAATTTATTGCTGTATATTTGTCATATATTTTGCAGCCTTGAATTCACTTATTAGTGATAATAATTTTTCGGCTTCTTTAGGAATTTTTATATTAAAGATTATACCATTTGCACAAAAGGTTTTTTTTTCTTTTATTCTTTTTCAGTATGTATGACTTTTATTTCCTTTTCTTGCTAATTGTCCAAGCTGGAACCTCCAGTAAAATATTTAATATACGTGGTGATAGTGGAAATCTCATCTTCTTTCTAATTTAGGAGAAAATCTGTCAGTCTTTTGCCATAAAGTTGGATATTAACTGAGTTTTTTAAAAGATATTCTTTATCATGTTGAGAAACTTTTCTTCAATTCCTTGTGAATGTTTTTCTGGTGAAAATGAGTAATGTCGTCACTTTTTTCTGCATCAGTTGAGATTATCATGTGATATTTTTCCTTTATTCTATGAATATAGTGCATTATTACATTGATTAACTTTGGTATGTTGAGCCAATCTTGCACTCCTGTGTTAAATAGCAGTTAGTCATGGTATATAATCCTTTACATATTTTACTAGATTCGGTTCGATGGTATTTCGCTGTAGATTGTTGCATCTCATCTACACTTTCTCGGAATTTTGGCCTGTAATTTTCTTTTATTGTGATGTCTTTGTCTAATCTTGGTATCAGGGTAATACTGGCCTCATAGAATATGAGAAGTGTTTCCTCCTTTTCTACTTTTTGAAATAGTTTATGAAGGGTTGGTGTTAATTCTTCTTTAAATATTTGTTGGAAAAATACAAAAATTAGCCAAGCATGGTGGCAGGTGCCTGTAATCCCAGCTACTCAGGAGGCTGAGGCAAAATTGTTTTAACCCAGAAGGAGGAGGTTGCAGTGAGCTGAGATCGTGCCACTGGACTCCAACCTGGACAACAGAGCAAGATTCTGTCTCTCTCTCTCTCTCTCTCTCTACATATATATATATATATATACACATACACACACATATATGTATATATACATATATATGTATATATACACACGTATATATACATACACACACATATATATGTATATATATACACACACACATACACACACACACATATATACATATATATATATACACACACACACACACATATATATATATATACATATATATGTATTTGGTGGAAAACACTCATAAAGCCAGCCAGTCCTGGTTTTTCTTTGTGGGGAATTTTTTTTGCTTTGTTTTGTTTTTAATTACAGATTCGATCTCTTTACTTTTACAGAGCTGCAGGTTTTCTCTCTTTTCTTGCTCAGTCTAGTTTATCAATTCTGTTCATCTTTTCAAAATACCAACTTTTGGTTTTGTTACATTGTCTATTGTTTTTCTAATCTTTAGTTCATTTCTTTTTCTAGCTTTTTAAGGAGAGTATTTAGATATTTATTAGCGTTCTCCTTCACTTTAAACATAGGCATTAACATGTACATTTTTTTCTCTCAGTTCTACTATAGCTGTATCCCAGAAGTGTTTTTATGTTCTGTTTCTGTCTTCATTCATCTTAAAGTGCATCCTAATTTCATTTGTAGTTCTTTCTGTGAACCATTTTATTTTTATGTCTTCTTTGCTCCACTATCCTGACTTATTTTAAGTACGTATTTTCTTGTATAACACTTTAATTTTCTTGTTTTCTCTTCTATTATATTTTTGAGTTTCTTTCTTTCTGTCTGTCTCTTTCTTTCTTTCTTTTTGCTTTCTTTCTTTTTCTTTCTTTCTTTCCTCTCTCTCTCTCTCTCTTTCTTTCTTTTTCTTTTTTGAGATAGCATCTCACTTTCTTGCCCAGGCAGGAATGCGGACTGCAGTCTTGATCTCCTGGGCTCAAGGGATCCTCCCACCTGATCTTCCTGAGTAGCTGGGAGTATAGGAAGGCACCACCACACCCAGCTAATTTAAATACATTTCTTTGGTAGAGATAGTGTCTTTCTATGTTGCCCAGGCTGGTCTTGAACTCCTGGCCTCAAATGATTTTCCTGCCTCAGCCTCCCAAAGTGTTGGGATAACAGGTGTAAGCCGTTGCTCCTGGCTGTTTTGAATTTTTTTTTAGTGGTTGTCCTGGGGGTTAAAATTAACATCTTAATTCATAAAATCGACTTTGGATTAATACAAAGTTGATTTCAATTGTATACAAAAACTTTGCTCCTGTGATGCTCCATCCATTTCCACCTCCTCCGGTGCACTGTTATGATCACACAAATTACATGTTTATATATTATAAGCACATCAAACACAGTTTTATAATTACTGGTGTAGGCAGTGTCTTTTCAATCAGATAGAACAGAGTTAAGAACAAAACATGTGTTTGTACCTCTTTTATGTCTTTTATGTTTACCTAGAAGTCACCCTTACTGATGCTCCTTCTTTCTTCTCGTGGATTCTTCTCAGATTTTCCCACTTCTGATTCCACATAGAGACATGTATCCTCTGCATACCTATTCTTCACACAACAGCCAGAGCAATTCTTTAAAAATTCAAACGCACGTCATACCACTCTCTCGAGTAGTGTCCCAGAGCCACGCAGCCTGGCTTGTCTGTGCAATTAGAATGAGATCCAAATAGCTGATCCTGGTCTGTAAGACACTTACGACATTTGGCTTCCAGTTACATTTCCAACTTGACTCCCTGCCATACTCTAGGCTGTACTGTACACCCAACCACGGAGCATCTTTATTCTGTCTTTTCAACATGCAAGCTTAGATCTGCGCTCGGACTGGTGCAATTGCAGTTTCATGGTTTGGAAGGTTCTTCTGCCAGACAATCACATGACAAGCTCTGTACCTTTGTGCTCTCAGAGGGGCCTTTGTGGAACATTACTTGGGATGGTTAATATTAGGTGTCAACTTGATTGGATTGAAGGATGACTAGATGGCTGGTAAAGTATTGTTTCTGGGTGTGTCTGGGAGTGTGCTGCCAGAGGAGGCTGACCTCTTAGTCAGTGGACTGGGACAGAAAGACCTACCCTCAGTGTGGGTGGGCACTATCCAATCGGCTTCCAGTGAAGCTGGAACAGAGCAGGTAGAAGAAGGGGGATGAGCAGCTTGCTGAGTCTTCTGTTTATCTTTTTCCTTCCCACGACATACACTTGCTTTTGCCCCTCCTGCCCTTGGACATCAGACTCCAGATTCTTTGGCCTTTGGATTCTGGGACTTGCACCAGCTGCTTCCCCAGGGGCTCTCGGGACTTCAGCAGTAGACTGAAGGATGCACTGTTTGCTTCCCTGGTTCTGAGGCTTTCGGACTTGGCCTAAATTACTTCCAGCTTCTCTCTTTCCTCATCTTGCAGAAAGTCTATGGTGGGCTTTGCCTTGTAATCTTCTGAGCCAATTCTTCCTAATAAACTCTCTTTCACATATATATATATTCATATATATATTTCATATATATTTCATACATATATATTTCATACATATATATTTCATATATATATATACATATATATATATATATATATATGTATATATATATGCCCTAGTAGTTCTGTCCTTCTGGGGAACCCTAATACAACCTTTAAGAACAGCCTGTCTGCCATGTTTTACTCTTCATTCTCTTACCTTGTTTAATTTTCTTTATTTCTGTCGTCAGTATCAGAATTCTCCATAGTCATTTGTCTCTCTTTTCGATGGTAAGTTACACGAAGGCAGGAAGTTTTGTCTGCCTTCTTTGCTGCTGTTTCTCAGTTGCCCAAAATAGTGTATCATTAATAGTGGGTGCTTAAAAAGTGCTTGTAGAATAAATGGTGTTAACATTGAAAGGCAATTGAGATGATATGAAAAATAAGAACATATTTTCTTCTTGTATCTTGTGCACAGCCTACATAGCATCGAGATGTTGGATTGCTATTTATTGATTAGCTGGCTTTGTAAGTTTAATTCACAGTATATTAGGAAATATGGAGAGAAAATGTACTATTTTTAAGCTTTATAGGGAAGTAAGGAATTAGGAACAGATAGAATTCAAGCAGTTCTGAAGGAGTCACCGTGTACAGAAACAACGGGAGAATTAGGTGCAGGCAGGACGTGTGTGTCCTTCTAGCCACCACCACCACTTATTGGAATGTGTACTTGTCACTGGAACTTTCAGTCTTATATTTTATTTTTAAATCACTTTCCATATCTCAACTTATTTGCCTTCTTGGGAAGGCAGTGGCCTGGTTCAAATAATATAACCCCAGGGAAGCATCCACATTGTAGCTGAGAAGAGATGCCAAAACTGAAGTCCAGAGGTGTGGTACAGAATAGAAGCTACAGGCCTGAGTGAAGCCACAGCCCAGGGAGTTGGCAATGAGGCCTGTACTACCTGGTGCATACTTTATAAACATTTGCTGAGTTAATTAGCAGACCAAGGTCAGGATGCTGAGTGATGGTACATGATTGAATATGGAGGCCATGGACAGAGTGAAGGGTCCGAGCCCAGGTCTGTGTGATCTGTCTTCAGGCTGGCTCCTGGAGGGGCTGAGCAACAGAGTTCACACATTCTGAGTGTGTTCATCTTCCACTCTCTCGTATTTCCCCTTCCAGCATAATTGTGAATGCACTGTTAAAATATTTTATTACTGGCTAGTTAACCCATAAGTAAGAGATCTGCTTTTAGTCATCTCTCTACATTCAGTGCTCATTGCTGTGCTGGTCAACACAAGAAGCCGTGTGTCTCAGTGGAAGAGTAGAAGTCTGGGGAAAACTGCTTGGGTTGAGGGGTATCTTCATCCAGTGGCATAATCTTCATATAATTCAGTCTCTTCATCATCAGAAAGTTATGAATAATCATCGTATCCACCTCATAGTTTTGTCATGAGGATTAAATGATTTGATATACGTAAAGCATTTAGAATAGTATCTGGCATACCGTAGGTGCCTGATAAATATTAATTATTTTTAGGATGATGAGGGTGAAATGGACCTTGCTGCTATCCATGCTACTTCATGTGTGTGCACTCAGGTAGGTGTAGTGCACACACATGAAATAACAGCGGCACTACTAAATGCTACATTTTGTTTAATCATCTGTAAGTGAAATAGGTGTTCAGAGGAGGGAGGGATGACTTGGAGATGGCACAGAGAAAATTCCCAGAGATGACCAGAGTAGTCATTCTCAAAAGTCCTTAGACTTTTTTTATTGGTTATGATGAGGGCTTTCTCTTTGCTCCTTCCATTGCAGCGAGGCCTGTGGATAAAATACGAGGCACGCTCTGGTTCAAGACACACTCATGTGGAGGCCAGGTGACCACCACCCCTCGGTCCCGAATGCGTTTCTGAGTCCCTAACTAGAGGGGAGGTGTTACAATGCCAATTGTTGTGGAGAGCTCGTGCAAGTAGCAGACAGATCTCCAAGAAGCGAAGTTCTGCCCTTCTAATGGGAAGACGGATGGAATATCTGTCAAAGGGTCCCTGTGGTTCCAGCAGCTGCCACATATGTGAAGTCTGTGTTTCTCCTACATCAACCAGGCCCAGGGAGGCCACCATCATTGCAAGAGGCTTTTCCTGTTCTCCCTGTGATATGATTTGGATTTGTGTCCCTGCTCCAATCTCATGTTGAATTTCAGTCCCCAGTGTTGGAGAAACGGCCTGGTGGGAGGTGATTGGATCATGGGGGTGGATTTCCCCTTTGCTGTATTTGTGACAGTGAGTGAGTTCTCATAAGACCTGGTTGTTTAAAAGCATGTGACACCTTCCCTTTCGCCCTCTTCCTCCTGCCTTGGCCATGTAAGATGTGGCAGCTTCCCCTTTGCCTTCTGCCATGATTGGAAGTTTCCTGAGGCCTCCCCAGAAGCAGAAGCCTGTACAGCCTGCAGAACCATGAGCCAATTAAACCTCTTTTCTTTATAAATGACCCAGTTTCAGGTATTTTTTTATAGCAGTGTGAGAACAGACCGAATACACCCTGCTTTTACTCTTGACCCTATAAAGTATTTTTTAGTATAGCCTAAATTATTATTTATAAACATAAGTCAAATAACATGTCTTTGTGCAAAACCTTCCGTATATTCCCATCACCCCTGAGATGTGTAAGAAGCTCCTGTCCCTGGGATCAGCTACCCTCTGCCCCCATCTATCATTCTTTCCTGCTCTGGGTGGCACACTCACTGTGGTTCCTTGCGCACCTTAGGGCACTTTGCTAGTGCTGTTTTCATGTCTCCTCTCGCTTAGTTTAGGTTTAAATTCAGATATCATCTCCATGACCATCCTATCTAACATGGCTTTCCTTGTCACTCCATGGCCTCTAATACTTATTCATTTTTTCTTCCTGCCACTTATTACTACCAGTCACTGAGCAAAAGAATCTATTTTGTGTCATGCACTGTAAATCAGAAAATGACCAAAGCAAGTAGCATTCACTTTAAGAGGTTTACTTGCCAAAGTTGAGGATGCGTGCCTGGAAGATAAGTCTATGCCTTTCTCCAAATATGATTTTGAGGGCTTCAATACTTAAAGAGAAAAAGGTGGATACTGGGGAAATACACAATTTTCATGTGAGAGGTGATAGGGAAAATGGTCATTCATGCCTTTGTCTGGCTCAGGGAATCTGAATATTTATATAAGGTAATGTAGACAATGACAGTAGGGCAGAGGAAACAATCAGATATGCATTTGTCTCAGGTTAGCAGAAGGATGACTCTGAGTTCTGTCCTATGTCCCTGCACCTGTGAAGATAAGCTATCAATTTACATTGCCATGGTGAACGTTAGTAGAAATGCTTTAGGGTAAAGATCTTGAGGGCCACCAGGAATTTCCCTGTGGGCAAAATGTGGGGAAGGTATGTAGCTTTTTATCTTTGTAGCCATGTTATTTAGGAACCAAATGGGAGGCAAGTTTGCCTGACCCAGTTTCCAGCTTGACTTTTCCATTCGGCTTAGTGAGTTTGGGGTCCCGAGATTTATTTTCCTTTCACAGCACAGAAATGAAAAACAAAATGTCTTTCAATCCAGAAAGAAGAAGAGTAAGACTTCTGTTTGGACCAATCATGGATATTAACTAATTAGTGTTTGTCACGTGCAGGACATGAAATCAGCACAGAAATGTAGAATCAGAGACTGGCAGTGGGGAGCAGCCAGCAGTGTGAATCTACCACTGACCAGGGAAGGGACTTTCTGCAGACAGAGTAACATGCTGATTAAGAGTTTGACTTCTGGGGATGGGCATGGTGGCTCATGCCTGTAATCCCAGCACTTTGGGAGGCCGAGGTGGGAGGATCTTTTGAGGTCAGGAGTTTGAAACTAGCCTGGTCAACATGGTGAAACCCCATCTCTACTAAAAATGCAAAAATTAGCTGGGCGTGGTGGTGGGTGCCTGTAATCCCAGCTACTTGGGAGGCTGAGGCAGGAGAATCACTTGAGCCAAGGAGGCGGAGGTTGCAGTGAGCAGAGATTTCAGTGAGAGAGGTTGCAGTGAGCAGCCTGGGCAACAGTGAGACTGTCTCCAAAAAAAATAAAAAAGAGTTTGGCTTCTGGAAACCAGCCGATAAGAGTTCTCATTGTGGGGCTGCCTTTTATTAACTGTGAATACTGAGGAAGGCACTTCACCTGTCTGTGTCTTGATCTGTAAAACAAGAATAATAATATCATCTACTTCATACCATTGTTGAAAAGACTAAAAAATGTTAATGTGCAAAAAATACTTAGTACAATGCTTAACACAAAGTAACTTTGTAATAAAAGTCAGCTATACTCATTATTTTATTATCCATTTTTATATGAAACAAATCTAAGAAGGTGGCTGTCCCAGACTTTCATAACATAATAACTGAACTGCCAACTGTCTTCCCTCCTTTACTTTCCAGTCTCACTAAGGCGATTTCTGATTTCACTTCCTGTATAGCTCAGCCTACAGAAAATAAATTCACATTCACACTGAAATGGACATTCCAGCTTCTGTGGCACAGATTTTCTATGAAAAATGAACATACTTAGATTATGGTTTGGGCATGAAGAATTGAGTCAGCATGATTTTCTCTTCTGAGATAAAACAATTCTAGGCGCAAAGACAAGACTGGATTCCTGAATCAAAATCCCCTAAGAATGATGACTCATGAAGGTAACAGCAATGGGTAGAGTTTCTTCTGCTCAGTCAGTGGTGCCCCTTCCCATATCCACCTGGAACCCACTGATGATTCCCTGGGAGAGTCCCAGGGTAAATGGGAAGGGGTAACATTGCACTTGGTTGCTTGGGATCTGTTAGTGCCAATAGGACCGGATACAGACATCTTTGCTTGCCATTCTTTCTGACAAAGCACTGACAAAGGTATTCATCTGACTGATATATACCAAATCTGTGTATAATCCTCGTTGTTAAATGGAAACCAAAACCAGCTAGGGCATAGGTAGCCTTCTATGGATTGAATTTTTTCCCTTATAAAGATATGTGGATGTCCTAACCACCAATGCCTTAGAATGTGATTGTATTTGAAAATAGGATTATTGTAGATATAATTAGTTAAGAGGAGGTCATAACAGAGTAGGATTGACCCTTAATCCAATATGACTAATGTCCTTTTAAGAAGAGGAAACACAAAGAGGAGCACGCCATGTGTCAACTCAGACGCACAGAGGGAAGATAACAATAGACAATGGAGGCAGAGACTGGACTGATGCAGCAGTACACCAAGGAACACCAAGTACTGCCACCCGACACCAGAGAGAGAAGGTGGAAGGAAGGATTCTCATCTTTAGGTTTCAGAGGAATCATAGCCCTGCTGATACCCTGATATCTACCCTCCAGAACTATGAGGCAATAAATTTCTGTTGTTTCAATTCACCCAGTTTGTGGTATTTTGTTATGACAGTCCCAGGGAACCAACACCCGGCCATGCCACCCAACAGCAGCCATTAGCATCCTTTGGTCCACACTGACCCTACAGTTTCTTAAGGGACTATTCTACATTAAACATGTGTTTGATATGAGGTTGGAAAAAGGCAATGCTCATCTTAGGCATTAAATACAAACAAGTGAGAATATTTTGTGAGACTCCAGATAATGTCTTCTATGTGAAGATGCCTATTTCTATTATTAGTATATGAGCTCAGATTAGCTAACTGCATTTTCCTGTTGAAAGGAAGACCCAAGGCATGATTTAATTAGTCAATCTCTTGCAAATTGATGGTTTAGGAGAGAATGGCTGTAGCAAGGTATCCTTGTAGCATTTTTATCCCTCATTCATTCTGCTCTGGTAGGCACATGCAATTCCACATCAAGAAAGAGAAGAATATGCTGAGGACGCATCATTTTATAATGCTGGAAAGCAGATTTATAGAGATTCCTGTAGACTTTGAAAGCCAGCCCAAATTATAAAAGTGCTAGTCTTCTTCCAAGTTTTTTTTTAAATTTTTTTTAGGAAGAACTCAATCCATACAACAATGAGAAATTTATTATGTCACTTATCCTAGTGTTAGTCAAATGAGATATATTCATTATAGTCTGATCAAATACCGCATCTGGTAGTAGTAGAAGTCTTTATTCAGACATTTCTGCTTGAATGGATCAGTTATTAGCCAAGAAATAAACTGGCTGATCCCATGAAAGTATTTATAGTGAGGGTGGTGCAGTTGTAAAATCAAGGGTGCCATAAATTTTGTGCCCGGTAGCTCTTCAAACAGGCACGCATGTTCTATATGGATGGCCGTGCATTTCAATTGAATAAGCAACCCACTGTCACCATCTCTCTTTGTGTATGTTACTGTGGAAGCAAGCAAAGCCCAAGGCTATTGGCAGAGCTGATAACTTTTTTTTTTTTTAACATGATTACCACTGCTTTTGGATTAGGTAAACTGTGAGGAACCAGAAGCAGGGCTTTTCAGCTTGAAAGCTGGTGCATTTGCCAAATGAGTGATTTTGAAAATTGGCCTCCCTTTTGCTGAAACATGTTTTTTTACATTCTAAGAAACCTCCGGCATTAAAGACAAATGTTGTGTTCAGGACACAGGAATCAAATTGAACACTATGCATCTGATTTTTTTTTAAATTTTCTTTTGTGGAATGAAGACTAGCCAAATAGGGGCTTCATTTTTACTCCATCATGCTTTTCAGTGGCTTCATATTGAGGGCCCTGGGGGAACCACATAATCTGGCAATGGCCAGGATATTGGAACTGTACTGTGTGAACCCTATTTATGGTAACACCCCTTAGTCTAAGATAACACAGGGAGCAAGAGGTTGACAGGAAAGCCAGGGGAGCAGGGAAGCCTCCTGTAAAGAGAGAAGTGCTAAGTCTCCTTTCTAAGGCACATGATGGATTCAAGGGAAAGTCACATTTGACTAAAGCCCAAGGGATTGTTGCTTCTAATCCGATTTCTTGGCAGAAGATATTGCAAACTAAGAGTCAGATTAATATGTGGGTGCCAAAATAAATAAACAAATAATTGAATAATCCCTGGAGCTTTAAGTGAGGAGAAACTCCTCCACAGCTTGCTACCGAGGCGGAACCGGTTGAAACTGAAATGCACCCGCTGCCAGAGGATCTGTAAAAGGGAGGTTGTTACCGAACTGGCAACTGCCAACCAAAGTCTACCAATGGACAAGCAAAAAAGAGCACTCATCTCATGCTCCCAAGGATCAACCTTCCCAGAGTTTTCACTTAAGTGGCCGCCAAGCCAGTTGTCAATCCAGGGCTTTGGACTGAAATCTAGGGCTTCATCCACTACCTCAGAGTGTCTTCTATTTCTTCCAGCCAGTGACAAATACAACAAACATCTGAGATGTTTTAGCTATAAATTCTTTACAATTGTTATTTATGTCTTAACTTTTGTTATACCTGGAAAAGTAGGGGAAACAATAAGAACATACTGTCTTGGCCAAGCATCCAAGGTTAAATGAGTTATGGGAATTCATTTGGGAGACAAGACATTGCACATGGTTATTTATTAGTCACCCAAGCATGTATTTTGCATGCCCATCAGTTGTTCTTGGCCAAAAGAGCAGAATCAATGAGCCGCTGCAGATGCAGACATAGCAGCCCCTTGCAGGGGCAAGTCTGCAAGATGAGCATTGAAGAGGATGCACAAGCCTGGTAGCCCGGGAAATGGCAGGCACTTACAAGAGCCCAGGTTGTTGCCATGTTTGTTTTTGCAACTTGTCTATTTAAAGAGATTTGAGAAAGAAATACCTAAGCCATTTTCTTATTATATGATAATGGAGTATGGTTCTGTAGCAATTTGGGGGAGGGAAATTTTTTTAAAAAATGGGTCAGCTGAAATATCACCTAACTGTATAGGAAGATGAGGCACTTGGCTATTGGTTCACATACCTGGCAAATACATGTTGGCATGGAACTCTCCACTTCTTTCTTGCAGCAATAAGGTATTAAGCTCAACACGGCATCAGAGCTATGTATAGAGGGATTTGTTCTCCCCTCCTCTGTCTGTGTTTGCCAAGGGATCTATTAATCCTAATTTTCCTCCTTTTTCTCTTTCCAGAGTCTTCTCCATCTTCCTGACACTTTTTCATTTGCAGTCCAGCTCACCCATTGTGGTGGTTTTAAAAATATATTTCTACATTTTAAGATACTCTTGTTTCAAGAGGTAGAGTTTAATTTCCCTCTTCTTGAGTGTGGGATGGACTTGTTTCTAGCAAAATAAGGAGGAACGATTGTGTCTGACTTTGGAGATAGGTCGTAAAAGTTTCATCAGCTTCCTGCTTGATCTCCCTCTGGTATGTGCTTGTCTCTGCATCTCTTCCATCTCTGTCTGTCTGTCTCTCTCTTTTCTCTCTCTTTTTTTTCTCTCTCTGTCTGCCTTTCTCTTTCTGCCTTTCTGTTTCACTTACTTTCTTTGTCTCACTCTCCGGCTCTCTTTCTCTCCCATTTTTATCACTTGATTCATGGAAGACAGTTGCCCTGTGGAGAGGCTCACATGCCAAACAACTGAGGCCTCCAGCCTCCAGCCATATGAATTAGCTCCTTGGAATCACAGGTAAAGACTTCACAGGACTGCTTGACTCAGCCTGTGAAAGACTCTGGGCCAGAGCACCAGCTAAGTCACTCCCTGACTCTTGGCCCTCAAGCATTGTGTGTTGTTGTAAGCTGCTAAGATTTGGGGTAATTTGTTATGGGGCTTTAGGTAACCAGTATGTCCTGAACTTGTCTTTTCACATAATTTTACTACCCCTCTGACAGGACAGCTCTTGTCTAGATCACCAATAGATCTACCCTGGCCCCTGAATCTGTAAATGAAGCTCCAATGATTGAGCTCCTGAAACCAGAATTCAGTATTCTCATCAATACCAAAGAGATTGGCTCAAAAACCTTAGCTTGTCCTTCTTGCATTTGCTGTACTTCCTAGGAACAACTTATCTACTACCTTATCTCAAGCAAACGTTCTTTAGAGGAAGTATAAGAATCTGTAAGGGGTTTTGTAAGAAGAATGGGCCTTGCTTGCTGGGAGCTGAGATGCTATTTCATTTCATGGCTGTAACACCTGCAGTTCATTTTAACTTCCCTTCTTTCTTCCTGGCTACTGCCAAGCCTCTAGTCAACCCACTGCCAAGTCTGACCCATTCTGCCTCCATGTTAGCTCCCGCATTGGTCCTCTCCTATCCATTGCTGTGTCTTTAGTTTATACCTTCATTCCTCTCACCAATAATTTTTGCAGGGCATCTTTAATCATAGCACTTCCCTCTTCTCTTCAATTCCTTATGCACAGAGCTGATACTTACCTCCTGAAAGTAATACCATGGATTATGTGACTTTCACAGGCATTCATTTTATTCCAAATTGCCCACAGTTAAGATCGAGTTCTTTATCTGAAGCAGGGGATTTTCTCTTCACATGAACTCTGAGTTTCTTTATCTATAGACCTCACCCATTTCACATAGAATTTCTCTGTACTACCATCCCAGCATGTCTAAATTCTTTCTTCAGACTAAATGTGTGTGGTTTTCAGCAGCTAAATTTTGTAGTAACTCATTGTTGTATGGCTATAGGTAAATAGTCCACTTTCAAACTTGTCTTTTAACAGAGCTTCACTGTCCCTTTTGTAATTCTTAAGTTTATATTAATAAGAATCCCATAAACAATTATAACTTATACCCTATGGCTCTTAAAAAATGACGAGCAACATAATTCTTTGTTACTGTATCTCAGATATATGACCGTAGGGAAATCATTAAAATATATTAGTCTCAGATCCGCAAAATCAAATTTTTGAATTATGGTTACTGAGGTCCTCGGTCCTTTCTAACTTTCTTATATTCCAATCCTATGTGTTTCTAATAGTGCCAAGTGCAAAGGAAACCAATTAAAAATGTCAAATATTTGAAACCTTATCAGCCAATCAATGAGCATTTATTGAGTGACTACTATGTGTCCAGAATTTTGCCCACAGGCAATGAATCTTAAAGCTCCCTCATGTGTCATAGATCATTTTGCTGAAGCTATTGATATTTTAAAATTTCCCCATATGTCTTCCATTTTTTACAGCTATTTTTATACGATAATACTTTAAATAAATGCTGTTTAGAGAGAGGAAAAAGCATCCATACAAAGGCTGTGCACATGTGTTATTGGTTGTTGGTGGTTGTGGAAGAGTAGCTGGATATGGGAGATTGACGAAGTCTATTAGGTAGGGCTGACCTCATGGGCATGCAATCTGGGCAGTCACACAAGTACCCAGGCCCAGAAGGAAACCACACTTAGATCAATGCTCTGCTGTTGCTGATCTTGAAATTCATAATAAGAACAAGAGACCCAGATTTTCAGACACACTCAGCTCCTGCTATGGTCTGAATGTTTACATCCCCCAAAACACATATGTTGAAATTCTAATCCCCATAATGTTGGTGTTAGGAGGTAAGGCCTTTGGGAGGTGATTAAGGCATCAGGGCAGAGTCTTAACGGATAGGATTAGAGCCCCTAGAAAAGAGGCTCCAGAGAGCCCCCTTTCCCCTTTCATCACACAAGGACACAGCAAGAAGGTGCCTCCTCAGACACTGGATTGGCTGGCACCTTGATCTTGGACTCCCCTGCCTCCAGAACGATGAGAAGTAAATTTCTGCTATTTATAACCCACCCAGCTCATGGGCTTTTGTTATAGCAGCTGAATGGACTAAGACAGCCTCACAAATTATGTACCCAGTCATGTCCTCAAGTGATTCAGATATGCTCCTCACTCCCTCCCTGCTGGTTAACAATTAGGAGAGAGGAAGATGTTGTCCTGGGTTTGCTGTCAGAAGCAGACCCTGAGATAAGAGTTTCTGTGCCAATGATTTATAAAGAAATTGCTTCCAAGGGAAACAAATGAGGAATTGGGGGAGGGGGGGAAGAGAGGAAGGGGAAAGAAACAAGGCCAGCGTGTAATTTCAGGCAAAGTGCCCAGAGGGTTGCTTCAGTCCAGCCCAGAAGGGAGTGCGAGTGTAAGTTGTGCTCCTGGTGTTTGAACCTGAGGTGAGGCAGTTGAGCTTCTGTGTTCCCCTATGCTTGGATGCAGGAATTGGGAGTGGGTGTGGGGCCCTCCAAGAATGTCCCCTTTCCTGCACCAGTAGTTAACGAGACTCCATGATATAGTTTAAATGTTTGACGCTTCCAAATCTCATGTTGGAATTTATTCCCTGATGTTAGAGGTGAGACATAATGGAAGGTGTTTGGTCATGGGGATGGATGCCTCATGAACAGATTAATGTCCTCTGAAAACACTGAGTGAGTTCTTGCTT
Source organism: Gorilla gorilla gorilla (assembly GCF_029281585.2). NCBI lineage: Eukaryota > Metazoa > Chordata > Mammalia > Primates > Hominidae > Gorilla > Gorilla gorilla. The sequence continues at coordinate 133,899,049 of NC_073236.2, read as the reverse complement.
TATTAGTTCCCATGGGAGCTGGTTGTTATAAGAGCCTGCACCTCCCCCTTCTCTGTCTTGCTTCCTATCTCTCTACATGTGGTCTCTGCACATGCAGGCTCCCCTCCCTCTTCCACCATGACTGGAAGCTTGCTGAGGACCTCATCAGAAGCAGATGGTGACCCTGTGCTTTTTGGATAACCTGCAGAATTACGAGCCAAATAAATCTCTTAAATTTGTAAATTACCCAGCCTCAGGTATTCCTTTATAGCAGCATAAAGGTATTAAGGACCTCGGTAGCTAAGGGCAGTCCTCAATAAAGAGTTGCAGGTACAGACCTTGCATTCAGAAACACCCTGAAGCTGGGAACGGCAAATACTAAAGCAGTGAGAGGGACTTAAGAGAGTCTGTGCAGGGCACTGGCAGTGTTGGTCACAGTGGCTAAGCACCCTGAACCAATGAACGATGTATGCTATTCCTGAGAAAACTTAGCTGAAACTTCCGGTCTAGCACTCCCCAAAACCTTTAAGCAATGACGAAGAAGAAACAGATGTAGCATGTTAAGTAATTGTTTACTCTTTGCCAGGTATTGTGCTACGCACTATGAAAAATACCCAGAAGGATGAGACACGACTTCTGTTGTACTCAAAAAAGAAAAGGAAGAAGTAAGGGATACAGACATCCATTTTAAATGAAATATTTAATATGAGCCAAACACTGGCACTAAACACTAAGGTTACAAGTGTGGTGCCGTTTGGTCCTTGTTCTTAGAAATCAATGGTGTTGAGAATGAGCATCCGGCTGACTGACAGGTGAACAACCCAGCCATTAAGGTTTTTAGGAGAAACTCACAGGATCCATTCTGATAAAAGAGGAGAATATTTGTGTCTTTGTGTGCTGTTTGATGAGGTTGGACTGAATTTCTAAGGGGCATTTCAGGTAGATAAATATTAGCCAAAATATAGAGGCTTCCAGTCATTTTTCTACCAACTTTGTGGAGTAAGGTGCTGGTGAGGAAATTATAAGGAAGGCAGACCAGACATTTGCCCTTATGGATCTTACATTCTCATGGTGAGAAGCTGACAAATATGCAGATAAATGTCAAAATATGACACTGAGGGACAGAGATGTTTGCCGGGAACATCTCATGCCAATGAGTGAGAGAGCACACTACATTCCACTCTCTGCAAGTAGCTTGAGGAAGCTATGAAGCTGGACAGGTAGAACCACAAGAGAAGACACTGTGAATCAATAAAAGAGACTTTATGATCTTGCGAGGTACGAAGAGCCAGTGAAGAATTTTCAATACTAGGACACAGTCACGCTGATATTTTAGATGCATTGGTCTTGCACTGTTAGTCTATTTGGGGAAAACGCTTAGCTGTTATAGGCTTATCTGTAATATGTGGTTGCACCAGTGAATCTCTGTGGCTCCTTTCATCTCTCCTATTTTAAGAGTCTCAGTTATGTAAGTTGAGGAGGCTTAGCCAGAGGAGTCTCTATAAACTCGTTACTCTAAAACTGGGGGGATCTCTTCTCTCCCAGTGGAGATTAGGCAATGTATGGAGATACTTTTGATTGCCATGAGATTGTTACTGGTATCTAGTGGGTAGAAATCAAAGATGCTGCTAAACATTTTACAATGCACATGCAGCCCGCAAAACCAAGAATTATCTGATTCATGATGTCAGTAGTGCAATGCTGAGAATTGCTGCCATAGATTGATAAAACAGGAAGTAATTTTCTGAAGACAAGAGGGTGTTTTGTGACTAGGAGAACGTGGGGGAAGTTTGAAACAATTTCTGTGGGAAATTCTTTGAGCATGGGCTGATGGCAACAGCTCTCAGCTACAGCATGGCCAAACCTAACATGCAGAAAATTGAGGTATGTTTTAAGTGCATTGTAAATAAGAACAAAGCATGAGGTTTGCAGATTTAACGGTCTCTCTTTTATAATATCACCCTCACTTTTTTGGATTTTGCTATTCTTTTTCTTTAACAGGAACAGACGCATGGAGTTAGTTGGACTAGGAGGTAGTTGGGCAAGGGAAGGTAGCAGCCCAGTGAACATCACCTATTCCATGAAAACTATTGCTTTATGACATTCATTTACAGTCTCTTTCCTCATCCCAATTGCAAAAGAGAATCAAAATTAGCCAACAAATATTGAATAAATCTGTACATAAGCCCTAGGATTATAACTATAAATAAAACAGAGAAATTTAAAGCTATAAGAGAAACATAGCCCTAAATCCCTGAGCAACTAGGATAAGAGCTATTCTGGATGTATCAAGGACATGCTAAATGGAATGCTTTATGGGATAGAGGTTGCATGGAGACAAGAAGGTTTTATGGAAGAAAGAAAAATGAGTTTGAAATTTAAAGCATATTTAGGATTTTAACATGAAAGCACTGAGGAAGATGTTCTTGATGAAGAAAACACCCTACTTAAAGGCTTGAGAATGAGGGGAAGTAATCTTAAGGTACTTTGAATTATCGGAGTTATTCAGGAGACAAACCTGGAAGAGTCCAGGAACACATGGTAGAATGTGCCCAGCACCTTGCTGTCTCCTAAGTTTTAAAACTTATCCCCGTCAAAAGTCACAATGACTTTGTTAATGCCTTTGTTGTGGCATTCTGCGGTACTGTGTGTCCTTGTAAGTTGTAAACCATTTGCATTTCCTTTGCTCATTGAACCTCCAAAAATGAATCAAATTTACCAAATGATGACCATCTTTCCAGGGGCAGCAGAAATGGAGTTACAAAATCAGAAACAGGAGGGACTCACAAAGCTGAATCATACTATTTCTTGGTACCCTTGCGTGTCACATCAGGAGGTATTGGCAAAACCCCACAACACAATGAATCTGCAACATCCAACTATTTAACTCATATGGCATGCAATTCTTTAGGTATGTCTCCTGACACACAGAGGATCAGGAAGCCTAGAAAGTGTGTCTCCTATTTTCAGTCCCAAACTTTGAAGTCAAATGGACCTGTTGAGGTTTCTGTAAAAATGTTCAAATCTAATATCCCAGACTTATAGAAAAAAATTTCAAGAATAGTTTGCCATGTAAATCATCCAATTCTTTCCCTGACCTGGGTAATTTTCCAGATTTTTTTTGTGGGTTTTGCTTTCTGATTTGTTTTCTTTGGATTTGTTTAAAAATCTAAGGTCAATTCTTCTAAATGAGTAACCTAAATAGGATATAAAGTTTTTCTTGAATAATAATTAAACAATTACTTTTGTGTTTGAATAATTACCGGAAACTAGATTAAGAAAAAAAAATCTTTAAGAAGTTTACTCCAAAGGCAAAGTAACACAAATTCAGGTGATCTATCATGATTATATGTTGTCATTTTACAGTGAAACAGACACAAAACCTGTTACTTCTTGGTCATGGCATTACATAAACAACCAAGGAAAAATAGATCAGGAAGATAGAAGACATTACATATCTCCAAACTGAGCTTCTCATCAAGTGAGATTGTTGTCTATAAACAATATTTTCCGTGTTTTAGAATTTGAAGTGGACTGTCATACCCTTTCTTCATGTGATTCTTTCAAGATCCTCTTAGTTATTATTGTTAGACTTATTTTTCTGATGGAGAAAATGGGGATCAAGTAAGTTAAATAACATTTCATTGGGTCATGTTTTCTTCCATATTAACTTCTCTGAAATAAGTATTCATTGTGCACTTAATGCATTAGCAATCATGCCTTAGTGTATTGGCAGTACAGTCTTTGTAACAATTGTATATGTTCATCTCATAATTAATGGTATCTTTGAGCCAATGAAATTTGCTAAATTTAAATTCAACTTTGGCTCCAAATTGTTTATTCTTTCCTTGACACTCTGTGGCCTCATGTGAGATTGGCTGAAAAAAAAAATGAACCAACCAACAACAACAACAAAAAAAGTTTGAGCACTGTGGATTTTTAGTTATAATTATAATACATAAAATTCAAAATATATAAAATTAATTTTAGGACTTAAGCTTGTATTTTTTATAATTTAAAATAATGATGTATTAAAAACATTTGTATTATCTGTATATATTTTAAATTTAGTTTAATTTCATAAACATTTCTCAAGAACATATTTTGTGCAGGGCATATTGCTAGTCATTATGGGATCTATATAGTTATGTAAAATTTAAAGTATGGTCTTACGGGGGAAGATGATAGAAAATGTACATTTATAAACTTCCTACTATGTATGAGTTATTATGTTATAAACTTTTACATATTTTGACCCATTTAATCCCCATTTTGTAGATGAGTAGACTGAGGCTCATGAAATGATCAAGATTTTCCCATGGTATCAGGAATAAGAGTTGTCAAAGTAAAATTAAAACCAGGACTTCTGGCTCCCTAAAGCTATTCTAATGCTATTATTTCAAGCATAAAGCTAGTTTTTATGTAAGTTATAAAAGAGATACACATTTACATTGATGGTCCATATGAGAGGAGACAAGTTGGCTTCCATCAGGAGCTAGTAAATGTACTCTCTCCTTCAATCAAATAGGCATGTCTTTATTTTGTGAGGAAGCAGCATTGTGTTGAGGCTTTCTCATGGGGCATTCCCATCTCATAAATGGAGTCTGAAATCAATGAAACAATTAGAGTGTTGGCAAAGGAGGGGAGAGGAAGGCTAGTAGTGTTATTTGTTAATAATGATACTCTATTCAACTTGGAATTTTAAAAGTTGCTTGAGATCTCTTCACTCATGAAAACAGTTCTATCCAAAGTGAGGAAGAAAATACATATTTTTTCAATCCTAACCTGAGCCAGACACTGTATTTTGGGCATCACCTTCTACGACCATGACAATTCTGAAAGTTATTTAACCCCTTAGCGTAAACATCCATGGATATTTTGAAATGTGAAACCTCTTGCCCAAGGTCACATAACAGTATTTCATTCCAGAGTGTGAGGTCTTTCTCCTATGTCCTGTAAACCCCGTATCTGCACATTGACCAGTAAATGAACAATCTGAGGATACAGACTGCCATCCACTACTTAGGTTACTTACTCAGTTAAACCTTTGGAATTTTGTCTGTGTTCTAACGGGTTGAACTAACTGAATCTGTATAAATAGTAATCATAAGTTAGCATTTAATTGGTTCTTATTGTTTTAAAAAGCTGTGTATCATTCTCTCATTTTTAAAATAATTCATTGATAATTATTATTGTTGTCACTGTTATTATTTTGCAGATGATGAATATCAAATACATAGAACTGACATGAAGTACCCAAGGTCACACAGATATTAAGAGGTAAAAAAAGACAATTTTATACCCTTAGTTTTTTTCTCAGTTACGCTGACTCTCAAACATTGAAAAAGTATTTTTCTTGAGCCTAGGGCTGGATAAATGGTGCTTAGTTGCTTAGTATATTTTAAAATGTAGAGGATAAAATGATTCCGTTGAGATTTTGGCATTTTGAAAGCCAAAGAGTGGCTTATACATGTATGTTTTTTATGTAGGCTTGGGGGCAGTCTAGGAGAAAGTCAGACCTGTATTAGGGAAGTGGATGTTGGTATAACATCTCAGAGATAAGGAAACCAGATTCTGAAAGATGGAGACATTTTCAGCATCATAAGCCAAGTCATTAACAAAAGGAAAAACTCGTGGTCCCTGGCTATCTCTGAGTCTTTGGTATGTCATTAAAGACAGTACAATGAAGCCATTAAGGACTCGAGTCCTCAAGTCGAACTAACTGTCCTCCTATCCTGCCTTCTTGTTAATGGCTTTGTGACCTTGGGCAATTTATTTAACATCTCTGTGCTTCAGTTTCATCATATGAAATAATGAAGACCATAATTTCATCTTCTCATAGGGTCATCATAAAGACTAAATGAAGCATTACAGGGAGCGTGCTCCAGATGGTGCCTGACACAGTGTCAGATCAAGAAGCGTTAGCTGTTATTGTTCAACCAGCCGTAGCCTCTATTCGCTTGTCTGAAAAATGGGAACTGAGCTAATATTCTCACGAAGTACTAGTAGAAATTGTTTGAGAAAGGGGCATCCAGTAATAGCATTTAATAATTTTTGCTGTGGGTCTGGTCACTAAAGGTTTGTGAATATTATTTTTAAAAAAGGAAAGAACGAGTGCAAGCATTCCCTCAATGAGCATTTAATACATGCCCTCGACATATCAGGCAAAGTTTTCTACTAAAGATACAAACATAAATAAGACACAGATTGTGGTCCCCAGGGCTCACAAGAGGGTAAGGAAAACAGACATGCAGAGACACATTTCTCAAATGCAGTGAGCAGTTTCCTGGAGGTTTTAAGAGAGAAAGAGAAGGGACAGTGCCTGGAAACCGTTGGGCATCAATTTTCATTATGGACTTGTCTTAACTTAATCAGAGGGAAGATTAGCTTTCCTGTATCTAGCTTCATCTTATCTAGTTTTGAGTGAGAGGGGGATGATGGAGTGTGCACTGGGGACCTGTGGCCTTGTCTTAGCCTTGGCTTGCTGTGCGGCATGGGGACATCATTTAACTTGCTTAAGTCTCCTACTCCTCATCAGCAGCTGACACCATCTCTGGTCGACTATTGACTGGCTGGAACCCACCCAGTCCCTGAAAGAATACAGAAGCCAGAAGGAAGCCTTGGACGGAAATATAATGGTGAAAGCAGAGGCAAACGCAAGAGCCAGCTCTTGAATGGTAGAAGTCACTGTATCATCTGATATCGGACTCTGTCCATCAGAGCATCACTTTCTAGAGGAATTCAGAGTTGACAGTTAAGTCTAGGGCAGAATTACTCCGAGTTTCTAGGAAGATGGTGCTAGGCAATTCTCCACAAGAGAAGAACTTGAACCTTGAACTTCTGATATGAGGACTAAAAATAACCTCCTTGTTTTTTCAACAGTTAATACGTTTTATCTATCCCATCTGCATGGGTTTTCCCACTTTTTTAAATATTAAAATTATTTGTGAGGATCACTAAAATTTTATTTGTAGCTTGCAAATGCTTTAAAGATAGATCATATTACAACGATCTTTGTGCAAATAGTAAGTGATACATGCTCATAGCATGTGCTGATTGAATGGATAAATGAATGACAGTGAATGGATAAATCAATGAAATAATCCCTAAGTGGAGGAGTAAAGGCGTGTGGGACAGCCTCCTGATTGTCCACCCAAAAAAGTTCTATTTATGGGGAAATGGTAGGAATATCTGATGGCCAAAAGCAGGAGTAAATGGTCCAGGACTTTATTCAAGTGTCAAATATCCAAACAAGGTGGACAGTGATGGTCTCCATGGCCCACCCCCCTCTCAGCCCACCCTGCCTCAGTCTCCTGATGTTGCTACTCCTTTTCATCCAGATTTAGCTCCACTGCACATGCCCTGGAAACAGGCCCCTTCTCTGTCATCACTCCAGGTTAGCTCTGTCCCTCTAAATGAGACCAAGAGAGACAAGGATCCCTGTGTGAAAGGGACAGGAGCCACGAGGCAGGAGCCAGGGAGCCCAGTGCGGCTGAAACAGATGGGGAGTACTGGGGACTCTGGGTGAAAACGGGAATAGATCTTGGGGTCCTGTACCCACCACAGGCTGCTTGAGAGGCTGAGACAGGGTGGTGTGAGCAGGACCTCCGTGGCCTGTGGACTGCAGGAAGGTTCTTCTGATGGGCTAGCTGGGAAGAGTGAGGTCGTGACTCTATGCCAGCAAGGTGGCCTCAGGGTGGCTGCTTGCTCAGACTGAAGGTCGTCCATCTTTTCAAAGAATGTCATTCTCCATCACTCTGTGACTCCGCACGCCTCTCTCCCCTCATCCTCCTCCCTCAGGTTTAGGAAGGGTAAAAGCTCAGCTGCCAGCAGCCCCATGCCTCTGTAGCCACCCAAACATTGGTAGTCCCTCAGTAAATAAAGCTTGCTGAATTCTCCTACTGGGGGTGTGTTTCCCATGAGAGCCCTAACTGACATAAATACACAGAACTTCATCTCCACACAGAGCTGCTTTATTTCTCCTTCCTCCTTTCCCTGTTCCCCTGTTACGCTCAGAGGTATCTGCTGTGTGACCTTGGACGAGTCTGCCCAGCCCTCAATTTCCTTACCTCCAAAGCAGAATTAACATCCTGCATTGTCATAGGCATCAAATGAGATAATTCATGTAGGATATTTGGTATGGTCCCCTACAAATAATAGACATTTAATAAATTTCAACCTTAAAAAACTGTGATTTTGAAGTGGCTCGTTCTTTTCACCCTAGTAATAAGTGAAAATAGGTTCCATTTTGTACCTTGAGTGGGATTTTATAGCAAGACAGTAAAAGATGAGAAGAGAGTTGTTTTTTTTTTTCCTAAAACAAACCATTTAAGCATCACTCCACGTGAGTAACAGGAGCCTCTCAAGCAATCCCCCTATCTCCTCTACCCCCCTTGATTCTAGAAAACAAAACAGTACTGTTCAAAGATTTCTCTGAACTATACCATTCAAGCAGGTTTTATGAGAGATTATATAGCTCTGTAAAGAACTTGATCAAACATGACAACAGGCCCACTGATAACATCTTTATCAGTTTACTCAATGGAGTTATCTGAAAAAATGGGATTTAGTTAGAATCTATTCTGCTTTTTATAAATGTAGATGAGAGAGATGCCAGATAGCGACCCAGAAAAAAAGGGACTGTGCTCTGAACAGCACCTTCTCTCACTCTTCAAAGGCAAAGTAATTACAAGTTATTAGGACAGGAGTATCAGAGACCAAAGAAGAAAATGCAGAAACTTCTTACAAATGTGAATTATCTTTTTGCCTAAAAGGAGCACAGAGGAATTCCTTAGGTGCCTCTCTGAAAGGCAAGAATGTGGTACAAGATTACTCCAAAATTATTCAGAATGAGGCCTAGTAGGTGTTCCCATGAGCAATGAAGCACAGAGAAAGTTAATTTGGAAATAAAGCTATTTATGGAAGAGAGTACTTTGATTTTCCTGGTTTTTTTGTTTGTTTGTTTTTGTTTTTGTTTTGCCCTGCATTTGAGTGAGGGAAAGAGAGAGATTGTCATTGGAGATCCAAGTCTCCAGTACTTGGCAGGTAGCAAATAATGTGACAGGGGCCCAAAGGATTTGGATGAAAAATGAATGAAAACTCATCTTCATTTTTTTTTTCTGAATTAGAGTCATAATGGTACATTTTTGTGCACTAAATTTATTTCTTAGAAAGATTGCTGCTATGGTTGGCTCATAGTGTCTAACTCTCTCTTATGAAACTTGTTCTTAGAGCCTTTAATAAATAATTATTCCTTTTTTCTTTCTATGACCAATTTAAAATATTTGCTTTTGTTAAGAAAATAAAACAACCTTAACTTGTGACAGGTTGGGAGAGAGGATTAAAAACTGTGGTTTTTTCTGAGTCACTTTTGCTGCTACTTAAAGTAGCCGCTTCCACCTTTGTTAATTCTTTGCTCCCTTTTCTGGTCTTATTCTCCTTCCGAAAGCCTCAGGTCTTGGTTCTCATCCCTCTCTGTATATGGTGGGGATTCACGCGGGCATTGGGTTTTCCTGTTCAAGCACGTGATTCACCTTCTGGTACCATAAACTAGTGCTGACTAGAGAAAGCATATTCTATTCATTAGCAGCAGGATGGTAATAATAATTTGAATATAAATCTGTATTTCTCTCTATTCCATATTACTTCTTAGGTTCTTGGCTTACCTGTCTTTGTGAAAGCTCACAGTGCCTCTCATCTCAGCTCAAGTGATTATTTGATGCTTCTGAACAACACACAAAAAGTCATTCTTCCTGAGAGTGACGGCCTTCCCAAGCCACGCACTGGCTCTCTGTGGCTGGTCTGGCTTCTACTTAGCAGGTCCTTTCCCAGACTTGGCAGGAAAGTGCCCTCCTGCGAGGACTATGAAGGGCAAGTTGCCCCGCAGGTGAGTAGCTGGAACACTGAGTAATGGCAGTAGCCACACTAGGGAACAGGACCATGCAAAGAAGTAAAAACCCATGTTCTTGGTGATGATCAATGCTCAGAAAAGAGAAAGCTCATCACATGACACCCCCCACACAATGCCTTGATCACAAGAGAAATTCTGGGTTATGGTAACAATGATCAGTTACGGGGAGCCAGGTGTCCACGTACAGTCCCACACAATCTTCACAACAACACCGTGAGGGAGGAGCTGTGGTCGGTCCAACCGTACAAATAAAAGATGGAAACCTTATGGGAGGTGACTTTCTTGAGGTCTCAGAGTTGGCAAATGATGAAGCCAGAAATACACAGCTTTTACATATTTATAATGTTACCTATATGGAAATAGTGTACCAGATATACAGTATGTGTAGTATAAAAAGATGTTCCAAGCTTATATTGTACCTCCTCTACCTCGCTCTGGAATCAGCCATGAAATGAGTTTTTGAAAATGTGGTCTCTGTTGTTTTCCTGGAACTCTATTACTACAATGGCCGTTGTTCAGAACCATGTTTGTAAGGTTTGGTTCCTTTCCAGTTTTAGGAAAATTTAATTTTTTAAGTCTCTCTGACTAGAGTCTATATGCTGAAATGTACCCATGTTACTTCATAAAGAACATAATAAGATATTTTAAGTTTCCAAAGGTTCTGCCCAAGGAATTGAATGAAATTTAAAGCCAGAACAACAAAAAAGACTTGGTCCCCAAGATTTGAAGGAGAGAATACTTACAGAACTAATTTAAGTTTAATTTGAATAAATTATATATTTTTCTCTGATATAAATTATTCCCCATTGGGAGGGCTGGACATGTGAGTATGTAAAAATGGGCCTAATATTTTCAAGAATCACTTACCTGTCAAACACAGTGCTGAATACTGTACAGTTGCTATCTTGATTTTTGTTCACAAAACCCCCATTTTACAAGTAAAAAAAAAAATGAGGCTTCAAAGACACTTACAAGGTGACCTAGTAAGTATTTGGTAAAGTTCGAATTTTAATCAAGGTCTAATGACCACGAAACTTTGTTTAAAAAGCAATGTTTTTAAAAAGTCATTTTCTCATTCTCAAATGTATTTACCGCATTGACAGAGAACACTTTAATATTTTATCTCTAACATTGTCTATATTCATTTAAGGTGATGGCCACTATCACTGCTCATTTTTTCAGTTCTCTTTGTGGATCAGTTGGGTGAGTCAGGGAGGCTGTCTACCCATGGATTAGACTGTGCTGAATAGACTGGCATGAAACAAGAGATCAAAAGTAAAGAAAGTTTCCACAGTGACACAATCCAGGCTACTTCCATAAAACTAAAGCAAAAAATAAGGCACAAACTGTACCTTACACATTAATATGGTTTAGCTGTGTCCCCACCCAAATCTCATCTTGAATTGTAGCTCCCATAATTCCCACGTGTCATGGGAGGGACCCAGTGGGAGGTAATTGAATCATTGGGGCAGGTCTTTCCCGTGCTGTTCTCCTAATAGTGAGTAAGTCTCAGGAGAGCCAATTGTTTTATAAAGGAGAGTCCCTCTACACATACTTTCTTGCCTGCCATCATGTAAGACGTGCCTTTGCTCCTCCTTTGCCTTCCACCATGACTGTGAGGCCTCCCCAGCCATGTGAAACTGTGAGTTCATTAAACTTCTTTTTCTTTATAAACTACCCATCATCTGGTATGTCTTTTATTAACAGTGTGAGAACAAGCTAATACATACATGGTGGATTTATCTCTACTTCTCTTGTGACACTGTGCTACAATGACAGCAAGGACAACTTTTATATATTTGTACACAAATGCAAAGAGAACAAAATAACAAAGGAAATAAGAGATTACTATACAATTCTGGAAGTTGAAAATTGAATAAATAAGTCACAACTGGCTTAGCAAAGTAGAAAAGGAGAGTAGAGATATTTACCACTTAGAAGCAATTTTATTCCCATGATCGAAACTTGAAAAGGCTAAAAAACTGCAGACACAGAATTCCTATGAACACCTGCTTGTGGCATCGAGCTGAAACAGGAATATTGCTCAGAAGTCTACAAAAGGGGGAAATCACTTTCTTTGGGGCACATAGCAGTTGGTCTCCATCTCCCCCCACTAAAAGATTGACTTTCTAGTGAGGTAGCTTCAGAGAGGTGCTCTCCTGGGCTATCCTAGGCAAGGTTAGGATGGGAGTGAAGCAACATTCTGAAAGCAAAGACTTGGTGCACTTGGGTGACAGATGTCTCAACCACAGCCTCATTCTCCTTCCTGCGTGCTTTTATAGTTTCCTCTGACGGTAATAGAAGTTCCTGGCTGGGTGCAGTGGCTCATGCCTGTAATCCCAGCACTTTGGGAGGCGGAGGCGGGTGGATCATGAGGTCAGGAGGTAGAGACCATCTTGGCTAACATGGTGAAACACTGCCTCTACTAAAAATACAAAAAAAAAAAATTAGCCAGGCGTGGTGGTGGGCACCTGTAGTCCCAGCTAGTCGGGAGGCTGAGGCAGGAGAACGGTGTGAACCTGGGAGGTGGAGCTTGCAGTGAGCCGAGATCCCGCCACACTGCACTCCAGCCTGGGGGAGAGAACAAGACTTTGTCTCAAAAAAAAGAAAAAAGAAAAAAAAAGAAGTTCCTAATGTTACAGAAAAAAAAGAGATTTCTCCAAATCCAAATGGCAAATCAGTCCCTTTGGTTTTGCTAGGAATTCACAGTAGTTCACCACCTAATTTAAACATTTTGCATTTTTTAAATTAAGAAATTATTTAAAGCTTGGTTTTATACTTTTTAGTGGATGAGCACACTTTCTATATAAGTAGTCAAGCCTAGTTTTCTGTATAACCTAGTCAATATTACTTGGGTGGTGAATGAGCATCCCTAAGTCTGAAAAGACTAAGAGTATTCCTACTACCAAGATCCAGAAACTCTCTCTTGCTCACTTTTCTGGGCAAAGGTATAGAAAGTGCCTGCGTAAATAGTACAAAGCCCTGGCAATTTGGAGAATAATGTGGGAGCTGCTGATTGGCACTTTGTTATCGAAATTAACTCTTTTCAAGATGGCTGACTAAAAGCAGCTAGTGTGTGCTGCTCTCACTGAGAGAAATGGAAAGGGAAAATATTAATAAATACTGCACCTTCAACTGAAGTATCTGGGTACATGCACTGGGATTCATCAAGAAAATAACCCACAAAAAACAAAGAAAAACAAGGCAGGGCAACAGCTCACCTGGGAGTGACATGGAGCCAGGGAAGCTTCTTCTGCTCGGGGAAGCCGCGAGTGAGTGAGTGACCCTGGGAACCCATGCTTCTCCCACAGATCTCTGCAAAGCTTGCATCGGGAGATCCCCTCATGAACCCACTCGACCAGTACCTGCAGTTCGACACGCACAGCCCCAGGAGCTTAAGATATCTGGGCTTCCCCTGCAAAAGCAGCAGCAACTCTGGCAAAGTGGGAGGTTCGACCCCCGTCTGTACCCCTAGGAAATCCAGGGGGCTGAGCAGCCGTGGTCTGCAGGCCCCACTTCCAAGGCACCTCCCAGGATAAGACCCACTGGCTTGGAACTTCAGCCAGGCAGGGACAGCGGCGTTACACCTCCCTGAGAGGGAGCTCCCAGAGGGAGGGTCAGGCCGCCATCTTTGCTGTTTCACAGCTTTGGACGTTGTTGCCTTCAGGCTCTGGGGAATATGAGGTGACCAGCAACTGGAGCAGTCCCTTGCACAGCATAGCAGCTCTACAAAGAGGCAGCCAGACTACTTTTCATGTGGGTGTCAGATCCCATTTCTCTTCACTGGACCAAATTTGCCAGCTGAGGTCTATAACATCCCGACTGGTGTTTTCCAGCAGGTAGCAGTTCCAAACCTCCGTGGGATGCAGCTCCCAGACAGAGGGGTGAACAAACTTCCCATATAAGCGGTCAAGCCTAGTTTTCTGTGTAACCTAGTCAGTATTACTTATTATTTGGGTAGTGAATGAGCATCCCATCTTTGCTGTTTCACAGCCTCAGCCATTGCTGCCTTCAGTCTTTGGAGAGTTTGAGGCTACTGGGGGCTGGAGCGGACCCCCAACAAAGCACAGTTGCTCTAGGAAGCATCCAGACTGCTTTTGCATGTGGGCCCCTGATCCCATTCCTCCTCACTCAGTGAGACTTCCCAACTGGGTTCCCTTGCCACCCCCACCAGTGTGTTCAGGCCCTCAAGAGGTCCACACATCCCCGGGACGGAGCTCCTAGAGGGTGGGGCAGGTCGCCATCTTTGCTGTTTCATAGCCTTCACTATTGACACCTTCAGCTGCTGGAAAATCCAAGGTGACCAGGGATTGGAGCAGAACCCCAGCACACTGCAGCCCGAGGAAAAGTGGCCAGACCGTTTGTTATGTTGGTTCCTGATCCCATATTTTCTCGCTGGGCAGGTTCTCCCTCCCTGGGTTTCCAGCCACCCCATTGCTGGGGCTATGGAACCAGTAGCATCTCTGCAACTCCCTGGGATAGAGCCCCCAGTGGGAGGGGTGGGTTGCCATCTTTGCTGTCTCACCTCCCTCACCCTTGCTGTCTCACCTCCCTCACCCTTGCTGTCTCCAGGTTCTGGAGTCTGTGAGGACTAGGAGCTGGTAAGGACCCCCAGCACAGAGCAGTCACCTCATGGAAAAGTGGCCAGACTATTCTCCATGCAGGTTCAGTCCTCACTGCTTCTCAGTGGACAGGTCCACCCTACCTTGGACTCCAGCACAACCACCCTGCCCTCACCTGACAACTTCAATCAGAAGCAGAACAGCATTTCTTTGAGGAGGAAATGCCAGAATCAACCCACCACCCCTCCACCGCTGCAGCTGCAGTCAATCCGCAACCCTCATTTTAAAAGTCCTTGGGCTGGGGAAAGAACAAAGGACCTGGTCACTACACTGGTACCTTCAGCACAGGGCAGCCACCACACAGAAAGGAGTCCAGCCCCTCTTCCCTGGCAACCCCCACCTCCCACTCTTCACCAGGTAGGGCCCCAGGCTCACGACTGCAAAACATCTGCCACACCCGTGGCTGAACATACCCACTGTTAGTAGCCTGGAGTTTTCCTGGGGAGAGGCCCACAGAGCCATCTACAGCCCCTCCCATAGCAGTGATTTTATCCCTGCCATCCCCAACCTGGGAAGAAACAAAGAGCCTGAGGACTACACCTGAGCCTGTAGCAGACCACCATCACTATACAGAGAGGAGACCAGTCTCCTCCCAGTGAGCCCTCAACCCCCTGCTCCCCAGCAAGTGAAGCCCGAAGCTCATGCCAGCGCTGCAGCTGCCTACCACACTGGCTGAACACTTCCATTAACAGTGGCTCCATATTCCTCAGAGATGGAGCCCCCAGGGGCAACCAAAAGCCCCTCTGCCACTGCCTCTGCAGTGTTACTGCCTCTGCTACCCTTGGAATAATGCAGGAGCAAAGACACCAAGTATTTTATTCACACCTCCAATAAGCAGAAGTTGACCCAAGGAAAGGAGGTCAGTTTATCTGCCACAGGTCCCAGCCACCCACCCCTCCCCCACTTGTCACCAGAAAGGGAACCCCTGGCTCGGGTCCACAGCACAGAACTACCGCCCCATCCCAGGCTAATTGCACTGAGCAATTCCTGACCTGCATCTTTCTGGGGTGGAGTCCCCAGTAATCAAGTAAAAGACCCTCAGCCACAACCATGAGTAAGGTCCCTTCCTCTGCTGCCTCAAAGAGAGGGTGGAAACATAAACCCTGGGATTATCCCAGAGCTATCTTGGGCAGCCCAGGAATGCTAAGTCACAATCAATGGCCAGCACTCAAGTGGGAGAGGAGTCCACACTTTCAGAGTATTGAGAGGGAGCACGGATGCACATATGAGGAAATATAGGGGAGCCACACAACTGAGCAAGAGTGCACCTACTGACCAATATGCCTAAGCACCACCTACCTACTGGATCACACCCTAAAGCTTCAACACCAAAAACACCTTTCAAGCATACTCACTTGTGAAAACAAAGACAAGAAGCCAGCTACAAATAAAGACCCTTCTCAAAGCCTGGGCCCTGTGGAAACATTAAGACAAGAAGTCTACTGACTGTCCTTAATCTACAATGCAGTTCAAGGAACACTCACATGCAGAGATGAGAAAGAACCAACGTGAGAACTCCCATAACTCAAATGGCTAGAGTGTTGTATGTCCTCCAAACGACTACACTAGTTCTTCAACGATGGTTGTTAACCAGGCAGAGTTGGCTAAAATGACAGAAATAGAATTCAGAATATGGATAGGAATGAAGATCATCAAGATTCAAGAGAACAGCAAGACAAAATCCAAGGAAACTAAGAATCACAATAAAATGATACAGGAGCTCATGGATGAAATAGTATAAAAAAACCTAACTAATCTGATAGAGCTGAAAAACACACTACAATAATTTCACAATGCAATCACAAGTATTAACAGCAGAATAGACCAAGCAGAGAAAAGAATCCTGAAACCTGAAGACTGACGCTCTGAAATAAGACAAAAAAAAAAAAAATGAACAAAACCTCTGAGAAATATGACATTATCTAAAGAGGCCAAATCTACAAATCACTGGCATCCCTAAAAGGGATAGAGAGAAAGCAAACAACTTGGAAAACATATTTCAGGATATTGTCTATGAAAACTTCCCCAAACCTTGCCAGAGAGGCCAAAAGTCAAATTTGCAAAATACGGAGAACACCTACAAGATTCTACACAAGATCATCCCCAAAACATATAATCATCAGACTTTCCAAGGTAAAAATGAAAGAAAGACTATTAAAAGCAGCTAGAGAGGAAAAGCAGGGCATCTACAAAGGAAATCCCATCAGGCTAACGGCAGACCTCTCAGCAAAAACCCCACAAGCCAGAAGAGATTGGCAGCCTATATTCAACATTCTTAAAAGAAAAAAAATCTTCAACCACCCAAGAATTTAATATCCAGTCAAACTAAGCTTCCTCAGCAAAGGAGAAATAAGATCCTTTTCAGAATAGCAAATGCTGAGAAGGTTTGACATCACCAGAACCACCTTACAAGAGATCCTGAAAGAAGCACAAATATAAAAAGGTCATTACCAGCCAATATAAAAACACATTTAAGTACACCGACCAGTGACACTATAACGCAACCACACAAACAAGTCTGCATAATAACTAGCCAACAACACGAAGACTGGATCAAAGTCATATATATCAATGCTAACATTGAATGTAAACAGGCTAAATGTCCTATTTAAAAAGGAACAGAGTAGTCAGCTGAAAAAAAAAAAAACAGTAAGACTCAATGGTGTGCTGTCTTCAAGAGGAGAGACCCATCTCATACATAATGACATCAACAGGGTGAAAATAAAGGGAGGGAGGAAAACCTACCAAGCAAATGGAAATCAGAAAAAAACGTGGGTTGGTGTCCTAATTTCAGACAAAATAGACTTTAAACCAACAAAGATTTAAAAAAAGACAAAGAATGTCTTTACATAATGGTAAAAGGTTCAATTCAACAAGAAGACCTAACTATCCTAAATATATATGTGCCCAGTGCAGGAGCACTCAAATTCCTAAAGCAAATTCTTGGAGACCTTCAAATATACTTAGATTCCCACACTACTATAAAAATAATAGGAGGAGACTTCAACACTAATAGTGTTAGACAGATCATCAAGGCAGAAAATTAACAAAGGTATTCAGGACCTGAACTCAACATTGGATCAAAGGGATCTGATGGACAGCTACAGAACTCTCCACTGAAAACCAATAGACTATACATTCTTCTCATCACTACATGGCACATACTTTAAAATTGATGACAGAATTGAACATAAAACAACCCTGAGCCAATGCAAATGAACTAAAATCATACCAAACACTCTTGGACCACAGTGCAGTAAAAATAGAAATCGAGACTATAAAAATGTTGCTTGAAATCATGAAATTACATGGAAATTAAACAACCTGCTCCGGAATGACTTCTGGGTAAATAATGAAATTAAGGAAGACATCAAGAAGTTCTTTGAAACTAATGATAACAAAGATATAACATAAAGAGAAAATATTGAATCTCTGGGTCACAGCCAAGACAGTATTAAGAGGGAAAATTATAGCACTAAATGCTCACATCAAACAGTTAGAAAAGTCTCAAATAAAAAATCAAACATCACAACTAAACAAATTAAAGAAGCAAGAGAAAGTCAACCCCAAAGCTAGCAGAAGATAAAAAAAAAAAAAACAAAAAAACAAGGTCAGAGCAGAGCTGAATGAAGGAGATAGAGACACATACACACACACACACAAAATTTAAAAGATCAATAAATTTATGAGTTGGCTTTTGTTAAAAAACGAATATGATACTGAGGCCACTAGCTAGGCTATAAACGAAGAAAAGAGAGGAGATCGAAAAAACACAGTCAGAAAAAAAAGGAGATATTACCATTGACCCCACAGAAATACAAATAACCTTAAGAGACTACTATGAACACCTTTATACACACAAACTAGAAAACCTAGAAAAGACGGAATCCCTCCCAAGACTGAATCAGGGAGAAATCGATTCCCTGAACAAACCAGTAATGAGCTTCAAAATTGAATGAACAATAAATAGCCTACCAACCAAAAATCCCCCAGGACCCTACAGATTCACAGCTAAATTCTGCCAGATGTATGAAATTGAAAGCGGACCCATATTTTACGTAATATACAAAAATAAACTCAAGATGGATGAAAGACTTAAATGTGAAATCCAAGACTTTAAAGTCCTTGGAAGACAACCTTGGCAATACCATTGTGGACATAGCAACTGGCAAAGATTTCATGATGAAGACACCAAAAGCAATCACAACAAAAGGAAAAATTGACAAATGAGATCTAATTAAACTTAAGAGCTTCTGCAAAGGAAAAGAAACTATCGAAAGAGTAAATAGACCACCTACAGAAACATTCCTACTGAAACTATTCCAAAAAATTGAGGGGGAAGGAATCTTCCTGAACTCATTCTAAGAGGCCAGCATCATCCTGGTACTAAAAGCTACCAGAGACAAAACAAAGAAAGAAAACTTCAGGCCAATATTTTTGATGAACATTGATACAAAAATACTCAGTGAAATACAGGCAAACCAAATCCAGCAGCACATCAAAAAGCTTATCCACCATGATCAAATAGGCTTTATCCATAAAATGCTAAGTTGGTTCAACATACACAAATCAATAAATGTGTTTCATCACATGAACAGAACTAAAAACAAAAACCACACGATAGTTTCAACAGTTGCAGAAAAGCCTTTTGATAAAACTCAATATTTCTTCATGTTAAAAACTCTCAATAAACCAGGTATTGAAAGAACACACTTGAAAATAATGAGTCAGCTATGACATACTGAATGGGCAAAAGCTAGAAGCAGCTCCCTTGAAAACCAGCACAGAACAAGGATGCCTTCTCTCAGCGCTCCTATTCAACATACTATTGGAAGTCTTTTCCAGAGCAATCAAGCAAAAGAAAGAAAGAAAGGGCATCCAAATAGGGAGAGAGAAATCAAACTATCCCTGCTTTGATTATCCATGATTCTATATCTAGAGAACCCCATAGTCTCTATCCAAAAGCTCCTTCAGCTGACAAAAACTTCAGCAAAGTTTCAGAATACAAAATCAACATAGAAAAATTACACCACAACAGTCAAGCTGAGAGCCAAATCAGGAATGCAATCCCTATCACAATTGCCACAAAAAGAATAAAATACTTAAGAATATAGCTAACCAGGGAGGCGAAATATCTCTACAATGAGAATTACAAAACATTGCTCAACAAAATCAGAGATGACACAAACAAATGGAAAAACATCCCATGCTTATGGATAGGAAGAATAAATATCATTAAAATGGCCATACTGCCCAAAGCAATTTACAGATTCAATGGTATTTCTATCAAGCTACCAATGGCATTCTTCACAGAACTAGAAAAAAACTATTCTAAAATTCATATGGAACCAAAAAATAGGCCGATTAGCCAAGGCAAGTCTAAGCAAAAAGAACAAAGCTGGAGGCATCATCCTACTCGACTTCAAACTATACTACAGGGCTACAGTAACCAAAACAGCATGGTACTGATACACAAACAGATGCATTGACCAATGGAACAGAATAGAGAGACCAGAAATAAGGCTGCAAACTTACAACTATCTGATCTTCCACAAAGCTGACAAAAAAAGCAATGGGGAAAGGACTCCCTATTCAATCAATGGTGCTGGGATAAACCACTAGCCCTATGCAGAAAATTGAAACTGGACCCCTTCCTTACATAATGTACAAAAATCAACCCGAGATATATGAAACATTTAAATGTAAAACCCAAAACTCTAAAAACCCTGGAAGACAACCTAGGCAATACCATTCCGGACATAGGAACTGGTAAAGATTTCATGATGAAGGCAACAAAAGCAATCACAACAAAGTCAAGAATTGACAAATGAGATCTAATTAATCTTAAGAGCTTCTGCACAGCAAAAGAAACTATCAGAAGAATAAACAGGCAATCTACAGAATGGGAGAAAATATTTGCAAACTATGCATCTGACAAGGTCTACTATCCACCATCTAGAAGAAACTTAAACAAATTTACAAGAAAACAACAGCCCCATTAAAAAGTGGGTGAAGGATATAAGTAGACACTTTCAGAAGACAATATACAAGCAGCCAAAAAGCATATGAATAAAGCTCAATATCACTGATTATTAGAGCAATGCAAATCAAAACCACAACAAGACACCATTTCACAGCAGTCAGAATAGCTATTATAATATTAAAAAGTCAAGAGTTACAGATGCTGGCAAGGTTGCAGAGAAAAGGGAATGCTTATACATTGTTGGTGGGAACGTAAATTAGTTCAACTATTCTGGGAAGCGGTGTGGCTATTTTTCACAGACCTAAAATCAGAACTACCATTTGATCCAGCAATTCCATTACTGGATATATACCCAAAGAAATAAAAATCATTTTATCATAAAGAGACAGGCACATGTATGTTTATTGCAGTTCTATTCATCATAGCAAAGACATAGAATCAACTTAAATGCCCATCAAGGGTAGATTGGATAAAGAAAATGTGGTACGTATACACCATGGAATACTATGCAGCCAAAAAAAAAACCAAGATCATGTCCTTTTGTAGGAGCATGGATGGAGTTGGAGACCATCATCCTTAGCCAACTAATGCAGGAACTGCAGGAACAGAAAACCAAATACCACATGTTCTCACTTGTAAGTGGGAGGTAAATGATGAGAACACATGGACACAAAGAGGGGAACAACAGATACTGAGGCCTACTTGAAGGTGGAGGGTGGGAGGAGGAAGAAGATCACAAAAAATAACTATTGGGTACTAGGCTTAGCATCTGAGAAATGAAGTAGTCTGTACCACAAACCCCCAAGACATGAGTTTACCTGTATAACCAACCTGCACAAGTAACACTGAACCTAAAATAAAAGTTAAAAAAAAAAAGAATTAACTCTTCTGCTCCCATTTAGCAATCTATGTATTTCTGCAAAATCTACACAACCTACACAATCTTCTGCACACAATTATTGAAAGAATCCAAAGTAGAAAATAATTTTACAATGCCTATCACTTTGATCAAGGAAGTATTTAATCCAATGACTGCCTAGCCTGTGGTTTAATACAGGTTTGTTGGTTAAGTGACTTTCTAAAGAAGTTAAGAGATCCCAGATTTATTGAGCTGGAAAAATCTTGAACAATCTTGAAATTTCATTCCTTGATTTCTGTCCTCTTTCATTAATTGTCATATCCTTATGGAGAGACAAATTGTAACAGCTGTCCATTGCCTATTAACAGAGGTTGTCAAACTCTTTCTATAAAGATCCAGAGAGTAAATGTGCTTGTTTTTGCAGGACACAAGGTCTTTGTTGAAACTTCTCAACTCCAGTGCTGTGAGTTGAAGTCAGCTGTAGGCGGTGTGTCCCTCCATGGGTACGGCTGCTGTCCTATAAAACTCCACTTACGAAAGTGGGTGATATGCTGGTTCTGGCCTCCAATGTGCAGTGTGCTAAGGGTCACCTAGAAGAAAAAGCCCCAACTTTTTCTTTCAGCCATTTCTTCCCAGTCTGCTTGATCTGTAAACAACCACTTCTGTTCCAAGCATGCGGGTTCTTTCAGGATTCATTCCTTTGTCCAGTTGATTCCACCTAATGTGCCATGCGAGTAGCAACAGTCAACATCGGGAATGGTATTGCTTTCAGTTCAAGCCCGTGTCAATTAGACCCAAGCGGTCCTCAAAATGAAAATCTGGTGGAATTGTCTTCCACAGCTAGGTCCTGGCCTTACTTCCACAGGCTTCAGTGAATATCTCCCTTTGCAGCATTCATCTACTAGTTTCCTTTTGAATCTCTTGCAATTTGTCTCACATGTATAACAGTCTCCCAAATGAAGTAGAAGATATTGCATAGTAGAAGCCAGCCCGCTGTGCTGTGTGCTGAGAAGCAGCCTTTGGTGCAGGGAAATCCAGCACATTTCTTCACTTTATCATTAATTGAGCTTCTCCTTGAAGCTAATTTGAATTAATGTAACCGGCTTCTTTACTGAATGCCAAACTGGAGCTGTGTGTGGCAAATCTGTGTGGCAGATCCATGCTCTGAAACCAAAAAATGCTGAAGAGCAATTACTTCTTTCTGGTCACTGATGAAACATTCCAGCCGTTGTCAGAAAGCTTCCAACACTTTATCTCTGCTAGTCACGATGAAGTGTGAGGAGGGGGCAGATGCTGGCTGGAGAAGAGGACCCTGCCTGCCATGGTCCTGCATCGGTACCACACAGCATAGCCTCACACGGGCGTGATGTTTGCCTTTGCATTTACCTTTCTGTATAACTTGAAGGTGTCTGGAAAACCACAAGAACTTAGACACCTTGTTTCATGAGTTGCAAAGCCTGCCCTATATCCTCTGAGGCTTGTCTCTTGGTAAAACCAACAGATGTTTCACATAGAATGCACAGTAAAGGGAAGCAGTGCTGCGTGAAAGAGGCTTGCAGTTCCGTTCTTCCATTCCAGCTTCACTAGGGGAGTAAGTGATGGTCCATGAAGGGCAAGGGATTATAAATTCAGTGCTGAATTTATAACTCCTTAAATGCGCCCAGAGCAGGATTTTATAATAGCTCACTCCAATCACAGAATGAAACTTTCTCAGCACAAAGTACCGTACTTGCGTTGCAATTATTTTAACCCACACGTTAGACATTTTACAGATGTGTTATTGCCAAATACATGTGAGCTTAAAAAATAGATTATTTTCTTTTTCCAAATCCTATAGAAAAAATCTTCATAAACCAATTTTACCAGAAAATATGTATTTGTTACAACCCTAACTTTGTTTTTGAATTTGACATATATGCTTTCTTCCTTTGATGAGTGTCCACATATTCAACTATGCCCAGTCCGTGTGATTATTCAACTCACTGGATTCTCTAATATTTATTAGTAAAAATCTAAGGTATGTCTTCACATCCCTGCTGCAGCCACAAAACAAGATTCTAAATGTCAAGTCTTATGGGCAGAATTTTGCTTTATACTATATAAAGTGAGTTTACGCATAACAAATTGTGATCTTAATTTATTTGCCATTTTTTTTCCCCACGAGGGCAATGGTGTAATACACGGGCTCTCCATAGGCCTCATTTCTGTTTGCCCTGGGTATTTTTAATGTAACAGTGCACTAATTCTAATTTCTCTTAGCCTAGGTCTGAAAATGCCCTTACTTGTTTAAAATCCTGTCCTTGTCTTAGGCAAAATTTGGTTTCCTTTTCTTACTTTATAATTCAGATAGATTCCACAAGCTCACTCACACCTGTTTTGTCTTTCATTCCTCACAGGGATGATCTCAGAACAAAATATTAAACCCATTCCATAGGTTTCTTTCTTTGTCTCCTCCCTTATTCATTAATATTTCATCTCCAAGGCCTGACCGCCAGGAACCTTGGTCAAGGAGCAGCGTAATTTTGATTAAATACATCTTCAGTGTTTGACTCACTGCAAAGCCCAGCCTCCCTATTGAGAAGCAGTCAAGGTACTGCGATGTAGCTCCCATGTTGAAAAACGATCTCAGACCAACTCTGAGACAAGGAATGCCTCCGGGTATGAGACTCATTTGTCGTTGACTAATGGATTTGTTGAGTTGTTGTTCTCTTCCATTTTTTTTTAAATAACTGTTTTTAAAAATGTGTGTATGGTGGGGTGGGGACGGCTGCTAAAGCAATGAGAAGTGAGTCCTTAATTCCTACCCTGACCTCTTCCCTACCCCCTTATTTCCATCTGCTCTTTTCAATCTGGCTGTTTGGATGTGAGGTATTCTAAGATCACACCGTCTTCCTACATAATAGGACAGCATTTCACACCAAGCTGCTGCCTGGCAGGTGGCAATGAGGTCATGTTTGAAGAGTGGGCAAGGTGAGCCACTTGCAAATAACGTGAGGAAGGGCTCAGTGTGACTTGGGCTCTAAAGAGATGCAGGGGCTTGAGACGTGGATCTTTGAAGCAAACCCCGTGGAGGCTGCAGAGAGATTTTAACGTTATTAAGGCACAAGTTGCACAATACCACTGGGGCCACTGCCATCTGATTTGTGCCTCATATTCTGGGAGCAATTCTTTCGTTTGCTTTTGTATGACTCTGAAAAAAGTGGCATCAGTCAGTGAATGCATGTCTGTATAAATTATGCATCTGTGAGTTCATGCTCACATGGCATTCAGGAAGCTCCATGATGTACGGCGGAGGCCTTTGTGAGGGAGGGAGAGATGGAGGGAGGGGCAGGGAGGGAGAGAGGCTGCTTGGAGGTTGGGAATCCAGAGGTTTCTGTGAATAGTGACACCCGAAATGAGAACACATATGAAGGTGGAGGGGCTCTGGGGAAAGTGAGAAGCCTGACCTAAATGCAGTCATTTTCTCCTCTCTGCTTCCATTCGTTTATGTCTCTTCTCCCTTGCCTGCCCCGTGCCACTGTTCCTGGTAGCCTTTCCCTGTGGCTTCTTAAGGAGACAGGAGCAAGCATGTATTTGCCAGGGTGCTTGCCAATTTTATCAAGCAAGCTTTCCATTCAAATTTGGGGCGGGGTGGTATTGAAAGGTGTCAGACAGTAAAACAGATGCTCTGGTGGACAGTCATTAATTCCCCAATTCTCATTCATGTTACTATTCTAGGGAGACAGAGTGGGGTCCTAAAATCTAGTGGAGGAGAGAGACGTGAATAAATGTACGTAACAATAGGCATCTAAAAAAGTGACCTTGGGGGGAAAACAGAAGATAGCAAAAAGCGGTTGACCACAACTCTGTCATCTAGATATCTATCACCAACTCTAAAATGTGTGTAGTCAACAAATGCTGTGAAGCTACATTCACAATTTGTATGGATGAGCCGTCTGATTGGAATAAGACTCAGATGTGGAAGGTACAAGCTCTTCAAGATGAGTGACCCTTCCAGTAGGTGAGGGTCTGCACTCTGTGCCAGTTAAAAGAGAGCTCCACAAGGCAAATCAGTGTGCTCTGACCCAAAGGAAGAGCAAGGAAAAAGAACAGCTGCCCACTGTGGACTTCTGGACATCCCATCTTCTAAGACTTTAAAGGACTTGCATCTACTTTTGTTAATCTACAAGCAATCTTGGTAAATATCAGATACACAATACTAGCTTTTCTCATATGTCACAATGGAAGAAAAGGTAAAATCAAGACTCATGCATTTAACATTAATCTCTAGGAAAAAAAAAAGGATGGCTAATTAAGCAGATGACGTGAAAAGGAGAAAAGAAAGAAAAGATGACTATACTAGGCAAAACAGCTTTACTAAGAACATAAACTAAGTGAACATAGTTGTTTTTGTTGATCAGGAGCTACGCTGGTAAATGAAAGAAATGTGAGTGTGGGCTCCGCCTGTTTAGAGAAAAGTGTGTGCACATACGGCCCCTTGGTTCTGCAAGACAGTCATGCTCAGCTAAGTTGGGGAAATACAAATTAAAGAAAGAGTTATTTGTGTCTGGCTGCAAGGCCATCTCTCAATATTTTGATTACTACATGTATGTCCACCAGCTGATGAAGCTGTCTAGTCGTGTGTCACAGTGGCTACCATTTGTTTTGCCCTGTTCTAAATTTCTATCAGTGACTTGGTTGACAATGCCATGTTTTAGTTTATTTCTAAAGAAAAAACACATACGTTTCCTGGTTTCTTTAAGACTCTCATTGTCACATAATAAAATTCACATGCTCTTCCCCCACTTAAAGTTTTAATTTTTTTTTCCCCCTGACGGCTGGGAGTTTGGTGTCAGTTCTGTTCCTTAATGGTGGTGATCTGCCTGACTGGCCACCTGGAAGCCCCAATGCCTCTTACTCCTTGTGAATAAACTCTGTTCAATTATCTTCAATGCTGTATTTAACTGGCATGCCTAAATCCTCTCTACAAGGTAGAAAGTCAACCCTTAGTATTTTTCAGCTTGTAATATAGTGTAGTTTCATCCAAACAAAACAAATGCTTTTGTGGGAAGTCCATTAGGCTTCCATAAAGACTCGCAGGTCCGTGGTGAGATGGAGAGGATCAGCACAGAATTGAACTGGCTCCAGAGCTGCCCCTGGGCTCACAGACCCTGTAGCCTTCCTGCCCTGCCTGGTAAACTTGCCTTGACATTCATTTCCTCCTTCTTGGTCTCCCCTACTGTGGAGTGTGACCACCTGTCTGAGCTCCTTCTCTTTCGTCAGCATATGGCTTGGCCTTCCCTGCCCCCATACTTAGTTCTGTCTCCCGACTCCTGCTTTTATTTTTCAGCAACTTATCTTGATGGTTCTACAAACAGCTTTCTGATTCATCATTGAGAGCAACTCCTCCCAGAACTAACCTTTACCAGTGGGCTGTAGCTTCTGTGGAGACAGAAAAGAGAGTCTTTCTCCCTCTCCTTGTTCCAAACGACTGAGTGGTTTTGCTACCATTTTAGAAAGCAAGCATTTAGCACGTGCCAGTGTTTAATCAGTTGACTAATTCGTAACACACTGCTTCATTACTTCCGTGTTCACACGCAGGCACACACATACACTTGCGCAAATGTCCCTATTTTTGCAGACAAATTCATCCGTCCAGATTATAAGAGGAAACGTAGTGTATTAAATACACACTTCTTAAAAATGTTAGTATTTGGTTTCTAACTTTATTTTTTTTCACTTTATTGAGGAATAATTGACAAATAAAAATTGTGTATGTCTAAAGTATATAAAGTGATGTTTTCATGTATGTATACACCGTGAAATGATTTCTAGAATAAAGCTAATTAACATATCCATATACTTACGATCTACTCTCTTAGTGAATTTCAGATACACAATACATTATTAACTGTAGTCGCCATGCGGTACATTAGCTGTTCAGAACGTACTCATCTTGTAACTGTAAGCTGGTACCCTTTGACCAACACCTCCCCGTTCTCTCCATTCCAGAACCCTGATAACCACCTTTTTACTCTCTGTTTCTATGAGTTTGACTTTTTAAGATTCCACATGTAAGTGAGATCATGCAGTATTTGTCTTTCTGTGCCTGGCTTATTTCACTTAGCATAACGTCCTCCAGGTTCATCCATGTTGCTGCATATGGCAGAATTTTCTTCTTTTTTAAGGATAAAAAAGATTCCCATTGTATGTGTGTGTGTATATATAGATGTACACCACAATTTCTTTACCCATTCATCTGTCTATGGACATGTCTTAGGTAGTTTTCATATCTTGGCTACGGCGAATAATGCTGCAATAAACATGGGAATGCAGATATATCTCCAATATAGACAGTAATTTTATTTCCTTTAAATTTGTACCCAGAAGTGGGATTACTAGTAATATAGTAATTCTGTTTCTGTAGTTCCATCTGTCCAGATCATAAGAAGAAGCATAGTGTATTAGTTAAGTGTACACTTCGTAGAGCCAGCACATTAGTATTTCTTTTTTTCAATTTTACTTTTTTTTCACTTTATTGAAGAATAATTGGTGATTCTATTTCTAATTTTTGGGGAACCTCCATGTTGTTTTTCATAATGGCTGCACCAATAAATATTCTTACCAAGTGTGCACAACAGTTTCCTCTTCTCTACATCCTTGCCAACATCTGTTATCTTTTGACTTTTTGGATAATAGTCATCTTCAAAATGTGAGTGACACCTTATAGTAGCTTTGGTTTGCATTTCCCTGATGATGAGTGGTTTTAAACACCTCTTCATCTACCCATTGGCCATTTGTATGTCTTGGAAAAATGTCTATTCAGACTATTTATTTAAATTTTGAAAATAACCCTATTTTTTAGTTGGGTTATTTTATTTATTTATGTTTTTGCTGTTGAGTTCCATGAGTTCCTTATAAGTTTTGGATATTAACCTCTATTTAATAGGATAAGTGGTATATGAATATTTAATCCCATTCTGTGAGCTGCCTTTTCATTTTGTTGATAGTATCCTTTTCTGTATAGAAATTTTTTACTTTGATGTAGTCTCACTTGTTTGTTTTCTTGCCTGTGCTTTTGGTATTATATCTAAAAAAATATATACCATTGCCAAGACCAATGTCATAGAGTTTTTCCCTTATGTTTTTTTCTAGAAATGTTACAGTTTCATGTCATATGTTTAGGCTTTTAATCCATTTTGAGTTGATTTTTGTATATGGTGTCAGAAAAGAATTCAATTTCTTTTTTTTTTTTTTTGCATGCGGATATTCATTTCTCTTGACACCATTTGTTGAAGAGACAGTCCTTCTCCATTGTGTAATCTTGGCACCTTAGTCAAGGATTAATTGATCACGTATGCCTGAATTTAAGTCGGGGCTTTCTGTAATGTCAGTATTTGAATTTTCCATCTTGGTCTCTTGCTAGTTATCTTTCTTTAAGCATGTTATTTAACATTTCTCTGCCTTAGTTTTATCATCTTCAAAATGGAGATAATAATAGTATTTGTCTAATGCCCTTGTTATGGAGTTTAAATTGGTTGACTCCATGTCAAGCACTTAGGACAGTAATGACCACATACTGAGCACGTAGTATATATTCTTAGCTCTGTTGTTTCATCCTCAACATAGCCGCTAAAGAGAATAAACATCGAAATTAAAAGGGATGTAAATATTTTGTCTAATCTAAATTGAGCATCTACTGTGTCTCAGGCACTGTGTTCAGCACTTTACATAAATAAAGTTCTCTAAGTTTAAATTATATCTCTCTGATTTAGGAGCTCTGTGATTTATGAGCTGTGATTTATGAGCTGAGGCAAAGTATTTACTATATGGTGATTATGTTATTGTTACTATTTCCATTAATATTGCCATTATTGTTATTAGTATTAAATTTATTTTTTAAGGGTGACAAGAGAATTTGCTAGTTCACAACCAGACGCCAGCTGACATAATGATCCATATGTGGTTATTGTTCTAATGCTGTATTGGCTTGAAAGAACATCTGTTTTTTTGCAGCTAGCAAGTTTAGTTAGTCTATGGGTGAAACATAGCAAAAATAAGAGAATCTTTCTTTTAAAACAACACCATTATTTCAATATGTGAGATGGCTTTAATATTTCCAAACCTTAGATAACTTAAATTTTAAAATTAGATAGCTGAAAAAATTAAGTTTAAGTACCAGTAGTTCATGTTAGTAATAGGAAGGGGGAAAAGGTAAAATAAGCAAAAAATAATGTCTTGTAGACTTTGCTCATCCTAGATGATTCAAAATTGCTTTTCCAATCACAAGTAAATAAAAAGTACATGAGGTAGAGCATATGTTAATTAGCTTGATTTAGCCATTCTACAATGTATGCATACACTAAAACATTATGTTATGTGCCATAAATATATACAATTTTTGTTTATCAGTTAACAACTGCAGTGAAAAACTTGCTTTTCCATTTAAGCAGCTGCAGCACAGTTTAGTGTTTCCTAAGCTTTATCCCTGTACCAGCTCTCCAGAACCTCAAACTATAAAAGACTACATTTTAAGAGTAGCCCCTGGTTCTTTTGTTGTTGTTGTTATGTATTTATTTATTTATTTATTCCACGAACAATATAAGGGTCTCCAATTAGTTGCAGGTGCAAATATTATGCATGCAATTAATTGTCTTCAAATGGTTGATTATGGGCAGAATTGGCTAATTTGGGGTGCAATTAACTACTTGCCACTTATTCTGAGAATGCCCGTAGACAATTGTGTCTGCAATTAATTTACAAGAGCCATTACAGTGAAAACCTTGTACTATAAATCCAAGATTAGAGTGGGAGAATTTTTTAGAAGCAGGATTTCAGTCTGGGTTAATTGCATTGACTCTTCCCTTTGGCTTTTCGATGCAGGTTGACTGTAAATGGAGTCTATAAATTTCTACAAGTTGCTTCCTTGATTTGTGCAGACTGTTCATGGATGAGAATGCTGAAGGGAATGGGGAGGCTGGTGCACACCCAACCGAAGCTGCAGGGCCCTTGCACTGCCCAGCCTAGAGGGCCTGGTTCTTGCTTATTTGTTTTCTCTACTTGTTTATTTTTCTCTGTACATTTTCTGACGCAGTAGTGTGAGAGTATTTGCAGAAATGTGAATCCTCAAATCTTTCTCAGCAAGTTGAATGTCTTTATTACACAACCCACTTTAAAGTAGTCTTGTTTATACATTTATTGGAAATGATCAATAGTTACACAGATCCTATAAGCAATTATAAGTATAGTTTTACAATTTATTAAATTATTTCTTTAGCCCAACCACAGACCTGAATACCGTGATTAAGTTATCTTGTTTAAGCCTTAAAATAATCCTAAGTAGTACGTACTCTTATCATCCCTACGTGCTTATAAACTCAAAAACTGTGGTAACTTGCCAATACACATTGGAGCTGAGATTAAACCATGTCTGTGCAACTCTAAGCCCTGGATCTCTGCAACTATGCTATATAGGGAATTTCAGATCTGGAAGGACACTAGATCCCATTCTCTCCAACTTCTTCATTGGACAGATGGGAGAAGGGTGGCACATACAGCTAGCAGAGGACAAGCCAAGCTCAGAAACCAGATTTCTTGCTGCCCAGTCCAATGTTCTGACTATAGTGCACTGCCAAAGGAAAATTCTGTGAAGTTAGTTCTGTCCACGATCTGTCTATTCTTAATAAAGGATGGTTTTCCTGTGGAGTCTGAAATGTTTCAGCGTCTGTGTTTAGGCCATTGATTGAGAATGACATTCCATAGAAAACACCCCTGAGGACCATACATGAATTTCCAGCAGGGAAGGGTTAAAGTTTCAGTGATTTTGCAGGCTGGATCAAATGTTCTTGAGAGGCCATTCTTCACATCTTGTTTCTTTAGCACTAGGGTAGGGCGAGTAATCAAAGGTGACAAGCTTCCTTGTCTGGTCCCACTACTGGTACAGGACAGCCCAGGAGCACATTGATCCACAGTGGCAGCTGCTGCTGGCCTCCCGTGAAGACCCTGAGATACATGAGGCTTCTTTGTACTATTGGAAGGAAGGAGGGAAGGAATAATGTGCCACTATCAGAGAATTAAGACCATTTTTTTTTTCAAACCAGAGATTAAATTACCTGGAGCCTTGTGTAATTGAGATTTAGTTTCAGCTCCTTTAATGACTTTCCGCTGGTTCTCCAATATGAGGGAGGCACAGCAAACTCCTTTACGGTCGCTAGCCTACTTGGACTTTTTGGGTTGTTGCTGTCTTCTGATCCTTCAAGAGGCTAGAGACATTGAAGTAGCATGCAAGAAACATGCAATAAATGACATGCTGTCTTATAAAGGTCTCTGGCTGGTGGAGGAGGTGGGCAGCATAGAAATGACATATGCCCATCCTTTCTAGTTTCTCTTGAATTCTAAATGACTTTTTGGAATAGAAGTTAGGAAAAGAAAGAAGAGAAAGAAATTGATTTATCAAAACTTATGCATCTGCTACATACCACGCCCTTCAAACAGGTTTGTTATTTTTAAACCTTGCATGAGAGACGCTAACCACTATTTAAATAAGGGGCAAATTGATCTAAGGAGAGATTAATCAGCTTGCCCAAATTTTACACAACATTATGCAAAAAGAGATGGAACGATGCCACAAAGCTGAAGAGAATAATGGCCAAGGCATTCCTTGTGTGATCTGTCACCTTCCTTGAGAGTTCCTGCAAGATGGTCTTGAGTAAGGCTGGGATCTCACAATTTTGAGTGTGGTCTAATCCTCGTTTTTAATATATGCAGTTTCATTTTACTCCAAAATAGGTGTATCATGGGGAAACATCTTACATTCATGTCAGATATTGCTTGATCACTTAGTGAACATTCAGGGATGATAATCAGGGATCAAGGAGACTCATCAGCAGACACCTACAGCTTTTTGGCTCTCCTTCGGATAGAGCCACTGTGATCTGGCAAGACCAGCAAACACGGACTTGCTCAAAATCCCAGTAGCTGCCTTGCAGCTGATTTTCCATGCACCATTTCAGAATTTGGCTTCTTTATGTCTTAGGACTTGGCCATACTGTTGAATTTCTGATTCCTGATTCATTCTTCTATTAGCAATTAGGGTGTTTGGTGCTATGTTTTCCACTCTCTCCAAAGTCTCAATCACAGCAGATAGCTAACAATAGCCTCTTGTTTTGAGCCTAGACCACTCCTCCCAAATTAACTCCTTCTGCACCATGTGTTGCCACCCTATGGTACAGCAAATGACATGCCTGCCTTGATCAAAGCGTGAATTCCATAGTATGCATTTACAGTGTAATTAACATTGGTCACTCCTTATTGTAGAAGTTATAAAAGATGTCGGAAGGCTACAAAATTGGTTTATAAATAGAACCAAGAAAGAAATTGATCCCTGGGAAAAAGATTTGTCAAGGAAATTTCTTGCAAGAGCAAACCCTTCATTAGAAATCAAGTTAGATCAAATTTTGAAGGAGTAGATAGATGTCTCCTGGTATTCCTATTGTCATATCATATATGACACATGTAGATAAGAGTGATTGTTTTCAGTACCATTAAAATTAAAAGAAAACTAACCAAATGATTAAAATTAAATGTAATTAGTTTTACCTAAATTGTGGGTTTTGAGAGCAATTAATAAAACGGAAAGTTGAAAGCCACTTGTCAAGCAAATAAAAAATCAAAGAACATATTTCCTTTATTGAAGTCACTCCTATGTAAACCAGCCTACACAAATTATTTTCATGTTTGAAATATAGCAGGTGTGTAATTGGAATATTCAACAACAGCCATAACTTAGGCAATTCATGAACTGCCTTGATTCCTAACCACAACATAAAATCTTCACCCTAAATTCCCTCTAAATTCCAGTTCTGATTCCTGAAAAACCAGAAAACAAAGCAGCCAAATATAATGATGCTGGGATCAGAATAGACCTGAATTTGAGTTTAACCTGACTATTCACTGATGCCCTTAGTATAAACATTTACTTCACTGCTGTAGCCTCGCTTTCTGGTATCAACCTCTACCCGATAGGGTAGAAGGAATCCTATAATCTTGATCACATAGCTTAAACCCAATTAATGCTGCTCACTATTTTAGTCTTATTTTATTCACTGCTGTTGTTGAAATATAACTTCTGAATTCTTCGTAAAGTTTTGTTTTGTATGCTTTTGATATCAGTTCTAGTCACATTAGCCTTGTAAAAAGTGGTGTGTCCATTCTGTTGTGTCAGGAATGCGTGTGTATCTATGCTTGCAGCTCTGGGAAACAGGAGGGCAAGAAGCTTCTCTTATTTGAGCCTGGGTTTTATCTGTGAAATGAAGAGTACCCTCAGCCTTGCTTAACAATAATAAGAAGCTCTGCTGAGAAGAGGTCCTTATAGCACAGGCCCACTGTCTCCAAGAGGCACAACCCTGGAAGCTCTTAAGGAACTTTTTGGAAATATTTTTACCTCTAAAAATTCATGCAGTTTGGAACTCCAGGATACATTTTCAGAGAAACATCATTGTATAACCATAAGCCCAGGGGATGATAAAAATTCTGAAGCAGCATCCACAACTCCATCCACATATACATTACATTCTTATCTATTGAGAGCTTTTTACTATGTGTTACCTACGTTAACCTCACAACATCCTTGCAAGGAAAATAAGGCACATGTAATTATGTTCCTTGAGCCAATAGGACACTGAGGCATAAGAACACAAAGCCTGTTACACAGAGTGGAGAACAAAGTGTGAAAACTGCCTTCCTGTGATTTCTGTAGCGATTACTACAGAGATCACTTTAGCATCTCTTTAGCAATAAATGCATAGGGCACTCATGATTATTCTCTTTTTAAAAAGAGGTAGCAAAAATTCCAAAAGGCAAGGGGACTGATTTGCATGCCTCGTTTCCTGAATTTCCACCGCATCTCCAGGATTTTACTGATCCACTGATGCAGCTATCAAACGGGTGGCCCTTTGAAAATCAGAGGTCTCTTGGAAGAAAAAAAGGAGTTATTGGATCTCCCTGTTCAATGGGGGTATAGGAAATTATGACTCTCCAGAAAGGAGCCAAGATTTTGCCTGGAATCTTCCCAAAGGACATATTAATTGAACTCTATATAAACATGCAGTCACATAATGCTTGCATATTTCCAAATTAGACACAATACCAGGCAGTGAGATATCATAGAAGTAGCATGGGCTTTGGGAGGCAGAGTGGTTGAAGTCGTGGCTGCTCAGCTGAATAGTCTTGTGCCTCAGATATCTTCACTGTGCAGTGAGTCCACCTGCATGTTGAGGAAGGTGACTTTTTTCCCAGGTCTTCACAACGATTGAATGAGATAAAACATATCAGCTACCCAGTTCCAGACTTGACATTATGAGTCCACCATATATGTTAGTCTTACTTGGGTTGTAGAGGAGAAACTGCTCAAATCTCTTAACACATAGCTATTTTTCATAATGCCTAAATAAAGATTTCTATTTCTCTGAAAGGAAACAAATTAAAAAAAAAAGTAACAAACCTTAATATGAAACCCCCAAATAAGCACACAAACCTTAATATGTACCTAAAGAAAAAGATATCAAATAACATTTTGAGCTACATATAGATGAATTAAGAGACCAAAAATGAGGACCATATGGATGAGAATTTGCTTAAAATACACATGGGCTTAGGGGAAAAAAAGAGAAAATTGCTGGCAAAAATGTGCCTTGGAATTGTGCCAGATTTGAAAACATTTAAATAAATAATCTGAGTTTAGAAAAAGTAAAGAAAGATTTGTCTCATTCTCCTGGATAAGTGAGAGGAGAGAAAGATGTGGCCTCCAGCTTTGTGAGCCTCACCATGAACACACAAGCATGTTGGCAAGACCTCATCGGGGACTTTCCCATCTGGAATTGGCTGGTTTCACTTTAGAAATAAGACCCCTAGCTTATGATATTCTTGCACTATACTGCACAATGCTTCACAAAATATTTATAAATTGGATGCATCTTTTGCTTTATTTCAGCTTGAACTTTACCGGTAGTCAAGCAAGTGAGAAGCAAACGTATCACAGTTGTGGGAAATCACCTGCATTGTTTGATTCTGCAAAGCAGGATTTGAGAGTTGCACCTAGATCGTGGACTCAGGATCACGTCTTTGTTGTTTTAATGTTCACATTCTCTCGTTGTGCCTGAATGTAGGAACATGCACTCATTTTATTTGTTTTAACCAGCACCATGATGTTGTTCAAATAAATATAATTCTCTAAAAGCATTTTAGTCCTGGGCTCAGGGGTTTATTTCAAATGAAATGTATACATCAGTACATGTTTTTATATTCAATAGGCAGAGAAATTCAGATTAGAATAAATGTTCAATCATTCCTTTATATTATGTCATCAATGATAAATATGATTTTTGGTTTAAAAGAGGTAAATCATATTCTCACTCTCCAGAGAATTCTGGTGTTACATTTTGTAACATTTATACCCCCATCCCCAGATTCCATAATAGAGTCCAGACCTGAGATTTTTATATTTGAACACCCATTTCTGAAGTCACAGGTAATTTGTCCGGAGTGCTTTGCACTCTGCCCCTGCTGTAATTCCCCTTGTCTTTGTGCTCAACAGAGCTGTACTGAGCACCTAGTCCAGGAGTTTACAGAGAAGGGGCATCGCCTTGTCCCAGAAACAAGTACATTACCTCATGAAGGGACTTTCAAAGTGGTACATATGACACAGAAGAAAAGACACATGGGTGTGACTGCTCAGTGCTTACCTTGTAGCCCCTCACCGAGAGAAAACAAACGGAAACAAAAGTAAAGTAAAAGTGAATGCAAAAAAATTCCTCAATATTCAGTATGTTCTTCTACCTCTGTTTTTGGGGACACCAACTTGTAAGATACCTGGTCTGTCTCCTTGAGAAAGGTAAATTTCAGCCCTCAGTGTAAGTTGTAATGTGCTCTTTCAGAAGCTCTATTTCCAGACGCTTCTAATGGCTCACCAGTCTTGAACAAACCCCATAACCTGTTCATCAGGCACCACCTATACCAAAATGCTCTCTGCATCCTTTTCATGACATTTGTGACCAAATGTATTTGGTCAGGGCTCTGGAAGGACTCTGTGCTTTTACAACTTTGTACCTTTGTTCACTCCTTTTCTTCTCACACATAATGTTCTGTTTCTTCCTCTTCATCTGTCTAAAGCTAACCGGTTGTTGAGATCCCGGACAGTAAAATGAAACAATTCTCTTTTCTGCCCCAGAAAACCTTGAGAACCTAACAGACACTTGGTAGAACAGTGAAGTGAGAAAGTCATGGATTTGGATCCCAGTCCCTCCAGCGTTCATCAATGATCTTGGGTGAGTAATATCATCTCACGTTGCTGGTCCTCAATTTTTCTCAACTGTAAAATGGGAGAACAGCACTTATTTTTGAAAGTTGCTGCATATGAGGTTAAAAAAGACACCAAGTGAAGGTTCTGCCACATGCCAGGGGCTGCTCTAGCTTTCCTGCCTTCCCATCTATACTTAGTTATTTTTATTTTTTATTTTTAACTGAACTCGCTGAGCAGCTCCTGGAGATCCATGTCTGCTCCACACTTCTTTTATCCCACAGTGATCTTAAAAAGATGCCTTAAAAGGTAAGGTAAGAATCGTACATATGGTACAGATATTTATTATTACGATTGTTTTTCATTGGCTTTGAGGCTTTTAAAAGAGTTCTTATTACTTTTACTTTTCTACACAAAACATACAAAACACAAGTTCGGTTCAGTTCATGTGTTGATTTTTCAGCTTCCCAGAAGTGTAATCATGCTATGTACTGCATATAAATGTTAAAAATTAGTTTCTCAGATTTTATGGAAAAGATTTTCACATGAGAAGATCATCTTAGTCTGCTCTGGTTGCACTAACAGAATACCACAGGCTGGGTGGTTTCAACAACAGAAATTTATTTCTCAAGTTCTGGGAGCTGAACGTCCAAGGTCAAGGTGCCAGCTGATTGTGGTTCTGGTGACCGCCCTCCTCCCAATTTGCGGAGGGCCATCTTCTCTCTGTGTCCTGATGGCCTTTCAGGACACAGGTGTGTTCAGATGGTGACAGGAGTTGGGGAGAACTTTCGGGTATCTCACTCATTCTTTCGGATCAGGGCCCCTCTTGTATGACCTCACTAACCTTAATTACTCCCTTAGAGGCCTTATCTCCAAATACAGCCACACTGAGTGTTATAGCTTCAGTATATGAATTCTGGAGGGAAATGAAAATTCAGTCCGTAACAGAGAGTAATGATCGACATCTGAAAATGCCCTCACCTGCTCTTCATTATCATGAGGAGGCTCCAGTAATATTTTCTTTGACTCTTGGTTTGATAAGATCCACAGGGTCTCAGTCTCCCTTGACCATGCCTGCCGAGTATCACACTTTTGCTTTTTTAAGTAAACCCTAAACTGTGGTTTTGATCCGTAGCAAAGATTTCTCCAAGGCTAATGACGCTTTGAAAACATACCTGCTGTCCAGGTGTGGAGCAAAATGCTATCTATGTGCACCCATAGCCCAGAGTCAGCAGAAGCAGCATTTTTTTTGTAACTTATTTATATTTAATTTTAAAAGACAGAATCATAGGCCCTAGAAATGGATAAATGTATAAGCAATAGGAAAGGAAATTGCTGACTCCTATAAGGCAGTGCAAATATTTACACTAGAGCCAGATATTAATATTTCACTTCCCTTTCTCTGTATCTCCATCTCTCTTTTTCTCTGCCTCTGTCTCTGTCTGCCCCCCCTCCTTTCTCTTTCTCTCTCTCTCTCTATATATATGCACACACACTGTGTGTTAAGTGTGTGCATTCGTGTGTGTATACTGCAGAAATAAGTCAAAATAAACAGATAGTCCCTTTACTTGATTCACAGCAAACACACAAACCAATCCAAGCCAACGATTGTATTAAACTGAGGGATAGTACATGCCACCCTCTAGAAATGTCAATATAAGTGTGGGGTGGAAATTTCCCAGAGCTTCTCTGTGTAGCAGCACTCCACTCCCTTCTCATTGCACTCCCTGCTCCCTCTGTGCATAATCTTTTAACTTTAACATTTTCACATATTCTATACTAGTGGATCTTGAAAAATTTAAGCTTGGGCATTGTACAGATTCCAGATTTCAAATGAATAACTCTTTCATTTAGTTAATAGCTGCAGCAGAGCCATAAAACTCTAATAGTTTATGACTTTCAGGACATAACCTACAACCACAGACAGTATAAATTATACGACATTGCACTTTACGGCCGTAGCAAGCACGTGAAGGACCTCTCCACTGGTGTGGAGTCCAGGGAGTCGGGGGTGGCATATGAGATTAACTGTTGATTTTTCACTTGGAGGCTGAAAAGCTCCTGCATCCTATGCTCAGGAAGCTGTAATTCTGCCCCAAGGCATCCATCAGTTCTGCCAAACACAATGGTGACCACTAAAGAAAGCTATTCATTTCAGGACCAGTCTGGCCAACATGGCAAAACCCCGTCTCTACTAAAAGTACAAAAATTAGCCAGGCATGGTGGTGCGTGCCTGTAATCCCAGCTACTCGAGAGGCTGAGGCAGGAGAATTGTTGAACCCGGGAGGCGGAGGTTGCAGTGAGCCGAGATCACGCCACTGCACTCCAGCTGGGCGACAAGAGCGAGACTCCATCTCAAAACTAACTAAATAAATAAATAATAACAATAAAGCCATTCATAACGAATATTTTTAATTTTATCTTCAACTTAGGTTTCCATTTCCAACAAAAATGGCAACGCAAACTCCACTTGTGTTATAAGCGTCAATAATTACTGTTTTCAAGGAGAGCTGTGTCGCTGGAGATGTGGGTGTAGCATGCGTAGAGATGCCCTGTGGCTAGATCTCCCACACTTGTATGTTGCCATATTCTTTACTATGAAGCATCTGGATGATGCTATTCTTCCTCAGTGACTCCTGTGGCTTCTAAATCCTGCTTCATGTCTATACTTAAGGTTCGGCCTCTGAATAAGCGCAGAGGGCTGACCCTAGTTCTGTAAAAGGACCATCTAAATAAAAAATGAAGATAATAGGGCTTCAGAAATTGGTAAGGGCCAGAGGGAGAGGGTGAGGCAGCCCAGCTTTTGAAATGAGGAAAGGCGACTCACTCCTTTGCTGCACCTGCTGCCTGAGAAGTGCTGTGTTACTGAAGAGGCCTGCGGTCCCATCTGCATATCAAATAGCTGATTTGTAGATGAGGTCATTCATTTTGCCTTCTGTATGTTTGCTGTGCTGGGGAGGGGCTGTTGCCTAGCAGTAGGCCGCGGTGTCCCTGCAGGCTCCCTAAGTCAGCAGCCCCCTCACCCACACTGAATTCAAAACCAGGACTGACTCTCATGAATAACTGTCTGAAATATCTAATGCATTGGTAAGTTCAAAGCATGGGTCATATATGACCAGTGAGGTTTCTCTTTAATGACTTCTTTAATCAGCTCATCAGCTTAGGCATTGGATAAGTAAAGGAGTAATCCAGTTAACATTTCTCAGCTCCTTCTTGCTATGGATTGGTAATATTTGAGTGCATAGACATAGCAGGAGCTTTGGTCATGCTTAGGAATAGCTTATTGTTTTATAACATGATGAAATAAATAAAATAGTGATCTTTGTTGAAATATGTAAATATGTTAGAATCAGATTTGGATAATTGATTCCATTTTTCAAGGAGGTTTTGTTATTCCAGAATTCTGCTAACCTCCTGGCTCTTCCTGTCTCTCTGTGTGTATACGTGTGGTGTTGACAAGTGGTACACGCATACACACACACACATGGACACACACAGACATTTTAACCACAGTCTCTTTCTGCTAGAAACCTGTAAAGGAATAAAATGACAAATAATAGTTGCAGATGCCTTTATAATTCACTCTTTATAATTCAGTCTCTGTTCTCAAAAGACAGCAGGCTGTCATTTTACCTAGTCTCATTCTTTAAACCCTATTTTTTTCTATTTCTTTGAACAGTGAGAAGATTTCTATGAAAGAATGCTTTCCTAAAAATTAGGACTTAATAACCAGGAACAAAATTTGGTTCAGGTGCGTTTAAGATGAAGCCCATACATAAGAAGTATGCTTCTTATTTACACTCTTTATTGGGGCAAACATCTTCCTTTGTTATATTTCTCTGCTTCATTATAGCTTTTCAAACTCCAACTGCTGTTTCTGTGTTTCTGGATGTAGAAATAGCTTTTCAGATTTGGAACATCCTATCAAGGTTAAGGAAAAGTTGCCAACACAGTTGTGAATAATCATAATAATCCCGGGATGGCAAGAAGAAAAAAAAAAGGCTATAGGGTTTATGGTTCAAGCAGGCAAAATATTAAAAATTTTCTTTTTTTTTTCTCATAAGATACCACTCCATGAATTATCTTAGGGACCTTCCTTGGATAAC
The DNA here is from genome assembly GCF_029281585.2 of Gorilla gorilla gorilla. Taxonomy (NCBI): domain Eukaryota; kingdom Metazoa; phylum Chordata; class Mammalia; order Primates; family Hominidae; genus Gorilla; species Gorilla gorilla. The sequence continues at coordinate 133,858,316 of NC_073236.2, read as the reverse complement.
AAAAATCTACAAGATACAGAACACTAGCATTTACAAAATTAGAAAATTATCCTAATTAAGCGTGGTAAGTAAGGGATGCTTCTTGGATTGCTGGAGAGAAATTTAAGGGTAGTCAGAAGTAAAACCAAATAAATACTACTTTTTCTGCTTTTTAAGATTGACAATTCTATCAAATACCATTAGGAAATAATTTTTAATATCTTGCAAGATTGAGATAAAAATATGGAAATAGTGATAATATTTGATTAATAGTTTAGCGTTTATAACCCCTTTCAAATGCTTTATTTCACTTGAGTCTCCATGAAGAAACTGAGGTCCAATGAATCTGTGACTTACTCGAGGTCAATTAGTAAACATGAAGCTGGAAAAGAATTTTGGGTCTTCCCACTCTTGGATCAATGCCGTATGGGGCCATCACCTTTCCTCACCAACTACCCTTGAACACATATTTATTGGAGAACTATAGATGGAACACGTAAAGAAATACTGTTTTAGGACAAGGATACATACAAATCCAAGGCAGTATGAATAGTTAGAAAGCAATACGTAGTTTTTCAAAGTGACATTTTTAAAATAACAATATACTGTAAAAAAAAAAAAATTAAACTCTTCATTTCTTCAACCCAGTTCTGGAAGTATAGTCAGTGACCATATATGTCTTGGAAGCCTGGAGACTTCCATTTCTTCACTGAAACTGGGTGGGAAAGGAGAGAGCAGTCCTATGCTGGCCACCGTGAGATGCATTGTTGTATATGCAAAATCAAACCATAAGAGCCTAGTATGACAAGGTACCCAGAAAGCATTAGGAGGACTCGAATTTGCATCAAGATACAGTCCGAGCTTTGACCCTTCTTACCAACCAAAAGCCCTTTGAAGCAGAGGCTCTTGGCCACAGGTTAATGAGATGTAGGCAGACCTGTCGACTTTAAGATGATGCTGGGAGAATCCATTCAATTCCTACAGCAGTGAAAAGGTTAACTTCAGTCATCTCCTAGGGAACAGCAGTGACAGTCCACATAAGCATCCTGGGGACATTACCAAGCTGCCGCTTGCTAAAGTAAATTGTGATGGCTGCTTATAGTTCTTTTTTTTTTTCTTTTAAGGTAATTTTTTGTTACTGTATTCAAACTTAATGCCAACTAGCATGTTACAAACGCAGGAATATTCTCCATACTAGAGAGAATTTGCAATTTTTAAGAAAGTATTTGTAACAATGCTCTAACAGTGTGTATATTTACAATGGGTAGATTTCAATATTTTAATGTGAAAATAACCACAAGGAAAACAACCTAAGGTGTGTCTGCCTTGAGAAAACAATTTATAAATCTGTTCCCACTTCCTTCTTCACTAATGAGAAAAGGTTAAATTTTGCAAATTACTCGTAACTTGATTTTAAGGTATTGGATATTTTGTGAGATATTTGCCAGTTTTTTTTTCTTAAGCTGAAATCTTGATTTTTAAAATAAACCAAAGCAGAATTGTAAATACATCCCATTCACAGACACACACAAAAAAGATTCATTCAAAGTTCCTCCGGCTTTCTCTGTCTCTTTCAAAAATCCTTTCCTGTGTGTTGTGGTGTTGACAAGTGGTAATAAGAAAACAAGTACATCTGAGCTTAATGAGCAATTCATCTGTACGCAGAGATTTAGGGAGGGTACAAATAAATCCACCGCAAAGCTGTTCAGGTTGGAGGGGGAGAAATCTTATTTATCATTCTGCATAATAAAGACCCAATCTCCTTGTCCATAAATTCACAGCAACTGGCATGACAGCTGTTTTGGATTCTTGTGCTCTGAGACCGACTTATTCCAGAATGCAGTTCTGTTCCGTGACCCACAACTTACCAGTCAACTAGCCTGATATAGAATTTGCTGGTTTCTTGACAATATGATTATTGTTTCCAATATACCTGAGAATGACTTAAATACAAAAACAAACAAACAAGATAATTACTTCACTGATAAAGTGCAGGCCAGTGTAGGTGTGGATATAAAATTCAGTGAATATAGCATCATAGATGATACCCCAGTTTCATAACCATGGAAGCAATGCTGTTCCGTGGAAGTGACAGAGGTGATTCCTCCGAGAGGCTTTCTGGAAAAGTGGCCAGTGCTCAGGGTTTGCACCAGGAAGCCCAGGAGGCTGTTATCCTACAAAAGAGCTTTGTTAAGCCAAACCTTTAATTCCAAGAGCAGGGCCTAATTTACACCCCGCAGCAGGCTGGGTGCTTTGCATCTGCTATTTTTACACCATTTCTGAGGTATCCCTTTGTTACTGCAGATACCAGTGGAAAATCAAAGGCTTGCTTTTTCTCCACCCCCTAGTAACCTCCTGGTATTTTGTCATCTTCACTCTTGCTTGAGATGAGAAAAATCAACAATGTGATTCCCAAATCTAATGAATAGACAATTCCAAGGAAAATACGTATTATTTTTTGCACCAAGTATATATTCTAGTAGTAAATTCTGTGATGGACCCTACCTCAATGGTACATAACCCTGTGCTTTTCTTAATAGGATTTATGCTTGTCGGCTTTCTATATGCCCTGCCATGGGAGATAAAGGGGGAGGCTGAGTTCCCGTGGTAACCAGAGCCACTCCACTCCCAACTGTTGGCAAATTTCTCCTAAGCATAAAATAGGCAATGTGAAGGGAGAATATGTCAGCTTATACATAAACATGACAGACTCATATCTGGAAGAAAAAGGTATTCAGCATCAGATTGAATTCAGATTTTCTGATTGTTTCACCAGATACTTCTGTTAAATCCTCCAAGTGAAACATCTGCAACTGGAAAACAAGAGAATCTTAATTCTTTCCAGATTTAAACCCATTTCCAGGCAAATGTCACCCAGACTCCATCAAGGACTCAGGAAGCAGAGTTCTTTATGCATCTGTTCAAACTGAAAAGGTTATTTCACTGTCTCCACGATGACTCTTGAGCTGCAGGCAGAGCTAGGGGCTGTGCCCTGAATGAAGGGAGTTGCTAGGAGATAAGTCCACCATTTCAGACAGCATTGGTTGGAGTTATCTCTAATTGACAGCTCCTTACCCTAAGGGTCTAATTCTAACCTTGAGACCAAGACTATAATGAGAGGGCAGCTTTCTGTCACCCCTGTTTCTGGCTAAGGCAAGGAGATTACTGGCGGCCTGTTTTTCTGGGGTTTTGTTATGCTTCTTTAGGAGGGAGGCGCTGCCAGAGACACAGCGGCCGCTGTCTGCGGCTCCAGTTTGCGTCACTGAGCCCTTGTCTGATTCATGCCACCTGAATAAACTTTCTCTTTCAGTTAAGATGGTCTCACTTTGAAATCATAAGGGTATGCAAGGAGGAGAAGCCTCCACTGATCTTTGAAATGATTTGGAATTTGAGCAAGGAAGGTGGATTTCTTTAAAAAAAAAAAAAAAGGGTGTGGGGAAGGGAGTCAGAGGTAGGGGAGGAGAGAAAGGGAAGAAAGAAAGGGAACACTATAGCTCCATGTTCAAATGCCAACTCCTTCCCCCCACAGTCATTAAGAGCTTTCACTAAGGTCTGTGCTGCTTATAAGATATTATTTAGGACTTGAAGTCGACAATAAAGCAACAAGCGACAGAAAGAAGAGATTAGCAGGCCTGGACAAGGAGGTATTTTCATGTGACTGATCCTGCAAGTGTGTTGACTTATTTTTCTGCACAAGGCAACATAGATCAGGGCAATTTATACAAAGGCTGAAGCTAACACCTCGAATGGGCTGATGGGTCCTTTGCATTTTGTGAGGCATTTGCGGAGGGCACAGGCGAGAGGAAAGCAGCTTCATGTGTGTAGGCTGATGGGGCCCACGAGGACTGGGAAATCGCATTCCAGTTTGAGGGTTTAGCTGTGTCTCTCACTGGACCTCGCCCACACCCTAAACATCAGTGGCCAATTAAAAAAATAATACCAAATTTGCATTTTGAATCTGGATGCTGTGAGTTCAGTGATAGCAAATCGTGACCCAGGCATTTCCTCCAACAGGAAAATTGTTATTTTAGAATGTTTTTCGGCTTCACAAACATATTTTAAATAAAGCATATACAATTTTATAAGAAATTGTAATAATTGAAATAATTGTAATAATTTCCACAAGAGAAGGATTGCTGAGGGTTCATTTTAGTCTTGAGTGGGGTCTAGAATACTTTAAATAGGCAACTACCTACAAAGCCAAAACGCAAGGGACCAGAGATTCTATTTGTCCTCTGTGAATATGAACAGGGGAGACACCAAAATCATGTATTTTCAACTCAAAAGAGGGAGAGGGGGTGGATGCACAAGACCAAAATTAAAACATATTCTTAGGCAAAATATTATTGCTATTCCAAATGTTTTTATTACAATTTCTACAAAACAGGGCTCTTTCTAAAGGGAGATATTATTTTTAAATGCAATATTTGAGGGAGTAAAACACACACACATCTCTACACAGTTTTAATTACATTTTTAGTCAACTTATAAATGTGCTTCTAAAAGAAAAGAGGGCATAGCCAAGAAAATAAATGTAAAACGTTTAAGTATTACTTGATGATTAAATGGTAAGACTGTCTCCTTGACTATCTTCTTTTTAAAAAAAAATTTGGTCTTTATCTGGATGTGATTTTAATTTACAGAAGAGTTACAAAAAAAGTACAAAAATCTCATACTGCTTACTCAGATTTGCCAGTTATTTACATTTTGACCATCTGATTCATCAATTTTTTTCTGCGTGTGTGTATTGATAGTTTTTTTTTCTTTGAACCATTTGTCATGAGTTGAAAACAAAATGTCTCTTTACCACTAAATACTTCACTGTGTTTTTCCTAAGAATGAGAATGTTCTCTTACATAATCCCTGGACAATTATTCAAATCAGCAAATTTAACATTAATGCAAAACTACTATCTAATTTACAATCTATAATCAAATTTTGTCAATTGTCCCAATAAAGTCCTGTACTGTAATGTTTTCACAGTCCTAGATAAATTCCAGGATCACATATTGCATTTAGTTATTTAGAGGAAATTTATAATGACTTCAATAAGAAAGATTTTTAAAGTTTATGCTTCAGTGCTGCAAGACAGTTTCAATATTTGATTATTTTTAATACTAAAAGTCTGGAGAAAGGAGCACCTCCTGAAGAGTCAAGGCACTGGTTCTGTGATGTTCTGATGTGCATGAGATAAATCTTGTCCTCCTCTAAAGAAAACTGGGATCCTTATTTTCTCATATCACCTAAAGCAAAAACCGATCGTGTCAATTTTAAATAAATCTTTTGTAAAAAAAAACTTGATCTTTTAAAAAATAAGAAATATCACTCATTATAAAACATCTGTAGAAGTCACCTTGTATATCTCTGAAAAGATTCTTACAGGTGGGTTTCTTGTAGTGTTAGGAATTCTTCCAACACTAGTAAAAGAGGGGGAAATGAGACAGAAAGAAAGATGATGAGTTAGAGAGAGAGCAAAGACACTGTAAGGGGATTCAACAATCAACTCAGGGCACAAGGAAATAAAACTATGTAAAGAACAATGAGGAAAAATTAATTTTAAAAGTCTGTGGTATCATCTTTATTATGACTATCACTTGTTTTTTAAAGACTCCTCTTGCAATTATAAATACTCTCTTGTTCCTCCAGTCATATGGGCTTGTTTGGGGCTGCCACAGTCAGGACGGGGAGAGCCAGCCACCCTCTTCCACGTGGTCCTGGCTCTGTGTACACAGGGGTCCATATGATGCCTAAGCTTTGAGAGTGTACACTCTTCCCATAGAGCTGTACAAAAAAAGCTCAACTTATTGTTGAAATTTCTCATCTTCTTCTAATTCCACATGAATAAATCCAGTCTAAAAGGTCATTATAAATGGATATAAAATCTCTAAAATTACTCGCCCTATTTCTCACGGGCATATGATGGGACATTCTGCGTTTCTTGCATTGTGAAGCTGGACATGTCTGCACACACCCAGCTTCAGTCTCATAACTGCAGAGTGAGCATTCCCCTCTGTGCTGGTCACAGCAGCTAGTTGATAGCACCTTTCGCTCTGAGCATGTGTTTGCCAGCTCACAGAATTTTCTATGCAATTAAAAACAACGACCATTCTTTTGTCATGGACAATCATTTATTTACAAGCCAGTGAAGTTCATTTTTCATTTAAATAAAAGTGAAATTTTCCTTCACTTTAAGGTTTGTTTTTGTTTTTTAATTTACTTTGTGTTCCTGTTTCAAAGTAAACAACTGACTCTTGTTCAGCCTCTCACGTGAAGTGGGGTATATGTCGGGGGGTTTCTACTGAGAAGTCAGCCTTTTGTAGAAAAGAAGTCCCTTAGGATCTCAGGAGGCCAGGTCTGAAATTGTCTGTGAGCAGCTGCTGAGTAGATGAGGGCGTGTGTGGAGTCACTGGAACAGTGGTTTGTTTGTTTGTCTGTCTGTTTGTTTGTTTGTTTGTTTGTTTGTCTTTGTGATGGAGTCTCGCTCTGTTGCCCAGGCCGGAGTGCAGTGGCAGGATCTCAGCTCACTGCAACCTCCACCTCCAGGGTTCAAGCTATTCTCCTGCCTCAGCCTCCCGAGTAGCTGGGATCACAGGCATGCACCACCACACCCAGCTAATTTTTGTATTTTTAGTAGAGACGGGGTTTTACTATGTTGGCCAGGCTGGTCTCGAACTCCTGACCTCAGGTGATCTGCCCACCTCGGCCTCCCAAAGTGCTGAGATTACAGGCATGAGCCACCTCGCCCTGCCAGAACACTGCTTTAGAAGTAGTTCCTGACCCCTCACGCTTCCTGCAGACAGGGTTGATGGGATTAGGAGTAATGGTGTTCAGTTTACTTCAGCTATAATAAACTGGCAACAGATAACATACTTTTTAATTATCAAGAGATGTTTGGAGGCTGGACTGAGTCCCCACGTGGGAGAGAGAGCTCTTGGAAATCACATTCAGTAACATTCTAACAGATAATTGTTACACACTAATCTTATTTTCTTAAGAAGGTAAACAGATATATGGAAATGCATGCCCTTCACATTCACCTTAGTTATCTGGAACTTGGCTCTAGTCCCTGTTTCTACACCCAGGCATAACAGGCAGTTATATTCTAACATTCTAATAGAGATTAAGCAGTCCCTAGTAAAAGCAGTTCCTTTCTCCCCGTCTTATAGAAGAAGAGAAAGGGTCCTCAGCTTGTGAGAAGAGACAACCAAAATTAGACTCCAGTGATACAGGCATGAGCAGGAAACACAACTCAAGTATGCACCTAAATGGGAGGAGCTCCTAAACAAAGAACTATTATATGAAAAAGACCTGCAGAGCACGTGTGTAATCTCTAGTAGGCTAGTTGCTTTGGTTAATAGCAAACCTGGCACACACTAGGGTCAACTGTATCTTACCTTCTAAATGTATTTATTTATCACCCAAGACATTCTCTTAATTATCCTTTGGACCTCCATCATGTTTCATGTAGCAAAGTATGTACAGCAACATACATGAACACCCACGCACAAGCCCTTCCCTCCCTTAGGTAATGGGGAGGATGGGTTTCAGCATAGTTACCTCTCAAACACTGGCAAAGAGGGTAAGGGAACTCGGGATAACATAAGGTGCTAAGGAATGCAAACACTCCATGAATATCCATCATTATTTGTCATCTATGCTGGGATTCTTTTTTAGTTTTTATTGTGTGTGGTATTTTTTTTAAATCATTGATATAGCCAGGCTGATCTACTGTGGGGAAATGTATATTCCTGAGTTTAATCAGAGGCTGACTTCAGAGTATTCCTAGAGTATTTATTTTCTTTCTTTTAAAATATGTTTTTCCTCATTTTCAAAGGGAGCTCATCTCACCTCCAAAGCTTCCCCATTAGTTTCGTTTTGAGGTAAAGGCGTGCTGCCCCTGCCAAAAGGCAAACATGTTACTCAATCCATTAGCACCTTAGCTCAAAATAAATAGTGCTAAAAATGAGTGTTGCTCAGAGGCCGTTTTTGAAATATTGAGCCAAAAAGTGACTAATTTGGAATTTTCTCTTCAGTACCAGAATAGTGGAGCAGATATCATGAAGGTAGGGCTGGGTGGGGGAATGCCAGCTCGCATCCCATCAGAAACCTGAGAGAGAAGGTTGGCCTGACTATCCCGGAGAAAACACATAGACACTGGAGGAGACCCACGCTGATTTTCTGGGTGGAAGCTCTTATTAGCAAAAAGAAGAAAAAAAGCTTATTTTCTGTTGCTGGAGTTGGAGATGTACAATAATCCTGACCTTAAGGAACTCAGAAGAAACCTAGTGATTAAACAGTATGTTATGGGCGACATGCTACACTCTAATTATGTATAAACTGTTATGGGATCGCAGATGAGAGAAATTAATTCTCCCTTGTGGAGTTAGGGCTCACTTCACAGAAGAAGTGACATTTGCACTAGAACTTGAAAAGTGAGTGGGACTTTGCCAAGCAGTTAAATGGGAAATATCACTCCAGGCAGCCAGAATAACTTAAGGCTCAGGGGTGGTGTGAAATTTTATGCCATGTTCCTAGAATGATAGTAAACCTGTGTTGAGAGGGCACTGACTGCAGGGAAGAAGAACCAAAGCGGACCTGAAAGCAGGAGGAAGAGCTGGTGGGTTCAGTTGCATCTGGGCTGAGGTAGTCAAGGCGCTCTCACTCCAAGATGACGTATTGAGCACCTGCTATGAATGATTCCTTGTCTGGGCACTCAGGGTACAGAGTGAGCAGACGTCATCTTCTCCGACACAGAATAAATAAATGGTGAATTTCAGATAGAGATGAGTACTATCAAAAGATGAAATATGTTACCATCATAGTGATTCTCTGTGCAATGGGAATCGGAGGCTCCTTTCCATTGGGTTGTCAAGTAATGCCACTCTGAGGATATGAGGTTTGAGTGACAGCTTTTCACTTGTCACCTGGGCCTGTGGGTCTGGTGCGCTCAGTCAAAGGAAGTTAAGACTGAAGTTATAATTGCCAGTGAGGAGACTAACTGACAGCATGTGGCTTCTGATAGCGTGCACCAGGAAAAACTCAGCGTCACCTCTGTTGTATTCCTGCCAAAAAATAAGTATTCTGAGCAATCATAAGGAAACATTAGACTAATGCAAACTGAGAGGGATTCTAAAAAATAAATGGCCTATACTCTTCAGTGGGTGAAATCCGAATAAGTTCTGTTGATTATGTAATGCAATAGTATCATTACTTTTTGAATTTTGATAATTGTACATTGCATATAAAAATAATGTCTATATTTGAAAATGTACACTGAATTATTAGAAGTAAATGAACTGTCTGCAACTGTAATATATATAGTTCAGAAAAAATTATGTAAGCAGGTGTGCATATGTATATGAGAGAGAAAAATAAAGTAGGAGACAGAGAGGCTAGAGTGACAGGGCAATTGCGGTAACGTGCTAACGTTTGAGTAACCTGGGTAAAGAGTATCCAAGAATTCTGTAGCATTCTTGCCAGTTTTTGAAGAGTCTGAAATATGTCAAATATACAAAAGAAAAACAGAAGATTGAAATTACAATTGTGAGACATACTGATAGGAGCTGAAGAATGGGAGTTGAACAGAAAATTAGGGAAAACATGAGTGGGGAAAGAAGAAAGGTAAGGACACATTCAGAGAGGGAGGGAGTTGGACAGAGGAGGAAAAGAGAGACCTAAAGAGAGAATGGAAGAGAATGTGACCTGGGTGCACAAGAGCTTCTCTAGAGCTCGGCCTTCATCATCCTAAGACTAGTTTTTAATTTGTACAAGGGAATCTAAAAGACCTCTCCGTAAGGCCGGGCGCGGTGGCTCAGGCCTGTAATCCCAGCACTTTGGGAGGCCGAGGCAGGCGGATCACGAGGTCAGGAGATCGAGACCATCCTGGCTAACACGGTGAAACCCCGTCTCTATTAAAAATACAAAAAATTAGCTGGGCGTGGTGGCTGGCCCCTGTCGTCCCGGCTACCTGGGAGGCTGAGGCAGGAGAATGGCGTGAACCCGGGAGGCCGAGTTTGCAGTGAGCCGAGATCGTGCCATTTCTTCCTGGGTCCTCCCGGAGAGAGTGAGGTTGCTCATGCAGCACCAGCTGGATCCAAGCTCCCTGAGCTCCAGGAAGGTGGAATGAACTGCCACTCAACGAGCCACCCTGCCTTGGAGAGGCCCCACCAGGCCAGGGCTTGCTGTCCTGGTGTTTCCCAGAAGCCAGAAGCCCCTTCCCGCTCTCCACATCACGGGTCCCAGTGCCTTCTCTCCCACTCTTGCCCGCAGAGGTGCCTGGTTCCGTATTCCATACAGAAGCTGCTCCTGCCTCCTACTGTTGTCAAGGTGCGAAGAATGCCAGATCCGGGGTGTGCAGTTTCAATGGCCCTGGCTGCAATCCAGGGTCTCAGAGCTGGGAATGTGCCTTGCCAACCCACTCAGAAATTGTTCGGATGAAACCAAGGGAGGCCAGAATGTGATAACCATGGCCAGCGGTGGCCTCACAGACCATTGGGTAGAAGTTTATCGTGTCTTGGAGGAGGGAGTCACATCAATATCGAGTTGGTCGGCTCGACTCTCGAGGGCCGTGCGGATGCTCCACACTCCTTTGTCTCTCAGCGCATCATTTCACAGTGTAAGTTGAAGACAGCAAGTTCTGGCAACAGCTTGCAGTTCCATCTGGCTAATGGAGAACTCGCTCTCCTGGTGCATATTGGTACCTAACCCCGGTCTTCTTTAGGATGACAGCTGGGGCATGATGCTGTGCTCAGCCTGCTGAGCAGTGTGCAATCTGATTCATCCTCTCCCGACCTGAGAAAGCTGAATTCCCCATTGAGAGCGACTGTGAAATGCCCCATTGTGAAGGCAGCTACATGCACCAACAATGAATGGCCGCCAATTTGGGGCTATTTAAATTAGGAGTCAAAGGTCTTCTGGATCTTTCCCATCAAAGATTAAATCCCTCGTTCCAGGAAAAGAGAAAGTGAAACTCCTATTATCAGGAAGCTATAGGAGGAGCCATAAACCAGTGACACCGATGATCTTTTCCAATTAGGCTTATGTAACTTACAGTGGAAAACACTTAGCTGATGGCTTAAATAGTTTTATTTTCCCTCGGTTATATGCAGAATCAATCCATTGGTGCTGATTCAACTAATTCTGATTGCTTTGGCTGGGTCAGTTTATTATTCCTCTGGATTAGGAACTTCCAGTTTCCTAATGCTTATAAACTCCAATCTAATTTTTTCCAGTCTGGAGTCCTAGGCCACCTCTCGACAGATGCCTTCTCTTCTTATGGAATCTCATTTTAACACTGCTCAAGCCCGGCCACTACTATAATTTATCTTCCTGCTAATTTTGATTTATTTATTTATTTTGTGTTTTCCAAGCCTCCCCAGATATGTGGTCCTGTTTTTCATTCTAATGGCTGTTTAGTCAGCAAATTGAAAATTGTCACCCAGTTGAAAATAGACAGATCCACATTCAAATGCTGCTACTGCTTCCTGCTAGCTAAATAATGATAGAAAATTTATTTAAACCTCTCTGACCCCCAGTTTTATTTCCTCTAAAAATGGGATATTCATCTCACAAGATATACTGCATTATTATATAAAATACTCAATTAACTCACAGATGCAAATTGTCTAGCACGAGACCAGGCATGTAGGGAGAGCACAAGAAAGTTTGCTCAGTCCCTCCCCTCCGCACAAATCCCTCTGCTTCCCCTGCCTGTACAGTAGAGGCCTTTTCCCCTCTCTACATATAAAATGCATTTATCCATGTCAAACAATCCAGCCACTCAACTCTGTCTTGTGTTTTATTTTCTCCAGTCGCTTCATGGAAATTCACCTTATAGGCCATTTGGGCAGAACAATCCCTTGTTCTTTCGTATTCTGTTCCAATACAGAATATTTATCTAATAAATACAAACCAGCTTCCCATATTCAGGGTCTGAAGTAGTGTCTCTATGAGGCTGTGAAGTAAATGATTTATTTGTCTTACAAATAGAAAAGGGCATGATACTCTCAATTTCTGATAAATATGTAAATGAGCCAATTGACAGTAGCTAATCGAGTGTTCCCCACACAGCAGGCCTCCAGGAAATGCTCCTGACTGACTGACAGGCAGAGATCACACAATTCCTGGATCTCAACCCCAGTGACAAAGAGAAATAATTCCCAAGTTGCAATAGTCTCCCATGTCTTGATTTTAATTTTTTAATTATCCACCATCAGCAGTGCACAGGCTCTCAATGGGAAGCCATGCCACTGTTTCTACTCCCTGTGCCAACCAGCAACACCTGATGGCACTGGGCACAGATTTTTGTTCTGAAAATGTGGATTCAGAACACTAATCATTAATTTATCCTTTTAAATTTCTTTGTATTTGTCCCTGTATTCTTGTATATATTTAAGGTATACAACATGATGTTTCGATTACAAATACATAAAAAGTGATTTCTACAATTAAGTAAATTAACATATCTGTCACCTCATGAAGACACTGTGTGTGCGTGTGAGTGTGTGTGTGTGCATGCACACAGTGAAAACACCCAACATCTACTCCCTTGGCAAATTATCAGTATCCAGTAGAGTATTATGACCCATAGATCCCATGCTGTGTGTAGATCTCCAGGCTTATTCATCCTGCACAGCTGCAAGTTTGTCCTCTCTGATCTCCATATCCCCATTTCCTCCCCTCCTCACCCTGGTAACCACTGCTGTACTCTCTGTTTCTATTTATTCCATTTTTTTTTTTTGGATTGCACACATATGTAACATCATTCAGTGTTTTTCTTTCCGTGTCTGGCTTATTTTGCTTACCATAATGTCTGCCAGGTTTATCTATGTTGTCTCAACTGGTACAGCCTCCATCTTTGTAAGGCTGAATAGTATTTCGCTGTACATATATACTGCCATCTCTTTATCCACTAACCTATTGATGAACACTCAGCTTGTTCCCATGATTATTATCGATAATGCTGCAATAGTTATTTATAGTAATTGAAGCTCATAGTTTTATCTTTCCTTCTTTGACATTTTTTCATAAAGGACAACCTCTTAGAACTATATTCTTTCATCCAATTGAGTCAGCATAGATATTAGATACGTACCTGCATCTCGACAATTCTATCCAATTATGCAATTCTATTATGTGAATATTTATTCATGAGATTTCAGTCATTCAGCATTTACTAAGCACTTGGTGTGTACAGGAATCATACTAAATGCACAGGATACAGGTTACTTTAATATACATTTATTAGATATTTCCCAATGTAGCTATTGGGAAAGACAGATATGAAAAGCAATAATGCAACAGCAGGTGATGCTGGAGAGATGGACAGGACCCAGTGAGGACTGGTCCTTTTAGTAGTATCATTTTAGTTTCTTTTTAAGAGATTTCAAAGAACTATGAATCATTCTCAATTATTTTCATAGATGTGAAAATATTTTGTGAACTAAGTAACAGTAAGTGTACTTTTATCCAAAACATTTATTGAGTATAATTTACCTACAATGAAATTTACAATTTTTTATTTGCACTGTTTGATGAGTTTTGACAAAGGTAAACATCTTTTTTTGTTATCATTCAGTTCTTACCTATGAAATCTTTGCCTATCCTATAAGGATTTTCTTTTATGTTTTTTTCTGGAAACTTCATCATTGAAGTTGTCATATTTATATTCATGAGCTATTTGGAGTTGAGGTAAGGGTAGATACTATTTTTTCCACCTGTTCCAGGAACATGTGTTGACAAAATTATCTTTTCCCTCATTAAATCACTTTGGCAGTTTCTCAGAAACTCTAATTTTAATATGAAATACAAAAATACAGACTTTTAAAATGTTTCCACTTAAACATAATAAATTCAGTTATGTTTTGAGTCACTTTTAATTTTATTATTCACAATTATATTTGTTGGAAATGTAGTTTACAAGTGTGAGACATTAATCACTCTTCAGCCTTTGATATATTTTTATTCAGTTATTCTTTGCCATAATTTACAGGTTGGGCGCTAATAGAATAGGACACTCTTTTCTTAGCTTGCTCAACAGGTTGACAAGTTTCTCAGTTGGATCCCCCCAGAGAAACGCCTGATGAAAGGACTTGGAGGCAGGTAGCGGTTTCCAAGTGATCTCAGGAAGCACAGGTAAAAGACAGAGCCAACTGTGTGCCTTGGGAAAAAGAGAGAGAGCCAATTGCATGCCTCAGTGGGTGCCCGTGGGGCTCGATCCCTCAGAGAAGCTCGGTGGAACACATCCTGAATTGTCTTACTGAGCCCCAGTTTCCACATTCCTAGCTGCTGGTGCATGAGAGTGCTCGTGCGTTCTGCTGCCCAGGTAGCTGCAACGGTGCCCAAGAAAGCCTCAGGCAGAGGAGCTGAGCTCATGGGTATCTGAGGTAGGAAGTGTCCACGTGCTAGAATTGCGATGATGCTGAAGTGGCCCAGGACCCATAGGGGATGCCACAGCAGCGTGTACACCGTGTGCCTCAGGGCAGGATGTGAGAGCTGTGTCATCCAAGCACAGTTGATGTGTGTATTGGGGGAATGGGGTCCGGTAGCATTGGGCAGGAGACAGAGAAGGGTCCTACATCCAATTTGGGCCAGGTCCTGTCTGTTCCCCTTGTCCTCAGTGATTGGCCCAGCTGGAAGGAATGGACTCATCCCATCCTTCTATCCCCATCAGGCCAGCGTAGGCAGCAGAGAAGTTTCTCCTATCTCCCAGGGAATGAGCGTGTTAGAAAAACACCAGAATCTTGTCTAGGAGTGAACACTGGGCCCGGCATTATAAACGCATGAGAATACTGGTAAATACAGAAAATGTACATAAAATAAGCAGGGTTAGAAACCTGCAAAGATGAGAGCAAGAAGTAGGAATGGGTGAAAACCACTCACGTGAGTTTTATGAGATAGCTTCCCCACTGAGCTCCTCAAGTCTCTGCAAATCTATCATTAGAGTTTTATTTTTTATTTATTTATTATTGTATTTATTTATTTTGAGACGGAGCCTCGCTCTGCTGCCCAGGCTGGAGTGCAGTGGTGCGATCTCAGCTCACGGCAAGCTCTGCCTCCCGGGTTCACACCATTCTCCTGCCTCAGCCTCCCAAGTAGCTGGGACTACAGGCGCCCACCACCACGCCCAGCTAATTTTTTGTGTTTTGATAGAGACAGGGTTTCACCGTGTTAGCCAGGATGGTCTCAATCTCCTGACCTCGTGATCCACCTGCCTTGGCCTCCCAAAGTGCTGGTATTACAGGCGTGAGCCACCATGCCCAGCCATTAGAGTTTTATTAATGTGACTAATACACTGTTGTCTTAGGAGGGGCACCAAACCTACGATACCAGGCACAGTTATTTTAATATAAATGTATTTATCTACTCTCTGGCAGCAGTTCCAATCTGAGCAACCCTGAATAAACACAGAATACTACGATTCTGAATGATGAGAGTTTCAGGGGAAAAAATCTCCCATTGGCTGTGTGGAAAGGGGAAGAGCCCAGGTGGAGGGAGGGAAGAGCTACACAACCAGTCTCCAACTTGCATCTGGGTTTCTCTCATCCTCAATGGCCCCATTATAAGTTCCACAGCTACCATCAGGGATGACCCATCAGCATTGTCCGTGTCCAGCCTCTGAGCCTGACCCTGCTGGACTCCTCAATATTTGGGGGTTCTTGTTCAAGTAGTGCCATTGAGGAAATGCATGCAATAGGCCAAGAAGCCACCTGTTGAGTTCACAAGTCAACAGAAGCACTGGCCCAGGAGCCAGACAGAGGCAGCTTCAGGAGGCAACCAAACTCATGAATTTGGTAGCTGAGTTACTTTAACTGGTGAGATAAGGATGAAGACATAGAGCTCACGAAAGGTAAGTGCAGAGTGTTTCGTGTGCACCACTCCATGCAAAACCCTTATGTCGTGTCTGACACAAAGTGGGTGCATGTCAGCATTTCCTTCATAAGCAGTGAGTTGCAGATGGCATTAAGTAATTCAAGGCTGAGTTTCTGTTGGAGAGTGTGTGGCAGGGCACTTCGTAAACATGGTGGTGTTGGGTGATGCTGCGAATTCTTCACAGGAGCACCAGGATGAGCTCGTGGGTAGAAAATACAATTACTTTCCTTGGTTGTCTTAAACGCAGTTGATTTCCAGAAGAATACATAGGAAGAGATAAGAGAAAGCAATCCCGGTCACCAAAGTGGAAGCCTGCGCATCCTCACAGTGCTTCCCTGTCCCTCACTCAGCCCTGTGTCTTTTGTCTGATGGAACAGGAGCATCACCATCTTGGACAAGTATGTCATTTTAAGTTTCTCCTTGATCAAAACCAACCTGAATCCAAAGGGCATCATCCTTATGGCTAAGGACAGCATGACTGTAAACCACAAATCACATCTCCAACCAGAAACATTCCAAACCCCTCCCTGACCAGAAACATGCCAGCTCCGAGATAACCTCCCCTCCAGCTGGAAAGATGTCAGGTATAGGATAACCTCCCCTCCTCCCAGAAACATTCCAACTCTGCCATAAACTTCTCCCCCACACAGAAACATTCCAAGCTTGTGGTAAGCCCCCTCACCCTAAAACCAATCTATGCTCTTAGTCTGAAAGAGAGAGCACTCCTGACTGAAATCAACCAGAAGCCCCTCTCAGGTTTACTTCTCTAAAATAAATCTATCTTTGACTGTTGAGCCACATTTCATGTTTCTTTCTTCTTTCTTTAACTCTTACACTGTCTCCTCAATGTATCTCCCAGTGCTTGTTGCTCTCTTTTCAATGTCATGTGTCCCCCAGTCCTTTCTCCTGTGGCTAGCAGAATCCTCAGTCTTACATTTGATTATGATATTCTGCTTTGACCTCCCAAAAGTTGAGTAAGGAAACTGCTAGTCATTTCCCAATATCTGTTGGTAACTTTTTTTCTCATACTGGAAGAAAGGCACAAAGACAATGAGAAGAAAACATGTCCCAGGAGTCCTCGCAGCTGTGGGTGGCAGTCAAGTTTATGCTGATAATTGAGATAAAGGAGGAAAGTTGATGGCAGCTGCTGAACCCTCCCTAATCAGAGAGTTGTGTGCACCTTGGGCTTTTTCTTCTTTATACCTCCTCTTTCCTTGTGGACTGGCTAAATAATTCCAGGAATTGGAACCACAGATTTAAACATCCTGACGTATGCCAGCTTCAGCTCCTCCTAGTTCAGGCTTTCTTCATAATGAGGCTCAGAGACTTAAAAGGCCTAATACTCAGTGCTGCAAGAGGTTTAATGTGTCCACAGTGTGGCTTGTGTGTTTTGGAGAGTTAGGACTGGGGGGTCAAGGGTAAAAAACGATGACTGGACAAGGGTCAGCCAATCCAAGGAAAATTGGAGGCAGTTACTACAGAGATTGTGAGAAGTTTGGATTTTCAATATGTTGGTACTGGAGAACAATAAAATGTCTTGAAATTTAGGTAATACTAGCAGATTTATAATAACACATTACAGACAGACTATGTTTAAAGAAGACAAAGGCCACTCCTGCATAACTGACAATTCATAAACTAAAGTTTACTTTTTTTTGCTGTTACCTGTTGGATCAAATTCTTAGAGAGAGACCTGGAACAATGGGGTATAAATCAGTTTATATTTTTTTCTGATTCTTAATGTGGCTGCTTTTAGACTGGGTGGCACAAAGAAAGAACCATAGATTAAGATTCATAAAATCAGGGTCTACTTGTAGCGCATTCGTAAGTCACTAGAATTTGGAAAAAGTCACCTAACATTCCTGAACCTTTGTAAATCTTGGAAAATAACACAGCAGAGACCCTCCTTCCAGAGGTTGTCACGGGAACCCAATGCATTCACATACATGAGTGAAATCTGTGTGTACTCATGCACTATTAATATGTGTTATTATTTTACAGATAAAAATAAGTGGCTAAAATATTCTAAGGTTTTCTATTTGAATAAGAAAAATGTGTCAGCTGATGCGGTGGCTAACGCCTGTAATCCCAAAACCTTGGGAGGCCAAGGAGGGTAGATCACAAGGTCAGGAGATTGAGAACATCTTGGCCAACATGGTGAAACACCATCTCTACTAAAAATACAAAAATAAGCCAGTCGTGGTGGCCCACACCTGTAGTCTCAGCTACTCTGGAGGCTGAGGCAGGATAATCGCTTGAACCCAGAAGGCAGAGGTTGCAGTGAGCCCGGATCACACCACTGCACTCCAGACTGGGTGACAAGAGCAAAACTCCATCTCAAAAAAAAAGAAAAGAAAAGAAAAATGTGTTATTTCAGATATCAGTTAAAAACACATAGAATATATCTGTTGGTCTCAGGAAAAATAGTAAATGGACTCTCTGAGCGCATGCATCATCTGAAAGCGTTGTGACCGCTCTCTGTCTGATCACGACTTAGAGATGTAATTCAGCAAATCTTTTCTGCTTTCTTCCAAGAAATCTAATAAAACTATTTCTAGGAAAAGACTATATGGTTAAGGTCTACTAGAGAAGAATATATATTCAGAATTTTGCCTCCAGGTCCAAATAAATAGATTTCCTTATTATTGCTACAATCTGATCTCCAATGTATAAAATGTGGATAAAATAATAAAAGTAAATGACATAAAGTAGAAAACAGCAGAGCTAAAACACAAAAATTTTCAAAGAAATAATCTGGATGATCTGAAATACCTTGGTGAAATTTCTTCAAATAATGATAATAATAAATGAGAGGTGGGATGTTTACATAGTTCAGCGTCCTGCTCTGCTTCCCTGGGGGGATGAAATCTCATTCTCCCCTGGGTTGTACTAACCCTACTGCATATATATTGACACGAAATTGCCTGCAGAGGAATCACAGCTTGGGGGAAAGCTCTGTGGAGGACTAAGGTGAATAAGAATTTTTCTGTGCTGAACTATGTTTCCTTACAGGTGAAGTTCACATTTAAAATGTCTTCTAACCAGCTGGGCAAGTAAAATTAAACTGAAACCAAAAGAAAGCAAAACCCTTGGCTTCCATTTCTATCTCTCATTTCTCATTCAGCAACATTCACTGTGCGTCTACTGCATACAAGGCCTGATGTAGAAATGAACAAGAGTGAAATCTATATTCCCCACTTCTTAATATCTGAGAGACAAGATGTGTTCTTTAATTAATATAAAATACAGAACATTGAGGTTCGTTAAATGCATTGCTCCATTCAGAAGAGAAATTACATTCAAACAATGTAAAGGGCATTAGGGGATCTGCAAAAGCAGAATAGAAAGGTAGCTATTAAGTTGTGCTATGAAGAAAGCTCAGGGTGAAAGTTTGAAGATTTGTGAATGAGTAAACGATATAGTCTCAGTACAGGCAGCAAAGCTAGGCTGGGGAGGTTGTGTGTTGGGATATTAGTAAGGTGGGTTTATATAGAGAGGGTTGGAGAGGGAAGGGACATGCGGGAAACAATTGGGAAGCTCAGCTGGGCTGACAACTGCATGCATATCACTGCATTAGTTCATTTTCACACTGCTATAAAGAACTACCTAAGACTGGGTAATTTATGAAGAAAAAAGGTTAATTGACTTACTGTTCCCCATGGCTAGGAAGGCCTCAGGAAACTTATGATCATAGTGGAAGATGAAGGGGAAACAAGGACCTCCTTCACATGGTGGCAGGAGAGAGACAGAGAGAGGGGGAAAGTGCCAAACACTTTTAAACCATTAGCACTTGTGAGAACCCCCTCACTCTCACGAGAACTACATGGGAGACACCACCCTTATGATCCAATCACCCCCACCAGCTCCCTCCCTCAAAATGTGAGGATTATAATTTGAGACGAGATTTGGGTGCAGACACAGAGCCAAACCATATCAAAGACTCTGCGGGGGACACAAAACCAAGAAAGTTTATAAACAGAAGAGTGCCAGTAACAGTGGTGTCTTTATAAAAAGAAGGAGAGAGAGAGGAGCCAGGACATGCATACGGAGGACATTCCTGCCCTTTCCAGCACTGGCACAGGCATTCAGTCTTACGAAGAGAATTCTGCTGCAAAGATCCAGCCTTGGACATGAGAAATTACATTTTCAAAGTCATGTAAATGATCACTGGGAAGTTTGGCATTGGGATTTAGCTCTTTCTTTAATCAATGATTTTTTTCTGACACTATGCCATGAATTGTATAGAGTTATCTCACACTATTTAAAATGTTAACAGTAAATATGATTCTAATATGCATCCAAGAGAACCATAACACAGAGGTAGAAGGTATGGCTGTAAGATATTTCATAAATATTACTTATACAAAATAATGGCAATCACAATAATTGTTATGTGCAGCAGGTCCTCACACAGAGTCATTTTGTTCAGCATCATTTTGTTATAACATTGATAGAAAAAATTCGATTCTTATGGGGGCGTTTGTCTGTATGGGGTAGGCACATTCTCTCCATGTCTGCATGGGTTCTTTCAATGTCCTTTGGTTTCCCCCCTTATCTCAAAGATGTGTACCTTTGGTTAACTGCTGTGTCTCAATGGTCCCAGTGTGAGTGAGTGTGGTTGGATGTGATTGTCCCTGCAATGGAGCTATGACCTGTCCAGAGCTGATTCTTGCCCTTTGCTCTGAGCCAATGGGACAGGCTCCAGCCACCTATGACCTTGAACGAGAATAAGCAGATACATAATTATCCGTTTATATGAATCTTTCTTAAATGTGTCTATAGCTCACATTTATTTGTTTAATATTAGAAGTGTTTCAAGTCTTTCTTTAGATGTTTGGTGATGTTTTTGTGACCAGAAATAGTCCTTAGGAACCTAAGTCTTATTTCTATCAATTAGCTAATAGATAGGTTGGCTTGCTTATATGTCATTTGGCTTCAGGTCGCAGTTTTGAAAAACTTATCCACAACATTGAGCTCTTATTGTATTACACAGCTATTACAGGCCAGTGTTTACATGTATCACTTCTTAACATGCATTATTTGCAGAAGAGCGCTGTGAGATTGACAACAGTATTTCCTCATTTGGCAGAGGCAACTGAGGCTCACAGAGAGGCCATTTGAACATCTGTATTGACCATCACACAGTAAGTGACGAGGACAAATTCACATCTGTTTCTCACCTGGATTTCATTAATTCCAAACGCCACATATCTGCTAATTTTTTATAGAAATGCAAAAGTTAATACTCCTGCCGATAAGTCACTAAAGAACTAAAGCAGGGTTTAAAAAGTGTACATTGGGACTCACCTCCTTCTCTCAATTCCATCTTTAAAGTTCATGTCACAAAATTATGCTCACAGCTTTTCTTCAGAAAACTCCATTTGTTCCTCCTCCTTTCATATCGTCAACCCCCTCCATGATAGCCATGTCCACAAAGACTTTCAAGGTGTTGTAGGATAACTCAACCTCACAGTCCAAAGTCCCAGTTCCCCAACTGCCTTTGTCCCCTATGTACTCCTGCTTTTCCTGAGGTCAGAGCTGCATGCTGGGAACAGAGGGCTGTAAAAAAGGCAAAGTTATCAAAATCCTCCATCCTGACTCTGGGCAAATAGACTTGTACACAACTGAATTACACTTCAGTGGGTTTAATGCAACACAAACTATACATAAACTTCAGAGGACTCACGGCAGAGATGAATCCTGTGCTGTTTGGGACAACAAAAAACGCAATTTTCAAGGGGCTCCCAGTGGGAAGAAAGTGATTCCAGGCAGAAGACGCCAACTAGGCAGTGACATGGTAATGCAAAAGCAAGGTATATACAGTTTAAAAACTTCCCACGCTATCATTGTCTAAGAGTGAAACGAAAGCAGTCTATCCAGAGATGAGGCTGGAGTGATTCAGCGAAGCCAGTCCTGAAGGCTTTGTATGGCGAGCTCAGCAGCTTTGTCTTAACTTGTAGGCCTGGTAACTCTCCCTCTAAGAAACAGAAGCTTGCTGTTAGTCACTACTTACTATTCGGTAACATATATTTCAATAAGGAAGTCGTAAGACTAATTAAAAAATTAATCAGTGCTCTGGTCAACATGAAGAGTCAAAGTGCTACTACATTAAGCTATAAGCCACTTTATGGCTTCTTCCTCAGGGGCTAATTAATATCTTGTGAAAGAAGTAACACAAAAGCAATCATGTGTCCCACTGGAATATGTCAAGTTCTTGGTCCAGAGCAAAGGCTCCAGAGTTGTGACATTTTTCTGCTGACGAGGAGTCACGAATATTTGTGCTGTATCAAGGCACATGCAGAAGAGTTCAGCAATATTCCTTGTTGTTCAGGTAAGTAACAATGGGTGCTATGACAAACTGACTTCTCAATCTCAGTGATTTAACAAATTGTCATGCATCCCTAGCTCCCATTATAGCATCTTAGTTTGGTGTGGTCAGTGCAGGCACTCAGGGACCCAGGCTCCCTGCTGGCCTGTTCCCAGTCTCCACTGTGGACTCTGTGCTGTCTAGCTCTTTTGTGGCCTCGGGTTGCTACCCTAGTCACAGTCACTGCTCTTGTGCTGGTTTTTAGGTACAAGATGATGAAGGCTGGCTGGTATCTACTGCATGCAGCATTGTGTTGACTTCGTTCTTCAGTGCCTGTTCTTGTGGGTATTGATGTAAAATGCAGAACTCTTTCTACGTCCTGCTCAGTCTTATGTGTCTATTTGCTTGCCCCCATGCCTGATCCTCTTGCCTCTGGTCTCTCGTCTGATCTTTAACAAAGACGTGAATTAAATTTGACCCTTGGACAACTCAAAAATTAGGGGCACCAATCCCACCTTCCCCACAGTTGAAAACCCACTTATAGCTTTTGAGTCCCTAAAACCTTGACTACTGTTAGGCTACTGTTGATAGGAAGCCTTACCGATAATATAAATAGTCCACTGAGAAATATTTTGTGTTATACATATTATATGCTGTATTCTTACAATAAAGTAGGCTAGAAAAAAAGTGGTATTAAGAAAATCTTTAGGAAGAGAAATGTATTTACTACTTAGTAAGTGGAAATGGATCATCATAAAGGTCTTCATCCTCATCATCTTTATGTTGAGTAGGCTGAAGAGGAGAAGAAAGAGGTTGGTCTTGCTCTCTCAGGGGTGGCAGAGGTGGAAGAGATGGAGGAGGTGAAAGAGGGGGCAGGGGAGGCAGGCACACTCGATGTAACTTTACAGAAATGCATCGTAATTTCCGTCTAAATTTATTACCTTTTCATTTCTCTCAAAATGTTTTTATATGGTACCAATCCTTCCTCTGTTTGCTTTAGTTTCATTCCCGATAACATAGAAGGGTCCATGTTGTAAAAGAAGCCAAAGCCAAAAGCTGTCTTGAATAGTCTGAACCCTCTGCCATATTGCCCAGTGTCAATTTGTTTTCTGCACTGCTTCCCCTACAGCCTCTCCCTCACTGTCTGGCACTGGTTTGGAAGCACTCATATTCATCAAGTCATCTTGTGTTAGTTTCTCTGCTGTGGTGGCTTTTAGCTCTTGGGTTTTTCCAAGATCCATATCTTGAAACCCTTCACCCTTTACCTTGTTCACCACATCTACAATCTCATTCATGATGTCCTTGATTGGCTCTGTGGTCAATCCTGTGAAGTCATGTGCAGCATCCACACACACTTTTCTCCAGCAGGAATGTGTTGTTTCAGGCTTGATAGTTTTCATGGCTTTCTAAGTAACAAAAATGGCCTCTTCAGTGGTGTAATCTTTTCAGACTTTTATGACTAGTTGTCTCTATTGGGGTTCTCCTCCATAGCGCTGGCAATCCTTTCCACAGAATACCGTGTTTCATGAGCCTTAAAGGTCCTTATGACACCCTGATCTAAAGGTTGAATTAGAGACATTGTGTTTAGAGGCAAATAGGCCACTTTGACACCACCAGGGTTGAACTTAAGGGGTTCTGGGTAACTGGGGGCATTGTCCCATATCAAACAATCTTTAAAGTACCTTACTGGCAAGGTATTTACTTTCTGATTTCAGGGACAAACTGTTGAAAGAACCGATCTAGAAATAAGTTTCTTGTTGACCAAGCCTTCTTGTTGTACAACCAAAAGACTGGCAGCTGATGTTTATCTTTCCCCTTCAAGGATCAGGAGTTATAGATAAGGGCATTTTCAAAAGCAGTAGACTTCCTGACTTAAGTCCTGGTGCTCATTTCTTTTCCTTATTAATAAATGTTTTTTTGAATTTTTTTCCCCTGAAATAAGTCCTTTTGCCTACATCGAAAACCTGTTCAAGCAGATGTCGTTTCTCCTCAATGATTTTCTTAGTGGAGTCTGGGAACTTGCCTTCTGCCTCTTGGTTGGAAGAGGCTGATTCTCTTGTTATCATGAAAATTTTTAAGCCAAATCTCTTTCTAACTTTATCAAACTATCCTTTGCTGGCATTAATTTCTGCATCTTCCTTTTGCTTTAAGTTGTCATGCAATGACTTTTCTTTTTCTTGACTCAGATTATAATGTATAGATATGCCTTTCTTATAGCAATCCTGCACCCACATGAAACTTTGTGTTCAATATGAGATGAAAAGGTAAGATATATTTGCGTGTGTATATATGTATATAAATATGTGTGTATATATATGTGTGTATGTGTGTACATATACACTTATACATAAATATTTAAATTGATTCATAATCACTGAATTTTTTCCCAAAATATCTTCATTTGTTGAATCCTTGTTAGCTTGGGTTTCATCTTCATTAAGGCCATTTTCATTAAGAGTTTTATCTTCCTTAAGGGTTTATATTTCATATATAAAATACATTATACATGTACACAAATATGTTTATAATGTATAAAATACATTATATATGTATATACATGTATGTAGATAGAAAGCAAGAGAGAGAGAGATGAAAGAGAGTGACAGTACAGCAAGGGAGATTTTGTTGTGTTTCTGTGTAGAACCTTGAGCAATACAATACTGGGGGACGGGGGTAGAAATAATTGGATTTTCCAAACTACAAGGTCTTGATTTCCATATTCTCTTTTATTTCTGCTTATAAACTGGTTTTTCTTTCTTTCTTTAATTTGTCTGTTTTCAGTTACACCTTGCTAAATTCAGCTGCTAATAAAACAACATAATCAAGATGCAAATTCCTTCAAAAAAGTTTTACTAGAGCCACAGGATCTAAAAAGTAAAAAGACAAATTTCAAAGTGGAAAAAAACATTTTTAATATTTGCAACTGATGATAAAAAATTAAACAATTTTAGAAAGATTACTTCAAAGCAATAAGAAAAGCACAAAATTCAACAGAACAATGGGCAGATATAAACAAGTATTTTACAGAACACAAAACACAAATAGGAAGTAAACATATAGAAAGATATCAAAGTGCTTAGTGGTCAAGAAAATGTAAGCCAAGAAAACAATGAAAAATAATTATATACTCATTCTTTTAGATAATTTTTTAAAAATCGGCACATGAATTTTCATATCAGGACTCTGTAAAATGTAAAAATCTGCCAACAATCTTGAAGTGTATTCAAAGAAAATAGAAGAATAAGCTATAATAACTGTTACAGCAAAATGGTTTAATAACAGTGATGTGGTTAATAATGGTAAATAACAATGATGTGGATGAAATTTAGAAATATAAATATAAGTAAATAAATCCAAAAAGATTGTAGAAAACACATTTTTTTGTAAAGTTAAAAACAACTAAGATAATGTATACAAAAATATTGACATGACAAACCTAGATAAGAAAGCACACAAAGGAATGATGAACATGGCGGGGGCAATGTGTGTTGTCTCCCATGGGGTTGTCATGGGAATGAGATGGAGAAACTAGATGGTGAAATGTAGGTTATGTTCAAGGCTCTGGCTTTTACTTCTTATGGCATGTTTGTGCATACATATTAAAATATACTGAATAAATAATTTGCTAAATAAATGATTCTGGTCCCTATTTGGGTTCATGTGTTTTTCATGAAACAAAATGATTAATCTAAAATCTAATTCTGTGCAGAATAGAACAAGTCCAGAAAGTAGAAAATAAGAAAGAAAGGAAAGGAGCTTGCAGGGGAGGAAAGAAGGAAGGAAGGGAAAGAATAATTTTTTTTAGTAAACCAAGCAGAAAAATCAAGCTTCCTAAAAGTGGTGATATTAGTCTTATCTCATACTGTTCAGCAGCAACAGTCACTGCCAGAAATCTGCCAACTGATTTATTTCTACTAATTTTTTAGGGAAAGAAAAAGTGAGCCAAGATAATTTCATGCCCAGTTGGAAATTTTTTATTGTGAAAAGGAAACAAGAAGATATCCTCAAACATGAATATACCTAAGGAATGAAAACTCCATATGTTCTTTTAAAGTATACACATATATATGCATATATTTAATAAATAACTAACCCCTAAAAAGATAAACAGAGATGCAATGGTAAAAAGAACGTGTGTTGTTCTTAGTGCAGCAGACAGTGGGGGCACTTCTAATGAAATCCCAAGGGCAAGAAAGGGACCCAGTGCTCTCATATGCACCTAAGATGCCAGTCAGGTATAATGGCAGCATATGGACGAGAACTGTTTGGCCTTGATGAAGATGAAACCCAACCAAACAAGGAATCAACAAAAAAAAAAAATGAAAAAAAGACATTTTGGAAAAAAATCAGTGATTATGAATCAATTAAATTTAAAAATGTGAGCTATATTTAAAAATGTGAACAATTCTGGCTATAAGACTGAATGTAAATTTAATAAAATACAAACTAAATATAATTTTTAGAATCAGGAAGTGGGAAGGGAGGAATGTAAGAGGGTAATTTCTTTCATTTACTATATTATATGATAAACTAATACCGTGTAGAATTGAAACAAAGATTTAAATTGAAATATAATAGTGACAACTTCTGATCGTTTTATTGTTTTATTTATTTATGTTTTATTTCTCCATCATTCAGAGTATTTTTAATTTTTAATTTTTTTTATTTCAATAGGTTTTTGGGGAACAGTTGGTGCTTGGTTACATGAATAAGTTCTTTAGTGGTAATTTCTGAGACTATGGTGCACCCATCAGCCGAGCAGTGTACACTGTATCCAATGTGTAGTCTTTTATTCCTGCCACCCCCAGCCCTTTCCCTTGTCCCCAAAATCCAATGTATTATTCCTATGCTTTTGCATCTTCATAGCTTAGCTCCCACATATGTGTGAGAACATATGATGTTTAGTTTTCCATTCCTCAGTTACTTCACTTAGAATAATAGTCTCCAATTCCATCCAGGTTGCTGCAAACACCATTATTTTGTTCCTTTTCATGGCTAAATGCTATTCCATTGTATGTGTATACCACGTGTATACCACGTGCTCCTCAACAACTCACTGATGGGTGGGCATTGGAGCTGGTTCCATAGTTTGGCAATTGCAAATTGTGCTGCTATAAACATACATGTATCTTTTTTATATAACGATTTATTTTTTATCTGGGTAGATACCAAGTATCTGTAGTGGGATTGCTGGATCAAACAGTGATCTACTTTCAGTTCTTTAAGGAATCTCCACACTGTTTTCTATAGTGGTTGTTCTAGTTAACATTCCCACCAACAATGCATATGTGTTCCCTTTTCACTACTTCCATGCCAACATCTATTTTTTTTTTTCATTTTTGATTATGGCCATTCTTGCAATACTGAGGTGGTATCCCATTGTGATTTTGACTTGCATTTCTCTGATAATTAGTGATGTTGAGCATTTTTCCATATGCTTTCTGGCCATTTGTATATCTTCTTTTGAGAATTGTCTATTCATGTCCTTAGCCCACTTTTTGATGGATTGTTTGCTTTTTCCTTGCTGATTTGTTTGAGTTCTTTGTAGATTCTGAATATTACTCCTTTGTCAGATGTGTAGATTGTGAAGATTTTCTCCCACTCTGTGGGTTGTCTGTTAACACTGCTGATTATTTCTTTTGCTGCGAAGAAGCTTTTTAGTTTAATTAAGTCCCATCTATTTATCTTTGATTTTGTTGCATTTGCTTTTGGGTTCTTGGTCATTAAGTTTTTGCCTAAGCCAATGTCTAGAAGGGTTTTCCTGATGTTATCATCTAGAGTCTTTATTGTTCTATGTCTCAGATTTAAGTCCTTGATCCGCCTTGAGTTAATTTTTGTATAAGTGAGAGATGAGGATCCAAGTTCATTCTTCTACATGGGCCTTCCCAATTATCCCAGCACCATTTGTTGAATAGGGTGTCATTTCCCCACTTTATGTTTTTGTTTGCTTTGTCAAAGATCAGTTGACTGTAAGTACTTGGCTTTATTTCTGGGTTCTGTATTCTGTTCCATGGGTCTATGTGCCTATATTTGTATCAGTACCATGCTTTTTTGGTGACTATGGCCTTATAGTAGAGTTTGAAGTCAGCTAGTGTGATGCCTTCAGATTTGTTCTTTTTGCCTAGTCTTGCTTTGGCTTTGTGGGCTCTTTTTTGATTCTGTATGAATTTTAGGATTTTTTTCCAGTTTTTTTTGAATAATGATGGTGATATTTTGATGGAAAATGCATTGAATTTGTAGATTGCTTTTTGCAGTGTGGTCATTTTCATAATATTGATTCTACCCCTCCATGAGAATGGGATGTGTTTCCATTTGTTTGTGTCATCTGTGATTTATTTCAGCAGTATTTAGCAGTTTTCCTTTTAGAGGACTTTCACATCCTTGGTTAGGTATATTCCTAAGTATTTTATATTTTTTTGCAGCTATTGTAAAAGGGGTTGCATTCTTGATTTGATTCTCAACTTGGTTGCTGTTGGTGTATAGCAGAGCTACTGATTTGTGTACATTAATTTTGTATCCTGAAACTTTGCTGAATTCATTTATCAGTTCCAGATGCTTTTTGGATGAGTCTTTAGGGTTTTCTTGGTAGACGATCATATCATCAGCAGACAGTGACAGTTTGATTCGGATGCCCTTTATTTCTTTCTCTTGTTTGATTCTTCTGGCTAGGACTTCCAGTACTGTGTTGAACAGAAGTTGTGAAAATGAGCATCCTTGTCTTGTTCCAGTTCTCAGAGGGAATGCTTTCAGGTTTTCCTCATTCAGTATAATGTTGGCTCTGGGTTTGTTGTAGATGGGTTTTATTACCTTAAGGTATGTCCCTTCTATGTCAATTTTGCTGAGGGTTTTAATCATAAAGCGATGCTGGATTTGTCAAATGCTTTTTCTGCATCTATTGAGATGCTCATGTGATTTTTGTTTTTAATTCTGTTTATGTGGTGTATCACATTTATTGACTTATATATGTTAAACCATTCCTGCATCCCTGCTATGAAACCCACATGATCATGGTTCATGGTTGAGTACCTTTTTTTTTTTTTGAGACAGAGTCTTGCTCTGTCACCAGGCTGCAGTGCAGTGACACGATCTCAGCTCACTGCAACCTCCACCTCCCGGGTTCAAGAGATTCTTCTGCCTCAGCCTCCTGAGTAACTGGGATTACAGGTGAGTGCCACCACACCCAGCCAATTTTATTGTATTTTTAGTACAGACGGGGTTTCACCATGTTGGCCAGGAAGGTCTTGATCTCCTGACTTCATGATCTGCCCACCTCGGCCTCCCAAAGTGCTGGGATTACAGGCGTGAGCCACCACACCTGGCCAGTTGATTGCCTTTTTGATATTCTGTTGATTTCAGTTCTCTAATATTAATATTTTGTTGAGGATTTTTTCAGTCTATGTTCACCAGGGATATTGGTCTGCACTTTTCTTTTTATGTTATGTCCTTCCCTAGTTTTGGTATTAGGGTGATACAGACTTCATGACATAATTTAGAGAGAATGCCTTCTTTCTCTGTCTTTTGGAATAGTGTTAATAGGATTGGTACCAATTCTTCTTTGAATGTCTAATGGAGTTTAGCTATGAATCCGCCTGGTCCTGGACTTTGTTTTGTTTTGGCAATTTTTTTATTACCATTTCAATCTCATTGCTTGTTATTGGTATATTCAGAGATCTATATCTTTCTGGCTTAATCTAGGAGAATTGTATATTTCCGGGAATTTATCTATCTCCTCTAGGCTTTCTAGTTTATGTGCATAAAAGTGTTCATAGCAGACCATCCTGGCTAACACGGTGAAACCCCATCTCTACTAAAAATACAAAAAATTAGCCGGGCATGGTGGTGAGCACATGTAGTCCCAGCTACTCGGGAAGCTGAAGCAGGAGGATGACATGAACCTGTGAGGCGGAGGTTGCAGTGAGCCGAGATCGCGCCACTGCACTCCAGCCTGGGCGATAGAGCAAGACTCTGTCTCATTAAAAAAAAAAAAAAAAAAAAAAAATGTTCATAGTAGCCTTGAAGAATTGTTTGTATTTCTGTGATATCAGCTGTAATATCTCTCATATCATTTCTAATTGAGCTTATTTGGATCTTCCCTCTTGTTTTCTTGGTTAATCTTGCTAATGGTCTATCAATTATATCCATCGTTTCAAAAAACCAGCTTTTTGTTTCATTCATCTTTTGTATTTTTTTTTTTGTTTGCTTCTGTTTCATGTAATTCTGCTCTGATCTTCATTATTTATTTTCTTCTGCTGGGTTTGGGTTTGGATTGTCTTGATTTTCCAGTTCCGTGAGGTGTGACCTTAGATTCTATTTGTGCTCTTTCAGACTTTTTGGTGTAGAAATGCTATTAACTTTCTTCTTAGCACAGCTTTTGCCATATCTCGGAGGTTTTAATAGGTTGTATCACTGTTATTTTTCAGTTCAAATAATTATTTAAATTTCCATCTTGATTTCATTGTTGATGCAATGATCATTCAGGAGCAGGTTTTTTAATTTCCATGTATTTGCATGGTTTTGAGGGTTCCTTTTGGAGGTGATTTACAATTTTATTCCACTGTGGTCTGAGAGAGTGGTTGATATAATTTTGATTTTCTTAAATTTACTGAGACTTGTTTTGTGGCCTATTATATGGTCTATCTTGGAGAATGTTCCATATGTGGATGAATACAATGAATATTCTGCAGTTGTTGGGTAGAATGTTCTATAAATATCTGTTAAGTCCATTTGTTACAGGGTATAGTTTAAGCCCACTGTTTCTTTGTTGACTTTCTGTCTTTACAACCTGTCAGGTACTGTCAATGGAAGTCCTTCACTGTTACTGTGTTACTGTCTATCTCATTTCTTAGTTCTAGTAGTAGTTGTTTTATAAATTTGGGATCTCCAGTGTTAGGTGCATATATATTTAGAATTGTGATGTTGTGATGTTGGAATAGTCCTTTTTTCATTATATAATGTTGCTGTTTGTCTTTTTAAACTGCTGTTACTTTAAAGTTTGCTTTGTCTGATACAAGACTAGCTATTCCTGCTCAATTTTGGTGTCCATTTGCATGGAATATCTTTTTCCACTCCTTTATCTTAAGTGTATGTGAGTCCTTATGTGTTAGTCTCCCCAAGACAGCAGAAAATTGGTTAGTAATTTCTTATCCCTTCTGCCATTCTGTATCTTTTGAATGGAGCACTTATGGTATTTACATACAATGTTAGTATTGAGATGTCAGGTACTATTCTATTCATCATCCTATTTGTTGCCTAAATACCTTGATTTTTTTCATTGTGTTATTGTTATATATGTCCTGTGAGATTTATGTTTTAAGGAGGTTTTATTTTGGTGTATTTCGAGGATTTGTTTCAAGATTTAGAGCTGCTTTTAGCAGTTCTTGTAGTGCTGGTTTGGTAGTGGTGAATTATCTCACCATTTTTGTTAATCTGGAAAAGACTGTATCTTTTTTTCATTTGTGAAGCTAGTTTTACTGGATACAAAATTCTTGGTTGATGATAATTGTTTTGTTTAAGGAGGCTAAAACTAAGACCCCTAACCCTTCTAGCTTGTAGGGTTTCTGCTGAGAAATCTGCTGTTAATCTGATAGGTTTTCGTTTATACCTGATGCTTTTGCCTCACAGCTCTTAAGATTCTTTCCTTCATCTTGACATTAGCTAACCTGATGACTATGTGCCTAGATGATGACTTTTTGTGATGAATTCCCCATATGTTCTTTGAGCTTCTTGTATTTGCATGTCTAGATCTCTAGCAAGGCCAGGAAAGTTTTTCTTGATTATTCCCTCAAATATGTTTTGCAAACTTTTCGATTTCTCTTCTTCCTCAGGAACGCCAATTATTCTTAGATTTGGATATTTAACATAGTCCCAAACTTCTTGGAGGCTTTGTTCATTTCTTACATTATTTTATTTTATCTTTGATGTATTGGGTTAATTCAAAAGCTTTGTCATCCAGCTCTGAAGTTCTTTCTTCTGCTTGTTTGATTCTATTGCCAACACTTTCCAGTGTGTTTTGCATTTCTCTTAAGTGTGTCCTTGATTTCTAGAAGTTGTGATGTTATAAATAAATTTTGGTGCCACAAAAGAAATAGTACTCGAATATATATTTTTTTTAATTTTTAGCAAGGCAAGGTACTTTTACAGAACAGTGCACCCTTATAGATAGAGCAATGGTGAGCACACACTTGGACAAGGGAGGGGAAGGGGTTCTTATCCCTGATGAACGTGGCCTCTGTTGCTCTGTTGTTTTTTTATTGGCTAGGGTTAGACTGCACAGGCTAAACTAATTTTGTTTGGCTAATTTAAAGAGAGTGATGGGGTGAGTGGTTTGGCGGGAAAAATAGTTATGACAGAGCAGATAATTGGAAGGAATCTTGGTGGAGTGGGTAATAGGAATGAGTTAGGGTGGAGTAGGTAATCAGAATGAGTCAGTGTGCAGCAGGTAATCAAAAAAGTTTGCTTTATGAGGAATTTAAGTTTAAAAGTAGAAGGCAAATAATTGAACATACTGACATATTGATTTTTTGAAAAGAAATTTAGAACTAATATCTAACATGTGATTACTTTTTATTTATGCTATCTATTCCACTGAAGAATTTTTCTTTCATATTCTGTATCTTTTTTTTAAATTTTTTTAAGTTGGACTTCATCTTTCTCTGGTTCCACCTTGATTAGCTTAATAATCAACCTTCTGAATTCTTTTTCTGGCAATTCAGAGAGTTTTTCTTCATTTGGATCTATTGTTAGTGAGCTGGTATGATATTTTGGTGGTGTTAAAGAACCTTGTTTTATCATATTACCAGAATTGTTTTTCTGGTTCCTTCTCATTTGGGTAGAGTATGTCAGAGGAAAGACCTGGGATTCAAGGGCTGCTGCTTAGATTCTTTTGTCCCACAGGGTGCTCCCTTGGTGTGGTGTTCTCCCCTTTCCCTTAGGAATGGGGCTTCCTGAGAGCCAAACTGTAGTGATTGCTTTTGCTCCTCTGGGTCTAGCCAACCAGCTGAGCTACTGGGATCCAGGCTTGTACTGTGGAGTGTCTGCAAAGAGTCCTGTGATGCGATCCATCTTCAGGTCTTGCAGCCGTGGATATCAGCACCTGCTCCGGTGGAGGTAGCAGGGTAGTGAAGTGGACTCTCTGAGGGTTATTGGTTATGTATTTGTTTAGTACACTGCCTTTGTGTTGGTTGGCCTCCAGCCAGGAGGTGGCGCTTTCAAGAGTACGTCAGGTGCTGTCCTATAGGGAAGATGCAGACTTGCCCTAGGGCAAGTACTCAGGTTTCCCAGGGAGTGGGCAGGGCCATAGAGATCCCAGGAGATTATGACCTTTGTCTTTGGCTACCAGGGCAGGCAGAGAAAGACCACCAGGTTGGGGGCAGAAATAGGGTGTCTGAGCTCAGTCTCTCCTTGTGTGGGGCTTGCTGTGGCTGCTGTGGGGGATGGCGATGTCGTTCCCAGTCCAGTGGAATTATGTTCCCAGGGGGATTATGGCTGCCTCTGCTGAGTCATAAATGTTGCCAGGGAAGTAGAGGAAAGCCAGCAGTCACAGGCCTCATGCCACTCCCATGCAGCCTGCATTCTTAAAGGTCAGTCTCACTCCCACTGTGCCACCCCAACAGCATTAAGTGTATTTGCAGGAAGCTGGTGGCCAGGGCTGAGAACTTGCCCCAGACTATGAGCCACCGCATTGAGAAAGCAAGCAGACTCGCAGTTTTTCAGTGTCTCAGGGAGCCTGCAGCAGCGATCCAGTTCCCTCAAAGGGTATGTGGATGCTCTCAACTTTCGTAGTATATTCCTGCAGTAGTTCTTGCAGCAAAAGTTCATGGTGGGTCTCCACATGCTGCTCTGTCCATCCCAGTAAGAGCTGCAAGCTAGTCCCGACTCCTATCTGCCATTTTAATATGTTTTTTTCCTTTGATTGTTTTAATTAATCAAATTTATTAAATGTAAAGTCTTTTGGGGGGAAAACAAATGTTTAGAAAATGTAAAAGTCAGAGTGTTTTTAGTTTTTTAAAAAAATTTCTCTTACATTTGAAGTTAATTTCAGTAATTTTCATTAAAATAATACAGCATGATCCCATTTTTATAAAATTGTTTTATTCTGCATGTCAGTTTATCTACTGTCTGTTTGCTTATCTAATCTCATAACTTGATGAACGAACAGGCATGGGCAAGACTTGTAAACTCACCTACTGGACCAAATTTATCTACAGATGGTAATTGTTTGTCCCACACAATGCTCTGGATGTTTAGGTTTGTTTTTTGAGACAGAGTCTCGCTCTTTTGCCCAGGCTGGAGTGCAGTGGCATGATCTTGGCTCACTGCAACCTCCGCCTTCCAGGTTCAAGCGATTCTCCTGTCTCAGCCTCCGGAATAGCTGGGACTGATGTTGTTCTAACTTAAATCCCAATGCATTTAGTCAAGGCCTACCATTTCTGCTTCTTCACAGCCACTTTGTCCCTGCTTGACTTGCACTTAGCTACTTCCATATTTGCTTCACCTTATTGGGCCCTGAAGTAATACGACTCTGTTACCACTGCAGGGAACAGTGTTTAAAGACTGGTCTCGGCCGGGTGCGGTGGCTCATGCCTGTAATCCCAGCACTTTGGGAGGCCAAGGCGGATCACCTAAAGTCAGGAGTTCACTGGCCAACATGGTGAAACCCCGTAGCTACAAAAATACAAAAATTAGCTAGGCATGATGGTGGTTGCCTGTAATCCCAGCTACTCAGGAGGCTGAGGTGGGAGAATTGCTTGAACCCAGGAGGCAGAGGTTGCAGTGAGCCAAGATTGTGCCATTGCACTCCAGCCTGGGAAACAGAGCAAGGATATGTCTCAAAAAACAAAACAAAACAAAAAACAAAAGAATGATCTCATAATAATAGCAATGAGACATGTAATATTTCTTTTTCTCTTTTATACTCTTTCTGTAGTGCTGAAAATTTGTATATTGTGTTGTAATTTATTTTAAAACTATAGAGTTGAGAAAATATTCAATGTATGAAATCAATTACAGAGAACTGCTTATAATGTTCTTATTTACATGGTTGCTTGTATGCAAAATGACTGATAATAATGTGTCATTTGATAACAGTTGTGGTACCATGTTATCTGAAGCAGATTCTGTAATCAATATGTCAGATGTCAATATTTATAAAATAAGCGCAGTGATACATGCACCTAATTATGTCTTGGAAACATTAGGAAAAATGCAATGGTATATGTGAAGTGTTCTGAACAACTTGGGAGAAACAAATGCTATATAAACTCAAGATGGTATTAGAAAGGATGATAATTTATTGAGGGATTTTTTTCACCAATGGATCTCAGCCCTAATGAGACCCACTATCTGGACGCTGTTCAATACATTCCCAGAAACGTGTAGATCAATCTAGATCAGCATACGTGAGCAGATTCTACAAATCCGAGCAACCCTTTCTCATAAGAATTTACATCAGAATGAAGTGGATATTGTGAAGAATACTTTAACATCACATTCGCTGTCACTTACATGCTAGAATTCAAACCTGACCATGCCTTGAGGTCTTTCACTCTGATCTACAGCACAGGTTCTACCTTCCCTTCCTGTATCTTACAGCTCCTTCCCTTACCAACTTCCAAAAAACCCCTGCTGCAGGCACAGAAAACTATTCTCTCCTAAAGAAGTGTAAACTTCCACACCCATGGTTCTGTGTTTTGCTGTTCCCGCTGTGAAAATTGCCTGTCTTTTCTGCTTTCCTGAAATCTGCAAATGTTACATGCCTCTTCCAATGCCTGACTCAGTGTCGTCTCCTCAAAGGGCCCTTTCCTGACTCACTGACGACAACTAAACACACTTATCGTGTGTTTCACACACACGTCCCGCATGTCAACCGCAGAGTGCTAAGAGCCCTCTTGCAGTTCACAGCACTGTACAACTACTGGGTTTAGGCCATTCTCTCTGCTTCTTGTCAAATCTAGTAGGTCTTGATATCATTGACAGTGATCATGCATCTCCTCCACATGTTGGGTTGAAAGAAACTGAGTTACAGTAAAATAATAACCAAACTTAAAATAGAGTGTAATAAGCTAGCAGTAGGTGGTCTAAGAATTACAGTCCCAACCATCCTAGCAGTGGGGTGCCAGTGCCCCAGACGGCTGAGAGATGATTCCATCTCCCTGATCCTATGTCTTTAAGGGGCTTTTGCTTCCTTGCACAAGTGCTTTGTGAAGGAATGATTTAGTTCAGAGCATACATTTTAACAAGTCACTGAGTTCTGTATTTTATATTTGCTTTAGGTATAAACTGTATTCTAATAGCCGCAAGGCCTCTAGAACATAAACTTTGTGTAATTGAAATTTTCTTGGGATCATCGTAATGGCGTAAAGTTATGTAAGCATAAGTCCCAGCATTTGACTTCTCTGATACTCTTTTGGCACCTATCAGTATCAGAAACATGTGGCTCGATTCCTATGCCTGAAAGTTAACATGGAATGAGACATTCTGTGGGCAGGGGAGCGAGTACCCAGGAACAGGTAAGAAGCATTTGAGGCATTAGTATAGCATTACTCCCAAATATGGCCAATCCCATGAGGCAGGAAGTGTGGTGGCTGGAAGGGGGCTGTGATACCTTCAGTAGTGCAAAAGCCTCTCTCATGATCCTCCAGAGAGTGTGAAACACTGGTGACTGCCTC
Organism: Gorilla gorilla gorilla; assembly: GCF_029281585.2. Taxonomy (NCBI): domain Eukaryota; kingdom Metazoa; phylum Chordata; class Mammalia; order Primates; family Hominidae; genus Gorilla; species Gorilla gorilla. The sequence continues at coordinate 133,821,494 of NC_073236.2, read as the reverse complement.
AAAAACGATGACCAAAACCATAATGACAAACCCCACTGTGCTTACCTGGTGCCGGCACTGTTCATGGGCTATTTCATACATTCTATTCAATGGGAGAGTGCTAATGTTTCCCTCCATGCTTTCCTTCTGGGAATGGTCAGTCTCAGAAAGGTTAAAGATTATAGCTGCTCTTGCCACAGAGGGGAACATAGATAACTATGTGAGACCTTAGATATGTTATTTGATCCATTATAGTGACAATTTTACTGTACATATCTGTCTTATAACATCACATTGCATTCCTTCAATATACACAATAACAATTATTTTAAAAAGATAGGCGTGCATGGCACATAATAGGTTACATGCACAGTAAATGTTTGCTGTTATGAACACTGAGCACAGTTCACACTGCCATTTTTTTAAAAAAGAAATTCACCAAAGTCTAAGACTTACAAGTAAAAGAGTCAGTGGCTAACCTACTTTTCTGTCAAGTTAGGAGAAATTCCTGGGGCTTCCACATCAATGGGATACCAAGTGTAAAAGAAAGATATAATCTCCTATCTTAGATATTTTTTGTACCTCATCCCTTCAAAGGCTATTTTTGGCTGTTATGTATGTAACAATATCTATGCAGGACATGTTGAAAAACACCAAATTAACCTGAAGTTCTAATCCTTCTGACCGGCAGTATTAGGGCACCAGAGACCAAAAAAATGAATCATGGCATAAATGGCAAAAACATGTATCATTCTGTGGAACACAAACTCCCAGGTTTTCAGAAAGGCTGGAAGGCCAGGCAGGGTTGGAGAAGGATGCCACCTATTTTTTAACTTAACGTCAGCCGTGAATAATCTTGCTCCATATTCTCAATGCCCTGAATTCAGCTTAACTGTTGTTGAGAGCTACACTTTGCCAGATTGTTTTCCCTCCAGAGTTTTGGTCTTAACTTATTTTTAGTTGGACCTTTGTTAACTTTGCTTCCACTGTGATTGCTACAAAAAAGAAACACACACACACACACACACACACACACACACACACACACACACTGCTACCACCAATAGTAATGATACTAGGTTCTGACATAATCCCTATGAATTGCATTTAAATGCATTATCACTTTGATCCCTAAAAAGTTCTGGGAAGAAACTAGACTGATTACAAATACCTCTGTTTTATAGATGAGGAAACAAAGTCAAAGTTAAGTATATTTACTCAAGTCACACAGTGAGTAGCTGCAAAGCTGGCTTTTTTGAATGTGTTGTGTTTGCAAATCACTGTACCCGCCATCTACTTTAGGACATACACCTCTGCTTTGTAATTCTTTATCTAATCATATCATCATGATTTTTCTTGATAGTACTTATTCTTTTCCAGAAATATCTTTTTTTTTTTTTAGTTTCTTATTGTCTTCTTTCTACCTAGAATGTAAGTTCTATGTTGTTAGAGATGGCAGTAGACACTCAATACCTATTTGCTGAGTAAATGCACGACTAATCACCATGATCTTTACTTTATGTTGACTTCCTCTCCTGAAATTATGCCTGCAGTCCTTACCTCACAAGAGTGAAATTCCCCTTCCTTTCAGACTCTTTAGCAAGCCTCCCAGCTGGCTCCCTGGGTCTCCTCTCTGCCCATTTCTCCATTGCATAATGGAAACTATGCTTTCCTCATGCCTACTGTAAGGATCAAGGGAGATTATGCACATGGAAGTGGCTTGACACTAAGTGCAGTATAGACATTTTGAAGAGGAGAGTGACAGTGTCTGAAGGAAACATCTATACACACACAAATATCCATGCACATGCAGACACACACCGTTTTCTTTCACAAATAAACCAGTCAGGCTAAAGCCATACAAAAACATTGGGAAACTCTAATAAAACATAAATATTTAACAAAAAGTCATCCCTGTGTTCCCCCATTGAGTTTAACTTTCTGGATTATTTTATTGAATATTGACCTGTTCCAGAGTAGCCATCATTTTATTCTATTTTCTTTTGCTTCAATCTCTAATTGTTTTATGCATACTTTGTCTTTACAAGATCAGGCTCCAGATGTGATGTTTCCTTGCATGCCCCACATTGCCCTGTGTAGGAATGATCACGAGAAAAATACTCAACAGCTGCTTTCAAGCAGTCCTCTGGGTATCAGAGATATGAACAAATGTGGTAGACTGTTTGCAAACATGACAACACGAATGCCTTCACCCTTGAATCTGGGCTTGATCTATGATTCACCTTGGCCAATAGAGCACTTAAAAGTGATACAGACACTTGAAAAGTATCTGCTATTGGGTCCTGCCTCCTTTTGCTGCATTTGAATCCCTGAGAGCAACTTGGAAGGAAGCTCAGGCTAGTTCATGAAGATGAAGATGAGAGGCCACGGGGACTGGGTTGTTCCTGTTGATATTGTCTAGACCAAGCAGCCTACAAACCCCAACCATGTGAGCAGGGCCAGGCTGAACCACTCAGTCCAGCCCAATTTTTAGCTGTTTGCAGAGATAAAGATAATAATGACTTCCCAACTGACCATGGAAGTGTGGGAAATAACACTTCTCTGCTGTTTTAGTCACTGAGTTTTGGGGAGGTTTGCTAGTTAGCAAAAACTAAATGGTAGAAAGACCAGGGAGCTATTACCAAGAAATGCAGGAGGCATTGAAAAGTTGGGGCATCTATCAATTGATTCTGTCAGGAAGAAGAGAAATTGCGCTTCTATAGATTAATGTAAAAACATTGGTTTCAAGCAGATTTTAATGAAATAAAAATGATCATACTTTTCCATTTTTTGTAGTGGTAAAATATATAAGTATTTTATAAACAATGAAGGTTTACATAATGAAGTCATATTGAAAATCTAGGGTGATTTTAATATTACTAAAACAAGAACAGCTACTACTATGACTACTCCTACAACTACTACATTAATAATAAAAATATCATGTATGTCTATAAGGATACACCATTTACAAAGTACTATCATATATATTATTTTATCTTATAGTTTCACAGTGAATCAGTGAAGTGGGCAGGACAGGTATTGTCTGTTTTATAAGAAGTGGGTGAGGTATTAAAAATAACCATTTTTTTGAAATCTTGATTTGTTTTATGACATCATAAGAAGACCTACACTGGAATCAGAACTTAGTAATTCAATACTTAGATTTGGCCCTTATATGCTGTGTGATATTGGGAGGTTAGATAAGTCTTTCACCATTCTTAAGCCTCAATGGCCTCATAAACAAAATAAGAAACTATGAAAAAAGTCCTCCTAATATTCTCTTTTTATTAATCTGCTCTTTCAACTATGAAGAATTGCTATTGAGATGATCATGATCTCTGATAATTATTGCTGAATGGATTCCAGTTTGGACTCCAGGGCTGAGTTCTCTGGATGTGACTTCCTCACTTTTTAATTCTAAGAACCAAGTAAATGATGTGGTAATTACTTTGCAAGAAAAGTAACTTGTGTGTAGAAAAAACAAATGTGGCGAAACTCAACCATAAAAAATAGAAATGTTCATTGGGGATGAGATGTGAAATTGTGCTCAATGAAGAAATTAAAAATGGACAGTCCAAGAGCATAGTGGGTTGACAATAATATTTCTTAGTATATACAAGTTTTGTGAATGCTTCAACCAAGAACTTCTAAGGTCTGTATTGCACATGTAAACCTCATGCACTGCAAAATTCTTTTAAAGGGTGGCTGTAACTGATGTAATCTTATTGCATTTCCAGGGTCAGAGGTGAGTTTCTGTAGGTTTGGGTGGAACATTGCATTCTGTGGTAACTGGGACCCCAAGAGTTAGAAGAGCAGGACAGAGCATTATTTGAAGGTTAGAAAAATCCAGCAAATACCCCACACACAAGGGTATGCAAGGAAAACTCAGGTCAGCTTCTCAGAAACAAGAACGAGGAGCTGATTAGGTAAATCAAGTCAGAAATAAGTGAGAGTTGAGGAGAGAACTCTGGGTTGCGTCCATCAGTTTTATGCCATATCTAACCTTTATTGGGTCTCGTTGGCTGCATTAAGGACCATTGGAAGGGTACTGGGCACAGTTTCACTTGAAATGAGAATCATACAGGTAGCCCAAACTGAACCTTTGCTGCTCACAGAAATTCACATTTGCCACTAATGCAATACAAGGGGAGGCTGAAAACTAAACAGTATTATTGATAATGACAGAAAGCTTTTAGCCAGTCTCTCCTATGCAATGATGGATATTGTTTATCATATTTTACTTGTTGCTTTTAAACTTTCCTTGTCAGAATGAATCATGGCTATGGGGAAGGAGACCAGATTACAGACAATGTAATTTGTCTCGTAGCAATTGCCCCTCATCAAGAGGCATGAACAGAAGTAAGCAGCAGAAACTGGCAGGTTTTCTGGTGTTGGAAATAATTCTCATTGCCAAAATCTGTCATGGGTGCACCTGGATCCATTAAAAAACAAAAAACAAAAAAGCATGCAATCTGTGATAAGGATGATTTCCTTCCTGCATCAACGGAGTGGTGTTTCGGGTTTGACTCTTGCTATCTGGTAGATGGATAATGGAGATTAATTTACTTATCTCTTAGCTGCATAAATTAGTGTATAGAAAAAACATCTTGCAGCTGCCCAGAATCTGTCATTAAAGATGCCTTAGTTAGTCTCCCCTCTTGGGTAATGAAGTATGTGGAAAGACACATAGCATGATTAGCATATACTGCTTTTCTGTATCTCTCTTTACTCTCAAAAATTCTAGTGCAATGGATAGACAACAAACACGTGTGAACTGTTTAACAGTGATTCAAATTATTGCATTATTTTTTTCTTGCTTTGACTGTAACTAGATCAGGTTTGGCACCTACAGGTAAATTGTGATCACGACAGGTTCAATTTTCTTATTATTCCTGGCAGAAATAAAATAATTTAAGAAAACCTTGAGTAACCAATATTGATATTTTGATAAACACTTGACTTACTAATTATGATTCTGAATGTAAGACTAATTCTTAAAACAAGCAATACTAAAGAAAACAGACACAGTGATTTAGGTCTACGAAATTAACAGAATTAATTACCCACCAGTGGAGAGGGAGGAAGTTCTTTAAGGCACTCATTACGTAGTGCTGGTGGCAAATGTGACACAGTTCTAGTGGTGCAACTTATTTGTGAAATGAATTTTAAAAATGTATAGACTGTTTTGCCAGTTGTGTTACTTCTGTCACATGTTCTTGCTTAACACAAGCTGTTTATCTGTAGTCCTGACGTGTTCATCTGAACAACAGTGTACCCCATCCTCACAAGGAGGGAGTGGATCAGAAGGCAATCCTCCAAGCCCCTGACTGCAAGTTTGCACTGTCCAGTCAGGGTCAGACCTTCAGGACCCTGGGCTTAGTTCACATTTATAAGCCTTGGTTACCTCAACATGAACCCAAAAGCACACCCCTAAATCACAGGGCATTGTGGAGAATAAATGAATTAGTGCATGTAAAGTATAGTATAGTCCCTGGCGCAGGGTGAATCATCAGTAAATGTAAGCTCTTTTGATCACTGTTGTTACGCATGAGTAGTTGTGATGTAATAAGGATTATAAATACTTTTTACTAATAAACAAACAAAAAATAGGTAGAAAGATACAATTTGAACCGGAACCATGGGAATGAATGAGAGGGGGCTGTAATTAGATACAGAGTGCAGAATGAATAGAAAAGTAGGAAGTAGGAGAGAATTCAGGTTGGTGTAAAAATGAGTAGAGAATAGAAGAAGGAGAATAAACGGCATGTATTGAAGAAACTGGGGCCTGCTTAATGGAAAGAATGATTCAGTTTTTGTTTCATTCATTGCCTAGACAGATGGCCACCTATCAGAGTGATCCTCTAAGCCTCTTCCCACTCCTTACTCATTCTTCCCTGCAAAGAAGAACTGAGTTAATCTTAATTGGTTGGCTGATAACAGGTTTGGGTCCTCTTTTCTTAATTGGTGAGAATCACTCTATAAAAGTTTAAGCATTGAAGAGCATAGACTCTTCCTCTAGTTCCTTCTGAGATAGGGGGAGACATTCTTCCTTCATATGGGTGTCTACTCTGCAGATCTAAACCTTCCCACTGAGTTTGCCTATTGGGCAATTCGAAGACCTGAATTTTACTCAGGGGAGGGGCATCAGGCAGGTAGTGCCAGCAAGCCCTTATGGTTATATGTTAACCAAATCTTCCCACCTAGCCTTCATTGGTAATAAATCCTTTCAACTGTCTAACTCCTGTATCTTTCCTTTATTTGGGTGCAAATTGGGCTGTGAGTTGGGATGTTAAACACTAACGAGGCCATATAGAATCCAGGGAAGAATGAGAACAGTGGGGCAGTGTCACTCATGTATGCTGAACTATTCAATAGACTTCACATTGATGGTCTTGTTTTACCCTCACAATAGGCCTATTTATTCACGGGAGAATCCGACACTCTGAGCTCAACTAAGTCATAGAGTTTACAGGCATTAAAACAAGGTTTGAGTCTAGAGGTTTCTGAGCTCAACTCTGCTTTTTCTGCTACACGTCACCTTTAATGTTAAATTAAGAATATTAAACTTGATGTTTATTTTTTCTAATTATAAGCATTTGTGTGTGTGACTATATTTCCAATTTCCAGCTAGATTTAAAACTAAACTCAACATCAGGAAAAGGGATAATAGTATCTGTCTATTCCTTTCCTTAGAAAGCATAGAGTTGTTTATGTACCTGAGCTTCTGCAAATACTCATTTTTAGTATGTTTATAGGTTATAGATGATTATTTTACATATATTTTAGGGATTTCATAAAATCATGTTTTACGAACTCCAAGATTAGTGTCAAAAATAAAACTGAAGCCCAAACTAGGAATCCCAGAATTGAATTTGCACCAGAAACATAAATGAGCTTAGAGGGATCAATCTGGATTTCTGCAACATCAACCTCCTAAAATCTACTCATCATGGGAAGATGTCTAGAAGATCAAACTCTTGTCAAATATAGTAAGTGTTGAGTAAGGGAAGCCAGCATTACTATGTTTAACAACAATGCTGGTCTCTTGCAAACAAGTCTACCATGAAATGCTGTTTGGAAAATTGCTTTTACCACAAATTAGATTTTTATTCTTTCTTTATTTTATCTCCCATTCCAAGGCACTACCATATTGGAGACAAGTATAATAAGTATGAATCATCTGGGCATACAGTAATCACCACGATATGTTGGTGGAGTTTAATGACTGATTAGCTATTTGGCTAAAAAGTCATCCTCTTTCTAAAGATTTGTCTTTTTTTTGTAGAATGTATTTCTGTGTGTTTTCCAAATAATTTCAATTAGCCCAGCTATACAATTTAATCTTATATGAACCTTATGTGATAGATTCTCTAGCCCCCTGCTTATACACCCCCTTGAATTTCGTGTTTATTTCTTGCTGGTATGCATACAGGGACATAAATATTTGCTGTGTCACTACCCTCAAAATACCATCCATGTACCATCTCAGTAGTTCTAAAACTCTACTTGTTCATCACTCTGTATGAATGTATTAGTAAGTTCATTCCTTTTTTAAAAATGAATCAGTATAAATACTCCTGTCACCTGTGGTTTACCAGATACCATTGTTGTATCTGGTTACCTCTCTGGCTTCTAATTCATTTCTTTTTTTTTCATATTACTGCATTTCATAGTATCATCACTCAATAGCGAACCTTGTTATATATGTTGTTGAATCAGTTGTCCCAGTAACTATACTAAGTCTTAAGAACTTACCTTATGTGATCAATGTCGCCAATTTTTTTTTGCCTTAATAAACAGGCTTATTTTAAATTTAGCTGACGTGAAGTAACAAGCATCTATCAGGGAGACATTCTCACTAGTTGGGTTACATAAAACCATAACTATAAAAACAGCAACAAAATAACACACTATTTTTCAGCAAAAGGTAAGAAGTAAAATGTAGAAAATATTTCTAAGTTCAGAGAATGTGCTTTTCCTCCAACCTAAGTTACATCTGCTCCAACACGTCTTTCTCCATGATGGTAGAGGGCTGTATGAAGTGGAAGGACATCAGGGAGTTGCTTCTATACTCGGACTTCTCACTCTTCCTTCTTGACTGCCCAGGAATGGGCTATCACTGGGAAATTTGTCCCTTGAGGATACTTAGAGAGGTCAAATCTTTTTTTTTTTCCTACATAACTTAATCTTATAAAAGCTACAAATACAAAAGTTACAAAGATAAATTTATTTAAGTCAATTCTTCCTTATGTCTCTTCCTCCAATTTTTTCTCTTTATTTTTTCCTCCATCCCTTCCTTCTTCTTTTCTCTATAACAAGAAATGTCAGATATTGTCTTACAGTCATTGTTGTCATTATTACTAGTTCTCAGTCTACTTAGTGGAGAACATCACTCACTTGGAAAAAGTTTCAACAAATAAAATAAAAAATAAATCCACATTTAGCAGTGATCTTCTCAGCTTTCAAAAGTAAAATGACACCTCAATGAGTTTTAAATCAATTTTTCTCTCTATAATATTTGCCCTAATGAAAGTTCATCATGATAAAATAGATTATATTTTTTAGATAATGTAGTTGTGTTCAATTCATCAGACATTAAATTGATGAAAATGGTTGTTCTGACATAATATATATTTCTGATTATATATGAAAATAAAATTTAAAACAAGTTGTTCTAAATATTAAGTCCAAGTAAGTGAGAAAAATCCCATTCATTTCTCAATGTGAATTATCATGAACTGGACTCAAGTATATGAAAATGTGCAATATGATTGAGTTAATATTGCCAATTAGTGGGGAAAGCATGATCTACTCAGTAATTTATAAGACAAATGTTTATCCAAAGAAAATATAACACTTCATATGATTTGAATTTGTGTCCCCCCCGAAATCTCATGTCGAATTGTAATCCCCATTGTTGGAGGAGGGGCCTGTTGGGAGGTGATTAGATTATGTGAGCCTATTTTCCCCCTTTCTATTCTCATGATAGAGAGTTCTCCTGAAATCTGATTGTTAAAAAGTATGTAATACCTCCTGCATCACTCTCTCTTCCTCCTTCTCTGGCTATGTCAGTTGTGCCTGCTTCCCCTTTGCCTTTCAACATAAAAGTTTCCAGAGGCCACCCAGCCATGATTCTTGTATAGCCTGCAAAACTGTGAGCCAATAACCCTTTTCTTTATAAATTACCCAGTCTCAGATAGTTCTTCATAGCAATGTGAGAACAGACTAATACAGAAAATCAGTACCGGAAGTTGAGAATTGCTATAAAGATTCCTGGAAATGTGAAAGCGACTTGGAACTGGGTAATGCTCAGATGTTGGAAGATTTTGGAGGCCTCCAAAGAAGATGAAAGATAAGGCCTGGATGTTAGACATGAAATCAAAAGAGATTATTTTGGAGGTTTAAGATTTAATGACTGCCCTACTGGGCTTCACACTTGCATGGGGCCTGTAACCCCTTTGTTTTGGCTGATTATTCTCTTTTGGAATGGTTATATTTACCCAATTTTTGTACCTTGATTGCATCTTGGAAATATCTAACTTGTTTTCTATTTTACAGACTCATAGGCAGAAGTGACTTGCCTTGTCTCAGATGAGACTTTGGACTTGGATTTTTGAGTTAATGCTGAAATGAGCTAAGACTTGGGGGACTGTTGAGAAGGGATTATGGTATTTCTCAATGTGAGAAGAATATAAGATTTGGGAGGGGTCGGGGCAGAGTGACGTGGTTTAGATTTTTGTCCCCATGAAATCTCATGTCAAATTGTAATCCTCAATGTTGGACAAGGAGCCTGGTGGGAGGTGATTGAATCATGGGGAGTAATTACCACTTTGCTGTTATTATAATAGTGAGTGAGTTCTCATGAGATCTAGTTGTTTAAAAGTGTGGAGAACCTCCCCCTTTGCTCTCTCTTACTCCTTCTCTGGCCATGTAAGATGTTGTTGTTTCCACTTCACCTCCTGCCATGATTGTAAGTTTCCTGGACATGTCCGTAGACATGCTTCCTGTACAGTCTGTGGAACTGAGTCATTTAAAACTACTATTAAAATTATTTTCTTTATAAATTACCCACTCTCAGTGTATTAGTTCATTTTTATACTGCTATAAAGAACTGCCCAAGACTGGCTAATTATAAAGGAAAGAGTTTTAATTGACTCACAGTTCACCATTGCTGGGGAGGCCTCAAAAAACTTACAATCATATAAGAAGGTGAAAGGAAAGCAAGGCACCTTCCTCACTAGGTGGCGGGAAGGAGAAGTTCCAAGTGAAGAGGGAAGAGCCCCTAATAAAACCATCAGATCTCATGAGAGCTCACTCACTATCATGAGACCAGCATGGGGGAACCACCCCCATAATTCAATTCCCTCCATCTGGTCTCTCCCTTGACACATGGGGATTACGAGGAGTATAATTCAAGATGAGATTTGGGTAGGGACACAAAGCCTAACCATATCACTCAAGTAGTTCTTCACAGCAATGTTAAGAATGAACTAACACAACATTGAACCTTTGTTTCATGTTATAATAAAAAATACATTTCAAATACATTAAAAAGCAACATTTAAACTTTTAGAAACAAATATAAGAATACTTTGTAACTTTGGGGAAGGAAAAATTTTCTTAAATAAGAAACATAAAGAAAAAATATTTTAAAAATTGAGAAAAATTAATACATTAAAATTTACCAAGCTTTACATCAAAACTATGTGAAAATAAAAGCTACAAGTGTGAGTAAAGGCTCAATCAAAGGAAAAAATGCATCTACCATAATCAACCTCAGAAATAAAAATTTATGAATTACTTGACAATGAACTGAAAATAAGTGTGCTAAAAATTATTGAGTTACAAGGCAATACATATAGACAATTAACTAAAATCAGAAAAACAGTGCATGAACAAAATAAGAATATCAACAAAAGAGATAGCAACTATAAAAAAATACTAGGCCGGGAACGATGGCTCACACCTGTAATCTCAACACTTTGGGAGGCCGAGGCGGGTGGATCATGAGGTCAGGAGATCAAGACCACCCTGGCTAACACAGTGAAACCCCGTCTCTACTAAAAATACAAAAAATTACCCAGGCATGGTGGCGGGTGCCTGTAGTCCCAGCTATTCGGGGACTGAGGCAGAAGAATGGGTTGAACCCGGGAGGCGGAGCTTGCAGTGAGCCGAGATCGCACCACTGCACTCCAGCCCGGGCGACAGAGCGAGACTCTGTCTCAAAAAAAAAAAAAAAAAAATACTAACAAACCCTGGGGCTGAAGGATACAATAACTAAACTGAAAAAATTACTACATGATTTCAACAGCTGACTTGATCAAGCAGAAGAAAGAATCAGCAAATGTAAAGACATTTGGAATTCTACAGTTACAGGAGAAAAAAAGTAGAACATATTAAAAATAAAAAACTGAGCAATTTATGAGAGAATATTAAACAACAAATATATGCACTATGGGATCCTAGAAGGAGAAGAGAGAAAGAGGTAGAAAACTTTTTTAAAGAAATGAAAAGAGAAAATTTTCCAAACTCAGTGAGAGATATGAACATCCAGGTAAATGAAGCTCAGAGATTCCCAAAAGGTTCAACACAAAGAGGACTTCGCCAAAAAATATTATACTATGTTTGTATATTATACACATATATAATTATGTACATACATGTTATAATTTATATACATGTAATTGTGTACTGTACATATGTATACATACGTACAAACATAATGTATACATATGTTTGTATGTACGTATACATATGTACAAACATAATTATCTGTATGCATATAATGGAGAATTTGAAAGTGCCAAGAGAAAAGCAAGAGAATTTTGAAAGTGGCAAGAGAAAAGCAAGCTTACACACAAAGGTAGCTTCATAAAATAATTAACAGATTTCTAAGCAGAAATCTAGCAGGCCAGGAGTGAGTAGTATATTAAAAGTGCTGAAAGATTAAAAACTAAAACAAAAAACCCCTGTCAACCGAGAACAATTTACCCAGCAGAGCTTTTGCTCAGAAATGAAGGAAGTAAATACATTACCAGACAAGCAAAACTTGAAGGAGTTCATCACCACTAGATGTGCCTCACAAAAAAATCTAAAGGCAGTTCCTCAACTTGAAACAAAAGGAAAATAAACAGCACCATGAAAACATATGAAATTATAAAACTCACTGGTAAAGGTAAATATATTAACAAATAAAAATACTATAATACTCTCATGGTGGTATATAAATCAGTTTTGATTCCCATCCAAAAGTTAAAAGACAGAAGTAATACAAAATAGCCATAATTATAAAAAAGGTATAACTGATTTTTAAAGTGATAAATTTAAATACATATTGGATGATTATAGCATATAGATAAGTGAAATGAATTATACAAATGTCATCAGGACATAAGAAAGTATTGGAACTACTCAGTTACACGGTATCTGCATATCACATAAAGTGGTATAGCATTATTTAAAGATGGACTTAGATTAGTAGAAAATGTATATGTGAACTCTAAGGCAACAACTGAAAACATTTTTGAAAAGAATAATTGTTATGCTAAGAAAGAAGAAAAAATGGAATCATAAATGCTCTACTAAAATCATAGAAGTCAAAAAAGAGGAAACAAGATAAAAAGTATAAGAAAGAGAAAACAGTTATAAAATTGCAGTTATTAATTTAACTATATCAATAATCTCTATAAATGTAAATTGTATAAACTCACCAGTTAAAAGACAGAATAATCAAAGATGGAAACAGGAGCCAACAACAGTTGTCTTCAAGAAACCTATTTTTAATATAAAAACTCATCATAAAAGTAAAAAGCTGGAGAAAGGTATACCATGCTAAAATGAATCAAAAGTAAGCTGGAGTACTTACATTAATTATGCATAAATCAGAATTCAGAACAGGAGAAATGATGAGGAATAAAAAAGGGTTTAAAAATGTTGGGAGATATATTCTCCAAGAAGACCTTACATTTCTTAATGTGTATAAACCTAACAACAGAGTCAAACGACATGAGGTAAAAACTAATACAACTACAAGAAAAATATAGACAAATCCAGTCTTTCAGTTTAAGATTTCAAAATGCTTCTTTCAGTAGTTGACCTGTTAAATAAGAATATAGTTAAACTAAATAGCACTATCAATCAACTTGATATAACTGATGTTTATAAAATACTTCATTCGACAGAATGCACATTTTTCTTAAGTTTGCATAATGCAGTCACCAGAATATACCAAATTCTAGATCATAAAACACACTTTAACATATTTAAAAGCACTGGAGTCATACAAAGTATGTTCTCAGAATAAATATCTTCTCCAAATTAAACTAGAAATCAAAACAGAGAGGTAGCTGGGAAATTCTAAAATATTGGAGATTAGACAGCATATTTATAAATAACACACCAAAGTTTACATTTTTTGAAAAAAAGAAAATAAAAATAAAACATCAAAATTTGTGCGATGCACAAAAGTACCCAGTGTATTTATGTTTTTAAATGTATATATTAGAAAAGAAGAAAAATGTAAAATTATCAAAATACCCTTTTACCTTAGGTAACTAGGATAAAAAAAATTTAAGCCTAAAGTAAACAAAAGAAAAGAAATAAAATTAGAGCATAAATCAACAGTGAACTCGGTGAAATTGTGACGTTGATAACATGAGAACAACAAGAAAATAAATACAACTCAAAAGCCTACTCTCTGAAAAAAATTAATGAAATTGGTTGTTCTATAACTTGGCTAATCAAGAAAAGAAAATGGAAGACACTACTTACCAATATCACAAATGAAAGAGGTGTCATTACTACTGAACATATGGTGTCAAATTATAATAAAAAATACTTTGAACAACTAAACATCAGCAAATTGTATAAGTTAGAAGAAATGGAGTAATTCCGTGACAGATACCAAGCGTCAACATTTATACAAGGAGAAATAGATAATCTGAATAGACCTATATCTCTATTAAAGCAATTGAACTAATAAGTAATAATTTTCCCCTGATGAAAGCACTCAGCCCAGATGGTTTTCCTGGTGAATTCTACCAAATACTTTAAAAAGAATGACACCAATTGTTCACAATGTGTTTCAAAAAACGAAAGCAGATGGAGCATTTTCTAACTCATTTTATGAATCCAACTTTCCCTAATACCAAAACAAAATAAAGATAGTATAAGAAGGGAAAACAGTTCAGAAATACATCTTACGAAAATACTAGGGGGTCCTGGAACCAATCGCTCTAGAGTATTTCTTCAGTGTGTGTCACTTCTTTCTAAAGGAAAGGGTGGGGCAACTTTACAGGTGAGAAGCCTGACAAACACCACCTCAATCAAGTGATCAAACTCAAATATCACTGATGAAAAGTAGTGTTAGTGGTACGTACCCTTGATATGATGTGATAACGATGACACTTTACCTCCATGGTCTTCTGTACAAAAAAAAATCACAACCTAATCATTAAAAATATATTTACATAAGTTCAGCCATTGTGGAAGACAGTGTGGCGATTCCTCAAGGATCTAGAAATAGAAATACCATTTTACCCAGCCATCCCATTACTGGGTATATACCCAAAGGATTATAAATCATGGTGCTATAAAGACACATGCACACATATGTTTCTTGCGGCACTATTCACAATAGCAAAGACTTGGAACCAACCCAAATGACCAACAATGATAGACTGGATTAAGAAAATGTGGCACATATACACCATGGAATACTATGCAGCCATAAAAAAGGATGAGTTCATGTCTTTTGTAGAGACATGGATGAAGCTGGAAACCATTATTCTGAGCAATCTATTGCAAGGACAGAAAACCAAACACTGCATGTTCTCACTCATAGGTGGGAATTGAACAATGAGAATACTTGGACACAGGGTGGGGAACATCACACATGGGGGTCTGTCGTAGGCTAGGGGGAGGGGGGAGGGATAGCATTAGGAGATATACCTAATGTAAACGACGAGATAATGGGTGCAGCACACCAACATGGCACATATATACATATGTAACAAACCTGCACGTTGTGCACATGTACCCTAGAACTTAAAGTATAATTTTAAAAAAAAAGAAGAAAAAATAAATAAATAAATAAATAAATAAATATATTTACATATTAGACAAATCCCAAGCAAGGGACATTCTTCAAAATGCCTATCTAACCCTCCTCGAAATGGTTAGGGTCATCAAAAACAAGAAAATTCTGAGAAACTGACAGAAAAGAGGTGCCTAAGGAGACATGATGATTAAATGTAATATGGTATTCTGTATAGGATAGTGAGACAGAAAAAGGATATTAGGCAAAAATTGAGGGGAACCAATTAAGAATGGATTTTGGTTAATAAATATGTGTCGGTTTTGGTTCATTAAATATAACAAGTGTACCATGATTGATGTGGAGTATAGGGGAAATGTTACAGGGTATATGGAAACTCTGCATTTTTATTGCAATTCTTCTGTGAATCTAAAACTGGTCTAAAACAAAATGTATTTAAAAATAATTTTTAAAAAGGAGAACTGCTGAATATAATGAATTAAGATAGGAAATTTATACAAAGTTACCCTAGTAGATGATTAAAGTACCCTCTTCCCCTATGTGATATTTTAATAAAAGCATTTTTCCAATGGAATATTCATAATAGCAGTCAGCATCTTTCCTGAGAACTTTAACAGATGTGTCTTACTGAGAAGCATTGGAGGCTTTCTGCACCTAATAATGATGCAATATTTCTCATTTTTTTCTGATTTTGCCCAATTCATATGACCCCCAAAATAAAATATTTATTCTTTATGGCTTCCAACTGATAAAATTGCACCTAAACTGCTTTGGATCTTGACTTTTGGAAACTAATTTGTTGCATGATTGCAATAGATTTACGTATTTATTTGATATTAGCATATTTATCAATGTTGTAGCTGATAATTAATCTACTTTTTATTATTTCAGTGTTTTCAATGAACCATATAATTTTTCTTCAGTTAAAATAACTGATAACCTTTCCCTTGACCTTTTATAGTTTTTATGTAAATCTCTTCTTCCTTCATAATAAAGGAAACAATAATACTATTACTTCTGTAATTTACCATGAATTACTTAACTGAAGAATTACCATCAGAAGCACAGTAGAAAGCATGGTGCGTACACTTCACAAAGAGGTGGGTCAAGCCACCATCACACACACTTAGTCATTAATTTTAATAAGCTGAGGGGGTGAAGAGGGCAGCATGAGAAGGATATGTCTACATTTTCCAACAATCATGGGAGGCATGAGGGATTTTTTACTCACACCCCCTCATCCATCTCAGAGGCTCAATCAATATCAGGGGATCCTTCATCATCATTAATTGATTCAAAGAAAAGTCTCTGCTCCTAGTTTATATGACAAAACAGCCAGAGCCTGCATTGCGGAAAGGGTCTTAGCAATGTTATGAATTTTGGGGTTAGAGAAATTGAGAAGTTTAACTAAAAGAATTGGCCTCAGAAGACCCACTCCTACTTAAAAGCATTACCCTGAGGATTACTGCCCTTGTTGGTTGATGTTTAATGTGTCATTTTAGAATCAATGGATGAAATTTGGGCTGGAAGGCACACAGGGCTGCATGTAGGGGAGGGGCAGTGAGGCACAGAGGAGGAATTGCTGGGAGTCAGCACATGTAGCTCGACATTGCATGGCCAGCTCTGTCATTAGGAAGCATCCGCAGGGGTCACAAGTGTGTCACGTGGCGAGATGTCTTAGTTTGATCTGTAGAAGTTGGGGTAATGATACCATATCCGTCAGGATTCTCTAGAGAAACAGAACCAACAAGAGATTTTATATGTAAATGAGATCTATCATAGGGATTGGCTCACATGGAGGCGGAGAAGTCCCATAATCTGCTGTCTGCAAGCTTGCTGGAGAGCCAGGAAATGGATGGTGAATTTAGTTTGAGTCTGAAGGCCTGAGTATAAGGGGGACAGATATTCCAGTCCAGGAGTAGATGAATGGCTCAGCTTATGCAAAGGGAGCAAAGTCACTCTTTCTCTGCCTTTCTGTTCTATTCAGATCCTCAATGGATTAGATGATGCCCACACACATTGGAGAGGGCCACCTGCTTGACTCAGTTCACTAATTACAATACTAACCTCTGCTGGAGGCACCTTCACAGACACACCCAGAAAAACTGTTTTACCTGCTACATGGGCACCCCTTAGCCCAGACAAGTTAACACATCAAATTCACCATCACAAATGCGCATTCTACTTAGGCTATGGAATTGTTGAGATGATAGAATAAGCAGTAAATAAATAAGTGCTTTTCAACGTGCAAAGTGTTGTGCACTATAAAGCCTGAGCTCATTTAGAGAGGTGTGGAGGATGAAGAACAAGCACCTAAGTCAGGAATTCAGTGAGACCACACGTTCCAGGCCTGGCCCCGGTAAAGACTGACTGTGTGATCTTAGCAAGCCAATTATCTGGAAAGAGAGATAGGAAATGAGGTTGGACCAATAAAGGCACTTTGATTTCAGCCATTAACTAGTTTTACCAACATTGCAAAGTCACAGTGGTAAATGTTGGGAATGAAATCTTCAAAACATAGCTTTTAACTATTCTGTGTAAATTGAAGGTGTATCTTTTTACGTAAAGTTATATGTACAAATTTTATTCATTTAATTTTATAGAATTTTGAAAAGCACTTTAATTTCACAGACATTTACTACAGAATACTTACTGTTGGCTAGTAAAGATGACATTAACACCATTGGAGATTTTCTTTGTATTACCTTGAAATAAAATTTTTGGCAAAGGTGTAACAGACTAAAAGGATAACTATAAATCTTCATTATCAAGTTTATGAAAGAGTATTGAGAGAAACTGTAAAATTTAAGATCAAATGAGATTTTTAAAGCATACACAATTATTGCCTGAACATGTATAGCTGGAATAATTATCCTTCTGAAAATTCAGAAAGACACATTAATAAATTTAAAAATAAACCATATTAAAGTATACCTGTGTGTGCATTAGTTCTGTGTTTCTTCCTTGAGCTTCTTTTGTGGATGAGTTAAGTTTATTGAAATTTTAATATTTTACTTGGCCATAAATCCTCATATATTTTCTGTTTTTATTTTTTATACTTAGGTATGTCTAGTGAATCAACATGGTCTAGCTGCTATGGCCAGTAATCCCTAAATTTCACAAGCTCAACAAAAAGAAGTTTTATTTATTTCTCACTTTATATATAGTCCAATGTGGGTTGGGGACAGTGGCTGCTCCATAGTCATCCAGGGACATAGGATTGCTTCCACATCCCCTGGGAGTCAGGCTTCCCCTCAGGATCCACCACACTTGGACTGCATTTGGGGAAAGAGAAAGAGTGGGAGGAAGTATGGGAAGGTTTACCTCCCAGCCTGAAAATGATTGTCTATCTAGAGTAATCATATAATTTGTCATCCAAACTGGGACACTTCTGAGAGCTAAAAGCACAGTGCTCATAATAATGCCGGGAACACAGGCATGAATGAGGACTGCTTTGGACATACTGAAATGCATGTAAAACAATTCTATCTATGTCCTGTCATCATAATGCAGTCTTGTGGCCTCTGAGCTGCAAGAGATAATGGAAAATGTAATGCAACTGTGAGACTAGGAGGAAAACAATATGAGATTTGGCCAATACTGCAATTTCTCTGACTCGTGTATCTTGGTGTATCAGTCTGCTAGTATTTTAGTACCTTCTGAGGCCACAGGATTAGAAAGAAGCCAAGCCCCATGCAGGAAGAAAATAAAGTAACATTTGTTGGGTGTCTACAAGGTGGGCTAAACAATTTTGCAGAGTCACTTAATTCTCAGAAGAAATTTTGGGGTTGTTCTTATCATCATCATCATCATCAATAATTCATTTTTAAGGATGAAAATATTAAAGCTACAAAAGATCATGTATCTTTTAAAGACAACCAGTAAATGGAGGAGCAGAGATTCAAAGCCAGATTCAGCTACATGCAACTCCTGCCCTTTCCATTGTCCTAATATTGTTCAAAGAAATACACAGAAGTACAAAATGGCCTTTGCTCTCCAGGCACTTACAATGTATTTAATAAATGAATAAATACTTTTAGGCCATTGCTTATTAATTCTTGTACTGTTCCTGATGAAGGAGTAGATACGGAGGATCACTAGTAAATTATTACTTTAAGAATCATGGTTACTGTCTTCATAGCGTTTATAGACCGGAGGAGAGTCATTAATCAAATAATCACATGGATAATGTAAAATTTCAACTGTGAGAGCCCACGAAGGAGACGAAAGCATATTCTATGCGAGTTGACAAGATGTGGCTTATTCTATACAGACTTGTAATTTTTCATTTCCTCCCAGTTTTTGTGTTTCTGTCACATAAACAAAATGTATTTTCAGAGCCTGGAGGCAAAGGAGGGATCTTGAATCATAGACAATAGTCAGTTGGCCTGAGATTGCTGTGTATTTTTCAGGAACAACTGACTCTGACACCCGAGAAGAGCAAACACAGATTTTTACTTCCTTCCATGCTCTTGGCAGTGCAGGTTCCTATTCTGGGCCTTTGGGGTCACACTGCAGGTCTAGTTACTATTTTCCAGAAATGCATTCCTAGCTACGTATCTACTAAGCCTAACAGGGAGAAGAAAACATGTAAGCCAACCAGCCAAACAAAAACACAAAACAAAAACACCTTCTCCATAGGACTATGTGATCTGCAAACAAATAAAGGCCTGAAATTGTAAGATGTAAGTCAATTTTTCATTATCAGTATTAGTGTGGAGGAAAGCTACCTAGATAAACTATGTTTTGACCTGCTAGATGTTTTATGCAGGGAATAGAGAAATCACAAGAATACAATTCAGAATATCTATTTCTGGATTACATTTTCCTAAGAAAATTGTCTAGCCTCTCTGGTCCTCAGTTTTCTGATTTGTGGGGAAAAAAAATAATGACTATGAATAGTCTTTATTTACCATGAGGCCATTTCCACAGGCAACTCATTTAATCATCCCCCAAAATCCATATCCAACCACTGTTATGTAGATAAACAAACTGAGGTGCAGAGAGGCTGGGTAATTTTCCTAGAGTTGTAAATTAGAATATGATAATGATAGGCTACAAATTCAATTATATATAAGGTCTATATAGCTATAAAACCATATGTTTCTAATTTTTCTCCAAAAAGAAAATTAACAGTTAAAAAAGTTTATGGTGGCCGGGCATGGTGGCTCACACCTGTAATCCCAGCACTTTGGGAGGCCAAGATGGGCAGATCACGAGGTCAGGAGTTCGAGACCATCCTGGCTAACATGGTGAAACCCTGTCTCTACTAAAAATACAAAAAATTAGCCAGGTGTGGTGGCAGACGCCTGTAGTCCCAGCTACTCGGGAGGCTGAAGCAGGAGAATGGCATGAACCTGGAAGGCGGAGCTGGCAGTGAGCCGAGATAGCGCCACTGCGCTCCAGCCTGGACAACAGAGCGAGACTCCATCTCAAAAAAATAAAAAAAAGTTTATGGTATAAATTTGTGATATGTACCTATATAAATATATGTAAATAACATTTACTTTCAC
This sequence comes from Gorilla gorilla gorilla, assembly GCF_029281585.2. Lineage (NCBI taxonomy): Eukaryota > Metazoa > Chordata > Mammalia > Primates > Hominidae > Gorilla > Gorilla gorilla. The sequence continues at coordinate 133,800,944 of NC_073236.2, read as the reverse complement.
AGATTTTTAGAAAGTTTGTGGAAACATGAAGTATGTTTCTTACTCATATACACAGCTTCAAATATATTTTCTCACGTATCAAAATAAGAAATCCAGCTCAGTTGCCAAGGTTCATGGCTATAATCCCTGTGCTTTCGGAGGTTGAGGCAAAAGGATCGCTGGAAGCAAGGAGTTTGAGACCAGCTTGGGTAACATCGTGAGACCTTGTCTCTACAAAAAAAAAGAAAAGTTAAGCTCACAGAAGTAGAGGGTAATATGGTGGTCACCAGGGGTTGTGGGCAGGGCAGGGATTAGGAGATCTATGTTAAAGTACACAAAATTTAAGTTAGGTAAAAAGAATAAGTTCTAGAAACCTATTGTACAACACAGGGCTGTAGTTAATACAATATATTCTATACTTGAAAATTGCTAAAGGAGTATATTTTCAGTGTTTTCATCACAAAAAGTAAGTATATAGAGTAAGACTGATATCAGTTAGCTTGATTTAGCCATTCTACAATGTGCACATGTATCAAAACCACCTGATGTGCATGATAAATGTATACATTTTTGTCAATTAAAAATAAATAATAGTAATAAAATATAAGCATATTGGAGAGTATGCTGACGATGGCATCCTGCTGGTAGAAGTCTAAACTAGAAAAATTGTTGTAGGAGTAATTTAGGATTTTATGTTCAAAGTCTTAAATATTGATATTTTTGGAGATATCAGAAAAAAAATATTTCAGTTAAAGAATAATAATTTTAAAAATTATCTTTCACCAAAGGGTGCAATAGTACACAGTCTCTGAATACAATGTTCATTAACAATTTGTAAACTAGGAATTGTTCACAATATAATGCCATATGAAAAATGCATGGCACAAAAATGATACATTCACCATGCGATAACCGTCAGATATATGTTAATATGACAAGAGACAGATAGAGACTAGATGTAACTATAAAAATGTTAACAGTAGTTTTCTTCTGATGATAAAATGTAAAGTTTTCTTTTTTAAAATAGTTCGGAGTGTCAAAAATTTCTATTATTTATTTTTACAATGAGAAAAAATAAGCTAAATTTATAATGAGATAAAATAGAATATAATCATTTTAATACGTATTAGATTAAAACGTGCTCATAAACCTTAATGGTTTCAAGTAGCATCTTGAGTTGTTATTCCATCCACCCTCATCTTTCCACTGTGCCTTCAATAGGCCAACGCTCTGGCTCTGACAACATCCACGTCAGGAGCAGCTATGCAACAGTCAGAAGCCCAGGAACCACGATTCATATCTGAGCCAATAAGTGTGGACGATTAGGGGGCTTCCTTTATTTTATTACCTTCTGCTCAGATTCTGGTGTATTTCCCACTGGGGATTACCGTGGATAAAGGACCTTAGTTCTTGTTTTCCAAGTATTTGTGTGAACATTCTCTGAACTTGACCTGTCTGGCTGTCCGGGAGCCTGCCAGGAGAGCCCAGGGCCTTCAGTGCTGCTCTGCGGGGCTCAGCTGCCTGGTACACAGACTGCTCTGCTCTTCTTTGCTCAGGGCTGGGCCTGGCAAGGACCTCACAGAGACAGGGTAGTCAGGAGAGACCTGTTCTCCTGGGCCCACTGATTCCTTCCCAGGGAAACAGGAAGTTTTTCTCGTTCCCTCTTGCAGCTGACCAGCGTTGCCCTGGGCGAGGGAGAGATGCCTCTGCCAATATCTATTTGTATTTTTGACCCCAACTAATCACAAAACTGCTTTTGTTTTGAACAGCTACAATGATGGCAAATAACTTCATTTCCTACCCTTTTCTATATTTATACACACAGACACAGACACGCAGACACACAGACACACACACAGACACACACACACACGCACACACATCTATCCCATCAGTTTAAATACTATTTTAACAAGGGACAGAAGATGGGAAGTAGACTGGGGAGATGTTGGTCAAAGGATACAGAATTTCAGTTACACAAGAGAAATAATTTCAAGAGTTTCATTGTACAACATGGTGACTATAGTTAATAATAGTGTGTCGTATACATGAAAATTGCTGAGAGTCGATTTTGTGTTCTTACCACAAAAAGCATGTGAGGTAATGAATATGTTAATGAGCTTGATTTAGCCATTCAACAATGTATGCATATATCAAAACATCATGTATACCACAAATATAAACAATTTGTACTTGTCAATTACAAATTAGTAAATAAAACAATACTATTTCAGAAAAAAACAGCCAAAATATCTGATAATATAAGCACACCCCGCATGTGTACACATGGCTTTGTGTGTGGAGTATGTCCAATTTCAATAATGTTACTTTGAGGTTAGTAGCAGAAAGAGAGGAGGAAGGCAAATCCACAGACAAATAGAAAATTCTTACCATATCCTTAAGATTTCTTTGTAGTAGTCAAAATCCAAGGATAAAAAGAGGATAAAGAATTCTGCCTGGCTGAGGGATTCTGTCTTATTTTCAATATGCTTAATGGACCATGCAGGTATAGTCTGAAAGATGTCATTGCAAAGGAACATGTGACCAGTGAAAGGGCCTTGGCCTTTTTTTTGCCATTGCTATTAGAGCCAAAATCTACCACTGCTAGGCATTATCATTGGCTTCCTCAACCATGGAGCATTCCTGATCCATTGCAACTCTAAGTCTCATTAAATGCACATAGCATAAACCCGCTGACCTCTGTAACAGGGAAATGGCTAAAAAGAAGAACCAGTATTGGAAGTCCCTCTATTTCTAATACTATTAATTTAATGCATTCACCAGAGAAAACAATCAATAAATTGAAGTGTATCAGAAGTAGTGAAGTGTAACTAGAACAGATTCCATATTTGATTACTGGTGGCAAAGTGTAGAGTTTCATGAGTGTCTGTGAGCCAAATCCTTCTGCAGAAGTTTCCCTTTGCATGTGCCTTTTTGTGTCACATTTAAAAACACCAGGGCTTGTGGACAATGTATATCAGCTTCATATCTGTATTGATTATTTTATTCTTTCTGAATTGAATGTGAATATAAATAAAACCTTGACCTTCGTATTAAGAGCACCACCAAAAGCTTCCTTTGTTTGCAAAAGATATCACTAGGCTCCTCTATAAGAAGCTCCAGTGTGAGTGGAACATTAACAAAGCTCAACATTTTCTGTAGAAATTCAGAAAAACCTTTCATTTTTCTTTCTTTAAATATAAACTCTATATAACTTCTGTCAAAAGCAAAGAAAAGCCCAGTGGGTACCTGAGCTGTGGCAATATTTCCCCAGCCGAGAATATGAATGTGCATTCATAAGCAGGATGCCCTGTGACGGAGGGGGAGGGACAGGATGCCCTGTGACGGAGGGGGAGGGAAGGGTCTGGATAGAAAATCAGAGACTCATTCTGGCCACATCAAAGGCAATGCCAGAATTTTGACATTAAGTTTTTAAAAATATTTATTTTATATTTTATTTTATGCGTAAGAACCTAGAATTTGACATTCATTTTGGAATGAAATCGTTGTGCAGATTGAAATAAAGAAAGGGAGAGAGAATAGAGAAAAAGAAAGAAGGATAGAGGGAGAGAGAGATTGAAAATTAAGGTCAGAAAAGCAAAGAGCAGTGGAAATGTTTAACCAAGTATTTTATAGACTCTCGCATGTATTCAAATACAAATACACAAACTGGGCTCATCTGTTGAGATCTAAAGCAAATTATGAATGGATGGTTAAAAAAATGCTTTTCTTTGTCTTGGCAAAACTTTGTTTTTAAGTTTTCAGGAAAATCTACATTACATTTAAAACAAAAACAAACAAAACCCCTCATAGTAATATCATCCAGTGGTAATGACACCAGTATTGTAAGCCAGGAAGCCTCTGCTAAACCCTGGGTTTGTATTTAGTTATGCAAATATTTGTCAACACCTTAATGGTGCTTCCAGTTTCTCATCAGAAAATGGGCAAAGAAGGACACAGTGAGAAGACGGCCACTTACAAACCAGGAACCAGACCCTTGCCAACACCTAATCTGCCCTTGGACTTCTCAGCCTCCAGAACCATGAGAAATAAATGGCTGTTGTTTATACGCTACCCAGTCTATGGTTGTCTGTTACAGCAGCCCAAACTGACTAAGACAATAGCTAATGATGCTGACAAACGGACAAGACAGATAGATAAAATTCTCCTTCAGGGAGCCAAAAAAAGCTGAATCTGTCAGCAGTCAAGCAACAGAAGGAAGCAGAGCACTAATATTACAATATTTAAACATTTTGACTTCGCTCAGCCTGAAGCCAGATAAACACCCTGGACTTTTCAGTTTCACAAAATCTCTTTGTTGACCTATGAGTTAGAGGAAGAAATGAGGTGAGAAGGCACCACATATCATTCTTAGGTCCAAACCAGCTTGGTAAATCCTAGAACAGACTAACTTTAAAATGATTATTGGACTAGAAAGACTGATTCATTTCAAGATACATTAATTTAGCACCCACTGTGTACTATGTACTTATCATTAGGACATAATCTCAGCTCTGGACAGCCATTCATCTTCAATGGACATTCACAAGTGAAGTGTAAATAATTCAGCAAGGCCTAGGTGAAATGCCTGATGTAAAGATCCATCTATATATTCAAATTTTACAAAAGTGTGTTTCCCTTTTATCAACTTGCAGTTTTCCTCACAAAGCTATATTTCATAGCTGCCTAACTGTATACTGCATTCTGACACCCTTTTCAACAAATGGTGCTGCGATAACTGGCTAGCCACATGTAAGAAAATAAAACTGAATCCTCATCTCTCACCTTATGCAAAAATCAACTCAAGATGGATTAAGGACTTAAACCTAAGACCTGAAATTATAAAAATTCTAGAAGATAACATTGGAAAAACCCTTCTAGACATTGGCTTAGGCAAGGATTTCATGACCAAAAATCCAAAAGCAATTGCAATAAAAACAAAGATAAATAGCTAAGACCTAATTAAACTGAAGGGCTTTTGCATGGCAAAAGGAACAGTCAGCAGAGTAAACAGAATTCACAGAGTGGGAGAAAATCTTCACAATCTATACATCTGACAAATGAATAATATCCAGAATCTACAAAGAACTCAATCAAATCAGTAAGAAAAAGACAATCAGTCCCATCAAAAAGTGGACTAAGGACATGAATAGGCAATTCTCAAAAAAAGATAAACAATTGGCTAACAAACATACGTAGAAATGCTTAACATCACTAATGATCAGGGAAATGCAAATCAAAACCACAATGCAATACCACCTTGCTCCTGTAAGAATGACCATAATCAAAGAATCAAAAAACAGTAGATTTTGGCATGGATGTGGTGATTAGGGAACACTTCTACACTGGTGATGGGAATGTAAACTAGTACAGCTACTGTGTAAAACAGCGTGGAGATTCCTTAAAGAACTGAAAGTAGAACTACCATTTGATCCAGCAATCCCACTACTGGGTATGTACCCAGAGGAAAAGAAGTCATTATTCAAAAAATATAGTGGAACATGCCTGGTTATAGCTGCACAATTCACAGTTGCAAAATAGTGGAACCAACTGAAAAGTCCACCAATCAATGAGTGGATAAAGAAACTCTGGTGTGTATATATATATAGGATGGAATACTACTCAGCCATACAAATGAATGAATTAACAGTATTTGCAATGACCTGGATGAGATTAGAGACTATTATTCAAAATGAACTAACTCAGGAATGGAAAACTAAACATTGTATGTTCTCACTGATATGTGGGAGCTACGAGGGTGCAAAGGCATAAGAATGATACAGTGGACTTTGGGGACTTGGGAGGAAGGGTTGGAGCAGGGCGAGGAATAAAAGACAACAAATGTGGTGCAGTGTATACTGCTCAGGTAATGGGTGCACCAGGTTCTCACATATCTCCACTAAAGAACTTATGTAACCAAATACCATCTGTACCCCAATAACTTATGGAAAAATAAAATTAAAAAACAAAGACACTGGAAGATAAAAAAGAAAATGGGCTAGGGATAGCTCAGATTAAATGAAGTAGTACAAGGAAAGCATTGAGAATAGTACCTGACTCAAAGTCAGTGCTCAGTAAATACTAAGTGTTATTATTACTGCTCAACTACCAGAAAAAGTCCAAAACTTCCATGAAACCTCATGGGATCACTGGAAATATGGAGGTGTGGGGGCTGAGTGAGAATTCTAAGATACAGAAGACTATGATTGCATATCAAATACATACATACTTAAGATATTCAAGTACACTTTATAACCTGGTTTGATGAATAATGTATTACCAAATGAACTAATTTAAGAAACACTTAAATGAAATGTATGTAAATGAACGTTCCCAAAATTTTGCAAAATGTCTTTTCAAGCCACTAGTGATTTTTTCTTAGTCCTCCATTTGGTCATAAATTTGCTTGTGCATGTAATGAGAATAGTTTAAAAAGGTAGTCTAAACATTGTCTCAAGTTCCAAAGGACTAAATACTTTATAAATTCACCTTTTATTCTGCGTTAACTGCTGGTTAAATAATGTAAAATTCTGGCTGAAGGTTATAGTCAGTAGGTAAGAGTTAATAGGAAAAAAAAAAGAAGTCCCAGGGTCATTAAAAATTATGCTTAGGGGTAAAAGTGTTTAAAAAGATACTTCAGAGTTTAGATATTCGTGGGCTCCCCCTTCCACTTTTACTCCCTCTTTCCACCTTTCCCCCTCCCTTTCTCCTCTCCTTCCACTTTCTCCAAAGTATAAATCAGTTGCTGATATGGTTTGGCTCTGTCCCCACCCAAATCTCATCTTGAATTGTAGTTCCCTTAATCCCCATGTGCTGTGGGAGGAGGGACCCAGGGGGAGGTAACTGAATCATGGGAAAGGTTACCCTCATGCTGCTTATACTGTTCTCGTCGTAGTGAGTAAGTTCTCATGAGATCTGACGGTTTTATAAGGGGCTTCCCCCTTTGCTCAGCTCTCATTCTTCTTTTTCCTGCCTCCCTGTGAAGAAGGATTGTTTGTTTCCCCTTCCACCATGATTGTAATTTTCCTGAGGCCTTCCCAGCCATGCTGAATTGTGAGTCAATTAAACCTCTTTCCTTTATAAATTACCTAGTCTCAGGTATGTCTTTATTAACAGCGTGAGAATAGACTAATACAGTTGCTAAGTGCTTTGGAAGCACTGCAAGGAACTACGGCTGGTAGAAAAGGCTTCACAAAGGAGGTGGCATCTGACCAGGGTTAATAATACATGACTACATTATTTTTCTACTTTAATATAAATCCTATTGTAATATATACTTTTTAGATGGCCACTAAGAAAAAGTATGTTTCTCCAATTAAATGCTAACACAGTGTCAACTTTAAAACACATTGGAAATCTGGGGAGACCTTACCTGTTCAGATTCTCAAGGACAAGTTTTTTAGAGGAGACAGCTGCACAGAAGCAGAATCCCAAAAGCCTACAGAAGGTCCCCTCAAACCATCAGCTGAGCATAGATCAGCAAATGTATGTGAGGATACCAATCGAGGCAAAGGAATGAAGCACCAAAAGCATGAAGTTAACAGTTTCCGGTGCTTACACACAGCCAGAGACAACGCCTGTTCCCACCAGCCAGGCAGGAAGTCTCAAGATTCATAGTGCATTGGGTCAAGGACACGGAAGGTCATGCTTCAATAGGGAGGAATAATTGCTCTCCTCAGGGTGGTGCTCTGTTCTCATGTAACAAATCATAAAAGTATACCCATCCCAAAATTCATATTAAAGAGAAAAGGAATCAGAATTTTTAAAGACAAGAACTAAGTTAGTGGACTATACCAGATTCAAGAATTATAAAGCTAGAGTAATCAAAGCAGTGTACAATTGGAGAAAAAAAACCACATACATCAATGGCAAAGAAAATAGTTCAGAAATTGATCCACATGTACACTGACAACTTATTTTTGACAAGGTTGCAAAGTCAAATCCATGGAGAACACATAGACTTTTAGACAAATAGTGGCGAGCAATTGCACATTACATGTAAAAAAATAAAATGAAAGCACACTCGTTATATGCCCAGATCACTCCATAATTAAAATTAAACCAAAATATATCATAGATTCACATGTAAATCCTAAAACTACAAAACTTCTTGAAAAAAACATAGACTTCCAGTTAGACAAGAATTTTTAGACAAGAATTTAGATATGACACAAAAAGCATAATAGATAGAAGAATACATTAAAAAACTTCTGCTCTTTGAAAGATGCTATTAAGAGACTAAAAAGACATCACAAACAGGGAGAAACTGTTGCAAAACATATCTGATCTAGGTCTTGTATCTCTAATATATAAAAAACTCTCAAAAATCAGCAATAAAAAATAACAAATTTAAAAATCATCAGAAATGGCTGGGCACAGTGGCTCATGCCTATAATCCCAGAACTTTGGAAGGTTGGAAGGCCGAGGTGGGTGGAACACTTGAGGTCGGGAGTTTGAGACCAGCCTGGTCAACAGCGTGAAACTCTGAGTCTACTAAAAATACAAAAATGAGCTGGGCGTGTTGGCGTGTGCCTATAATTTCAACTACTCAGGAGGCTGAGGCACGAGAATTGCTTGAACCCCAGAGGCAGTGGTTGCAGTGAGCCAAGATCAGGCCACTGCACTCCAGCCTGGATGACAGAGTGAGGCTCTGTCTCAAAAAAAAAAAAAAAATACACACACACACACACACACACACACACACACACACACAGATTAATTAATTAAAAAAGTCAAAAATATTTGTACAGGCATTTTGCCAAAGAAGGTATCCTGATGGCAAATAAGTATATTAAAAGATGCTCAATGTTATTAGTCATTAGAAAAACTTAAATTAAAAGTTTAAGAGGTGTCATGACATTAATTCTCACTCCATTTATTCATGTACTTTTCAGTTTCTCACAATGATATTTTCCATTTTTTTAGTGTTGAAGTCCTAGACTTTTGCTAAACTTATTCCCAAGTACTTTACGATTTTTATTAATTTTATTTTAAATTATTTGACACTAGCCTATATAAGTTATAGAAATCTTGCAATGGTATAGGTTTATGCTATAGTTTGGATATGATTTGTTAGTTCCCACCCAAAAACATGTTGAAGTTTTGTCCCCAGTGTGGCTGGGAGGTGGGGCCTGTTGGGAGGTGCTTGGGTCACGGAGGTGGATCTCTTATTAATGGCTTGGTGCCATTCTCAGGGAGTGAGTAAGTTCTTGCCCTGAAGACGTGTTCCTGTGGGAATGCACTAGCTCCTGAGAGTGTTATTAGAAAACCAGGATGACCTTTGAATTTTTTCTCTTCACTTGGGTTTGCTTCCCCTTTCCACCTAGCATGTGTCCTTCACCGGAAGCCAATGGTGCCATGCTTCTTCTACTTCCTATGCTACAGGATTGTGAACTAAACAAGTCTCTTTTAAAAATATTGCCCAACCTCAGGTGTTCTGTTATAACAACACTAAATGAACTAAGACAATTCACTCCTTTCTTTACTCGAGTTTGTGTAGGCATATCTTACATAGACACACATAATAAACTCTACAACACAAAGCAACGATTTTGTATTTAAATAGTCATGTCTTTTTATACAAATTTATTGAATTCTAATTATATCGAAAGCAGGCAATTTGGTGAGTTTTACCACATATATACATACATGTGAATCTACCAACACAATCAAGATTCTGAACATTTATGTAGTACCTAAACCGCTCCTTTTGGCCTCTTTGCAATCCACGTGTTCTTCCAGGCCTAACTTCTGGAAAATAGATGCCTGACTGCATCTATTTTTCTTCACTATAGATAGTTTCTGTTTTGTTTGAATGTTGAATAAATGAAATTATACAGTGTTAATCCACATCTTCCAGGTCCAACTTCAGGAAAACACTGCATCTATTTTTTGTCACTATAGATAGTTTGTATTTTTTTTGAATATCTAATAGATGGAATTGTACAGTGTTTATTCTTTGCAGTTATGGTTATTTTACTTAGAATAATAATTTGAAGACTTGTCCTTGTACTTAGGTGTATCATTAGTTTCGCTTTTTCCCCTTAGTAGCATTTAATGTACTATATGTGTGTCTTTACTATCACTTATTTATGCATTTTCCTGTTAGGAATGTTTGGCTTATTTCAGTGTTTGGCAAATGCAAACAAAGTTGTTTGCACAACTGTGAACAGACTTTGTGGAGACATATGTTTTCCATTTTTTTGGAGGGGGTGAATGGCTAAGTTATATATGTTAGTCATTATGTTTAACTTTTTAAGAAACTGGTAAACTCTTGCTTAAATAACCATAGAAATTTTTAGGCCAAACTTTTTGTTATTGAGTGGTCAGTTTTCAGTATAACTGAAATATAATGTTTATTTTTAATGTTGTTATTTCTTTGCAGATAATCTATATTTCAAACCAGCATATTCCAATAACATTTTTTGGCCTGAACATCCTACAATATCACTACAATGTGTACAGATGTTTATTTTATTTTATTCATCTTTTTTGGAATATGTTGGTTTTCTTAACTCTGAAGATTGGTTTCTTCCATCAATTTTTGAAATAATCAGCCATTTGCTATTTGAGTATTTATTTTATCTTATTATATTATTTCCCTTTGGTATTCTAACTAGGTTTGATTTGTGTTTTCCCATTTTAATCTCAATGATGTCACTTAATCCTTTTCTTTTTTTGTTGTTTCTCTCAATTCAATGTTTTATTTATTTGGATCTATAACTTCTTCAGAACTATCATCCTATTTACTAATTCTCTTTTCAGCTGGGTCTTATCTTGTTTAATCTTTCTATTGCATCTTTAATGCTTAATATTACATATATTTTCAGATAGAATTTGGTTAAATTTTTGGAAACTTTAGAGAAATTCCTGATAATTTCTTATGCTTTTATCAAATTTTCAAAGCATTATTTTATTTTCTTGCCCAAATTTATGTACTTATTCTATGTTCTATAGCCAATTATTCTGGTATCTATCATTTTTGTGGCTCTAATTGTTATTATTTCCTTTCTGATATTTTCTCTTTCTGCATTTATTTGGAGTTTCTTGGTTATGAGTCCATGTTCTTTGAAATTTTATCTGAACTGTGTTAAGTGTGCTTCTCGGGAGAGGGTTTGTGTTCACTCCATCAGGTGACTTGCGGCTCCATGTCTTACTTTGTTTCACATCTCCTATTTCTGATCATTAAAAGCTACAGTAGCATCAGGTCAGAAGGGATGGGCAAAAAACTCTGAGGCAAATGTCAGATCTAGGAATTCCTAATGGCCTAAAGTTTTATGTCATAGTGTATCTCCCCTCTTCCTGCCAAATATATTTACTTTTCAGCAAGTATGGTGTATTAGTCAGGGTTCTCTTAGAGGGACAGACTAATATATATATATATATCCTATTAGTCTGTCCCTCTAAGAGAACCCTGACTACTAATACACTATCTATAGGATACCTATAGGAGATATATATATATATATATATATATATATGTATATATACTATTAGTTCTGTCCCTCTAAGAGAACCCTGACTAATACTCTATACTTGCTGAAAAGTAAATACTTTTGGCAGGAGGAGGGGGGATACACAATGACATATATATATATATATATATCCTATTATAATACATATATCCTATTATATATATGAGGAGTTTAATTAAGATAAAACCTAAGAGATATATATATATATATATATATATATGAGGAGTTTAATTAAGTATTAACTCACGTGATCACAAGGTCTCACAATAGGCTGTCTGTAAGCTGAGGAGCAAGGAGAGCCAGTCCAAGTCCCAAAACCAAAGAACTTGGAGTCTGATGTTCAAAGGCAGGAAGAATTCAGCACAGGAGAAAGACATAGGCTGGGAGGCTAGGCCTATCTCATTGCTTCACGTTTTTCTGCCTGCTTTATATTCACTGGTGGCTGATTAGATGGTGGCAACCCAGATTAAGGGTGGGTCTGCCTTCCCCAGCCCAGTGACACTAATGTTACTCTCCTTTGGCAACACCCTCACAGACACACCAAAGATCAATATTGCATCCTCCAATCCAATCAAGTTGACAATCAGTATTAACCCTCACATATGGCCATGTGTAAAACATAAATACAAATTTTTAATGCACCAATGGTTTTTTAACCATGTATTCCATTTTGTTACCAGAGAATAAATTTCTCATTTATTAAGTCAATATATTATTGAATAGACATCTCTTAGGTGTCTACAATAAGAAATGAATAAGGGAATTCTAATGCCCCAGGCCTCCTGGTAACACCTTCTAGACAAGGGGAGGCATATTATTTGGCCAGCGTAAAACTAACATAGAAGAGTATATACTTATATACATATACTATGACATATATACATTATATGAGCCACTTAAGAGAAGTTGGTGAAAGCTTACAGACGTCCAATCAAAAAATCTTAATGGAGGGCTCTTCTGGAAGAGCTCAGTAGAGGGATGGAGAGTAAGAAAGCAGCATATGGTAGGGAGAATAACTGACTTCAGGGTTAGGAGATCTGCTGTGTGGCCCTGCCCAACTTTCGTGTTACTCTACGACCTTGGAAATAACATTTCCTTCTCTGGTTCTCAGTTTCTCCTCTATAGAAAGTGTTGAACAAGCTTGTCTTCAAGGTCCCTTTTCCTTCCAATATTTTATGGTATTAAGAAAGATAATCCTGTAAAATAGACTTGCATGTGACTCTCATGCTACTTCCATTTATTATTAGTTATGGAAACTTTGAAATTTTTCTTCCAGAAAGGAAGCTAATCTTACATTGGTAAAGTGGTGCTTAGTGAGATTAAATTAAGGTTAAACCACTGGCTTACACCAGCAGAAAAAGAATCAGACTCAGAGAGAATGCCACACACTCCTACTCTAATTCATTCCAGCTTTGCCTGGAATTGAAGAAGAAAGGGCCAGGCCAAGAATTGAGAAGGTGATCTAAGGCCTGCAAAAGCACCAGCCAACTTGTTACAGATAAGCAGACTAAAAATGTGCAGAAACAAAATATGTCATGGTTTCTAAGCCACTCTCATCTCACATCCATTGTCACAGATGGAAACAAGGTACTTCTCAGGATGTCTACAACTTCAGTAAAGAAGTGATCATGCACCCGTCTTTTACTGGATATGCTAAGAAATCAATAGCATGGGGTGTTTCCACACTATTTAGAACGAGAATTTAATGTTTTCTTATCTGTCATATGTAAAAATTGGACTACTTTAGATAAATTATAAAGTTTACTTATGTTTTAATGTAGAGTTCAATCTGTGTTGATACAAGACCTAAGGTTTAGTGATTGCTCAGGACCATACAGCCCTTCAGTGGCAGAAACTGGATTTGAATCCAGATCTGTTCATACTTCATGTAGTATAAATGTGAAATATCTGAGAATTCTTCAATTATAGGCCCACATGGTTGTGTATGTGATCAACTGACATTCAAAATTATCAGAACACAATTAGGTCACAAAAATCTTGGCCACTTTTTGCCCAATTTTAAATATGTTATTTCACTCCCACTAAGCTATTGGTGCTACAGTTTGCTTAATCAAGTTGCTAGGAGCTTACAGTCATGCACAGAACATGCACAAACATACTAATGGTCTTAGAAATTCAGTCTTTTTGCTTTTAAATGATTTTGCTCTTAGATGATCATTTTTACAAAACAGAAGTAAGCAAAGTAGAAAACAAACTAGTAAGAAAAATGTAAGTCACGGATTTGTAGTCAGAAAAATCTTTTTTGTATTGCCAGTTCAGTGATCTGGAAAAATTGTTTACTTTCTATGGGACTCCTTATTTGTGGAACATAGACAATGAGAGCAATAGTTTTAGCTAACACTAGTGCAGGGGCCAAGTATAGCACCAGAAAAAATCTGAGATACTCACTAAAGTTAGTTGCCAGCTACTACTTTTTGCTGCAATAACTCTTCACAACACAAAACACAAAATGTAGTGGCTTAACACAATAGGCAGTTATTTAGCTCAGCAGTCTTCAAGTCAAAGACCTAGGCTGGGCTCAGCTGGGTGGTTCTCCTGGTCTTGGCTAGGCTTAACCACATGTCTGGCAGTCTGCTGAGTGTTGACTGATCTAGTATGGCCACTCTGGATGGCTGAGAAGCTTTAACTCTGTTCCACATGTCTCTCATCTCTAGAGGGTGAGCTCAAGCTTGTTCCACTATAGAAAGCATGTAGAAAGGCAAAGGTCTTGAGGCACATGATCACTTCCACTGCATTCTATTGGCCAAAGCTGGTCATATGACCATCAGAAGTCAAGGGGTAAGAAAGAAAATTTACTTATTTACTCAGAAGAACCACAAAGGGAAATAGCTCAGAGAATGGAAAAAGGGAGAAATAATGGATTGAGACCAATAACACAATGAATCTACCTCTCTTCCCCTTTCTCTGTGTTTCCTGTGACTTAGTGTTGACAAAACAGTACTGTTCACTTTAATCATCCAGATGCACCAGCCATTTTGATCTGCCCATTACCCTAGTTTTCTACAAGTTTGGATGCACCTTAGGGAAAGTAATTTTTACTGTAACATTTTTAGAATTAAAGCTTTCCAAAAATTTGTGTATGGTAAGAAAGTAGAGAAAAAAAGGCAATCATCAGAATTTACCAAGGCTCTAAATTGCATATGTTATGTATTCATTTCAGAAAATCCAAATAGTTCCTTCAGTCTTCGATGGTCTAGTGACCTCTTCCAATGATTTTTTATAAGCATCATGTGTTATGACTCATTAGGTAGTTTAGAGATGGCAATTGCACATTCCTGTCCAGCGCCAGGCTACTTCTTGGCTATCGTGGCTCTCTTAGTTTGTTTTCCTGGCCTGTTGACAGTTCCCACTCCTCTGACTGAAGCAGGGTCTTCATAAGCCTTTCTTTATAGTAACCCCCTTTTAAAACATGTGACTTTTTTTGTTGGGTTTTTTTTTTTTTTTTTTTTTTTTTGCCTAATCAATTCACCTTAGATCTATGGTTGTAATTCCTGCCCCAGTTTTCCTCCCATCTGCTCCTATTTAATAGGATCCCAGCCTTTTACTCTCACTCATCCCATTGTGCTTTCAACCCAGACACACTGTCCTCAGTTAATGCGTATTGAATGTGAAGGTTTGCACTGCCTGGGACACTTAGGAAGTGAAGTTTGCCCAGAAGACCTTCCCATTCTCCAACGTCACAGTATTTTTCTCTTCCTCCACACCCAGTTCTATTTACCCACATGGTTTCATATATTTATTCCTGTACTCAGCCTTTTATTCATTCTTTCAATCCTGTTTTCCCAAATATCACTTTAGCTTTAGGACATTTGCCTTGTAGAACAGGAGAAGACATAGGAGGGGATTTAGGGCAACCTTGAATGGCAGAGCCTGGACTCGTGGTATTTCTATTCCTAGAGACCTTTGTTTACCCTTAGCTAAAAGACACTTAGTAAATCTTTAATCAGTAAAGAAATAAGATCCATTTTCATGCCTGCATCATTGAGGAAATGTTTCATTAATGATTTCCCTACTTAGTGGTCATAATGATATGCAATGTCCTTCACTATTCTTAATATCCCTACCATGTCTTATTGTCAGTGACTTATTGACCCACTCAGTTGAGTATTTGACCCCATTCTTCTATACTAGCATAGCATCTAATTTAGTAAAACAAATTAAGTTTCTTAAAACAGTGTTATTGAGATATAAATAACATAGCTTATAATTCACTCACTTAAATTTTATAATTCAGTTGTTTCTAATATATTTACAGATACCTGCAACCATCACCACAGTCATTTTTAAAACATTTCATCACCTCAAAAACAAACCCCACACCTATCCTCCCATCCACTCAGCCTAAGCAACAACTAATCTATTTTCTGTTAAAATGGATTTCAAAAAATTAAGTTTCAAAGGCCATGTGTAAGAAAAAATGTAGTACAAATTGTGAAATTCCTTGAATTGTCTTTAAAATATATTAAAAAGACCAATATTTATATTCCAAATTATATAGTAACATAGCATTTATCAATAAATCCAACATAGACAGAATTTCCCCCAGGACTGGAAAAGACAGCTGTTTCTTCAAGTGACCATTACATAAATGAGTTGGCTTGTGTTTGAAAATCCTGCTTTAAAAATCATATTTTTATGTGGTAGAGACTCAGCTTGGAAAGATATCCATTTCCTGACAGGGCCACAGCCCCCTAGACTAACTGGGGAAGATAAGACTCCTGCAGTAGACTCCCTTGAGGGCATCACCTAGTCAATGAAATGGCCAGGAGGATACCCATTAATGTCTCTCCTTTCTCCACTCCCTCCTATTCTTCTTTCTTCTCCTCTTCTTTTCTTTTTCATCCTATGCCAGCATGAGAAAATAGCTGAAGTTAATTGCATATATATTGGCTCCATAAAAGTTGATTCATCTAAGAACCGGATTGAACCCAAGTCAAACAAGACAGGCCCCTGCCTAGGACCTTTCTGAATTGAAGAAAGTGAAGTGAGGAAACCAGTTTTTCTCTGGTGACAGAGCTCTGAGATATGAGTTTTGGCATTTGCTAAAACCCACTTTTTCAACCATTTTATGAAGCTACTTGGAGAGAATGAGGCTGACCTGGAAGGAGACATAGGCATGAGAGATGAGGAAAGGAGCCTGGTGATGTTGGAGCTTATCAGCACATTGCTCTCCCTTGTTATCTCAAATTTTCTCTATATTTCTGGAGGTCTGGTTGGGTTTCTGCACCTTGAGCATACCCCAAAATCTTTACTCATACAGAAGCACTAAGATAATAAAGTCTAGCACATGGAGTTTTTGAGAGGACTAGATAAGACACTGTAGGGAACCCAGAGGCCATCCTCTGCATGTTCCAAATCTTATGATGCTTCAGAGTTACTCCATCTTTGAGAAGGAAATTATAACGACTTGCAAACCTCATCTATGCATAGTGAAAAATTAAGCAATTTATTTAGTGTTTTCTTATTTCTTCACCTTCTGGGCTATGACCTGACTTTCCTTCTCTAGAAAGGCCCTCTAAGTGTGTTAGTGGACACAAGGCATGGTGTCAGGACGCTTCCCTCTCCCATCTCTTTGAGTGAGTGGAGGAAGGAAGTATCGCAACTTGGCCTCATCCAGAGTGAAACTATGCACTTCTCTCAACACATATGTATGTACATACACACATAAACACTCACATACACACAAATACATACACATGCATACAAACATACAATTCACACTCACATACACATGCACATACACATACACATGAGTGCACACACAGCTCACAGACACACATGCACACACTTACACACATTTCACACACAAACATATACACACAAAACACACACATGTAAACACACACAAGGCTGACACAGACATAAACACACTCAAAACTCAAGCAGACATAAACACAAAAACATACACACACATGCACACATACAATTCACACTCACATACACATGCACATACACATCCACATGAATGCACACACAGCTCACAGACACACATGCACACACATACACACATTTCACACACAAACATACACACACAAAACACACACATGTAAACACACACAAGGCTGACACAGACATAAACACACTCAAAACTCACACAGACGTAAACACAAAAACATACACACACATGCACAGATACGTACACACACACAAACTACACATAGGCACACAAACACATACACAAATATACACACAACTCACACACAATACACATCCCATATACACACATGAACACCCACATACGTGCATGCACAGCCACAAACACACACATAAAACTCACACACATACACACAAACACATACAAACACATAAACCATACATAACACAGAAACATACATACACATACATACACACAACTCAATTAAACCCATATAAACACATATAGACAGATAAACACACACGTAGACACATAAACACATACACATAAACACATATGTGCATTTGTTCACAAAGACTCATTAATACCATGCACATCAAATAAGGTTTTGTGGTTATCAACAAAAGGAACCAAGTCTTAGACATTTATGAGAAAAAGAAATTGTTTAGAAGAACATGGGGTAAACCAAAGAGTCAGATGAGAAAGTGAACCACCAAGAACCATGTGATTCCACAAATCACGACTGAAGGAATCAATAGAAAATAGACATTTTGTAAACTTGCATCATTGGCTCAATATTCAAGGGACTGGCTGAGAAGTTCTGACTGAACCAAGCACTCTAGATATCTGAGAAACTTGTTCCTGACTGCAGAGATGGGCAGTAATGTCCAAAATGGGGTGTTGCACAATGAGGATTCCCAACTCCATACACTGGGGTCCCAGAGGAAAGCTCAGAAATGGCTCTTTACTTTCATGTATCTTTTAGATAAGAAAGACACTATACCTTACAGATAATTACTGTATGAACTGGTTTGGCACTCTCAGTCTTCCATATATCAGATAATTATGTATCACATGCTATATGGAAGGTAACTAGAAAAAGCTGTGAGGAGAGCTATTCTATGTAGGGGATTACTGTAGCACCCTCATTCGTTTAACTTTATCAAAATTGATTGATAAACATTCCTTGATTTATGATGGATTACATCTCAATAAATCTATCAAAAATGGAAAATATTGGAAGTCAAAAATGCACTTAATAAACCTAACCTACCAAGCATCATAGCTTAGCCTAACCTCCCTTAAATGTGCTCAGAATACTTACATTAGCCTAAAGTTGGGCAAAATCATGTAACACAAAGCCTATTTTATAATAAAATGTTTAATATCTCATGTAACTTGTGGAATACTGCAATGAAAGTGAAAAGCAATGGTTTCACATCATTGTAAAGTCACAAAATTGTTTAAGTCTCGAGTTGGGGACCATCTGTACTGGCTTATTTTTTACTTATTTGTTTATGAATTTACAGATAATATTCTCTAATATCATCTGAATATTTTCAAAAAAAGGACAACTGTTTTGGAAGATTACTTCAGAAAAGTATTAGATTTAGAATTGTACTAATAATGCAAGGACAAGTGACCCAGGATGAGAATGGCAGGGCTGGGACTTCTGCTTCTATTGCAAGCACTTTCTGAGCCCATTTGAAAGCAAGCCAATGACTACCAGATCCATGCCTCCCAGCAGCTGTCCACAGGAATGCAAACAGACTCTATTCCTTCAGAGCAGAGATGACATTTTAATGATGAGTGCAGAGGTAACTGTTTTTTTTTTAATCATTTCTATTTGGTAAGAACATTATATAAACAGGTGTTCAGAAATATTTCCATCGCTGTACTTTTATTGCCAAAAGCAATATAATTCACCTGTTTAAACAAAACAAAAAAAACCTAAAAACCTCATTTGTGCATTTCTAGAAATCTTGAAAACATAGTTTCTAATTTTTTATAAAAAATTTCAATCCAGAGTTTCAGTGGCATTATAATCCATCTGTTAATAATAGAAACATGTAATATCTTCCAATTAGTTTGGAGAACAACTGATTGACATTGTAAAAGATGAAAACTTGCAGGACAAATTTTAACACAATTTTTAGTTAATTGGCATATGGGATTTAACACTATCATAATTTAATAAACACAAACATGGATTCTTTCTGAATATCACTATGAGATGCCTTTTACAGCCATTAGAGACACTAAAAATCAGCAAATTGAACTGATCTTAGAGTCACATGTTCAAAGTGTTGTAACAGGAAATTGTTAAACCAAGTTTTCGGATCTAATAAACCATCTTTATTTACATTTATTTCATAAAAGCGTCGTGCTATAAAGTGATTATTTTAGATTATTACTTTACCTCAACTTTTACTTTTTTCTTTTGTGTATTTTAGTAAATATGTGGCTATCAATAAATTTCTACTAAAAAGCAATGAAAGTACATATTTTTAAAAATCAATTTTCAAAAAATATCTCTTTGAAAAAGATGTGGAAAAAATCCTGCAAACCTTAATCTAAAGAAAGTTTAGCAGGTGTCAGCAAATAACAGCCAAAGGCGGATTCCTGCCTCCACCATTTAAGGACGGTCTGTGGCTGCTTCCAAAGGCAGCGTTGGTAGTGGAGACAGACGTCACATCCCTGGAAGTCAAAGCACTTACTATATGGCCCTTTACATGAAAGATTTTCCACCCCCTGGTTTAACAGTCGACAATAAACATAGTCAATATCTTGGGGGAAAATAAGAGTTTTACTTCTGCAGTAACAGCTCCAGGATGTGCCTCCACAAAATTTGAGGGGCAGCGAACTATGCCTGGGAAGCAAATAGTAATTTTGGGGTTTTCCTCTTAGAATTTTGTTTCCCAATAGAATTTTCAACCCACTAAAATATTTCTCTAAGAGACTGCATATGGCTGCCCTTTAACAGACAAAGTTAACATTCCTGATGTTTACTTGAACAAAGCTTGTACATTTCACTGTTTTTAGAAAAGATTAATTTTCATTGAGAATGCAAATCTACTTCAAATGTTACAAAAACCAAGTGTCTCCAGGGGGGCTGACCACTGGCATTTGTGCTGATAATCTCGGTTATTTAAACAGCAGCACCACTGCCCAGAAGCCCAGGCCTTCCACCAGGGACAGGCATCTTAAACGACTCTCCTGACAGAGCAAAAAGAAAGTTCCTGACCATTGGTAACAGCACATTAAAGTGTGGTTATATTTATTTGGAGATTTTCAGGTAGACTGATACGGGTTTCTGTATGGAGAACATACAAATATCAAGAAACATGGATTAAGAAAAAGTCTGGCTTGTTCAGTTCAAATTGTGTAAGTAAATTTCTCATTTCTGTGCGCCCCATGTCCACCCTTCCCCTGTCCCATACGTCATACCCTCCTCAGCCCACCTAGGACCTTGTTTCCTCAAATGTGACTTGGGTGAGAGGCCACATCAAGGGACTCCTACCTGCCCTGTGCTGAAATCCTGCCTTCTGGATTCTGTCCAATCCTCTGTGCATCTGTCAATCTGACCTTCATACATTGCAGGCCATTCCCAGGAAGAAGTGATTGCCTACCACAGGGCCTTTCTTGCAAATCAAAATCCTTTTTCTCTATTGTGACTTTCTAGATAACTCAACATGCTAAGACTTCACACACATGTCATTGTTTTGTTTTGTTTTCCATAAGTTAGTTTATATCTTTTTTTTTTTTTTTTTTTGAGATAGAGTTTTGTTCTGCTCTGTCACCAGGCTGGAGTGCAGTGGCACAATCTTGGCTCACTGCAACCTCCACCTCCTGGGTTCAAGAGATTCTCCAGCCTCAGCCTCCTGACCAGCTGGGACTACAGGTACGCACCACCACGCCCAGTTAATTTTTGTATTTTTAGTAGAGACGGGATTTCACCATATTGGCCTGGCTGGTCTCAAACTCCTGACCTTGTGATCCACCTGCCTCGGCCTCCCAAAGTGCTGGGATTACAGGCATGAGCCACTGCACCCGGCCAAGTCAGTTTATATCTTATAAACAAGTTTTTATTTTCTGAGTAAGCATAATTGACTCCATTTTAGGTTCAAATTTACAGTATGAGAAAGAAGAAGTATTTCGCCTAGGCTGGAGTGCAGTGGCACAATCACGGCTCAGTGCAGGTTCGAATTCCTGGGCTGAAGCAATCCTTCCACTTCAGCCTCACGGGTAGCTGGGACTACAAGTGTGCACCACCACCCCACTTGGCTAATGTTTGTATTTTTTGCAGAGACGGGGTTTCACTATGTTTTTCAGGCTAGTCTCGAACACCGGGGCTCAAATGATCCACCTGCCTTGGCCTCACAATGTGCTGGGATTACAGATATGAGCCATCCTGCCTGGCCATGAAAAGATATTTCTAATAGTATGACATTTAAAATTTTTTAGAAAGAAAAATATTAACAAAGTAATACATAGTTGTAAAGCCCTTCTGATTTTGTGAATTATCACTTATTTGTTGTATGGGTGTCACAATTATTTAATTCCAAATGTCTATTCTTCAGATGGGTATTCATCACAAGCATCTTTCTATTGAGTTCTCTGGGATTTGAAGGAGCTAAGTAAAAAGAAAGAGTGTGTGCTACTTTTATGCCAAAAAGAAGTTTAATCCTAATTTTCCAGAAGATTTTGGTCCCATGCAATTATTCGACATTTTAGACTAAGTTCTGTCCCTACGGGTTACTAGAAAAGTCAGCAAAAGTTATGAATTATCTGCAAATCTTGTCTTTATTCTTTGTCTCTGTCTTACAATTCATCAGAAGCCAGCCCCTCTTCATCCTGGTCCTGACACTCCTTTCAGCTTCAAGTCCAAATGCATTCTCTTCCAGTCAGCCAGAGCTGACTAAACATAGAAGACTGCTAAATGCTCCTCTTTTTTATTGTGTTTCTTCCCTAGGTCTAGAATGGGTCTCTCTGCATCTGGTCTACCTGTTCAGCTCTTGTTTATCCTTCAAAGCCAACATCTCTTATCACATCCCTCATGAAGCTGGTCTTTCCCTCTTTCTTCTCTCTGCACTTTTACAGTATTATATTCTAATAATAGTATCTTTTTTTTTACTTAATATGAGGTAAATATGGAGCAACACCTTCTGCCAACCTGTAAACCATCTGAGGGCTCGGTGTGAGAGGGCACGAAGTCATCCCTGAGACCCCAGGCTCTAAAGCAGTATCTAGCACATTGGTAAATATTTAAAAAATACCTTCAGGAAAAAGGAAAGAAGAGCAGAGATTTTATTAATCAGAAAGTTAAAAAGTTGGCTAATCACTTGGAGAGAAAGCTGGCATTTTTTGGCTTAGTATGGGCCAGGCTGTGCTCCAATCACTTCAAGAACATGAACACCATATGTGTATGCTCGCAGACACCCTATGAGGGAGGTAGTATTTCTAGCATCTCCAGTTAACAGACAGAAAAACTGAGACACAGGTAGGATAAAGACCTTGCTCAGGGTCATCCACCCAGGAAGTGGGAGAGGGCGGGTTCTAACCACAGATGTGTCTGCAGCTGGCATGTGTGAGCTTACCCACTAGACCAGGTAGCCCCTTAAAGGCTAGGAATCTGACTCAGGCAGTAGGACATGTCCTAAAGAAAAGTGAGCCACTGGGGAAACTGACAAGTTACACTGCAGCCTCCAGCCTCTGTTCCCCCAGCATCTCCTACCTCCACGATTCTTCTCTGTGTCCACGCCCAGTCCTAGCAACTCTGTTCTGGCCCCCTCCTATGGGAAGCATTCTATGGTGGTGTCTATTGGTGATAGGTTTCCTTTCGTTATGCTCAAAGGACTTTGCTGGACTTCCCTTCTACCTGGTATCATCACTTTGTTTAGAAATTTCAGTTGCTTGAGGACAGAGCCTATTTGTTCTGAGTTTGATAAATATAAACTATAGCCTTCTGCCTTGCCCCTTGTGGGTGTTTGACAAATATTTGTTGAAAAGATAAGTGATTGATCACACTATAACAAAACAGCACTTAAAATACTTTAGGATAAAAACAATTGCAGTGATTTAGAGTGTTTAACAAATAAATACAATGAAAAGCCATTATAACTGGAATAATAAAAGGCACTTTAGCTTATGTACTAAAGGGCGAATTATGTTCCACAAAAGGTAACCACATAGAACAAATCCACAAGGAAATGGAATAAGTCTAATTCATCTCAAATACCAGAATCATAAAGGTCAGGCTGAATATTTGAGATGAATCCAATCAGTTATACTGTCGAACAAGCTATAAGGCAAAAAATTTACTATTCACTTTGAAATTTCTACCTATAAATGAAGAATATGGCTCTAGTCTTATTGTTGGGATGTACGGTTTCGTTGCATATATGTGTAGGTTTGTAAGATGTGGAAAGTGTGTGTGTGTGTGTGTGCATGTTCATGCATTTGAATGTATGTGTGTGTATACACACTATACGTATGCATGTATGATGCATGTCTATATGTTTAAAAGAGGAATTAAAAGAAGTGTCACTGTTATGCAAAGAACCACCACAACTTAAAACTGTATAAACATCAAAACCTTTCTTTCCAATTCTCTTTTAGAGAATGGAGTGTGGTATTCCAGCACTTTCTCGGTGTATGCTCAGTCAGATAAACTGATCCTGCATACATGCAGGGCAGCACTGGAGTGTAAATCTGTCCATCTTTAACGTATTTCCTCTTATAGAGAATGCAAGAAAACAGAGCTTGTATGTGTGTTTTAGTTACTTGCTTTATTTCTCCACATAATGTCACGCACCACCAAAAGTCATATTCTAAAACTTTAGGAGAAAGGATAATAGGATGTATCATTTTCCCTGGTGTGATTATTATGCATTGCATGCCTGTATCAAAGTATCTCATATACCTCATAAATATATACATCTACTATGTACCCACAAAAATTGAATATTAATATATATATACCTAGTATATACCCACAAAAAATAAAAATTAAAAAAAGGTGTAATAATCTGTGATTCTTAATTATTAAATTGCAATTTGGGAATGCTTTGCCTTGGTCAGCTTTGGTACCATATTCTAATTAATGTTAACCATGCTTTGGGTGCTCTGCCAATAGATTATTGATTTCCAAAGCCAGAAGATTTTGTTTCTTTAGGTCTATCAGGCAACTCTAACTTAGCGAAGGCAGAAAACTAATTTTTAGACCTCAGTCATAGAATATCTCCACTGTAAACATTGGAAACTATCAATTAGACAAGAGCATCTCTTTATGATTGAAATGACAGCTGAGTGAAAGTTCACAGTAAGGTAAATAAGTCCCTGGGGCAGGAGCTCTGTCTCTTGCTATTTTGCCTCATTGCAAAGCACAATGCCTAGCACTTGGCAGACACTTAAAAATGTCCTGGAGTTGTAGAAACCAGTTACTTAGCTGATATTTGCAAAGCATACTTAAAACTAAAAATAACAAGTGCAAACACCAAATGAAGTCTTTGAAAGTTTATTCAAAAACTTTGATTAGCTATTATGGTACACCCTCCACCCATGGTAGGATATTTTGGACAATTTGTAATAAAGATGCAGACTGCCTAATGTCCTGGAGGGTTGTGATGTCCAAGGCCATGAGGGCCAGTTCTTATAAACATCGCAATATTCTTCCCTCTCTCTGGTACTGCTGTAAGTCTTCTCCTCACCAGATACCCTGTTCCTTATCATACTCTTGCCTGCTATCTCTGAAAATCTGACCAACATTGAATTTTATCAGCCATTGACCCTCAGGTATGACTGTAAGATTCCTTGGCATGTGACTTGTGAGTGCATTATTGTCCTTATGTATTTTTCCTTATTGGAGCAACACCAGGCCTGGGTGAGAGGCAACAGATGAAGGGAGGAAAGACAGTGTGTTAGTAACTAAGTTGATCTTGCAACTGAGAGATAGAGGAAGAGCCACAGCCAGAATTTATCAAATATGCACACATTTTCATGGCTCTGAAGAGGTCTGAGGGAGATGGTTCTAGGCCTGTCTCCATCTCTGTGACGTAGCTAACAGGTCATCTGCAAGGACAGGAGTTGGCAGGGTGAGGTGGGAGGCATGAGGAAACTGAGTCTTGAAACTACAAGTGTACACACACAGAGAGAGACCACCCAGCTCCAAAAAGAAATTCAGAGCAGCTGAGCCACCTGCTGAGCTCAAGGATCATGCATTTGCAGAAAATCCAGAATATTTGGCCGGAAATTTTCCATCATATGTGAAAAATAAACTAGCAACGAAAGTGAACAGTTTTGTGTGTCTCTTAGTGACGACTTCTGATGTATCGCCAGTAACATTTATTCTAAACTACCTTGTTGAAAATAGGACACAGGGAACTAAATTGATACAGGTACTTGGAGTAAGTAAGGCATAAGCATTCTGCCTGGGCCTTTATTCATCATATACATATGGATTTTAATACTTCATGTAATGTTTCCTCCCCAACATCCTTTCACATTCTTTATATTTTACATTTATCCATTAATTCAACAAACATTTATTTTATAGTTATTGCTGATAGGGACAGGAGGCAAGAAAATCCTGGTCAGAAGAGGGGGGGTCCCCAGAGAGGACCTGAGACCAGGGCCCAAAGTGAGAACTTACATTCCTGTTCTCCTGCTCGAATGTCACCTTTTCTAAGACCACCCATGGCCCCACCCTACCCCATCCTGTGCCTATAAAAACCCCAGACCCAGCTAGACATCAG
The DNA here is from genome assembly GCF_029281585.2 of Gorilla gorilla gorilla. Classification (NCBI taxonomy): domain Eukaryota; kingdom Metazoa; phylum Chordata; class Mammalia; order Primates; family Hominidae; genus Gorilla; species Gorilla gorilla. Next base: position 133,774,842 of record NC_073236.2, on the reverse strand, counting down.
AGAGATGTGGCTTGACTTCAAAGGGACAGCTTGACGTCATAACTTTTGGGAAGAATCCAGCTGGGGATGGCTGGACTTAGGGGAAGATAACCTTCTCCATCTCCTTTTCAGTTCCCCTTCCTTCTTAGAGCCACCTCCATTAGCAATAAAATCCTCTGCATTGTCCATCTTTCAATTCATTTGTGTGACCTCATTTCTCCTGGACTCCGGACAAGAACTCGGGTGCCATGAGTGTGAATGCAACAGGCTGTCATACTGAACCTTTGACTTTGCTGGCAGAAGGCAGCTGCCTCACACAAAAAGGCAGAGGGTCCACTGAGCTGTTAACACTTAAACTGTCCATGGATGGCAGAGCTAAAGAAGCACTGTAACACTCCCTCTGGGGCTTTAGGGGTGTGGGCACCCTCCCAGATGCTGCCATGGGGCCTGAAAGGAGTTTTGCTCCTGCTAGAGCCCAAAAGCACTTGCCCTGGCTCCTGCATCCACCCACCTGAGTGCCCTCACCTGTGAGGGGTGGAATGCTATGGGTCTGAGTGTGTGGTGTTTGCTCCTGCCAGTGATGAAGTAGCCACCTGATTCCAGCACTCATGCACTTCAGTTCCTCCCTCATTCACTCTCACTCTCCCTCCTGTGAGGGGTTGAAAGCTGTGGCCTGGGTAAATGGGTCACCCAGTCACGAGTCCCCCAAAAGGGTCAGGGAAATACCTGCTTCATTGTTAATGTATTGGTAGAGGACTCAGGACTTCCTTTTGGATACTAAACTCTTTTTTGTATGCTATTTGGTAAAAATTATCTCTTTAGCCTCAGACACTAATGTATATTTCAATCACCTAAGAATACTAGAAAAATGCTGACTTCGGGCCCATAGGACCAATGTGAGTCCTGAAAGATGTCACTGTTGTTTGGGGACTTCACTTTAAGTAGCCAAGTTGATGGCCAGTTTCTCATACTTGGACCAGATACTTTTTAAACATGCTAATTCCCAGGCCCCAAGCCAGACATTCTGATTGAATTGGGCAATTGGGCAGAGTGGAAACTAGATGTCTGTGTTTTCTTTGTTCTTTTTTTTTTTTCTGAAATGGAGTTTTGCTCTTGTTGCCCAGGCTGGAGTGCAATGGTGCAATCTCAGCTCACTGCAACCTCTGCCTTCTGGGTTCAAGCAATTCTCCTGCCTCAGCCTACTGAGTAGTTGGGATTACAGGTGTGTGCCACCACACCCAGCTAATTTTTTGTACTTTTAGTAGAGATGAGGTTTTATCATGTTGGCCAGGCTGGTCTCAAACGCCCGACCTCAAGTGATCCTCCCACCTCGGCCTCCCAAGGTGTTGGGATTACAGACTTGAGCCACAGCACCAGGCCCTTTTTTTTTTTTTTAATTGATTCTCCCACTTGATTTACATGGGGCCTAAGTTTGCAAAGCAGTGCTCAGGGCTGTTCCCTCAATTAGATGAAAGCCCCTAGGCTTTTAATAAAAAGCAGGTTATGGTGCCCTGCTCATGATGCAGCTATTCTACCATAGGCAGAGATGCAGTAGCTAAAATATACAAACAGGAGTGGCTTTGAGTAACAGAATTTAAAGGACTGCTAGGTTGCTAAGACATGTGAGGGTGTCCAGTCTCCAAATGCTGCAGCTAAAGGTTATGGTTGTAGTCAGTTAGTCTCCCATGAAAGAGCCCTGTCACTCTCTTTCTAGGGTGTCTTAAAGTTATAGACTCTGTCTTGACTACAAATTTCCTGCTGTAGCTGTAAGGCTTGCCGGCTGAGTCTCTGGATGTGGCAAACCTAAATTGTCAGGCAGCAGAAATAATGCCTTACCCTTCTGTCTGCTGTGAAAGGAAAATAAATCTTGGGGCCCCAAAATCACTAAGCTAAAGGGAAAAAAAAATCAAGCTGGGAACTGCTTGGACAAACCTGCCTCCCATTCTATTCAAAGCCACCCCTCTGCTCACTGAGATAAATGCATATCTGTTTGCCTCCTTTGGAAGGGCTAATCAGGAACTCAAAAGGATGCAAACGTTTGTCTTTTATCTACCTATAACGTGGAAGTCCCCTTCTCACTGCAAGTTGCCCCGCCTTTACTTTGAATTGTCCTGCCTTTCCGGATGGAACCAATGTTTACCTTACATCTACTGATTGATGTCTTATGGCTCCCTACAATGTGTAAAACCAAGCCGTGCTGGGACAACCTTGGGTACATGCCATCAGGACCTCCCGAGGCTGTGTCATGGATGTGCGTCCTTAACTTTGACAAAATAAACTTCTTAAATTGACTGAGACCTGTCTCAGAAATTCTGGGTTCGCACTGCCAAAATCTGCACTAAACCCTATCAGAAAGGTTAGGAATTTATAATTTTTTACCCCCTTGAGCTACAAATCTCCTGCCTTTTTCTGCTGCTAAGGCTAATGAGGACCAAAAATGGTTCTCTACAGATTGCCTTTGTTTAATTCATACTTTGTGAATTTGTATTCTCTGAGTTAAAGACTTGTACATTTCAAGTAATATGAACATACAATTATTTCCACCTTTGGAAGCAGGATATCAGTCTAGTTACATGAGGCTACTGAAAATAAAACAAGATAGACAAAAATCCTGCAACTGTTGAACTCGTTGTGCTATTACTCATTTGTAGGTAGAAGAGGTGGGTAAAAAATACTAAGTATGGATTATACACACATTGATTCATTCATTACTTCCTTCAACACACATTACGATGTCGGCTCACTGCAATCTCTGCCTCCCAGGTTCAAGCGATTCCCCTGTCTCAGCCTTCTGAGTAGCTGGGATTACAGTCGTGCACCACCATGTCTCACTAATTTTTGTATTTTTAGTAGAGATGAGGTTTCACCATGTTGGCTAGGCTGGTCTCGAACTCCTGACCTCAAGTGATCCGCCTGCCTCGGCTTCCCAAAATGCTGGGATTACAGGTGTGAGCCACCATGGCTGGCCGCGCATTTACTAACTTTTGATGACAAGAACTATATTCTTCACATCTTTTTCTATCATCCACAAATGGGGTCTTACATAACATCATTATAATCCATCAAGTATTTGTTGTGTTTTCAAGAAAAAATGGATGTGGACATTAAGTTTGGCTCCACATGGTAACTTCCTTGCTGACACTTGATGAGCAGAGTGTGCACCCCGGACCCCCTCGCTGCAGTGTCCCCCAGTGTTGAGCACAGAGCTGGGTGTGCAGTAGGCACTCAAAAGTCACCAGCCAGTTTCCTATCTTAAAGAGACCAGCACCAACCCTGACAGCCCCTACTAAATACCATTACACTTACCAGCCTACCACTATAATCTGACCTAGTAGGAACATCAAATTAAGCATCTTGCCACTTTCTTTTTCTTCATCTTTTTTTTCCTGCTTATTTTCCTCTCTCTCTGTTGTCCTTCTCATCCCATGTCAAATGTCTTCCCCTACCCCCATCTCCCTCTGGGCTATAGATCTCCATTTCAAATAACTTTGATCTACTCTTGAATGGGAAGGCTTTTAACCTCATAGGTCACATTAAGAGAAAATTCTGACATTATTATGTAAATATGTTTTATTTTTCTAAGCCATCTTATACTATTTTAAGAAGGAAGCATTTGCTTTCGCAAGTGGTCAGAGTGTATGCTGAAATCTCAGGGGGCTGAGCTTGTCTTTACTTGTCTCCTCTATAAAATGCAGGGAGACTGAGTGCATGCCTAACAAGATTCAGGGATGAGAGGAAGAAAAGGAAGCCAGGGCTTCTCGAAAGCTGACTTCTATCTCGTGCTGGGCAGGTTCACTGAAGAATTACAAAGCTGAAAGGCAAGAGAATATTCTTCTGATAGTAGCATTGTGTTATGATTGTCATTCTTTCTTTTAGTGTATCCTTTTCTCTTTCTGTAGAATGAGAAAAAGAATGCATAATTTTCCGTTGTTCCATCAGAGATACTGAAAGTGAAGCCTCCATCCACACACACTTTGGAAACCTAGCATGAAGACTTTTATGGAAAACTATCGTTATTGTGGTTTAAAAGATGGATGAAATCAGAGTTTTTGAAATAGAAGTAATATAATATAAAATAATAATTTACCACTATTACTATTACAACTAATAATAAAATGAAAATCTAGAGGTACAAGAATTCAAAACTAATAGGAATAGAATGTCTCATGAAAATACTCATCAATTTAACTTTTACAGTTTTCCCTTTTTTTAACAAAAAGCAAAATTTTAGATATCCTTTTGAAACAATCTGCATGTCTATCGTTCTAGAATTTTCTGATTTTCCCCAAGTTGTGGCAATTATCACTGTGTTACTAAATTCAATACAATTTTTTTGACAGCAGTGCTTAATGTGTCTAATGTTACATCCAGAACTACAAAACCTCTCTTTTCACAATTACAGATAATAAATGTACATAATTTTTAACTCAACTATATTATAACACTGAAAATACATACAACTGGCTCTTAATAAGCATACACGTCAAACAGAGAGTAAATGTAAGTATGAGTCCAATAAAGAACCAGTCTATTGGGCTGCCAGTGCTCAGCGGGATATGGGCATTGGCCAGTCAGTTTATACTGGGAACAGTGAACCTGGCTTTGGCAGGGTAAAGAGTGTCTAACTGGTAGGTAAAAATCAAGAAAGGTGGATCCAATTCCATTATGATTTTTCTGTGGCTATGTTTTTCATAGTATATGGTCTCTTAACCAACTTCTGTTTAATCGGCATAAGATGAACCACTGTTCACCATCCCCAGTATAAATACTGACCGATGTTCCCTGCTAATAGAAGAAAATAAATGATTTCATAATGAGATTGATTTAATACATATTTAATAAAATCCATAGCATACAACCAGCATATAGTACTTGTTTCTAATATTTGTGGAACATTTTTCTGATTATCCTATATTAAGTCAAATATTATAAGTTCCAGAAATTAGAAAGTGTATAGATTACAATCACTGTGAGCAATAAGATAAAAATACAGACACAAATTTTTAAATGGTTGCATACACTTGTCAATTTTTTGAAAAAAGCTAATAAACTATAACACAAAGGAAACAAAGTTTAATAACCAAAGCAACAAGAAAATAATAAAAGCAGACTATATCTGAAAACTCAGTATAAAGCAACTAAAAAACTAATGGCTAAATAGTCACTAAATAATGTGGCTTTTTGCAAAATATGTTTTTGAGAATCGATTGCTCAGCAACTAGACATCTATAAGCAAAAAAAACAAACAAACAAACAAACAAAAACCCTCAACCTAAACCTCATATTCTATGCAAAAATTAACCCCAAATGGGTAATGGGCTTAATTTAAAATTATAAAATTTTAGAAGAAATTATAGGCAAAAATTCTTAGCATTTGTCAAATTCAGAATTAGGCAATTTGTATACTTAACACCAGACACACAATCCACAAAAGGAAAAATTCATAAATTGAGCCTTATTAAAATGAAAAGTCTTGCAATGTGAGACAATCCTAAGAAATAAGAACAAAGCTGGAGGCATCATCCTACCTGACTTCAAACTATACTACAAGGCTACAGTAATCAAAACAGCCTGGTACTGGTACCAAAACAGAGAGATAGACCAATGGAACAGAACAAAGGCCTCAGAAATAACACCACACATCTACGACCACCCGATCTTTGACAAACCTGACAAAAACAAGAAATGGGGAAAGGATTCCCTATTTAATAAATGGTGCTAGGAAAACTGGCTAGCCATATGTAGAAAGCTGAAACTGGATCCCTTCCTTACACCTTATATAAAAATTAATTCAAGATAGATTAAAGACTTAAATGTTAGACCTAAAACCATAAAAACCCTAGAAGAAAACCTAGGCAATACCATTCAGGACATAGGCATGGGCAAGGACTTCATGACCAAAACACCAAAAGCAATGGCAAGAAAAGCCAAAATAGACAAAAGGGATCTATAAACTTAAAAGCTTCTGCACAGCAAAAGAAACTACCATCAGAGTGAACAGGCAACCTACAGAACGGAAGAAAATTTTTGCAATCTCCCCATCTGACAAAGGGGTAATATCCAGAATCTACAAAGAACTTAAAAAAATTAACAAGAAAAAAACAACCCCATCAAAAAGTGGGCAAAGGATATGAACAGACACTTCTCAAAAGAAGACATTAATGCAGCCAACAGAAACATGAAAAAATGCTCATCATCACTGGTCATCACAGAAATTCAAATGAAAACCACAATGAGATACCATCTCACATCAGTTACAATGGCGATCATTAAAAAGTCAGGAAACAACAGATGCTGGAGAGGATGTGGAGAAATAGGAATGCTTTTAACTGTTGGTAGGAGTGTAAACTAGTTCAACCATCATGGAAGACAGTGTGGCGACTCCTCAAGGATTTAGAACTAGAAATACCATTTGACCCAGCGATCCCATTACTGGGTATATACCCAAAGGATTATAAATCATGCTGCTATAAAGACACATGCACACATATATTTACTGCAGCACTATTCACAATAGCAAAAACTTGGAACCAACCCAAATGTCCATCAATGATAGACTGGATTAAGAAAATGTGGCACATATACACCATGGAATACTATGCAGCCATAAAAAAGAATGAATTCATGTCCTTTGCGGGGACATGGATGAAGCTGGAAACCATCATTCTGAGCAAACTATCGCAAGGACAGAAAACCAAACACCGCATGTTCTCACTCATAGGTGGGAATTGAACAATGAGAGCACTTGGACACATCACACATGGGGACCTGTCGTGGGGTGGGGGGCAGGGGTAGGGATAGCATTAGGAGAAATAATGTAAATGACAAGTTAATGGGTGCAGCAAACCAACATGGCACTTGTATACCTATGTAACAAACCTGCACGTTGTGCACATGTACCCTAGAACTTAAAGTATAATTAAAAAAAAAATTCAGAATCACACACACACAAAAAAATTCTAGGGGTTTTTTTGTTTTGTAAAAAAAACCTTGCAATGTGAAAGACTACAAAAAGAATGGACAGACAAGTTGCAAACTGGTAGAAAATGTTTGCAAACCACAAATCTGACAAGCACTCATATCTGGAATACACACACACACACACATAGATACATAAATTTAAAACTCAACAACAGTATATGTGAAAGAATAAAAACTATGATAATATCTGAGATGGGCATGGGTATGGAGCAGCAGAAACTCTAAGACTCCTCCAAAATTTTTGTTACGAGCAATCCTCAAGACAAGTTAACAATATATTAAGAAACCTTAGAAATGCATGTTTTCTCTTTTTCTTTAATTTTTTTCTCAGAAGGTATCTTAATAATTAATCTGCCAAATATAAAACAACATCTGTAAATGAGAAATTCATCATACTTTTGCATTTAAAATGGCAATATCAAAATAAATTAACTGTCCCATGGAAATAATTGGCTAAAATAATTTATTCTCCTACACACTTATAATGTTACATTATAGAACAATTAAAAATTAAACATTGTACTGAACAAATTTTATGAAGTATTTTTTGACATATGTGATGATGATGTATTCACCAGATAAAAACCATAAAAATTCAGCAAGACATATACAGAAAGATTCCATCTTTGTGATATAAAATATATACACATCTGTCCATCCATGTGTAGAAGTGCATATTTGTGTAGATGAAAAGACTGAACGGAAAGAAGTAATGATTAGTAATGGCAGTTCTGAGCGATAAAATTTTGGAGTTTTAATGTTTTGTTCAAGCTGTTCTGTACAACATTTTCAAAAATAAAATTATGCTGTTTTTAGAATCAGGAAAAAATGGCAAAGCATTAAATAATTTTTACAAACTTTCTATTTATTACATAAAGTTCAGAAATCCCCCAAAATGTAGTAGAACAGGGGGATTATGACTTTCCCAGTGCCAAGCAGTAACCATGGATGTGACTTCATGGAATATTCCTCCAGTTCTCCTGCTGCGCAGAGGTAAACACACAGTTTGGACGGGGCTTTATGCACAGCGATGTGCCTGCTCTTCCTTCCTCACTAAGCCCCAAGCATTCCCTGGCATGTGCACCGCATAGAGGGCCCAGCATTGCATTCACCCCCAAGCCAGGAGCTTAACCCGTAACCACTAACCTTCATCGGCCTGAGTGCCCCAAAGCCCCATTTCCCTTATGGTTGTAAAACCCTACAACTCTCAAACTTCCCCTGTCCCCAGGTCTTCAAATAGAGCCCCCAACACTTCTGCATATCCAAACTCACTGCCCAGAAAGTCTCTCCTGCACACAGGGTGTCCGTTCTGTGCATATGCACATATTGCAATAGGTGAATGTCCAAGAGCATTTTCACCTAGGATTTATCTTCAAAGGGTTAATGGGACTCACTGGGAGGGGAACAGGTCTGCTCCATTAGGGGACAGGGCAAGGTCAGGTCTGACAGATGTAAAATTTGCCCCGCATCTGAACCGTGCCCTTAGGATTGGGTAGGATTTTCAGCTTTTGTTGGTTCTGTAAGTTGGATTTCAGGAAGGTCCTTTCTTTCATTTCTTTACAGCTATTCTGCTTTCAATCAGCAATGAAAGCAGAAGCTCCCCCTTCCAAATCTGCATAGACACCCAGCCTTCAGGCTACAGCAGAGCCAGCTCTTCCACAGACCTGCTCCACAGAGGACACCTCCCAACCCCAAGCAAAGCTGCTCATGTTCTAGAAAACTTCCAGAAGGAAAAGATGGTGCTTCAGCAGCATAGCTAAAATCCTAGAACCAGAAAGGCAAGCAGGCCACCAGTGGATGCCTGCTTTGTTTTTTTTGTAGGCAGGAATTATATCAGGAATGCTTTTATGTTATCAATAATAGGCTTAAAAATTAGCTTTCCTTTAAAATTTCTTGCAAAGACATTTACCCACACAAATTACCCAAGAAAATGATACAAGGACAGAAACCAATGCAGGAAAAGATGAGAAGAAAACAACAACAGCAAAACACTGAGCTGGCAGATGGGAAACCTGAGTTCTATCTTCACGTGGCCAATGTCTCACTATAGCTGTGGGTCACTCCTCCCCACTGCAGTTTCTCATTCTGTCAAATCATTTCCAACTCTAGGTTACAGCAAGAGTAGTTGCTATTAGGATTGCCCTTCATTGTCTAACTACAAAAGTTAGTCAATTCTTCAAGGTCGTAAAGTGAGGATTCACCTGCCGAATACCGGGCTTTGAGAATGATTATTCCTCACCGGAAAAGCGCAAAACCGGGTGTATCACATGTTTGATTTAAAAAGTGGGAGAATGGTTTGGTTGGGCTTAGAAGCTGGGGGGATCTGCTCTCCTATCTTTGGCCCTGAAAGCAGCTGTCAGCAAACAGGGAGGGAGGGAATCTGACTCCACCTTTCTCTTTTTCTTCTGCCACATGGCCTTATCTATGCTGACAAGTTAACATACTGCCCAGCCCTCCTGCAAACCCCATCTCAGCACTGCAAACTTCTTAGCAGAATCCACGCTAACTTCTGAAAGTTCTCTCCTGCCTGTACCTCATCCCTCAGGTTCACAGTCACCTCTCCAAGGACTTCTTTCCAATTCCAGGTTTGTACTGAGGTTGTGGGGCAGACACAAGCAGCTTGTGCAATCCCCGCAGTGCTGGATGAAAATCAGCACGCGGCAAATAGGACCTCCGTCCACACAGCCAGGTGTATGCAAATGCTTCCTTACCATTGTTCAATTCAAGGTAAGTTCTGTTCTGAGTCTGATTCCTTTCTGCCTTTTTTGGCCAATGCTGAGCTGCATCCTATCAGGGTGGGCACTCCCATGAGACCCCAGCACTGACTGGGGGCCGGGAGACGCAGCCTGTCTTCATGTATTGCCGCCATGCAGGGTTTGCTGAGGTGGCCAACATCCCACTGGAAATTACAATGAGATGCCCCTGACTCCAGTCTGTGTGGCCACCAAGCATAGGCAGACCCTCCTTTACTTCCCTTCCTTGTGTCTTGCCGGAGACATGGAATCTACCCTGATGCTTTCAAGCCACCCTGGGCCATGGAGGTCTTTATAACAATCTCTTAATGTCTCTGCCTACCCCAGATATCTGGGGAGGGTAACCGGCTTGAGTATTTTATAAAATCCTCTGCCCTCACCACGGGTGGCCGGGTGAGTCTAGTGACAGGAAGGTTCAAGAGCCACCGCCTTAGACTTTTAATGTAGCCAGGCCTCTGTGACATCCCACATGATTCCACCAAGGACACAGTCTCCTTTCAATTTACAAAGTCTGTGGGCTCGGTTGGGACCCATTTCCCCTTCTTCTTGTCAGAGAGCCAAGCCACCCTCTGCCAAATCCTCACCTTCAAGCACACATATTCACACACTGGGATGTGCTCAAGTGATTCGGTCTAGGTTGATAACCTTGTAGAAACTCAGTTCCTTCCTGCATAAAATGGAAACAAGGGTAAGTGTCTACACAGGGTTAAATAAAGAGACTATGTAAGGCTCCATCTCATAATTGACAATTGACAAACGCTAAGTATTTATCAAGCAGCCAGCTGTGTGCTGTTGTGTTCTAGGCATTGGGATAATGGAAGAAAGAAAGCAAAGACCTTGTTCTTATAAAACTTCCATTTTACTTGTAGAAGGCAGACAAATAAGTAAATAAATATAGGCCTTAGGTGATAATGAGTTTTAGGAAGAGAAACTAATCATAGAGATTACTTGTGATGGAAGCAGGCACACAATTCCACGTGGGCTCTCAAGGCTCCACGAAGCAGTGTGATCCCTCTTATGAACCCTCCCATGAAGCAGTGTGATCCCTCTTATGAACCCTCCCATGAAGCAGTGTGATCCCTCTTACGAACGCCCTTGGACACTCTTCTGATCAAAGACTCCAATGCCTTCTCATTATACTCGGAATTTAATCCAAAGTCCTTATGTCCTTATGATGGCAAACATAGTCCTTGTTTCCCAACTTGCTTTTAATGCCTCTTCCAGCCAGAAGCCTGTTCTGTATTATCCAAATGGACATGGTCTCTGTCTCTAAGTCCACTTAATATTTTGTCTGTATCGCACCTGCGCCACTTTAACTGTGTGCCTTTGTAATACTATAAAAATATACTTGTAATTTTTTCCCTTACTATGTTACCATGTAACTAACTCCCTTCTCTCTGCTTCATGAGGGAACATTACATTTTTGCCATTATTTTATTCTGTTTTGTTTAATTTGGCATCCCACAAGTTGCATTAACATATGATTTTTCCAATAAGAGAAGCTCCATGAAAGCATGCTGGATATAAAAGGTAAATTAACAAAAGCAAGATAGAAGTCATAATTCATAGACACTTTTGTCATAACTTGGAATCTTGGATTCCCAGTTAGAATTTTTGGTACCATGTTTCAGCTTTTGCATAGAACCCCATCTCTTTCGAAAGTGATGGCACACAGATGAGTTGAATCATGTGGCTTAGATAGTGGCTTCTCTAACAGATAAAAACAAGAGAACTATTGGGATTTGTTGCACTTGAATCATCAGGATTCCTGCTTAGGTAATGGGGGAAGAGTGAGGGGCAGCAGCAGAAAAGTGTTTTAATATTTATTTAAGCTTGGCGCAGCATATTTAAACTAATTGGAACCGTGTCTTGCAGGCAGACGTCCAGATCAGCTGGGAGCACAGGAGGCAAACAAAAGACTGCAGGAGCTGCAGGTGACTTCAGCCAGAGCCGCCGAGCTCTGGGCATGGATAGGCTTTCTGTGTTCAAGCGCAGAGGCCGCCCTTGCTCCTCGTTCCCGCATTTCAGAGTGGACTCTGAGATCCTGCTTCTGGCTCTCCTCAGAGTCCTGATTTCCCACAGCTGTCTTCATCTGAGTCTCTTTCACAAGCCTGACCTGCTCCCGATCTCCACCCCGGCCCAGCTCTGTGCTCCTGCTTGGCCAAGGTCCTACTCTCCCGTTGACCCACTGGGCTCCCAGGTGCCATGAAACTTGCTGCACAGTTAATGTTACCTGAAAAGAACTGAGACCATTCTGTGTTGAAATCCCAATTCTCTTCCTTTCCAAACTGTGAGCTTGGTGGAGATCTTTAACATCTTCTCTTAACCTCAGTTCAACTCATCTGTACAATGGGGATAGTGGTTCCTGTCAGAGTTTTGTGTGAACCGAATGAAACAACATATATAAGGTTTCTAGCACAGAGTAAGTGCTCAGTGCAAGTTAGCTGGACTTGTAACTCTTAGCTATGAATATTCCAGCTAACACATCTGCAGCTGGAAGCTACTGGTAATTCTATGTGATTCTATTACCCTCAGTAGCCTTCTTTTCAGACAATAAGACACATGGATGTTTGATGCATTGTAGACTGTGTATTTATTTTACCATTTAATTTATTTAATGAAGTTTTTTTCCCTGAAGTTATATATATATATATATATATATATATATAACATTCTCTTTATAGAAAATCTGTGTACCTACCCACCCAAAATAAAGCTCTGTCTATTTAGTGGCACCATGGTTAGCTACATGACTGCTCTCTGGCCTACCTCCTCTTATGGTTACAAAATTCAACTTCAACAGGAACTCAAGAGTCTTTGCTCCTGGCTGACATCAGAAATGACACCCTGTCATGGTCAAGAACTGGAGCCAAAGATAAAACCAAACCACAGACCAAAGAGTTTTCACGTGAGGAGCAAAGCTGTTAAAAGTATTCAGTTCATGTGAAGTGATCTTCTGGGGTCTTCACTTCTTAGGTATTTCTTTCTCCTTGGAGTCCTTTCCTTCTCCCTTAATTTCTCCTCCTACCCTTTCGCCCCCTCCTACCGTTTATCTTCCTTCTTCCCTTCCTTCCTTTCTCCCTCCCTCCCTCCTCTCCCTCCCTGCTTCCCTCTCTCCAGTCCTTCCTTGCTTACTTTCTTCTTTCTTTTCTTCCTCCTTCCTTTCTTCCTTTGTTTCTCTTTCTTTCTTATTCTTTCTTTCTCTTCCTTCCTTTCTCTTTTTCTTTCTTCCTGCCTCCCTCCCTCGCTCCCCCACCTACTTTTCTTTCTTTCTTTCTCATTCTTTCTTTCATTCTTTCATTCTTTCTGCTCCTTTCTCTTTTTCTTTCTTCCTCCCTCCCTCCCTGCCTCTCTGTCTTTCTTTCTTTTCTTTCTTTCTTTCTTTCTTTCTTTCTTTCTTTTTTTCTTTCTTTCTCTCTCTTTCTCTCCTCTCTCTTTCTCTCTCTCTCTTTCAGATATTCTCTATGGTTATTTTTTAGATATAATTCCTATCCAAGAAGCTTGGGGTTGCATTGTACCTGGAGGTCCCCTACCCCAGAAGTCCAGCAAACTAGAATGAGGTCCACAGGAAACACAGCAACATTAGACTCTTAAAGCATTCCAAAGACATTTTCACAGTCGAGACACAATGTCTATTTCATTATTCATACAACAAACAAATTACTACTTTATGCCATTGAATTTTCTCTTTTTTCTTCAATTCTGTTTAGCACTTTAGGTTGTTGTAGGTTTGTGCTTAATGTCCTGTAAAATACCAACATTTATAGGCCTGTTGCCTGCTTATTTTATTCCAGTCAATGAGATAAATGCTGTATATATTTTTAAACGACTACACCTTTTATAAATTCTTCATGTAAAATTATTATGCACATTTTTCTACTAAAGAGTTTTGAGAAGATTAAATAACTTACCCGGGATTTAGTGAGTAGAAACTCTGAGATTCAAACTTAATCTTTTTGGTTACAACAATTGCATCCGCATCATCACTTCTTGTATTCTTATTAGGTCAATATTATATCCAGAACCTTTTATGATGGTGTAATTAGATTTCAGCTTTAGGATTTATTTAAATTATTTCCTTTTCATAGATAGAATAACAGAAAATTTTCAAACTGGAGCATTCAAAAAATGATAAGTCATTTGTTCCAAGGCCATGTTTTATAATAATCATGACATCTTAAAGATGGTGCTGAAAACAGCAGTCAAACAGGCATGCGCTTAAGTCCTGTCCACACTATTTACTGCCTTTGAGGCTTTAAACAAATTATTTAATCTTTCAAACGCTCACATTTCTCATTTGTCTACTGGAGTAATAGTAGACAATGTCTTGCCTGAACTTCACTGGAAAGCAGAACTGAGACAAGGCTTGCTTCCAGCTGGTAAATTTTGTGGAGTCATTTCAGGGAAAAGGAATGAGGCAGCGGGAGAGTGAAAGCAACCATTTCCCAATGCTTCCCTCCTTCAATGATGCACACGGTTCTGTGTCATTAACGCCCATACGCTTCCAGGCTGTTCATTCATGAGTACAGGCATCTCCCTAGACATCTCAGAAAGCAACAGATAGCAGCGGAGGCAAAGTGCTGCCATGCCACACCTGTGCAGAGCTGGTTATTGTAGCAATAGCTAGACAAAAGTTCAAGCCAAAAGACTTGGTGGGTCACCAATGATATCCCATATTTTCTACTTCTTTGCTCCTGCCCTGCATCATTCAATCTGACAGAGAGTGTTCAAAGTGGCTCCATGTTGGTTTACAATAGATACAGCATGAGAGGGTTAATATAAAAAGCCATGGTCCCTGTTCTTTTGAATGTGACTGACATATTTTACATCTGAGAAGGATGAATCACCTGCTCCACTGGGTAAATGGGGTTCGATAAAATCAACCCCCACCAATTAGTTTTCTGATCTTTATGAGCTGTCACATTGAGAATTCAGAAGAAATATTGGGCTTTCAACAATGGCAATAGCTTGATTAGCCTTGGTGAGTGGGAATCTGTGCTATTTGATTCATGCAAAATCTCAATCTTAGCCACCAAAACCACTCCATTCACAGACCCATTGGAGAAGTATTGGACCAGCCAAGAATTATAAAGGATGAGTCATAAATACTGGCTGCTAAGTGACTGGTCTGTGGATGCACTTGTGAACATTAATAATGTAAAACAATAATTCTGCATGCTTTGTAACCATTTATGTAGATACATCCATGTGCCTCCTCTTTCAAATCCCTTGTCTTCCTGTCCTTTGATCTATCATACGAGCTGTTTTCTAAGAAGATACTATTGTCAAGAATAAGATTTTCCCTTGAAAATATGAAGCAATGAATACAATTCATTGCTTACTTAAGTGAAGTAGAGCCATGCTGGACAGTCATGTTTTTCCAATGTAAAGCAAACTGCAGATTTTAGGAAATATTTTGTCTTGAGTTGTGTTGGTTACTGAGGCAGGAGGTTGTAGACTTCAGTTTGAGAAAGATGATTTTTGTTTAAAGAAGTGGGAGTGATTGACTACAGCTTTAGCGGCACGTTTTGTCTTGGGTATAGAGGCCAGGATAGGGTTGATGTCACTGGGCTGAGTCACCTACCCATTTACTGACTTTCATACTATGAGGCTGCCACTGATTGGTTGGCTTTCAGAGATGTCTTCACTAGAGCAACCTGCCACTGAAGGGATTACGCAGGCTTAAAAACAGTCCTGACATTTGCTTCTTATGAAGACTATAGAACTGTTATTGGTTAATAAGACCAGTTTAAAATGAGTTCTACTAGCTCTTGGTTACCGTGAGTATAGAACAATTCTAGGAAATGGGGGGTGGGTCTTTGTTTTATTTAATTCTCCATTGTGTTCCCTTTTGCTCATCCTCAGTGAAGCTGCAGAAGGGATCATCAGCTTCCAGGAAATATCCAGATCCTCACCACTATTGTTGAACCTCCTTCAGGATGAGGTTTTCATTTTTGTTTTTTCTGCAAGGATATAATTTTCAATTCAAATGTCAATCAGCAAAATTTCATCCCATAATTTATTGAGTCAACTTTTGAATTATCTGATGGGATAGTGGATAAATAGAAAATTTCAAAACTCTAGACAAGACACATTGAACACGATTTTTCCTAGAACCTAAAAACCTGATCTAAAATTTCTAAAGAAAAAAAGCCTAAGAATAGCCAACACTATCTGGATGAAAACCTAAATGGGGCCAGGTGCAGTGGCTCATGACTGTAATCCCAACATTTTGGGAGGCCAAGGTGGGCAGATCACTTGAGGTCAGGAGTTCAAGACCAGCCTGGCCAACTTGGTGAAATCCTGTCTCAACTAAAAATGCAAAAATTAGCTGGGCATGGTGGCAGGCACCTGTAATTCTAGCTACTCAGGAGGCTGAAGCAGGAGAATCACTTGAACTTGGGAGACAGAGGTTGCAGTGAGCCGATATTGTGCCACTGTGCTCCAGCCTGGACAACAGAGTGAGACTCCATCTTAAAAAAAAAAAACAAAACTAAATGAGAAAAATTGCCTTACCAGAGAACAACTTATCAAAAAGTTATAATAATAATATAAACACTACAGAGAAAAAAGTAACATACAGTAAAAAAATAAATAACAAAAAATTATCTAATATTGTAGATATTAGAGGATGTATAGATTACTCAATAAATGATGCTGAGAAAATTGATAATCAGCATAAAAATTAAATAGGATCCCACTCCCATAAGATACACAGAAGTGAATTCCACATGGCTTAAAGGCTTAAACATGAACGGCAACTAAAAATATAGAATAAAACAGAAAAATATCTTGGTATTCTTGAAGAGAGGACTACATATAAACCACACACCAAATAACAACTGTAAATAAAAATGTTTTAAATTGATTATATTTAAATTCAAAGGAATTACTTTAATCCCAAAGCAACTTAAAGTTTGGAAAATACATCTTCAATCTCAGATAAAGTATCTGTAACACATATAAATGGCAAATGACTAGTTTCAAAAATATATAGAGACATTTTACAAATCAGTTAAAAAACACAAATAGCTCAATAGAAAAATGAGCAAAATTCAGTTAATAGGTATGTTACAGGAAAGGAAGATTAAGTAGCCAATAAATACATAAATAGTTTAACATCTTTTGTAAGTGGGAATAGGCACATTGAAATTAAAAGCATGGTGAGATTAATTCAGACAGGGAATATAGAGATTAAAATCCCTAGTTGAATTATTGATGCCAAAGTAACACCACACCAATTATTTCTCAGTGCAAAGAAAAATTCATAACTCTACAGGCATACCTCATTTTATTGTTCTTTGTTTACTTGTGCTTTGCAAATACTGCGTTTTTTACAAATTAAAAGTTTGTGACAATCCTGCATCAAGCAAACCTACCAGTGCCATTTTTCTAACAACATCTGCTCACTTCCTGTCTCTATGTCACATTTTATAAGTCTCACAGTATTTCAAACTTTTTCATTATCATTATATCTGGTATGGTGATCTGTGATCAGTGATTTTTGAGGTTGCTATTGTAATTACCTGGGGCATCGTGCACTGCACCTATAAAAGAGAGAACTTAGTTGATAAATGCATGTGTTCTGACTTCCCCAGTAACCAGCCATTCCCACTCTCTCCTTCTACTCAGGGCCTTCCTATTCACTGAAACACAACAATATTGAAATTGAATGAATTAATAACCCTTTAATGGCCTCTGAGTGTCCAAGTGAAAGAACCCCAAGTCTTTCACCTTAAATCAAAAGCTGAAAATAATTAAACTCAGTGAGGAAAGCATGTCAAAAGACTAGATAGGCCCAAAGCTCAACCTCTTGCACCAAACAGCCAAGTTGTAAATGTGAAGGAAAAGTTCATGAAGGAAATTAAAACTATTACGCCAGTAAACACATGAATGGTAAGAAAGAAAAACATTGTTATGGCTAATATGGAGAAAGTTTTAGGGGTCTTGGTAGGTGGTCAAACCATCTACATTTCCTTAAGCCAAAGCCTAACTCTAACACTCTTTAATTCAATGAAGCCTGAGAGAAGTGAGGAGACTGCAGGAAAAATGTTTGACGCTAGCAGAGGTTGGTTCATGAGGTATAAGGAAAGAAGTCATCTCCATAACAAAAAAGTCTCAAGATGAAGCAACAAATGCTGATATATGAATAGAAGCTGCAGTAAGATATCTGGAAGATCTAGGTAACATCATTGAAGAAGGTGGCTACACTGAATGACAGATCTTCAATGTAGATGAAACAGCCTTCTGCTAGAAGAAGATTCCATCTAGGACTCTCATAGCTAGAGAGAAGTCAATGTCTGTCTTCCAAGCTTCAAAAGCCAGGCTGACCCACTTTTAAGGGGATAATGCTGTTAGTGATTTTAACTTAAAGCCAATGCTCACTTACCATTCTGAAAATCCTGTAACCCTTCCAAAATATGGTAAATGTGCTTTGCTTGAGCCCTATAAATGGAACAACAAAGCCTGGATGTCAGTACATCTGCTTACAGCATAATTTGCTGAATATTTTAAGTCCCCTGTTGAGACCTACTGCTCAGACAAAATAAAAAATTATTTCAAAATATTACCACTGTCTGACAATGCTCCTGGTCACCCAAGATCTCTGACAAAAATGTAAAAGGAGATTAATGTTTTTGATGCCTTCTAAAACAACATACATTCTGTAGCCAATGGATCAATGGATCATTTCAACTTTCAAGTTTTATTATTTAAGAAATATATTTTGTTTGGTCATAGCTGCTGCAGACAGTGATTCTTCTGATAAATCTGGAAAAAGATGAAAAACTTTCTGGAAATAATTTGCTGTTCTAGATACCAATAAAAACACTTGTGATTCATGGGAGGAGGTCCAAATATCAAGATTAACAAGAATTTGAAAGAAGTTGATTTCAACTCTTCTGAATACCTTTGAGGTATTCAAGATTTTAGTGGAGGAAATTACCTCAGATGCTGTGGGAATAGGAAAAAAATAAACAGAGTTGGAAGTGGAGCCTGAAGATGTGACTATATTGCTGCAATCTCATTATAAAACTTGAATAGATGAGGATAAGGAGTTGCTTCTTATGGATCAAGACAAAACGTGTTTTTTTGAGATGGGATCTACTCCTGTTGAAGATACTATGAACATTTGTTGAAATGTATTTAGACTATTACATACACTTATTCGATAAATTAGTGGCAGGCTTTGAAAGGATTGACTCCAATTTTGAAAGTAGGTCTATTGTGGGTAAAATGCTATAAACAGCATTAAGGCTACAGAGAAATATTTCACGAAAGTGAACTAGTAACTAGCGACCTGTATTTTTATGAACACTTCAGTATTTCCATATTGCATGTCTGAAAACATATAAAAGCGCAGTGTATTGATGTGGCAAACTTCATTGTTGTTTTACTTTTAGAAATTTCCACAGCAGTCAGTCAAGATTGCCGCTGCACTCCAGCTTGGGCAACAGAGTGAGACTGTCTCAAAAAAAAAAGGGAAATTTCCACAGTCACCCCAACCTACATCAATCACCATGCTGATCAATAAATAGCCATCAACATCAAAGCAAGACCCTCCACCAGCAAAATGATTACTGCTCACTGAAGGCTCAGGTAATTTTTTTTAGCATCAAAGAATTTTTAATTAAGGTATGTACATTTTCCTGAGATGCAATGCTCTTACACACTTAATAGACTGTTGTATAGTGTAAACATAACCTTTTTATGGACTAGGCAGAAAAAAATTTTGTGTGACTCACTTTACTGCAGTATTCACTTTATTATGGCAGTGAAACCCAATCCCAAATATCTCTGAGATATGCCCAATATACTTAAACGATCTGATTGTTTTCATCTCAATAAAATGATCAGTGTTAACATCATTAACTATGATACAACCAAATATCTTTCCCTCTGGCTGCATGTGATATGAAGTATACTTGTAGTGTGTGCTAGCCAAAAAAAAAAAAAAAAAATGCTGAACTTGAATTCTTTAAGCTTTCACATAACTTTAATTCACAGGGATTAGATGTTGAGGCACAATGACACTATGGAGAAGCAACTAGAGAAATCCACAAAAATGGGATATCTTATAAACGTCCTATGCAAGCCAATATAATAAAAAGTGACTGCACAAGAATACAAGAGAGTTAGGAATGTAAAAATGGATTACACTGCATAGTCCTGGATCAGAAACCAGTTCAAGCAAACCTTTACAGTTCAAGCTTTAAAGAATATGTAGGTCTATTTAAAACTATGAAAATGATATAGAAATTAGAAAAGATGTAAATATCCTGAAATCAAAAGTTCAAAATTGTTAATTTTAAAAACAGATTACCAACAGCACATAGGGTACGATTTCACTTTGGTTAAAAAGATGTAGAAGTATAGGTGGATTTGAACCGAAATATTAAAAATGTTACTTTTTGGGTGTTGCGAACATGATATTCTTAATATATTGATGTTTTTCTATATTTTCTAATTTCTAATACACATATAATAAGAAAATTTGTTTGAAAGCAACACCAAAAGATGACATTTTATACCTATCACATTGGCAAAAATGTTAAAGTTTGATGAAATCAAGTATTATCAAATACATGGGAAAATATACTCCTAAATTGAGACCCTGAAGAAGCTCTTGTTCATGTGGATCTGAGCAAAAACTCCCACAGTATGCAAAAAATTAGGAATTGTCGAATGTTATTAGAACTAACTGGAGTAATGAATTATGTTATATTTGTACAATTTCACTGTAAAATGGTAAAATAAACGAATCAATTACAGTTATACACATAAACAGATGATTTTCAAAACGTTAACTTTGAGAGAAAAATTCATGTCATGAAGATCACCAACAGTCAGATTTTACATAGGTTTAAAATAGAGACTGCTGCTTTTATATGTTTTCAGACATACAATATGGAAATACTGAAGAGTTCATAAAAATACAGGTCACTAGTTACTTCTGGGAAGAAACAAGACACAATCAGGAAACGTATATTAGGGACTTCAGAGGTAAAGGTGAATACTCTAAATTTGAGTTTCAGGTACACTTGATTTTATTTTTAATTTTGAAGTCATTATTATACATAAATACAATCATGTGTTGCTTAATGACAGGGATGCTATATGACAAATGTGTCCTTAGGTGACTTTATCCTTGTGCCAATATCATAGAGCATGCTTTCACAAACCTAGATGAGAGAGCCTACTTACACACCTAGGCTATGTGAAATAGCCTATTGCTCCCAGATTACAAACCTGTACAGCAGGTCATTACACTGAGTACTACAAGTAAGTATTTGTGTAACTAGATATATTTAAATATAGAAAATGTACAATAAAAATACTCTGTATTTTAATCTTGGGGACCACCACTGTATATACAGTCTGTTATTGACCAAGATATCATTATGTGGTGCATGACTGTATATATAAATAGCATATTTCTATGTGTATATATAGTTATATGTATAGTTAACCCTTGAGTAACGTGGATTTGAACTGCATCGGTCCCCTTATATGTGGATTTGGTTTCCCCTCTGCCACCCCTGAGACAGCAAGACCAATGCCTTCTCTTCCTCCTCCTCCTCAGCTTATTCATCAGGAAAAGACTGAGGACAAAGACCTTTATGATGACCCATTTCACTTGATGAATAGTAAATCTATTTTCTCTTCCTTGTGATTTTCTTAATAACATTTTCTCTAGCTTGCTTTATTGTAAGGATGTGGTGTATAATACATATAACACACAAAATATGAGTTAATCCACTATTTATGTTATTGGTAAGACTTCAGGTCAACAGTAGGCTATTAGTAGTTAAGATTTTGGGGAGTCAAAAGCTATGCAACAAATTTTCTACTGTGCCAGGATGGTGGAGTAGGTCAATGCCCCAACCAATGTGTTGTTTAAGGATCAACTGTATATTTACTTTTTTATGTATGATACAGTCATAGTAAAATTAAAATTATTAATGGATACACCAATTACTTCTATTTACAGGTCAATTCTGACTTTACCCACAAGGCCGAGATTTATTTTCAGTAGAGACAAAGCAAAGCTGGCACCTGCAGCTCTTTGTATTTTCAACTTTGCATTTGGGCTTAAAATGTTCAAGTATTTCTTGGCAATCGTCCCAGAGAGACTAGAATTTATCCAGCAGCCAAAGAGTTGAGTCCTGTACAGAAACTACACATCCAATGAAAACATCTTCATTTATTATTATCCTTTCTTATGGATATCTGCATATCTGATCAGCTTCAACTGCACTCCATCTTAACATTTTGCTGGCTTGTTTGAACTTAAATTTCCACACATATTCAGAATGCAAAACAAGCAAATAAACACATTAAAAATGCATGATGTACATCTATAATGTCTTTACTGTTTAGGTCCAGCTAGGCTTTGTTATTCCCGAGATGCAAAAGACATTGATTGACCCTGAAGAAGCTGAGGTTGTTTGATGTGTCAGGCTGTGGCAAGGTTATAAACAGTGTAGAATAAACAGGTATAAACAAAGTCCTCAGGACTCTGTGGCAGGGAGAGTGACATGCTTGATTCTACATGGGGGCCTCAGTGGGGACATTGGAGATGGAACTTGGAGACCCAGTGGGAAAGGTGAGGGAGTGTGAGACAAAGGAAATGTCATTAATAAAAACAGAGGAGTTACCAGATTTGATACAGTAACAAAAGCAGTGACACACTTCTCCTCTTTCAATTTTCTCCAGGAAGGAAAGATGGCATGTCCTGTGAGGACAGGTGCCCTGTTCCTTCTCATTTCCTCCTGATGCTCAGGTGAGCTGGCTTTGTGCTGCGTACAGCAGAGAATGAAGAGAGAAACACTCTCACCAGATCTGAGAGTACCTGGTGGATTTGTTTTCTCACTGAATGGCACTTTAAAAAGTCATTTAACTTTCTTTTTGAAAAATTTACTTTAAACAACCTCTTTCAAAGTCATTAAAGAGAAATCTGCTAAAATGAGCTTGTTTTTTTTATTTTAGCATCATCCTGTCCCAAATAGAATCATTTTTAGAGACACTGATCTTGTTTATGATATTGTTAGAGGAAGGCCTAGAACAATGGCAGGTTTGGGCTGTGTGTGAACCAGGACTTTGCAGTCCCCTTTCCAACATCTACTAGGGCCAGGGCCATTCTCCTCACTGTAGGAGCTGCACGCTCTGCATGATGTCTAGAAATTAAAGCATGGCTTTCTCTCCCCTTACTCATTCCTTAAGCATTAGTATTAATTTTTATTGATTTTCAAAAATACATAGTAAGGCAAAATTCAATTTCAAAAAGCTTCCACTGTGGGAAAGCTTTTACTAGGTTATAACCTTGTTAATTTATGGTCAATTTTAATTCTCCCTTACTGAACATAGCCTTACACTTGTGACCCAAGATTTTAGTCTGTCTTTACAGCCTGGTTATAAGTTACTCCCCATGCATAAGCCAATACATGAGGAAGGCAGCCATTGTTAACCCTTCTGGCTGCTGAGGGTTTAAAGTAACTTTCTCCTACAAAACCCAATGAAGTGAAGGGCTGAAGTGCAGTTTTCCATTCTTAGGTAACCCAGAGTTACCGATGCAGATATCAAATTTCAGAAGACCATCACTGAGCCCTCCATTCAACTACTGAGTAACCAGAATGAGCACCATTGCTCTAGTTAGAATGCCATTTATCACTTCTTTATCAATTTAAATTTGGCATGCCTTTTGTTGCTTTTTAATCTAAATGCCCTCCTTAGTACCCAAATTACAAATGTTTGTTGGATACCTGCTCAGGGCTCAGGGCTAGGGATACTGAAAGAAGTAACAGTTCTTGTCTTTCAGGAGCTCCCTACCCTATTTAGACTGGTAAACCTATAATGCAACTTAATGCATAAATGATGCAATGAAGTGCTGAAGAAACACAGAAGAGGGACAAGACAGTAGGGGAGACTTCCTGAAAGATGACGTTCAAGCTGAGTCTTAAAGTATAAAGTTCGGCCACTTAAGGAGGATAGAGCATGCCAGTCAAAGCGAACACCACGGTCAAAGAAACCATAGGATACAATTTACTTGGGGAAAAGGGAGGGTACATGTGTGTATGCATGCACACACATGCATGGGTTGTAGAAGAGAGAGAGAAGGGGGTGCTGGCAAAGGAAGCTAGACAGGAGGGCAGAGGCTAGATTGCGAGCAGCCTGTGTGCCAAAGTGAGGAGGTGCTGGGGGATCGTGAACATAAGAGGAGCTTGATCTGACAACACTGCCTTTATCCCACCTCACAGTGAGTGTAAACAAGGACCAAGGCTTGTTCTATATTTGTACAAAATTGCATTGTCTTATAGGCATAAAGACTATCTGAAGCCAACAAATACATCAGGCCCCTAATCAATAAATTTGCTAATTTCTCTTTTCTTTGTGACTATTTATCTGCATTAACTCAACATAGGTACAGAAGGAAGAAAATTGATGCCATAGCTGGACGCGGTGGCTCACGCCTGTAATCCTAGCACTTTGGGAGGTCAAGGTGGGTGGATCACCTGAGGTCAGGAGTTCGAGACCTGCCTGACCAACATGATGAAACCCTGTGTCTACTAAAAATACAAAAATTAGCCGGGCGTGGTGGCGTATGCCTGTAAGCTCAGCTACTCTGGAGGCTGAGGCAGGAGAATCACTTGAACCCAGGAAGTGGAGGATGCAGTGAGCCGAGATTGCACCATTGCACTCCAGACTGGGCAACAAGAGTGAGACTCCATCTCAAAAAAAAAAAAAAAAAAAAAGAAAGAAAGAAAGAAAAGAAAAAAGAAAATTGATGCCATAACATGAACATTTAAAAACACTAACATTTCTAGAAGGTATTAAGATATTTACTTAGGCGGTTTTTAAGTCTGTGAGATAAATAATGTCATTTATGTCGAAATTTCAAGCAAATTCCAAGAAACTAGGAATTATTTCAAGAAATTAAACTTGAATAAAGGATATTAGCTCTACTTCTATATCAATAGTTTGTTTTTTTCAAGGGCCTTCCAAGGGAGAAGGAAACTCCAAGAAATAATGTACATTTACAGATTAAGTTCCAAATGCAAAATTGCAAATGCAAAAATAAAAATGTAATAAGTTGTCACTATTTGTTTGTTT
Organism: Gorilla gorilla gorilla; assembly: GCF_029281585.2. NCBI lineage: Eukaryota > Metazoa > Chordata > Mammalia > Primates > Hominidae > Gorilla > Gorilla gorilla. Next base: position 133,750,021 of record NC_073236.2, on the reverse strand, counting down.
ATTTATTTTCTTTGTTTTGTGGGACAAAAACCTGACAATCACACCAATTTCAGAAAGGTTTTTCCTGCTATCTATCAGGTTTTAAGGGTAATTTGCAACACATACACATATACTCACCCACATTTTAGAGAGGAAGAAACATTAAAAATTATTTACTCCAATTCTGCAATTTGTGCTGATAAAGAAATTGAGATTCAGAGAGGAAAAGTAACTATTTCAGGTTCACCAGGAAGTGAGGCACAATCCAGGCAGGGAGGAAGGCACACCAGCATCTTCATAGATTTTACATTTCCTCCCTACCGTCTTCCTCACTCCTCCCCATTTCTTTTTCTCTTTCTTTCCACCTTCCCTACCTCTCCCTCCTTTATTTCCTTCCTTATTTCCTTCCTTCTTTCCTTCCTTCCTTCCTTCCTCCATCCCTCCCTCTCTCCCTTCCTTCCCTCCCTCCCCCCTCCTTCCTTCCTTCCTTCCTCCCTCCCTCCCTCCCTCCTTCCTTCCTTCCTTCTTCCTCTCTTCCCAAGAGTTAATTTAGTATAAACTTTTTTTTACACAAACTATGGTTACTTTAAGAGAAGTCTTTCTTCCATCCTCACATATATTTGTATGAATTTATCTATCTGCCTTTGTTTATGTTTGTAGAAATTCTTTAAAAGGGCAACCAAACATTTCCCAATGAGCTTTTTCTGATTATTTCAGTGAAGTTTCCAGCTGCTTTGTGAGTGCATTAAGATGGAAATTTGCCAAGGGTCGTGCTTTAGTCACCATATCCTTAAGCAAAATAAACTTACTAGGACTCTGCAGCAACCTCCATCATTGGATCTTTGAAAGCAAAACAGACTAAGCCATCTCCTTCTATTTGCTGGTCTAAACGGTCCATCTCAGCAACCAAATGTAAATGTCTGTCATCCTCTGGCTCCTTTTAACCCGCCTGAGCCGGCCACCACTCTTTGTCAAAGGCTACTCTTGGGAGCTCCCTGAGATTCTGATTTGAGTGAGTCTTTCAGAAAAGACATGCATTTGCCCCTCATTTGGAGTTAGGCCATGGGATTAACCTCAAAGTGCTTCCCTCGGGCAGATTCAAAATAAGCTTCACAGAAGATGTGAAGTTGGTCTTTGAACTTTCCAGAAGAGGCCTCTGAAACCCGGAGGACTGGCAGCGAGACAAGTTGTGTGGAGAGTTTGCAGCTCCTGGGCCTTCTAAACAATTAGATAAAAATCAGGTTTGCCAACGTCCCTTTTTTCAGCAAAGGAATAATATATGCTTTTGCCAAAAGTCTCCTCTTGTGACCAGTGTGATTTTAATTACATCTTTTGGCATTGTCTAAAGCCCTGAACCAGAAAATCCACTTATTAGAAACAAAAACAAACAAGCAGGACCTCGAGAAATGAGTCTAAATGCTACAGTGAAAGCTAAGAACATGAAACAAAAAATGTCTAAAGAACTTCAGTGTTGTCAAGAAAATATTGTCTTTCTTTTAAGGAATAAAAGGGATTCTAGGAAAGTTATCAGTCATCAAAAAAGAGCCTTAATCAGATCGAAGAGACAACACAAAATAAATAATGGAAGAGCCAAAGAAAATTAAAGCCATGTTGTTTAAACTGATTTTGTTCCTATTTTCCTGATGTCCCTGTATTAATCAGTGTAAGTAAAGTGGTTAAATTTATTTTGAACACATATCAACACATTCTTAAGATACAATGTCTATTAGTAAACATGCATCTACCTATTTATAAATGTTACATGTAACTGCACACATTCTATTAAGGTCATTAGAATATGCACTTTTTATGATACGATGAGCTGGCCCGTGACAGTCCGGAACCTGTTTTTCTTTTTTTGTTTTTTTTTGTTTGTTTGTTTGTTTTCAGATGGGGTTTCGCTCTTGTTGCCCAGGCTAGAGTGCAGTGGCAGCATCTCGGCTCACTGCAACCTCTGCCTCCTGGGTTCAAGCGATTCTCCTGCCTCAGCCTCCCGAGTAGCTAGAATTACAGGCACGTGCCACCACGCCTGGCTAATTTTGTATTTTTAGTAAAGACAGGGTTTCTCCATCTTGGTCAGGCTGGTCTCAAACTCCCAAACTGAGGTGATCAGCCCACCTTGGCCTCCCAAAGTGATGGGATTACAGGCGTGAGCCACCATGCCCAGCCGAACCTGTTTTTCAAAAAGACCAATTCTTTTGATCGAATCTTCAGGAATATAATTAGTTAGCACTATACTTGTTACCAGGTTTCTGTACACTAATTCCTCTTGTTGAAGACTTCTTTTAAGAATGTACATTATTATAGTAAAAGGGACAAAGTTAGGTTTAAGACATTTCAAAAGCTAAAATCACATTAGCTCAAATGAGATCCCCTAATGGAGGGAGTACTGCATAAATGTTAAACATGCATAACTTCCTGTTGCCTATCAGATGAGGTCCATACTCCTCAACCACACACCCCAGGTCATGGTGAGATGGCTCATGTCTAACACAGTCTTGGTCCCACAGACACCCTGCCCTTCAGGAACACTCACTGAGGTTTGCTAGAGAAGTTTCGTATTTCTGTGCCATTCACGTATGATTTCTGCTGCTTGGAAAATGTTTTCTCCATTTTTACGTCCTGTGGGTTCCCCTTTATCCTTCAGGACTTCAGGAAGGCACTTTCTTCTTTGCTAAGCCCTCTGGGGACCTTTCCATATGCATCCCAGCCTCTGCAGTGTCCCCTCATGCCCTCGTTTTTACAGTCCTTCCTACATGTCCCTCTCAGCATTGAGAACCATGTTTTGCAGTTGGTGGTCTTCCTGATTCAGTTACTCTAAGTAGTCAGCTTTTTCAGGGCAACAATATATGCGTTTTACTTCTGTCTCCAGAACCAGAACTTTATCTGACATGTAATAAGAATTTTGAGATAGTTCATTTAAAAAGAAAGGAGAAAAAGGAGAAAAAAGAAGGCAGAAAGAAAGGAAAAGAGGGAAGGAAGAGGGAAGAAGCGAGGGAGGGAGGGAGGAAGGAGGAAAAGAAGCAGTAAGGAAAAAAGAAAGGAAGAAATAAGAGAAGGAGGAAGGTAGAAAGGATAGATGAAAGAAAGAAGAAAGGTACGCGTGAAAGAAAGAAGAAGAAAGAAAGGAAAAAAGAAAGGAAGAGAAGGAGGGAGGAGGATGGAAGAGGGGGAGAGAGATGAAGAGAGAGGGGGAGAAAGAAAGAAAAGGAAAGAAAGGAGGAGAGAAGGGTGGGAGGGAGAGGAATGCAAGAAAAAAGGAAAGTAGGAGAGAGGAAAGAAAAGATACAGGAAAGAAGGGGAGTGAGGAGAGTGATGAAAGATGAAAGGAAGCATAGACAAAGGGAAGGACAGATGGACAGGAAGGAGGGAAGAAGGGAGGGGAGAGAAAGAAGAATGGAGGGAAGGAAAGAAAGAGGAAGGCAGACAGGAAGGAAGGAAGGAAAGAGGGAGGGATAGAGGAAGAAAGGGGAAGAAAAGAAGGAAGGAAGAGAAAGAAAGAAAAGGAGAGAAGAAGGAAGGAAGGAAGGAAGGAAGGAAAGAGGGAGGGAGAGAGGAAGGAAGGGGAAGAAAAGGAGGAAGGAAGAGAAAGAAAGAAAAGGAGAGAGGAAGGAAGGAAGGAAGGAAGGAAAGAAGGAGTGATGGAGGGCGGGAGGGAGGGAGGAAGGAAGAAAGAAAAAGGCTCAATTATTTTTGTGTTTTGCTGTGAACCCTTTAGCAACAACAAATGCAGACAACAGTAGAGGAGTCAGGAATTCCATGTCAGATGAAGAGGCAGTGACAGGGCACTATGGGAGAGGCTGTGAGCAGTCCCTGGCCTGGTGAGCACCTGCAGCTGTGAATGCTAAGGACAGAATGGCAGTCCTCGACCTGTTTTTACAAAGAGCAGTCCTTTTGATTAAATCATCAGGAATATGATTATTTGGCACTTCCAGTTTTTACCTGGTTTCTGTACACTCGTCTTCTTTTGTTAGAGGACTCTTTTTTAAAATGTGTATTATTAAAATAAAGGGGACAAAGTTAAGTTTAAGACATTTTCCAAGGCTAAAAATTACATGAGGACAAATGAGATCCCCTCATGAAGCAAGTAACCAGATCTGGAGGTGTGTGTTATCTCCATGGAGAAAATGTGAGTTTAAGTGAAACCAGAGGAGTGGGTCATTCTGCGCCTGACCCCGGATGCCTCTGCACAAGCCTGACTCTCATTCCAAACCCGTCAGCAGCGCACAGAGTTCTGTACAGAAGGGCTTTGTGGCCGCGTGGGGTATTTATTTCAAGCTAGTTTTTCATCTGGAGTCAGAGGAAACATTTAAAACCCAACGAGGTGAGCTGCAGAAAGAAAGCAAACTCCAGGAGGAAGGTATAGCTAGAGATTGCTCATTTGTAAACACCTGACTATTCAGAGAAAGGAGAGATCTCATTATTCTTCACCTTTACCAGAAAAGCGAGGTCTAAGAGAAGCCCCTCTCCGGGTGGAGATAGCACAAATTTACCTTAAAGAGCCCAACACCACAGAAATCTAGTGTTAATTCTGAGCGCTCAGCACTTAAGAGAAAATGTGTCTTTCAGTGCTTAAGTGAATAGTCTTGTAAGTCCGTTTTAGTTATCTGTTTTTAAGAGAGTGAGCATGTTTATTTTTAAAAACTATAAAGTTTCTATATTTGTATATAGACTTCTTGTTTTAATAATTTAGATTATTTTAAAAATGTCTTCTGGGGAGCATTAGTTTCTAAGGTGCCAGTAGTTGTTGCTTTAAAAAAAATTATTCTTGGCCAGGTGCTGTGGCTCACACCTGTAATCCCAGCACTTTGGGAGGCCGAGGAAGCAGATCACCTGAGGTCAGGAGTTCAAGACCAGCCTGGTCAACATGATGAAACCCCATCTCTACTAAAAATACAAAAAGTAGCTAGGCGTGGTGGCACACACCTGTAGTCCCAGCTACTGGGGAGGCTGAGGCAGGAGAATCGCTTGAACCTGGGAGACAGAGGTTGCAGTGAGCTGAGATCACACCAGTGCACTACAGCCTGGGCAACAGAGTCAGACTCTGTCTCAAAAAAAAAAAAAAAAAAATTGTTCTTTATCTCAATACATTGAGAAAACATTGACAAAAAATTTCAATTAAAGACTTCTTGAAAGGTTCTCAGTCTTTCATTTTCATTTTGCTCCTCAATCTTGACAATAAAATGATTCCCAGTAGGAGCAAATTTTGGAAAATACTGATTAACATCACAGAATATTAAAATTGAATAAGGAATCTAGAGTAATCTAATAAAACGGTTTTCTAACCTGGGTATTCATTAGAATTGTGAAGGATCCTAAAAGAGAAATTTATGTTCTTCACTCTGCGGTTGCTGTTTAGGAGTTCTCAGATGGGACACAGAAATCTGAAGTTTTCAAACAGTCTCTGGCAATTCAGAAAGATGTGGCATTGTTTGGGAACCACCACTGAAGCTACTACCTTGTATTTTACAAACAAGGAAAATAAATTCTAACTATAATGCTAAATTATGGGCCTCCAGTATCTAACATACTGCAATTCTATTCCAGAATTCCTTACAAAAGTGTTTCCCCGCCCCCATTTTCTGGTGACTCATGTCACAACCAAGTTTGAGTGTGGTCTGATGGGTGAGGCAGTGTGTAGAAGTCTAGCAGACCTAGGAGACACACAGACAACATGCCTGTTTTGAAAGTCGTACACACTGGGTTCTGGCCTCGGCTCTGTCATTAATTAGTAATTTGATTTAGGAAACTTTCTTACTCTTCCCAGACCTTCCTCTTGTTCCAGATGAGAAGTTTGAACAAAATGTTTTCTTAGGTCAGTAGCACCTGAGAACGATTCTGCTCTGATTAGACACAAAAATGCGACAGGACATTATTGTGTCGTTTTACAAACGTCAGTTCAAATACATATGAATTGCTGACAAATCCTGCCCAAGCTACATGCTTTGAGAGCAAAGTAGACTGGATGCGTAATTCCTGGAGCTAAAAAGGGAAAAGTCCTTCAGACGTCTGCCTATAGCCTGTGCTTGACCCACGAGACAGAGTGACTCATGCATGCCATTTGCTGCAATTCCCTGACCTGTGCAAGCACAAGGGATCAGAAGTCAGACTCATAACAGGAAGTGCTGCTAAAATTATAGCTCCCTCCCTGAACCTGGCCTTCCTGCTATCTGTTCTTTTTGATGGGACATAATTGAGCCAGCTCTGGTTACAGAGACAGAGGCTTGGGAAAGTCAATGGTCAGAATGAAGGTGACCCTGCAGAAGAATCCATCAAAGAATAGGGTTTCTTTGTGCATGCATGCTTTGCATGGTGGGGGCTGGGTTCAGTTCCCAGGTCTATGACCGAATATCATTTTCGGCTTCAATGCCTAGTGCTGACACGAGTTTCTCCGGATGGCTTTTCTATAAAAAGGTGAGTGCCTTATCATTCATCTTGTCCTTCTCATTGAACTTTTTAAACTTTCTCTTCAAAAAAATTCTGAACCCCAGACGGGCCCTTTTGGGTCTTGGGCAACCTCTGGTTGCAGAGCAGGGCCACGAGCATGCAGTGGGAGGGGATCCAGTAGCCAGGCTGCTCACCACACTGCAGGGCTTCTGTGAACTGCAAAGGCCTTGAAAATGACTTCGTGCCTGATTTTTATTTTCAGTGGATTTCTAGAAAGCCAAGTTTAAATAAAGTTTTAAAAATAAATGAATATCTAATTCATTACAGAAGCACTCTATCTGAAAATTTCTTATTATATATATTTAATATATGTAAAAATATATTTTTATATAAAAGTTTATATACATACATTTATTTTTTTTAATTTTTATTTTGTTCGAGACAGAGTCTTGTTCTGTCGCCCAGGCTGGAGTGCAGTGGCACAATCTCAGCTCACTGCAGCCACTGCCTCCCAGGTTCAAGCAATTCTCCTGCCTCAGCCTCCCAAGTAGCTGGGATTACAGGCGTTGGGCCACCATGCCTGGCTAATTTTAGTATTTTTAGTAGAGACGGGGTTTCGTCATGTTGGCCAGGCTGGTCTCGAACTCCTGACCTCCTGATCGACCTGTCTTGGCCTCCCACAGTGCTGGGATTACAGGCATGAGCCATGGCACCTGACCATAAATTTATGTACCTATAATATATATGTTAAATGTGTTTATTTTAATCAAAATGATTAATTAGAGGAGGACACAGTAGTAAAACTGTTTCATAGATTGAGAAATCCCCCAGTAGCCTCGCTTGTTGGCAGCCTCCTTCTAGAGCTGTAGATGAAAGCTGCATGCCAGGGACACCAGAGCATGTGGGGAACCTGCACATTCAGCTTGCTTCCTTGTCTGTGCCCAGGACACTTGCCTCCTACTCCATCCCTTTTGGCAGTTAGATGTCACTCCTCCTTCAAGTCCTAGCTGAACCTTGTCCCTGCTCTTCTAAAGCAGAGTTAGGTCCATTTTTCCCAGAGCAGCTTCACCATTGTTTTGTCAGAACTCTTCTCCAGATTAGACTCTTTGAAGGAAAGGACCATGAATTTTCATCTGGGCTTCCAGCTCCAAGTACAGGCCTGGGCCCCTAACTTATTCAATAAATACTTATAGACAAAAATTGATTTGATATGCCAAGCCATGTTCTCATTTGCTTATTCAGTAAATATTCGTTGAATGTCATTCCCGTGCCTGGAACTATCCTAGGGCTCAGAGATTGAAGATGAAAATGCAGCTGCTCTCACGGAGTTTGTGTTCCAGTCAAAGGAAAAATGGCAATATGTACCTATATGAATAAAGAAATAATTTATCATCACACTGAATGCTATAGAGAAAATATAATACATAATAGGTTTGAAAGTAAATTGATAGGTAGATGGTGGCTAATGTCAAGGTTGACCTCTTTGAGAAGGTAATGATTGAATTGAAATCTACAAAAACAAGGAAGACTTAGTCCTGTGGGAATTTAGGAAAAGTGTATTCTGAATGTAGTTTATCCAAAGTGAAACCAACAAACAAAAAACAGAGGTGGGAGGAAGACTATATTTTTGAAACTGAAATGAAGAAGTCCAATATAGCTCAACTATGGCAAATAAGAGTGAGAGATGTTGGCAGTGGCAAATTCATGAAAGGTTAGAAAGTTGTGAGGAAGATATAATTATAATCCTAAACCACTGGAAGGCTTACAGCAGGAGAACGTTGCGACATTTTTGACTTTTAAATGACTGCTGTCATTTAAAACTATAGAGCGTGGGTCCAGGAGTCATCTGATAGAGTGTGGGTTCAAGAGTCATCTGATAAACAAAAACATGGAACTAATGACCCCGGAGCAGATATCTGAGGGCAGGCCTAATAGAAGTGGTCAAAGCTGGACCTATAAATTCGGGAGACCTCAGAATATGCATTGTGCACAGGACGATGGGGAATAGATGAGATTACCTAAGGAACAAAGGGAGATAAATACAGGACACTTACATATGTGGAGTTCTGGTAGACATGAGGAATTAGCAAAGGAGGCCGAGAAGAACAGGACCAAAGCAGGAAGGTTTTGTGACACCCAGAGACTGCAGTGTCTGAGAGTCACTGGCTAATGCTACCAATGCTACTGAATAGTTGGGTAAGATAAGGAACAGATAATTAACTAGTAAATTTGAGAATATGAAAGTCATTGGTAAGCGATAAAAAAATCATTATATTGGTGGCAACAAAGATCGAAATGAAGTAGGTTAAGAAAAACATATAATGTAAAAAAATGGAAATAGCAGGGATCGTGTTGTGAAAAGGAGAAAGGAAACGGAGGCACTGTTTCAGAGAGATGTGGGGTCCAATGAGGTTTGATGTTTTGTAAGGATAATATTAACACATGTATAAGGCCAGGAAAGCTAGTGGGCAAAGTCTAACAAACAGTGAGACACTGAGATGAAGCAGAGGTGAAAGATATTGCTAGAAGAAGTTCCTGAGTACCTGAGAGAGGATGAGATACATCACACAAGGAAAAACAGGCTTTAGGTAAAGCCAGAATATTTCTGTCTTTGAATAGAAACTCATCGTAAGTGTGCATACATCCCAAGACATTAGTTCATCTTTTTTCAGCTATGAGGTGAGGTCATTAGCCGAGAGTTGAGGCCAGGAGAGTGCCAGAAGTTGAAAGAGAGAGACGACATGAAATAGCCTACTCTGAGAATGGGCTATTGGGTTCATCTAAGTGTCTGTCAATGCTTTTGGACATACACCAGAAGAGATATTTAGACATCTCAGCTGTATAAATGTATCCAGCAACATGTAATTACAAAGAAGCTGCGTGGGGTTGGCTGAGAGTTGGCAGGCTAAGCATTTTCTCATTGAGAGGGAGAGTGGAGAGAGGGGCACAGGGGCGAGGGTGTTTTATGAGAGTCATAGATAACATGACCGTGGGGTCTAAATCAGAGCGTGTGAGAACAAGAGCAAGGAGAATGGAGAGCATAAAAATAAAAGGTTGAAGCCAGGCATGCTGGTGGCCCAGTAGTCCAGCTACTCCAGAGGCGGGAGGATCACTCAAGTCTGGGAGTTTGAGGTCAGCCGGGACAACATAGTGAGGCCCTGTCTTAAAAAAAAAAAAAAAAAGATAAAGAAAGAAATGAAAATGGACAGCCATCATCTAGGAAATCTTTTGACAAAGTTTAGGCATACCCATGACAGTGGGTGGCTGAGTTGGGTGTGGAAGAAAGATCACAGAGGAGGAGGTTGTGAAAGAGTGAGAATCAAATAGATAATTTATTTCATACTCAAGTCGCCTGGAAAGATGCTTGTAGACATGGTGGAGAGGGAAGCAGAAGCCCTGGACAGGGCATGACCAGGAATGCGGGGGAGTTTGGTAGATGAGAGCAACAAGAAGGGGTGAAGATTAATGACTTGTGTCAAAAAAGACTTCTTTTTAACAACAGGAAAACAGAGACTTTTTTATATTATAGCATAAGGTTTTCTAGTGCAGGATCCGACAGCCTTTGCTTGTCTGTAAAGAGAGCATTGTCCCTCCCCATCTCCTCCTGTGTCTTAAAGAGAGGTTGATAGGCCGGGGGCAGTGGCTCACACCTGTAATCCCAGCACTTTGGGAGGCCGAGGCGGGCGGATCACAATGTCAGGAGATCAAGACCATCTTGGCTAGCACGGTGAAACGCCGTCTCTACTAAAAATACAAAAAATTAGCCAGGTGTGGTGGCGGGCGCCTGTAGTCCCAGCTACTCGGGAGGCTGAGGCAGGAGAATGGTGTGAACCTGGGAGGCGGAGCTTGCAGTGAGCCAAGATCGTGCCACTGCACTCCAGCCTGGGCGACGGAACGAGATTCTGTCTCAAAAAAAAAAAAAAAAAAAGAGAGAGAGAGGTTGATAAAGGCTGCCTGGTCTCTCGGTCTCTCTGAGGGCTGAACCCTTCTCCAAGTGGGCCAAAGTGAGAAGGTCACCTCCAATAGCCAGAGCCTCTGAAACCTCCTGGCACTATACTCTCTTAAGAGCATGGAATGTCAGATGCAGCCATAGATGTATTACTTCAACCACTATTAGGTACTATCTCTACAACATTGTGGAAAAAAAAAAAAGACCTAAGTCCACCTTACATTCTAGAAGAATTCATACAGGCTGGATAAATGCCATCACTGAACAGTACTATAGGAGCGTAAAAAGGAGAGTCACTAACTGTACTTGGTAATCTTGACAAGAACTAGATGTCATCTATGCTTAGCTTAAGGGAGACATACATATTTTCTAGGTGGAAAAGAGAAGGAAGGAAGTTCTAGGCAGAGAGACTAACATAAATGAATGCGCAAGTGATCTGAGCAAGCCTGTTGTGATGTGGGAATGGCAGACAGTCGGTGTGACTGAAGCCCAGCGTGCCTGTGAGTGGGGCATGGGAAGGGTTAGGATAGAGGCAGAGGAGAAGTTTCATGACATAGCAGTGACAGGCTGAACTCTGGCACTGGGAAAAATGTGTGTCCAATCAAATTGTGTTTAGTTGCATTATTCAGTCCCATAGAACTCTGCTGTTGTGCAGAAGAAGTGGCGATCAACTAAAACTGAAGAAGCAACCTTACAACTAGTCCCATCAAGGGCTGCATAGGGATCCTGAGGAAATACACAGTAAGGTATCCTACCTGCATCACAAAACAAGGAGCCATGTCTATTTCTTCTGTAGGTAAAGTCAGACAGATGTGCACCCACATAGGAATAACAATAATGTCCCCACTTTCTCCCCGGACTCCTAGATCCTCTGGTAGAATTGGCAAGAATGGTGTTCCTACTTCTCAGGATTGTCTCCAAGGTAGCTGCAATATCCTCAGTTGAGCTCTAGGCTGAGGGCATTATCTAAAGTTGTGCTAATATTTTCGTTATGGTAATACTAAGAAAGATGATATCAAAGCTCTTGCAGTATTTCATAACATATAAAATACTTTAAAAAACATCACATTAATTTGACAAAGGATATGTAGGCATTATTAACTTCAATGTAGAAATGGACTCAGAGGCCTAGAGAGGCCACACAGCTATAGAACATCTAAAAACATGGTTACTAATTTTTATCTTAGTGATCTTGAGTTCTTAGTTTAAAAAGTCATAACTTAAAAGGAAACCTTACAAAATAGTTATCTGTTTCCTGAGTGAATAGATTGTAATAGCTCCACTCAAAGAAATAGTCATTTCCCTGGATAGCTATGATTTTTTAAGAGTAATAATGATCAACTCATTAGCTGTGGTTGCCTTAAAGCACTTTGATAAGATTCAAATACATACTCCTGTTATTTAATGGATATTTATTTTAAAGAGCTACTCACTCATGTATTCAGGTTACAATAACCCTTCTGCTTAATCTTCCTTAAATGGTTATTGTATTATTTTCAAATGCATTCATGTAGTAGAGTAACACAAAGGTAATTCTATGGATTCCCAAAGCAAAGTTGGATATTAACAACTAGGTATGTTGTGTGTTGATTTAATATACGGTAATGCTAAAGTTTAGAATTTAAGTCAAAGTGGGTTTTTGTAAGCTGTAAGGTAAGTGATTAGAGCTTTGTCCTGCCATAAAAAAATAAAAATACCATCATATATATTCATAAGAATTTGGCTCTGCTTACTCCTCAATTTTTTTATAACTACCTTTCCCTTCAACCATACCCATTTAGTCCATAAATTATAAATGTAGCATTCAACTCCTAGATGCATTCTCTCAAAGCATTCTAGGAAATAACATAGGTCTTCATTCAATGAGGATTTAATGACTGTCTACTCTGACTCTGGCCATGTGGAAGATTGTGGAGATAAAATGTTATTCACCACACTTTCAAAGAGTCTTAGCGTAGTGGGTCATACGAAAAAGTCAACCAAGACTCCAATGAGGTGATGCATGCTGGGATAGAGAAAAGGAAGGGATAGGTGCCAAGGAGATACAGACAGAGAAGACATTCCTTCAAGAGGCTTGGGATTGCTTGCAAAGAACAACAATTTACATATATCCTTTCCACCCACATTTTCCAGAACTATACCAGGTGGGAGGAAAAGATGGTCTCTATATTAGTAGCAGTTGCAAAAATTAAATTGATTGCTCAGCCTTTAGCATATATCTCTGACACCACATCTCAGACTCTTCTGTCCTTGTTCAAATTTATGAGTTACATCATGCATGCTTACAAATAGCTCCTTTTAGGTTGATTTTTTTTTTAAGACAGAGTCTCACTCTGTTGCCCAGGCTGGAGTATAGTGGTGTGATCTTGGCTCACTGCAACCTCTGCCTCTTGGGTTCAAGCGATTCTCCTGCCTCAGCCTCCCAAGTAGCTAACACTACAGGCATGAGCCACCACACCTGGCTTGTTTTTGAAATTTTTGTATTTTTAGTAGAGACAGGGTTCACCATGTTGATCAGGCTGGTCTCGAACTCTTGACCTCAGGTGATCCACCTGCCCTGGCCTCCCAAAGTGCTGGGATTACAGGGTTGAGCCACTGTGCCCAGCTTAGGTTGCTGTTGTGAGAGGATTCTGCTCACTGCATTGGCCCTGGACAGCTTCTCCCACACCCAGCTACCATACCACACCCAGTGTCCTCAGTATGATTCATCAAGCCCTAACTGGTTCCTTCAAGCTGCTTGCAGCACTCTCAAGGAGATAATGCAATGGTCACCACTTCACAAAAGAGGACCAGGCATTCTAGGAGTTCTGAATTCCAGGTATGTGTTTGTTTCCTGCTACTACGGCTCTAGTATGCTTAAGAACAATTCCATTTATACCTTTGTTCTGTTACTGCATCTTAGAAAAACAGCTGGAGGGATTGTCTTCAAATTAGGAGAATACACTAATCTAAATAAAATATAAACTCTACAAATTTACTAAATTCATTTGCAGAAAACCCTCAGTGGGGAAGGAAAGACACAACAGAGATGAGCAGACATTTTTTAAGCTGTTCAAGGCAGAAAGGCACAAGCATGAGTTCAATCATAAGCTCTGAAGCTTATATCTAGGGGGCTGATACAGAAGTATACAGGGTTTGGTTTGGCCATGTGTCCCCAGCCAAATCTCATGTAGAATTGTAATCCCCACATGTGTGGGTAGGGACCTGGTGGGAAGTGATTGGATAATGTGGGCGGTTTCCCCCATGCTGTTTTTGTGACAGTGAGTGAGTTCTCACGAAAGCTGTTGGTTTAAAAGTGTTGGTTAAAAGTTCCCCCCACCCCTCTACCGCCATTATGTGAAGGTCCTTGCTTCCCCTTTGCATTCTGCCATGATTGTAAGTTTCCTGAGACCTCCCCAGCCATGAGGAACTGTGAGTCAATCAAACTTTTTTCTTTATAAATTACCCAGTCTCAGGTAGTTCTTTCTATCAGTGTGAAAACAGACTAATACGCAGGGGACTTTCAGTCAAAGCTCATTTTAACCAGCAAATTCTAGAAATGCTCCATGGTTGGTTGCAGTGAACTTTTATTTATTGAATAATAGTTTGCAGATAATACCAAATAATTACTAGCTTGTGCACTGAAGAAATTTAGGGTGTTTTACATATCCAGCAGCCAAGAATAGGTACATACCAGGCATTTATTAAAGAGAATAACCTTGGAATCATTTGAAATGCCTGTTCTCTGGTGCCATAAAGAAATAGCACTTGAACCTAAGTTTAATTTCTTCAGCAAGGCCATTTCTATACTTTCTGCAGAAAGGGTACACTCGCTAGCAGTTTTGCCATGAGAGTACACCAGACAAAGGAGACAGGATCATTTATAACTTTACCCGTCCACCTTACTGCTGTGTCTGGTTTGTATTGGCTGGAACATGACCTCACATTCTATATTTTTCCTGATTGGCTGGCAACTTAGAACTTTTTTAAAAAGGCAAAGGCAGAGGAGAACAAAGGAAGGAGGAATTAACTTGTGGAATGCTGAGAAAGGTAAAAACACCTTCAAATAAGGAAGAGGAACAGGCAATGACCTAATGCTTCCTTGGACCAGTATAAGCATGCCAGGGCAAATATTTAGGCTAAACTATGGGAGCTAAGAACATAAAGTACATTGATTTCTTCATTACAGCTAGCAGATATTTAAGAGTGTTAGCACAGGTCTTCGAATAAATTTTGCTTCTAAGAGAAGTTACTATTTATTCCTAATTAGACAGGGAGGAAAGTCTTTGAAGAGGTACCTCTACTTTACTTTTTACAGAATCAATACCCCATTTCATATTTGTCAAAAGCTTATTTGAGAGTAACAATATTTAGGGAAAATTAGGAGAAAGATATGCATTTAATATATTAATCTATGCACTGCATTTATTCTTCATTCATTCATTCTCTCTTTTTTCTTTTTTTTAGGCAGGGTCTTGCTCTGCTGCCCGGGCTAGAGTGTAGTGGTGCCATCATGACTCACTGCAACCTCCACTTCCCAGGTTCAAGTGATCCTCTCATCTCAGCCTCCCGAGTAGCTGGGACTACAGGCACACCCCACCCTTCCCATCTAATTTTTGTATTTCTTATAGGACAGGGCTTTGCCATGTATCCCAGGCTGATCTCAAACTCCTGAACTTAAGTGATCTTCCTGCCTCAGCTTCAAAAAGTGTTGGGATTACGGGTGTGAGCCACTTCAGTCTGCCTTCAATTCCTCTTTATTCAACAAATATTTGTCTCTACCATACGCAAGGTACTGTTCTAGAATTCTGATAGGCTATATTTCTGTTTAGAAAACATATATTCTGTTTGGGAAAGATAAACATTAAATAGGTAATATATGTTATATATTCAATCTATATTAATTCAAGTTAATTTTATCATAATATTTGTTAATATTTAAAATTTTCTATATTGGAAATATTTGGAATTTTCTATATATATAATTTCAAATATTAACAAATGTTATGAGAAAAATTAACTTGAATTAATGTAGATTGGAGAAGTGAGGAGGAGGGGTATCATCTGGAAAGGTTTTGGAGAGAGGATCTTGGCACTGGGACCTGCATGCTGAGAAAGAGGCAAAGCAGTGGAGACCCGAGGAGAGACAACACAGGCGGAGGAAACAGCGGGTGCACAAGAGGCGAAGAAAAGGTGACGATGAACCCCTTGCTCAGTTACTGTGACCAGAGCATGGTCACATAGGGGTCAGTGCTAGGAAAAGATGTCAGCAAGTGGCTGGGACAGGCCATGGGATTCACACTGGGAGTCACAGTTCCGTCCACTGTAGGACAAATAGACGGTGGTGAAATAAGAATACAAGTCAGAAGGGAGTAGGAGGCTCTACTGCAGCCCAGGAGTGAGGCAGCCTGTCTTGTGAAAGAACTCAGAGCCACACCAGGGGCCATGCTCATGGAATTTTAGTAAATATGGCTTTGTCATGATGCCATAGGCTTTCACTGAGAAATGTAAACAAACATCCCCATGAAATGCATTGTATTTATTTTAAGCAGGCAGGGATGAAAGGTGAATAGGATATGGATAATTCACCCTGTTGCATAGCGCTTTCCTCAAAAGAATTTGTTGGAAAAAAGAAACTGAAGCTACTGATTTTTGTCTCTTCCTAACGTCTGAAGAAATGTACTTTATTGAATATCCTCTTTGCTTATTTTCCAACATCTACTCAACTTGAATCTTTTACATTGACTTTAAAACTTACTGAGGTAAAATGTACAGTGAGAAAATTTCATGTGGCAGAGGTATACAGCCTAACAAATTTTCACCAACTGCATACCTTTGCAACCAGTAGGCAGAGCAAGAAACAGAATCCTAAAAACCTTCATGGTATTATGTTCCAACTGACCCATTTTATTTCATGAACTACACATCTCATTATGTTTTCTTCCATATGTTGATTGCTAGAAAATTTATAACCATATTTTGTGTCTCTCATTCAAAACTACCAGAAACTCACAGCAGGCTTTTATGGACTAATCTCTCATCCTTGGTTTCACTTTTATCTTTCTTTTTTTTTTTTTTTTTTTTTTTTTTTGAGACTGAATCTGGCTCTGTTGCCCAGGCTGAAATGCAGTAGCATGATCTCAGCTCACTACAACCTCCGCCTCCCAGGTTCCAGTGATTCTCCTGCCTCAGACTCCCAAGCAGCTGGGATTACAGGCATGTGCCACCACCCCCAGCTAGTTTTTGTATTTTTAGTAGAGACAGGGTTTGGCCATGTTGACCAGGCTGGTCTTGAACTTCTGACCTGAAATGATCTGCCCACTACAGCCTCCCAAAGTGCTGGGATTATAGACATGAGCACTGTGCCCAACCTCACTTTTATCTTTCTTTATACCCTTTGCCTTCACTTCATTCGTGGCTTTTGATTTTTCCTATTTTTATTAATATTATTGAATATATCTTTG
Organism: Gorilla gorilla gorilla; assembly: GCF_029281585.2. NCBI lineage: Eukaryota > Metazoa > Chordata > Mammalia > Primates > Hominidae > Gorilla > Gorilla gorilla. The sequence continues at coordinate 133,733,263 of NC_073236.2, read as the reverse complement.
TAAGCAAGGTACAACATTCTGGAAAGAAACTAATGTCAAAGTAATACATGGAAGAAAAACCTGCCCCTCTGTAAATATTTTATCAGTCACTTAGTAGGGTTTAGTCCAATCAATACAGAGTTTAATACATAAACTAGAATCTTCACTTTATTGTGCAGCAAGAAAACAAAAACGATTCTTTCTACAGATACTAATGCATGATTAAAACACACAGCCCAGAACGCCTGCCTAAAAAATCAGTCCCTATGGGTCAGAAGTCATGGGTCTTTGTTGGGGAAGTCAGGGACCCCGAATGGAGGGACTGGCAGGAGCCAAGGCAGAAGAACATAAATTGTGAAGATTTCATGGACATTTATCAGTTCCCCAAATTAATACTTTTATAATTTCTTACACCTGTCTTTACTGCAATCTCTGAACATAAGTTGTGAAGATTTCATGGACATTTATCACTTCCCTAATAATACTCTTATGATTTCTTATGCCTGTCTTTACTTTAATCTCTTAATCCTGTTATCTTCATAAGCTGGGAATGTACATCACCTTAGGACCACTATTGTACAAATTGATTGTAGAACATGTGTGTTTGAACAATATGAAATCTGATTGTAAAACATGTGTGTTTGAACAATATGAAATCAGTGCACCCTGAAAAGAACAGAATAACAGCGATTTTCAGGGAACAAGGGAAGAAAACCATAAGGTCTGACTGCCTGCTGGATCGGGCAGAATACAGCCATATTTTTCTTCTTGCAGAAAGCCTACTGATGGATGTGCGAGTAGGAGAAATATCACTGAATTCTTTTCCCAGCAAGGAATAACCCTGGGGAAGGAATGCATTCCTGGGGGTAGGTCTATAGACGGCCACTCTGGGATTGTCTGTCTTATGCAGTTGAGATAAGGACTGAAATACGCCCTGGTCTCCTGCAGTACCCTCAGGCTTACTAGGATTGGGAAATTCCAGCCTGGTAAATTCTAGTCGGACCCATTCTCTGCTCTTAAACCCTGTTTCCTCTTAAGATGTTTATCGAGACAATTCGTGCACAGTGGGACATAGAATCTCATCAGTAATTCTAAGTTTGCCTTTGCCTTGTGATCTTTATTGCCCTTTGAAGCATGTGATCCTTGTGACCTACTCCCTGTTCATACACCCCCTCCCCTTTTAAAATCCCTAAGAAAAACTTGCTGGTTTTGCAGCTCGAGGTCATCATCACAGTCCTACCAATATGTGATGTCACCCCCGGACACCCAGCTGTAAAATTTCTCTCTCTGTACTCTTTCTCTTTATTTCTCAGATCAGCCAACACTTAAGGAAAATAGAAAAGAACCTATGTTGAAATATTGGGGGCTGGTTCCCCAATAAGTCTTGAAGCTATTTCCCATGAAGGATGCCACACTCCCACAACCATACTGCCTTTTCTATTCTTGTGCCCAGGGGCCAGATTATTAAGTGGGCTTCAAGACAAACTCTCTGCTTTTTAGATCCTGGGCAGAGAAGTGCAAGAGGAAGCCCACATTCTGGGGCCAGCTGGTCAGTGCAGGCAGCACCTTGGCCTTTGACCAGGACAGGGGCAGTGTTATGTCCCTGCAGCCTTGTGGAAGGCCTTGGGTCTCCTCTGCGCTCCAGCATCATCTCAGCCTGGACCCTACCTGAAAGTCTGATTGTACCATTTAAAAAGGACAGCGATCCTAGGTTAAAAATGTATTCAATCATTTAATCTATTGGAAGTTTAAAAGTCTATTTATTTAAAAAATAAACATTTTACTTTTTACTTCAGAACAGTTTTAGGCTGTTGACAAAAATGCAAAGATAATACAGTTTTCATATACCCCACACCCAGTTTTCTGTGTTTTTAAAGCCTTATGTTCGTATGGACCATTCGTTATCCTTGATGAATCTGTACTGATAGACTTTAACTAAAGGAAGTCTCTACTTTACTAAGATGTCTTTAGCTTTTTACCAAATGTCCTATTTCTGTTCCAGGACGACACATGACATTTGGTTGTCATGTTTCCTCAGGTTTCTCTTTACTATCACTCTTTTCAGACTTCTCTAGTTTTTGAAGACCTTGACAATTTTGAGATATACTAATAAAGGTATTTTATAGAATGTCCCTCAATTTAGATTTTCTTCTTTTTTTTTTTTTCTGAGATGGAGTCTCATTCTGTTGCCCAGGCTGGAGTGCAGTGGTGCAATCTTGGCTCACTGTAACATCTGCCTCCCGGGTTCAAGCGATTCTCCTGCCTCCCGATTAGCTGGGATTACGGCTGATGCCACCACACCCGGTTAATTTTTTTTTTTTTAGACAGAGTTTTGCTCTTGTTGCCCAGGCTGGAGTGCAATGGCACGATCTTGGCTCACCGCAACCTCCAGCTTCCGAGTTCAAGCCATTCTCCTGCCTCAGCCTCCCAAGTAGTGGGGATTACAGGCATGCGCCGCTATGCCCAGCTAATTTTCTATTTTTAGTAGAGACGGGGTTTCTCCATGTTAGTCAGGCTGGTCTCAAACTCCCAACCTCAGGTGATCCACCCACCTCAGCCTCCCAAAGTGCTGAGATTACAGGCGAGAGCTACTGTGCCTCGATTTAGATTTTCTGATGTTTTACTCAGTTTGAGGGAAGAAGGCCACAGAGGTTAAGTGGGTTATTATCACATCATATAAAGAACACATACTAGCAACATCACTAATCACTGTTATGTTGACTTTGATTACCTCGCTGAAGTACTATGTGTCAGCTTTCTTCACTGTAGAGTTCCTCTTTTTCCCCCTTTCCATACTATAACATTGGGAAGCAAGTCACCATGTGTAACCCGTGCCATCCTTAAAGAGGGGGGAGCCATGATCCATCTCCCTGAGTGTCTCCATACATTATTTGGAATTTTTCTGCAAGGGATATTTGTGTATTCTTTCCCATTTATTTATTCAACCATTTACTTATACCACTATTAACTCATGGATATTTATTTTCTAATTAAGTTGCCACACACTACTACTTTTTTTACTTTGTTGCTTAATTTTTTCCAGCTTTGGCCACTGGAAGCTCTTTCTGTTGAATCCTGTGTCCCATCACTGTGTTTTGTTTTGTTTTTGTTTTTGTTTTGTTTATTCATATCTATCTATGCACACTTAGATCTCTATATATAACATACATGAAGATAATATGTACATGTACACATTAAATGTGTATACTCACACACACATATACTACATTATTTCTGGTGCTACAAGATGCAAAGGGGTCATGTAAAATTTCTGCCCTGGGTTTAAATCAAGCCATCTCTGCAAGGATCCCTGATTCTTGTTGAAAGTGGTAATAGAAATCAAGATCTGGGCATTAGGTATGCTCATTACTATGGGATGTTATTATTTCTATGTCTTTTCAGCTGGCAGAGCAAAGGAATATATGTGTGTATATTAGTCTATGTGTATATATGTATCTATCAATATTAGCAACCCTCTGTATGTATACTAAGCTAATCATGAGTTTATTTGATGTCTTCAACTATAATTATTACCACATGAATTATTCTAGCCTTCTGTCCTTGCTAGTATGAAAATTCCCACTCCAGCAATGAGAAACTAGACTCATTATTCTGCATCCATTTACTTAAGTTTTCATCTTCATATCAGAGTTGTTAACCTATGCTCCCATGAGGAACAACTTTATCAGTTGTAGTACAGTATTTATATACAGTTTCTTTTGCCTTTAGTCTGTAAGACTGAAAGTGCATAGTTTGTAAGGTTAAAGGGAAAAGTCCACTAATTTCCAAATTTATAATTAGTAATTTTTGTAAAGAATTATAATGTCACGAAATATTTTGTGTATACAACTATCAAATGTAGGCATCTACAAATATCTTCATTTTGTTTTTTAACACGGGTGTTAAGATTTTAAAAAACCCACGTGAGTAATTCATTTATCAATTTGAATGGTCAAGAAACACCATCACCCAAGGTTATGTATCATCATGTACTACTCTATAATATGATAGTGGTGCATGAAAGACATAAGGTTAAGCAGAGCTGATAGCAAGTGCTTAGACTTCAAAATCAGTTCTTGCCTTTTAGGAATGGGACTTTGACATGTAACTTGATCAGTCAGAGACTCAGCTTCCTCAACTACAAAAGGGGGTTATTAAGAGGATCAAGTGAATTTCCATGTGTCTTAGTCCATTCAGGCTGTTCTAACAAAATATCTATTGACTGAGTGGCGTATAAACAACAAATATTTATTTCTGGGAAGTCCAACTCCAAGATGCCAGCAGATTTGGCATCTGGTGAGGGCCCACATTCTGTTAGACAGCACTGGATTCTTGCTGTGTCCTCACATAATGGGAGGAGCAAGCCAACTCCCTGGGGCCTCTTTTCTAAGGGCACTGATGCCACTTTCAAGGGCTCCACCCTAATGGCATAGACACTTCCTGAAAGCCCCACCTCTTAATACACTGGGGATTAGGTTTCAACATATGAACAGGGGCAGAGCACAAACACTCAGACCATGGCACCATGTAAGACTCAGCATAGAAAGTAGACATTCAACAAATGCTAATTTCAGTTTTTTTCTCTGTTTTTAATTATTTCTTTTATTGTCTCTAGTTTCTTAATTGAGATTAACTCATTGCCAGGACAAACAGCCCAGCCGATGAATTTTGGCCTACAGTGAAATCTCACTCTTGAATAACCTTGGATTGGATTCTTTCATTAGAATCCTTCCAAAGTGCTAGCAATTGATTTGCCACAAAAGAAAGGTTTGATTTTAAACTGGCAAAGGAATCCAAGCTGAAATCCTCACTGCACACAGGAGTGATATTGCCTACGGAGAACTCAGGTTTTAAATCACCGTACTGCAAACTAACACCCCATTTAACAAACGGAGCAGAAAAGCTGCTTTGAGCCACAGAGTCGGTGGCCGCCTGTGCATTCGCCTGAACTTTCAGGCAAACTGGAGCATCCCGGCTTCTGTTAAATAGACTTCAAAAATATCAACTCCCTATGTATCCACAAGTAGGGTTTCTTATCAAAGTCATCCACCACTCAAAGACTTAATTTATTTTTCCAACCCAGTAAAACAATGGTTCTTTTATACAGTATCTGAATATTGTAAACCTAATAAAGGCAAGTGAAATCCTATCATCAAGTGTGCCAGAGAACACGGGCTTTAAGTATTTGAGCAGAAACAATCTCTGTTTCACAATTATCCCAGGACGGTGAGGAGAAAGGTGAATTCAGTCATGCACCTTGAATGGAGTTGAGTAATCCTAGCCTCTAGCACAGAAGGAGAAGCATGGAGACAAAGAGAAAGATTTCTCAATTGTTGCTGCACCAAGATTCCTGACAATACTGGGATACTGTTCACTCAACAGACACTTTGGGAGAGTGGTCTCAGTTCTTGTCTGAGCCCTCACACAGGGAGGCTCAACACCAACTTTTTTAAACGTTGAAGCCAACTTCTCAACAATGCCCTGCGTTGTTTCTTTACACATGAAATCACTCTCTTTGGTATCAATAGGCTGAACTTGATATATGTTGTGTGAGATTCTGATGACACTTATATCCCTATGAATACCAGGTCTGCGGGATATGATTTTATAAAAGATAAATGAGGTAGGAAATGAGTGCAGCCAATGGCTGTACCATCCTTGTGGACAACACCTTGAAAGTGAGGCAAGTTCATGCATCTGCAGTCTCAAGTTCGTGCACCTGCGGTCTCCACACCTGATACTCTCTCCGTGGCTGGTTTGTGTCTGCCCCACAGCACGGTCTTGCGCCCTGAAGTCTGGTCAATTCTCAGGTTATACTTGTCTGCTGGATGTGTACCTTATAGCTCAGATGGACTCTAGTTTCCTCATATGCTCTATCCTGAAGCACTATCCCAGTAATTCTCTAGGGATCATCAGATTCCTTCTCTTTACGAAGCTTAAATCGTTTTTTTCTCCTTTTTTTTTCTTTCTCTTTTTTCTTTTCACCTGGCATGTCCTTCATCTGACTCATGCTACTTTTCTGCATCTAATGTGAAGCTTTTCCTCAGTGATCCCTAATCTCGCTTTGCTTAAACAGGAGGCAGGTTAATTTTTAACTTCACTTATCAGAATGTTAACAGTACCTTCTCAAACCACTACAATACTGCAAAGAGGAAAATGTGAAAAGAGGAAAATCATTCTTAAGCATTCTTATATACACAGTTTTTTTTTTTTTTTTGCCTAACAGCAAAAGAACTGTGTATGTAAGCATGCTTACAGATTAAAGGTAAATGTTCATTTATTTTTCAAATGTGTACTTATTAATATTTATAAAGAATAATGCTACAAAAACATTTTGTGTATACAATTACCAAATGTAGGTATCTACAAATACTTTTGTTATTTCATGTGTGCATTAAAACATTAAAAAAATAACTCATATGGCTGGGTTCAGTGGCACAGGCCTGTAATCCCAGCATTTTGGGAGGCTGATGTGGGAAGATGGCTTGAGCCCAGGAGCTCGACGCTGCAGTGAGCTACAATTGTGCCACTGCACTGCAGCCTGGGTGACAGAGGGGACCCTACTCAAACAAAACAAAAACCCACATGTGACTGATTCATTTATCAGTTTGTATAATCAAGAAACACCATCACCCAAGGCTAAATATTATCATGCGCTATTATATAATATGACAGTGGGGTACGAAAGACATAAAATTAAGCAGAGCTATAATAATACAAAGTGCACGGAAGGAAGAATCAGCTGTGACACCTTCTGGAAGTGGGACTCTGGCAAGTGTTATAACTTGATCTGTTAGAGGCTCAGCTTCCTCAGCTATAAAAGAGGGTTTATTGGGAGGATTACATTAATTTCCATGTGTTTAGTCCACTCAAGCTGCTATAACAACATACGATGAACTAGGTGGCTTATAAACAACACACCATGAACTAGGTGGCTTATAAACAACACATATTTATTTCTTATGGCTTTGGAAGTGGTGAAGTCCAAGGCCGAGGTGCCAGCAGATTCAGTGTCTGGTAAGGGCCCACATTCTCTTTTTGTTTGTTTGTTTGTTTGTTTTTTGTTTTTTGTTTTTTTGTTTTTTTTGAGACAGAGTCTCACTCTGTTAACCAGGCTGGAGTGCAGTGGTGTGATCTCAGGTCACTGCAACCTCTGCTTCCCTAGTTCAAGCAACTCTCCTGCCTCAGCCTCCCGTGTAGCTGGGACTATAGGCGCCTGCTACCACACCTGACTAATTTTTGTATTTTTAGTAGAGACAGGGTTTCATCATGTTAGCCAGACTGGTCTCCAACTCCTGACCTCAAGTGATCCACCCACCTTGGCCTCCCAAAGTGCTGGGATTACAGGTGTGAGCCACCACCCCCAGGAGGGCCTACATTATCAAAGACAGCAACACCTTCTTGAGGTGTCCTCACATGGTGGGAGGGACAAAGACTTTTTTAAGAAACCATTCTTATTTCGTGGCTGTAGAAAAGAAGCTTTGGAGCTGTCAAGCAGTTACATGACTTGTCCAAGGTCACATAGCTGAGAGACTAAGGCACCCTTCCCTGCTTCTACAATACTATAAATTTGCACTGATAGCTACTTCTAAAAGTGTAAGAAATCCCCTAGGTTTTAAAATGTTATGAATTCCTTACTAATATGGTTTTTTTCCTGAAAGTTAACCAACAGCCATCTGGTTAAAGATAATTCTATTTTATTCTGTTTTTTTTAATAAACGTAGAGTCAGCTGATAACAGCAGATACCTGCTGACTTTATAACACATGTCTACGTAGGTTGTCTATATTTCTGTTAGGAATATGCATCTTTCTTTTAAAATAATATAATTAAGAGCTGATACTTAATGAGTATTTACTGTATGCATGCCCTGAATTGGCATATTACCTATTTTATTTTACTTAAACTTTATAACAACTCTCTGCTATAGATTGTTTCTCTATTGTTTTCCAAGAAGAGGAAATTGCTGCTCAGGAAGGGTAAATAGGCCAGCACAGTGACTCACCTGTAATCCCAACACTTTGGGAGGGCGAGGTGGCTGGACTGCTTGAGCTCAGGAGTTCAAGACCAGCCTGGGCAACATGGAGAAACCCTGTCTCTACCTAACCCCCCTAACTAAAAAAAAAAAAAACATAGCCAAGTGTCATGATGTGCACCTGTAGTCCCAGCTACTCAATATGCTGAGCTGGGAGGATCTCTTGGGCTCAAGATGTTGAGGCTGTAATGAGCCATGATTGTGCCTCTGCACTCCAGCCTGGACAGCACAGTGAGATTTGTCTCAAAAACAAAACAAAACAAAACAAAAAACAACAACAACAAAAAAGAAAGAGTCAATAATACTGGCAGAGTCACACAGTGGTAGAGCCAAAAAACAAAAAAGGAACTAAGATCTGCCTCTTTTCCAAATTCATATTCATGTTCCTATCATATATGCTATCCTGCCTTATTAACATTCTAAACACTAGTGACATAATTTTAATTTCTTCAAAAGCTTCTTTCCCAGGTCAATTGCCAGAGAGAAATCAACAGTGGTACTCCTAAGTGTTTAATGAAAATAGCAGGTAAGTTGATTCCCTAAGAAGTCAAGGGCATTATTGTTGTTGTTTTGTTTTTCGACTTTGATTTCATGGTTTGAGGTACATTTGCAGAGTGTTATCCAGGTAAACTACATGTCGCCGGGGTTTGGTGTACACATTACTTAGTCACCCAGGTAATAAGCATAGGACCCCATAGGTATGTTTTTTAATCCTCTGCCTCCTCCCAATCTCCACCCTCAAGCAGGCCCTGGTGTCTATTAGTCCCCTCTTTGTGACCATGTGCTCTCGTTGTTTGGCTCCCATTTGTAAGTAAGAACATAAGGGTATTCGATTTTGCATACCTGCATTATTTTGCTTAGGATAATGGTCTGCAGCTCCTTCCATGTTGCTGCAAAGGATGCAATCTCATTCTTTTGTGTGGCTGCATAGTATTCCATGGTGTGTATGTACCAAATTTTCTTTAGCCAGTCTACCATTGATGGGTATTTAGGTTAAGTCCATTTTTTTGCCATTGTGAATAGTGCTGTAATAAACATATGTGTGCATGTGTCTTTATCATAGAATGAATTATATTCATTTGAGTATATACCCTATAATGAGATTGCCAGGTTAAATGGTAATTCTGGCTTGTTTGAGAAATCACCACACCACTTTCCACAATGGCTGAACTAATTTACACTTTTTTTAGTTGGGGATGTTTTTGGAAGAACGTACAGGTAATATATATATATATATATATATATTTTTAAGACCCCAGAGCACTTTCATACTTGTATCTTTATTTTGAAGTCTCTGTCACTCTTCTTTAGCCTTTCCTGCTTAATTAACGCAACCTGGTATGAAGCGTTTCTCATCTCTTTTGAAACACGGATCAGGGGAACTCCTCACTTGAGTAATGTATTGCAGTCATACGTCATCGGCGGCAACAGTTCCGTGCTGTAAATAAAGCTGTAATTTTATTATTGTCAGGAGTCCAGACTGAGACACTCTTACTTACATGCAATGCATCAAGCATTAAAAGCGTATTTCTAATGCACTTCCTAAACCATGCTCCCTCTCCTCCTGTGGGCAAAGATCTTTTAAGGCATAGGCTCTCTAAAAAGCATTCAGAGTATGGAAATGAATTAGCGAGATGCAATGCCCTGGCCAAATTCACAAGAGACATGAACAGCTAAGAAAAGCGCCAAAGGTGTTTGTGTCTGAGCGCCAGCCACAGTGAACCCCTGAGAGCGCTCAGTGCTAGTGTTTCAGAGGACTCACGCGGTACATGCAGCATTAGTTCTTGAGGGGCTTGGTCCTGCAAAGGGGCTCATTGCTCTCTCAGCCTGAAGTACTTTAAGTCTCAATTCAATGTTATTTCCATTCCCAATTCCCTAAAAGGCTTTTGTCCCAGTCCATCGGTTCTCCTAGAGCCCCCTGCGTGCCTCAGTATTGGGTCAGTCTGCACACTGCGCTGAGATGAACTAACTGCATGACTTTATCCTCACCAGACAGAAAGGCAGGGACCATGCCATCTTTATGTTTACATTCTTGGAGCTCTGCACAAGGTACAAGATTAGTAAATACTTGGTTGTTGAATAAATAAGTATTAATCACTGAGAAATAAATTCTTAACAGTGGTATTAGGTGACTGAACTAGAGTCAGATCAACTAACCATTAAATGGTGAAACTGAATGGTTATTGGTAAGATTCTTTAAGAAAACAAAATTACAGTGCAGCTACTCAGTCCAATCACTTAATTGTACTGAGTGGTTTCATCAAGACCATGAAGACAGAGCTGGGTGCTTATTGAGCACACTTTCTACTTGCACACCAGGCTTCACTTTCCTAGCTCATGTATATCTATATACTCAGGAAGGTATCATTAATTCATAGATATTGAAATTGTGTTCATGAATAACAGAATTTTGTTCAACACATTTCCTCATCCTGCAAATGAATTATTGGAATAAAACATAGGAGCAGTTTTCATGACAAAGTTTATGCTCGCATCTTCCCAAATGTTCATGAGGACATGGTACCTGTGACTCCACTGTGCCTGGGTCCTGCCAAAGCAATACCCCTCCCCATTAGCAAGTAAGGTCTCTGATATGGTTTAGCTCTGTGTCACCACCCAAATCTCATCTCGAATTGTAATCCCTGGGAGTAGAGGGAGGGAGGTGTTTGGATCATAAGGGTAGTTTCCCCATGCTATTCTCATGACAGTGGTGAGTTATCATGAGATCTGATGGTTTTATAAGTGTTTGGAACTTCTTCCTTTGTCCTTCTTTCTCCTGCCCTCTTGTGAAGAAGGTGCTTGTTTCCCCTTTTCCCTTCCATCATGATTGCAGGTTTCCTGAAGCCTCTCCAGCCATATGGGACTGTGAGTCAATTAACCCTCTTTTCTTTATAAATTACCCAGTCATGGGTATTTCTTTATAGCTGTGTGAAAACGGACTAATACATAAAATTGGTACTGGGAGTGGGGCACTGCTATAAAGATACAGAAAATGTTAAAGTGACTTTGGAACTGGGTAATGGGCAGAGTTTGGAACAATTTGGAGGGCCCAGAAGAAGCCAGGAAGATGTGGGAAAGTTTGGAACTTCTTAGACAATTGTTGAATGGTTTGACCAAAATGCTGATAATCATGTGGACAATGAAGTCCAGGCTGAGGTAGTCTCAGGTGGGGACAAGGAATTTATTGGGAACTGGAACAAAGGTCACTCTTGCTGTGCTTTAGCAAAGACACTGGCAATATTTTGTCCCTGCCTTAAAGATCTGTGGAACTTTGAACTTGAGAGAGATGATTTGAAATTGGAATTTATGTTTAAAAGGGAAGGAGAGCATAAAGTTTGGAAAATTTGCAGCCTGACAGTGCTATAGGAAAAAAAAAATGCTGTGGAGAAATTTAGGCTGGCTGTAGAAATTTGCATAAGTAATGAGGAGCTGAATGTTAATCGCCAAGACAATGGAGAAAATGTCTCCAGGGTATGTCAGAGATGTTGGTGGCAGCCCCTCCCATCACAGCCTGGAGGCCTACGAGGAAAAAATATTTTCTTGGGCCAGGCCCAGGGCCTCATTGCTCTATGCAACCTCTGGACCTGGTACTCTTCATCCCAGCCATGACTAAAAGGGGTCATTGCTTCAGAGGGTGCAAGCCCCAAGCCTTGGTGCCTTCCATGTGGTGTTGGGCTTGTGGGTACAAAGAAGTCAAGAATTGAGGTTTGGAAACCTCTGTCTAGATTTCAGAGGATGTACGGAAATGCCTTGATGTCCTGGCAGAAGTCTGCAGCTTGGAGAACCTCCGATGGGGTAGTGCAGAAGGGAAATGTGGGGCTGGAGCTCCCACACAGAGTCCCCACTGAGGCACTGCCTAGTGGAGCTGTGAGAAGAGGGTCACCATCCTCTAGACCCCAGAATGGTAGATCCACTGACAGCTTGTACAGTGAGCCTGGAAAAGCCACAGGCACTCAATGCCAGCCTGTGAAGAAGCTGCCCAAGGCCGTGGGAGACCATTCCTTGCATCGGCATGCCCCAGATGTGAGACATGGAGTCAAAGGAGATCATTTCAGATCTTTAAGATTTAATGTCTGCCCCATTGGATTTCAAATTTCAGTGGGGTCTGTAGCCCCTTTGTTTTGGCCAATTTCTCCCAGCTAGAATGGGAGCATTTACCCAAAAGTCTGTATTCCTATTGTATCTAGGAAGTAACTAACTTGCTTTTGATTTTACAGGCTCATATGCTGAAGGAACTTGCTTTGTCTCAGATGAGACTTTGGACTGTGGACTTTTGAGTTAATGCTGAAATGAGTTAAGACTTTGGAGGACTGTTGGGAAGATTTTGAAATGTGAGAACATGAGGTTTGTGAGGGGCCAGGGGAATAATTACATGGTTTGGCTCTGTGTCCCTACTCACATTTCATCTCAAATTGTAATGTCAACATTGTCAAGGGAGGGACCTGTAATCCCCACAGCTTGAGGGAGAGAGTGATTGGATCATGGTGGTGGTTTCCCCCATACTGTTCTCATGAGAGTGAGTGAGTTCTCACAAGATCTTATGGTTTTACAAGTGTTTGAAAGTTCCTTCTTATTCTTCTCTCTCCTCCCCACTTGTAAAGACAGTGCTTGTTTCTCCTTTGCCTTTTGCCATGATTGTAAGTTTCCTGAGGCCTCCCCAGCCATGTGCAACTGTGAGTCAATTAAACCTCTTCCCTTTATAATTACCTAGTCTCAGATATTTCTTTTTAGCTGTGTGAAAACAGACTAATACAGTCTTCCTGAGATAGGATTCCAAATTCCAAGGGACAGAGAGGGAAATTCACATTTATTTAAGCATCCCATGTTAGAGGTAATGTAATAAGTACTTTAAATGTAGTTTATATTTAAAATAATGTCTATATACTTATATGTACTACAGTTTCTAATTTACATCCACAGGAATTTTACAATATAGTTAACATCCCCCTTTTACATAAAACAAATGTCAAAAACCAACAATGGCTTATCGAAGCTAATATGTTAAAAATTTTAGCTAAACTCTGACTGACTTCAAAATCCATGTTTTTCTTACCATACCAGTTACCTCCTAAATTGTATAATAGGGAGGACTTAGTTCCCAGAGGGAAATAATGACTTGCTTAAAGCTGTTTTTTTCCCATTGAACAAATATGCATCAAACACATACCTGTGCCAGGCACTATTGCAGGTGCTGAGAATCCCACAGTAAAAATGGTTTTGCATTCAGAGAGCATATGTTTGAGTTGTGGGATTAATAATCTGTTCTCTTATATCCAGTGCACATCAGAATTACACATTTTTTTCAGACAGAGTCTCGCTCTGTGGCCCAGGCTGGAAAGGGCAGTGGTGATCCTGGCTCCCTGTAGCTTCAACCTCTTGAGCTCAAGTAGTCATTCCGCTTTAGCCTCCTGAGTAGTTGAGACTACAGGCGTGTACCACCACACATAGCCAATTTTTTATTTCTTATTTATTTTTAGAGATGGGATCTCTCTATGTTTCCCAGGCTGATCTTGAACTTCTAGGCTCAAGAGATCCTCCCACCTTGGCATTCCAAATTGCCAGGATTACAGGCATGAGCCACCACACCCAACCTGGAATTACACACATTATATGCATTATTATTATATCCCCAGATGCTTTGGAAGTATTCAATTAAAAAGAAAACAAATGGAAAGAATGAATCTAATTTTAGAATTCCTACTGAACTACTGCCACAGAGGACTGGCTGGATAACTTCCTTTCTGCCTGCTAATGCTTTGCTGGTGTTCTCCCCCAGCTCCATTCCATGGTCTAGTCCAGGCTACTCCGAAATGAAATGCTTAATCACATATTGAGTAAGCCAATCTGCTCTCTTAGTTTTTCCCAAACCCCTGCAACCAGACTGGTTTTAACTTTTGTATTTCTTGTTCTATCTCAGCTGCTGCTGGAGTTTCACTGTGATTCTGAGGAGTGCTGTCACTCAGGGGTCTCCCGATCCTATCTAGTGCTGATCTTCCATGGATTTCCCGGAAGACTGAATAGGCTTAATTTTGCAACTGCTCTAGAATACAAGTGTGCTGGTCTCCTGGACACTTCATGGGGGAAAAAAGACAACCCTCTAGTTCTGCTCAGATTTTTTTTTCAGCTCTGCCTCCTGCAAAGATAGTCCATCTCATCCAGCCAGTTCTGAGGAAGTATGTGAGTCATGTCCCTTTTTCTGATGAAAACTTCCAGTATTGACTACTAGAAGTTTTCTAGATCAACAACTATCAAGCCTTTGGAAATATAACTAATATGTACCAATATGTAAAAAATAATTTCTATTTTTTTAATGAAATAGTTTCCTAAGGCCCAAATGTAACTTTCAAAATGATATGTGTGGCACAAATTCTCTCTACTACCTGGGCGACAAAGGGAGCACAGTGCACAGGCTGGAGGTCAGAGCCTCCCTGGACATAGTTTGACCCCAAAAAGAATCAGGGAAGAAGAAACTTGACAAAGAGCCTCATAGATGTTTCCTAAAGCAGAGACCCTCTGAAGGTGATGCATGACTATTAGAGAATCTGTGCTATAATGAGCTTCTTGGTTTCCATTTCTGTCAGATGCGGAAAAGTAAAAGCTAACAAAATCGCTCATACAAACAAATCTGTGTCATAGGCATGCAGTCCTGCTAACATTTTTCTGTTAAAAGAAGGAAAAAATGTAAGCTTTCTGGCATATATTTTATGTTTTGTTTAAAACACTGCACATTTTATTTTATCTTTAAATACATATATGCATATATATATATTTAAAACATACACGTGGACATAATAACTATTTGTAACTATATACCTATTTGTAAAAATATTATCATTGGAATTGTTTCCCTTTAATAAAACAAACGTAAATAAGCATAAGCCTCCATAAAGTGCTTATATCCAGGGATGTTGTAGCAAACTGTCTCTCCCGGGGTATAGGAGGAGCTTTGATTTGCAGCATTTGCCAATTTCTGCATTGTAAACACTCCGCCTATGGCGTGTTTCAAACTACCAATGATTTAGTGCCTGGCTCACAAAATTCCTGAATATTTAACAAGCGGCTCTTGTGAGGGCAGGAGCCCGTGGCAGGTTACCACCACCACGCCCCTTCAGCACCGCAGCAAACTTGTGGGAGGTGCTTGGGAAGCCCACCGACTAACCTTTCCTTTTAGACTGACAATCACTCTGCAAGGTCTTAAGTCAAGATATTTTCATTTTTGTTTTGTAGATTAGAATACAACATTTTCAGAAAATCTGAAGAAGATCAAGGAAAATAAAGATTGACACAAACCGTAAAAGGTATTCAAGAAATGTTTGCTGATTTGTATTACCTATGTGTGGGTGAGAGAAAACACAGAGCTGGAACGCTTGGGTGTCAAATCCTGAAAGATGTTTGACGAGGAGAAGCAGCCCGCAGGAAAGAGGGCGGGTTTCTCTCTGGTTCTTCCCTGAGCCTGGCTAGACCTCACCTGTGCAGGAGACCTGGCTGAAGGGAGGTCTGTGCCTGTGCCATGGTCTTGGCTGGAGGCTTCACGTGCAAATCCAAGCACAGAGGACTCCGTGCCTGCCAGCGGGCCGTGCCTGCCTCCCAGCAAGCTCCCACCAGCCTCAGAGAGCTCGCAGCCTAAGCCTCCATCTCATAACCAATCTCTCTTACAGTTCGAAAACTTTTCCTTTAACCTGCTATAAAGTCAAAGAAAGACTTTTATGAAGTCACCTCTCAGCTTCTCTTTCTTCAGGCTAAATAATCCATTTCCCCTAAAGTCTCCCTGAGGTCCTATTTCCCCACCCCTTCGTCACTTTTGTGACTCCTATTTGAGTTCTGTTTGAGAGAAATGAAAATGAGTTTCTGGGGAAAGGCTCACCCTGACCCTGCACTGGATGGTAGAGGAAGCCGCGAGGGCAGCGCGGGCCGTTTCTTGCAGGGAAATCGCTCTTGCTTGTCCTCCCTGTGCCCGACACATCCAAACAGCACAGCCGCTCCGCTCTCCAAGCCTCTACTTTCTGCACCAAGAGAAAAGGGGATGGCAGAACACAGAGGCCTTAGAAATGATCACACACGGCCGAGCGCGGTGGCTCAAGCCTGTAATCCCAGCACTTTGGGAGGCCTAGGTGGGCGGATCACGAGGTCAGGAGTTTGAGACCATCCTGGCCAACATGGTGAAACCCTGTCTTTACTAAAAATACAAAAAAATTAGCCGGGCGTGGTGGCGGGCGCCTGTAGTCCCAGCTACTCAGGAGGCTAAGGCAGGAGAATGGCGTGAACCCAGGAGGCGGAGCTTGCAGTGAGCTGAGATCGCGCAACTGCACTCCAGCCTGGGCCACAGAGCCAGACTCTGTCTCAAAAAAAAAAAAAAAAAAAAAAAAAAAAAAAAAAATCACACACTCATTTTACACACGAGGAGGCTGAGATTCCAAGCATTTTAATATCTGCTTGATATCAAAGTCGATCACAGAGGAGAATTAGAAGCAAGATGTCCTAACAAATGTATAATCCAGTGCTAAGTATACCGTGCAGAATAGTGAACTGTAGGTCTGCCTGAAATGAGATGATAATCATAACCACTAATATTCATATTATTCCCTACATTTTGCCTGTTTGCATGAAAACATGCTGGCAGGCAACTTTAGTCTGATTCCACACCCATCTCCAGCTCCAGGAACAGTGACCAGCACATGGTTTGCCTTCCTTATGTATTTGCTTTTGTAGGAGGGGCATAATTACCTAATTTGCTCACCTGCACAATTTCATAAGAATGGGTATTACTGAGGAGAAAGTTTTTTTTTTTTAATTTATTTCTTTTTTACAGTGTTACTGATGGAAATAATAACTTTCAAGTAGCAGAAAACCCTCTAGAAATTGCTTCAAAGAGAAGGAATGTATCATTGGAAGTGAATGGTATCTGAAACTTAAAAAAGTGCAGTGCAGGACTGCCTCAGGGAGAGTTAGACCTAGACCAAATAAATCTTGACTCTTCCTCTCTGTGGCCACAAGGAGATGGCTGTTCATGCGTTTCGGTGGAGCAAGTCTCAGAATGACAGCGAGAAGGACCATGTTTCGGCAGGGATTACCCCCATTGCTAGGTGATCTCAGAACGTCACCTAACCTTTCTTGATATTATTTCCCTATTTATAGTACAATTGATTTCTGTTCGTCCTACCACAGACCAAATGATCTAACACTATGAAAACACTTTCCAAAGTTTAAAATAGGATATAACATACGATTAGTTTATTACAATCATGAATTTCTCCCTCCCCAGGCTGAAAAATGCAAATCAGATCAATAATAACTGCCTTTGATCTGAAGACTTTCATTAGATTTTCACATCAAGCTCTAAATCAGAATGACCTGGAGTAAAATAAAACCTACTAAAAATATAAAATTAAGAAAAGAAAAGAAAAGAACACATTTTCTTTTTAAATACAGACCTTAGAAGGTTTTGTGTTTTTCAAATCAGATAGAAGTGAAAAGGCACATAATACCTTTGCTAAATTACTTGAAGGCAGTTCAAACAGATAGAGTGGGCTTAGAGATTCCTGACAGGCAAATTGCTCACCTATGGCACGCTTCTTACTCTGACAAAAACAAAGACTCTTTGAAAGAATTTCCATTGTCAGGTGATGTTATGTTTACTAGACCTAATCCTAAATCTTAGAAATTAGAAAGGCCTTAAATCTTGATCCTCACATGTCAAAATGCGATGAAACTATTTTAGAGAAAAACAATGTGCTTTAGCTGTAGCCTAAGGGGCAAAGCATAGACTTGAATTCTTCAGTGTTGGTAAAATAAATACTCGGAGTAGTGGCTATTTGCATTCATGGATAACTTTATTCAATGTATCTCTTCATTCTATCTGGAATCTGAAAACACATTATTGGTAGATAAACATTGCCATGGATCATATCAGTTTTATTGCCTGCAGTGACTCTAATAAACAGGAAATTAAAAAACTAGTACAAGTTCTCTCTTCCTTGGACATTCCTCTACTCATTCGCTCACTCATTTGTTGAACAAACGTTACATAGTAAGCATACTGTACAAAGCAGTATGAAAGATTCTAGCATTAGGGTAGATCATGTGAATAGAATTAGCTATTTCTGATTTTCCTCCCATGGACTTTGTAGTCTTAGATAGGCAAGGTAAATCAATAGAGAAAGAGAGAGAGAGATAAAGATATAAACAGCAAAATTGCAGGTAGAATATAAAAATAACATCAGGAAAAGTTAAATATGAAATGAGAAGCATAGATTTTGAAAGTTTGGCTGAATGGAATTAGTGTTTCAAATTGTGCGATTTCTCTTTAGAAAATTAACTTCTTAACTAAGTAATAATGCATTTGTGAACTGTTCAGTTACTGCAGTTATAGAGCAATGCCGTAAGGATTCTGTTTTTGCTAAAATACAAGACTGAACTACTAAAAATAGAAAACATGATAAATTACTGGAATATTACTTTATAAATATGCCATTTGTAACAAAAGAGTTATTTCTGCAACTTGTTGGCTTATCTGTAAAATGTAAACATGCTCCCTATACATAATTCGGACACATTCTGAAGACGACTTAATAAATAGAGTGCATTTATTCTTTCACTAATTAGATAATCATTTATTAAATACTAACTTAGT
Organism: Gorilla gorilla gorilla; assembly: GCF_029281585.2. Lineage (NCBI taxonomy): Eukaryota > Metazoa > Chordata > Mammalia > Primates > Hominidae > Gorilla > Gorilla gorilla. The sequence continues at coordinate 133,714,620 of NC_073236.2, read as the reverse complement.
AAGAAAATGTCATTGAGCTTGAGGAACAAAAGGTTAGTGATAAACACATATATACTTACGCATAGATCAACATCAAAAACAGTTGAATTTTCATTATATAATTTGTTTCAGGTGAGAGAACTTATGGTTATTAAAGTTCCCCTTTGTGCTTTATGAAAGTGAGATTCAGAGCTAATCAACTTGTTAACAATTGTGATTTGACTCTGAAGTCAAATGGGTTTTTCTGATGAGAAACACAAATCCTATATTCTATTAAGGGAAAAGCAGAAATATTTTCTAGATCATATGGATTTTATTTGGAGTGGAAAGAGAAGATGGATCCTGAAAACATATCTTGGAAATATTTTGCCTCGAATATTCTTTGTCTTCAGGACACTGAACTTGTCGCATTTTCTTCCTCTCTAGGCCCTTGGCAGCCTCAATATTTTTGCCCAGATTTTCTATATGAGTAGAGTTTCGGGATTCTCTGCTTTTTCTGCACCCAGGCAATATGATTTCTGCTCATTGCTACAATATTATTTACACACAGCCAGCTCACAAACCTGCATCTCTTGTTCAGGCCTTTCCACGGATCTGTAAGGTTGGTGCAAAAGTAATTGTGGTTTTAGCACCAAGCTAATACTTAGTATCTATTCTTGAGTACTTCGAAGCAGCTCAAACTAAGCCAGATGGACAGTAACCTCTTGAGTATCCCTTCTGAGGCCTGTCTTCCGCTATTCTTTCTTTCAGAGGAAGGCATCACCATTGACTGGGCCATGCAAGCCAGGATGCCTTCAGGTCATTCTTTTTCTTTTCTTTTCCTTTGAGATGGAGTCTCACTCTGTAGCCCAGGCTGGAGTGCAGTGGGGCAATCTCGGTTCACTACAACCTGGTTCAAGCAATTCTCCTGCCTCAGGCTCCCGAGTAGCTGGGATTACAGGCACGTGCCACTATGCCCAACTAATATTTGTATTTTTAGTAGAGACAGGATTTCACCATGTTGGCGAGGCTGGTCTTGAACTCCTGACCTCATGATCCGCCCACCTCAGCCTCCCAAAATGCTGGGATTACAGGCATGAGCTACCGAGCCCTGTTGCCTTCAGGTCATTCTTAACTTCCCTCTCCCTCCTCCACCTCACAGTGATAATTCCTAATCTTCTATGTACCAGGAGACAGTTCTTGGAAATTGCATGTGCATCATCTCCTTTAATCTCCATGTTGGAGGATGCCATAATTTTGTTAATATAAAGATAATGTGTAAGGTATATTTTTATTTATTATTTGTTTTATCAATGTATCAACCATCTAACTATTTTATTATTATTTTGTGGGGGGAATGGTGTTTCTCTCTAACTTCTGTAACTTACCATAGCCTGAATATGAGAAAGACCTACAAAAAGCAAATACTAGTCCAATCCAGTAGCCTTAGCAAGGTTCTTTGCTGGTTTCTGCTGCAAGATGGCCGGATTTGCTAGTTATCTCCATTGTTAATGGCTATGGTGCAACTGGTCTCGGCTGGCCTCTTGGGTGCCTGACATTTCTACTAGAGCACATGTACCTGACTTTTTGCCCCAGTTTCAGCACCTTTGGTTGTTCCTCCTCTTCATCTTGACCCCTTTACCTGCTGAGTTCTGGGTACTCTCAGAGCCTCCATGTCCTCTGACAGGAGCAGGCAAAAAGAGCTGTCCCTGCACTCCACACACAGATCCAAGAAGCAAGCAGTGCTGCTTCTGCCTCACCTCTCCAAACGCCTTCTGCAAGCGCAGTGCCCTGTTGAATGCATGCGGCAAGCAGACATATTAAGAGCTTTATCTAAAGTCTGCACACCTGCCATCAGCATGCCTATACAGTAGTTTCATGGGCCCTGGCATTCGGGAGTTCCTGCATGCTAATCTAGATATTGCTCCAGCTGCCTTCTGCCACCATGAACAGTTACCGAAGAAACAAGAAGAGACTCTCCATCTTCCCCTGTCCTTTCTCCACCCATCAAACCACCCCGGAACAAGAGGTGCTTGGGAATGTCACTTCTTGAAGACATATTCTCCTCTCCCACTTAGACAACAAAGCTCATGGCCAAGAGACAGAAATATCATAGGCAGAAAGAGGAGAATTTGCTATACTATGTATAAACCTCTATGATTTGGCTTTTTCACATTTGATTTCAATATAGTAAAGAAAAACATTTTTAAAAATATTTCTCTTTCTCTTCCAAAATTCTGGCTTTTAAACCTACCATCTTGCTTCAAACTTTAATGAAACTCTGTGTGTCGGTGAAGGCTGAGAAATAGCTTGTTCTAGCTGGTAGCTGCCCTTTCTTCAAACTCTGAAACCTAGTAATGCAATGCGTTATCACCTCCTGTGGCAACACGACTTACTACATATAAAAACATATCCGAAATAGCTTTAAAAATAATAGCCTTAACACACACACAGCAATACTTCAGGGAAAATTTTGTCATCCTGGTACACATGATAAAACTGAACGTCATGTATTCCTGTTTGTGCAGCCATCCTTGGAGAAGGGGGTGGTCTAGGATTCAAATTTAGGTCTATCTAACACAAACATTCATTTATTTTTTATTTTTTTCTGCTACACCAAACTACTGAGAGAGAGAGAGAGAGAGAGAGACAGAAAGAGAGATAGAGAGACTCAGTGAGCAAAACCCATGCAGAATAATAACAAGAAGAGTTGGGAATTCTGATCCTTTTCCACTGAAGTGGTCCCCTCCCACAAGCATCCCATCTGTGTGACAGAGACTGGTTTAAAGTTGACCAAGACCATTCCCTCTTCAGAGAACACAAAGAGGCGACATGGTCCAACCCCCCTTGCAATTAAATGAGGGCGATGGGGCATATCTCAGGATAATAGAAACAAGGTAAACACAACATAAGCTCCTCCAAGACTTGGTGAGAAAATGTCCCATGTGACTGACTCTTTTCTCTCTCTTTCTCCCTCTTTCTTACTCTGATCTTTGACTGTCTGGAGGGAGATAATTCATTGCAAGACTCTGCGGAGAACCTAGAAGATCCCAGTACACGGGATAGAAGGGGCCAGAATCCCTGAATCATGTAATGCCATTTGCTAAACAAGTGTCCTGACTCCGACGTGAGAGAAAACAAGCCCTTACTGCACTCTTGGAGGTTTTGTCCGTTTGCTTCTGCAGTTAGCGCTAACTACCCTAACTAATAAACCCTGAAACACACCCAGCCCCTTCAAATAATCTCAGGAGCCTGAGCACAGCTCTGAAGATCCCTACACCTTCTCTCTTGAACATTCACTGGCCATTACCCACGACAGTAGTGACAGCAATAAGAGCAGCTCATCGTTACCGAGTCTGTCTTACATCAGCTATTTTCTAAATGATCTAAGTATTAATTTATTTCATATTTAGGACAACTCTACAAACCATTTTTTCCCATTTACAGATGAGAACACTTGGCCCAGAGAAGTTCAGTAACTTGCCCAAGAGGACTTCAATTAATACCGTGTAGAGCTAGATTAGGAACCCAGGCTCTCTGACTCCAGGACTGCGACTCCGAGTTGCTGTACTCCACGCCTCTCAGGCAGAGGACCTAAATATCAGTAAAAATTGCAAAACAAACCAACTTCAGATCTGGCAGCCAACCTTTAATCAACTCAGCTTTCCCATTTTGTAATGAGAAGTAGTTTTGTGGTTCACGAATTTCAGGCTTCCGAAGCCTCTGGCAACACTCAGATAGAGCTTCTTGTATTTTGCTCTCTAATCAAGCTCAAGGAGGTAAAAATTCATCTCATAACTGGACAACATATCAGGGGCAATTAACGCAATGCAAAGAGTAAAGTCCAGAATCATGCAGAGCCTCTTTCACAAGGTTAAGGTGCTAAGATGAATGAGAAGATGAGTGCAGCCCAGAAGGGCTCAGGATATTGTTCAGTAATTCCCTGGAAAATAGACACATCTCAGGGCTCAGTGTGGCTCATGTCTGTAATCCCAGCACTTTGGGAGACCAAGGTGGGAGGATCTCTTGGCAAGAGTTTGAGACCAGCCTGGACAACACAGGGAGACCCTGTGCCTATAAATAAATATCAGTGAGTTTCTGATCTCAAGGCTTACTGTTACTGGAAAGTATTTATAGCATAGGAGTAAAGTTTAAACAAAGCCATTTTGAGATAGTCTCTCTCTCCCTCTGTCCCATACATCTAGGCAAACAACTAAAAATTAAGAAAGGAACCAGAGACAGAGAGAGAGAGAGGGAGAATGACAACGCATGGAAATCATGTTGCTGGAGCAAGCAGGGCAGGTATGGATCAAAGCATGAAGGTGCATGGAGCCTGGGCAGATGGGAGAAGGAAGAGCGGGGAAAGGAAGCAGAGTCTTGGACTTAGAAAGGAAAAGAATGGGACAGAGGGTCAGTCATCTGCAGAGAGAAAGAGTTCTAGTATTGGTTCTCTGGTCTAAATCCCCAACTTAAACCTGCAATAATATTTCATACTACTTATATTAACATTTTCCCAAAAAATAATCAATGTTAATAATAGCGAGAATTGCTCCATTTATTGAGAATCCATTATATATAGTATTGGACACATTCAATACATCATCTTATTTCTTCATGGCAGAATTGCAAGGCAGGAATTATTTTTAATTTTACACATGAAGTTCAGATGAGTGAAGAGATTTTCTCCAAGTCAGACAACTAGTAAGATCTAGCTCACTAATGGTGGTATTCAGTCTTTCAGTCAAAGCCCAGTTTCTTAAACATCTTCCTATCGTCTACAGGATGTAGTGGCATTCTCACCTTAAAGGCAGCATTTAACAACTGCATGATGATTAATAGTTATTCTCCATATGCAGGATTCAACATGAAAGCAGAAAGGAGTTCTTCTCACTTAAGAGAGATGGTTACTGTATTATCTGTGAGGGTGGGCGTGAGGCCAGCATGTTGAGAATATGAGCTAGAATTGACATTGTCTAGCACTGTTAGGCATTGGGAAGTGGAGCCAGGGTCTCAGGAGAGCAGCAAGAGCTCGTGGTGACCACTGAGGCACATAGTTAGGAATACCTGGGGGAGAGAGGATAAGGGCTCAGCTTGGGGATCTGTCCATGGAGTAAAATTGTCATTAAGCAAACAGCAAAAAGGAGAGAAAATGATTTTTTTGAATACCAGAACCAGATCAAATTTCAGACCTGCCCTTCAATAGCTGGTGACCTTGGGCAAGTGAATTTATCTCCTCTACCTTTAATTTCTTCACCAGTAGAACTCCAATAATAACCCCTAACCAGCCATGTTTTAATGATAACATTAAATAACCTCTGCAAACTCTTCCATACAACCCCTGTCTCGTAGTAGGTGATGAGAAAGTTCACTCCCTTTCCACCACTCTTTCGCTTTGGATGAGTGCCAATAAATGTCATGGAAGAGGTTGGTTACTCTCCCAGCATGTTTGAGGGGAAAGTCTCTTCATTTAAAGATACTCCCTGAGTGATAAATTTTTACTCATCAGCTGGTTTAATAAATACTTTGCTAAGAAAATGGAGTCCAATATTGGCTGGGCCTATTGCAGTGGTCAGGTGAAAAGGACCTCGGTCCATAGAACCTCCAGCTCTGGCCCCTGAGACAAGATAACTCCCTGGGAGAGGGACCCAGTGTCAGGCTCTCATGGATTAAACTACAAAACATTTGGACCTTTCAGTTAACCCTCCTTGCTCCTGGTTATACGTCTCTGGCTATGATGTCCCCTGCCAGTGGACCTTCCTGGAGGAAGGTGCTAGGAGTGCTGATGTAAGAATTCTGATTCCAGCAATAATTAGTGAGAGTAAAAACAGGATTAACTAAGCCATTGACTGTTGAGGGCTTATGTGTGCAAAGAAATGTGTTGGATTCTTCAAAGGCTGGGGTTTAGCCCATCGAAGTTCAGTGCACACTATGGAAAGGAAAAGGTTGTGTTGTGTTAGAGGGAGCACAACCGAGTCCTTTCTTGGAGATGCAGCTGTTGTTTTCCTGCATCTGTGTGTGTTCGCTTTCTCTGTCTAAGGGTCCTGGTCTTCATCCTTTCACCCGTCACTTCCCAGTTAGACTGAAGCACTGGCTTCTTCTCCTGACATGGCCTTTCAGGGCTAGTGAAATCCTTGATGTCCTATTATACTTACTTGGGAAATGCTTGAGGCTGGCCCCATCTGGATCCCAGCCTTCTTTCCTATCGTAGCCCCAGGCACAATCTGTTAAGAAGAAGATGATGAACAAATATAACCTCCCCACCCCCGCCCGCCACCCAGGAGAAAGAACAGGGCGTCCATCTCCTCTGAAGCAGAGACACACTGTGGCCTCGCATATCACCATCAGATGCCAAAGTATGATCAGATTCTTTGACACAAACAACAGGGCATTTTGAGACTTGTGGGGAAGATGCGATACACTCCAATATACTCACATGAGTTGAATATATTCAGGGTGAAAAATAAGGCTTTTAACAGACATTTTGCTACCTTAGCATTAGACAGTAATGCGAATGAATGTCCTAGTGCCAAGAGTTGTCAGAGGTTTATTATGAGATTCCTCTATCCAAAATCTCTCTACATATGGTTATTATTTTGTCAAAAGAAGTATTATTTAAAATAATGTGGTGTTATAACCCTTTAAAAATGTTAATACAAAAGGAGCTTTCTAAAAAGCAGCTGAAATGCCTTGTCTCTGTCATTAACTCCTAGGAAGCGTGATTCTGGTTTTCAGTTCTTCAAAATCCCTTCCTGCTGCTGCCTGCTATCAAGAGGCCCATCTTTGTGTCCTCCCACAAGTGCTGTGGAAAGGAACCACCTGAGTGTGTAACTTCCGAGCAGGGGAGGGCCTGAGCTTGTGATTTTCTGAGGATTAATTTGTTGGTCAAGAAAACAAAAGGTACTCCATACACCTTCTCTTTTTCCCCTTTCAATGCTCCCACAGAATTCTCTGATTTTGTGATACAGATAAGAAATAAGCCTATGTCGAAAAATAGTTTAGTCTAGATAGCGATGAAGTAAAACACAATTTAAAAGCAAAAGACGGACATGTAGTATTTTATGCCTCTGAATGTGTTGAATCATTCTAGTTTAGAGGTGCCCAATGGTGAAAAGCTGTGCTGAAATTGACCCCCCTCTGCACTGCAGGGACCCTGACAATTGGTACTACTGGGAAAAAAGCTTGACAACAAAAACAAAACCAGGTAAAGGAAGATGCTCATAGAGATCTTATCAACAACATTTGTTTATTTGAAATAACTTTGAGGTTCAAACACAAAAGAACAACTAAATATATCCTATCCAATAATATTTTGTTGCAAAAGAAGCCATCATTACAAATTATGCACAAATTTTAATTACAACTAACAAAAGGTGAGGATGGACAGAAGGCTATTTCTGAGGAACACCTACACCAGTCTGTTTTATAATTTTTCTCCATCCAAAATGACTTATTATTTTATAAATAAAGATAAATTTAAAAAGTTTTTAAAAATTAGCAAAAATCCCTTAAATAGATTTTGAGTAGAGATTTAATGACAGGTGAGAATGTCTTTAGGTCTATGTTCATCTGTTATTTTTCAGAGCTCTTTTTACCTTTACAGCAGAAATTATATTCGGTAGGTACCTAGCACTTGATAGATTTCTTTTTTAAAAAACCTCTTCTATATTATTTTATATTACAGGAAAAGCAAGAAAGCAAGAGAAACAGAAAGCCTGAACAGTGACAGGAACATGAAAAGCTGCTGGCCCCCGGGATGGCACAGCCCTTCACCAGGAGGGCCCGTGGACTCCCTGTGAAAGATGCTTTGTCAATGAGAAAAAGGCTTCTGAAAAAGGGGGTCACAGGGAGAGAACAGCATGTCCTACTGTATATCCACATGACACTTCTCTTGTACAAACTCCCATGTCCATGACCTCATGTTATTTTTAAAACAGGCCAGAGTGAGAAATTTTTCAAAAGTGGAAGGGATTTTAAGAAGATTGGCCAAATGATTTCCAGTTCATCGACAGGAAAAACAAGGGGAGACAGGGAAGTGACTTGCTCACGTCTTGTAACCAACCACAGGGCTCAAGTTTCTTCCCTGTGGCCTGGGCCTGTCTGGCTAGTACTACCTGCACTACCTTCCTTTCTTGGTGCCCTGCACTGCACAGTTCATTGCTCCTAGGGTGGGGCTGTGGGGGAAGCTGACTTTCTCTTCTCTATTTCCACTTGAACCCACCCCCCAGTAGGGAGGTCGTGGTGAACGCAATCTGCCCCCAGGCAGCTGATCTACCCTCCCTCTGCTGTTGTTCCTCAAGGCAACAGCTGAGAGGTCCCCTCCCCAGGGAAGTCAGGCCACGGTCTCATCTTTCCTTTCTCCTGAGGCCACTGGCAGGAGGAGGAGCAGGACATGGCTTAGTAAAATGCCATGTTATCTGTTACAAGGATAGGTCTATAGGAATGTATCATTAATGTAAAGCAAAAAGGGAGGAAACTAGTTATGATGTCTCGAGTCTTAACTGTACCACCACCACCTCACACTCCTGTTCACTTTCACCGACTCTCCATAACCAAAGCACACAACAAAAGAAATATCCTTACGATGCAAGGTCCGCCACACATATCCAGGGAACACACACTTTAAGTAAATGAAAACAGTCATGTATGGGTGCCTAGTATGTCAGACACTGTGTATTTAATCAATTTCATTCTTCCCACACACTTTTGTTTTTCATACAAATAATGGAAAGGACATCATCTAATGCCTCCTGTGTTGCTTCTTTTCCAGGAACTATGGGAGTTCACCTGCATGATCTCGCCTTTGCACCTGTTCTGAACACAGGCTCTTCCACTGTGTATCCTCAGGCTCATGCTGTTCCAGTCCCAGCTTTGAAGCCATCCCAAGTCTGGACATCTGGGTGTTCCTTCCTTACCATTCAATCCAAAGGGCTTCTCCGCCCTGTGCCCCCTGCTCTGTGGTACTCATTAGCTTTTTACTCTGCATGACTTTTCTTCCTAACATTCATCATTGTTTGGCATGTGATACTGTTTGGATCCATGTCCCCACCGAAATCTCACGTCAAATGTAATCTTCAATGTTGGAGGTGGGGCCTGGTGGGAGGGGACTCCATCATGGGGGTGGATCCTTCACCAATGGTTTAGAACCATCTGCTTGGTGCTGTTCTCATGACAGTGAGTGAGTTCTCACAAGATCCAGTTGTTTAAAAGTGTGTGGCTTCTCCACCCTGGCTCTTTCTTGCTCCTTCTCCAGCCATGTGAAGTTCTTACTCTCCCTTTACCTTCTGCCATGATTGTAAGTTTCCTGAGGCCTCCCCAGAAGCCGGGAAGATGCCAGCATCATGGTTCCAGTACAGTCTAAAGAATCATGATCAAATTAAACCTCTTTTCTTTATAAATTACCCAGTCGCAAATATTTTTTTTTATAGCAAGTTTGTCCAACCTGTGGCCCACAGGCCACCTGCAGCCTAGGACACCTGTGAATGTAGCCCAACGCAAATTTGTAAACTTTCCTAAAACATTATGAGTTTTGTTTTTTTTTTTTTTTTTAGCTCATCAGCTATCATTAATATTAGTGTATTTTATGTGTGGCCCAAAATAATTATTCTTCTTCCAGTGTGGCCCAGGCAAGCCAAAAGATTGGACACCCCTGCTTTATAGCAATGTGAGAATGGACTAATACAGCATACATATACACATGCACACAAATATACGTACACACAAATATATTGTTTGTGTTTCATTCACTGCTATACGTCTACCTCTTAGAAGAGATCTCAGCATTGAATCTGAACTCATTTACATAGGACAAAATGGTGTTATTGTATCCACGATGCGTAGGAGGAAGCTTAGGCTCATTAAAGCTAAACATGTTGCCCAACATCAGAGCAACAGAGAGAAAATGTGATCTCATCAGGGCCCCAGGGTTCAGTCTCTTTACTCCCCACAACCTGTACAGTCTACTGTCTAGAGAGCTACTGTCTAGAGAGCTACTGTCTAGAGAGCCAGGTTTCAAATCCCTACTCAGTTCATATTTCTATGTGACATGGGCCACTTTTCTCTGCTCCTTCTATAAATATTTCTCATATACGCATAAAGTAAAAAGTACTGCTTTAGTCTATGAGGATGCAAAAATGCAAAGTGGACTTGCTTTTAATTTTTTTTCATTTAATAGAAGGAGATATATAGAAAGAAATAACTACAATACCACGAGGGAAGCAAGATCCAGGTGAGCTCAGAAACAGCAGGTGCCAACACAAGGCAGAGTGAAAGGGCCAGGAAAGTATAGGGATTGTTAAGTAATGCTCCAGGCAGAGAATATAAAGCACTTAGCACAATTTTTAAGCGTTTAATAGCATTTAAAAAATAAACCTGAGATATCATTATTAGATTTGCCAATTTCCAAATTTTCATCATGCTGCATGAACTCCAAAATTATTCCTTGTCAAAATTTCAAAACATCATATTAGCTTTAGATTTGATAATAAAATAATATTGACCTTAGAGAAAACTTGCAAGAAAATTCATATTCACTAAATTTTCATTTTCAGATTTATGGTTTTGCAGCACTGTCTTCTCTTTCCCTCAAACCATTGGAGAATAAATTATAAACATCACGCCCCTTGATTCTGAATTCAACTTGTCTGCTATCAGTATTGCCATCCCCATTTTCTTGTTGCCACAGTTTGGTATATATTTGCCCATCCATGTGTTTTTTGTTTGTTTTTTGAGACTAAGTTTCGCTCTTGTTGTCCGGGCTAGAGTGCAATGGTGTGATCTCGGCTCACCGCAGCCTGTACCTCCCAGGTTCAAGCGATTCTCCTGCCTCAGCCTCCTGAGTAGCTGGGATTACAGGCATGCACCACCATGCCTGGCTAATTTTTGTATTTTTAGTAGAGACGGGGTTTCTCCGTGTTGGTCAGTCTGGTCTCAAACTCCTGACCTCAGGTGATCCACCTGCCTCGGTCTCAAAGTGCTGGGATTACAGGCATAAGCCACTGTGCCTGGCCACTCATCCATGTATTTTAAAATTTATAGAGAAACTATGTTCCCACTGTGTCTTGCATTTATGCAGTATGCAGTTGAGTGTTGCTTTATAATTTAATATTACATTTTTTCTCATAATAGGTAAGCTAAGCCCATTTACTTTTATTAATATCACTGAGATATTTGCTCTCCACTTTGTCCCATAATTTTATGTTATAAATACTGTGTTTACAATGTTACATTCATTGAGTTTTTCTTACCTCACCATTTTCTCACCTGGTTCATAATGAGTATTATTCTTTGAATCTTAACTAATAAACACAGTCAACGATATTATTCCACTTTTGTCTTTCTCCTCCTCCACCCACCTCACCCCAAACTTCATCTATCTTTATTAGTTGCATCTGTTCTACTTTCTGAGATATACAATGTTTGCATACTCTTCTGCTAGCCATGATCCCATGCTTGTTCATGGGCTGTTAATAACGAGTCAGTTAGTAGATTATGAAGACAGATCATGTGTCTACAGTAGTCCCTGAATTTTTGCATGTTCAGAACCTCTTTATCTGTAACCCTGATACTTTAAGCAGTGTGTGGTTGACATTTTATTTCTCTAAGTTTCTTGAAATTTCTGCTTCATTCTTATATATATAAATATATTGCATAGCAATGTTTATATATGTGTGTATATATGTGTATATATGTATAAGTATTGTGTATGTACATATACATACAACATACAAACACGTATGTGTGTGTATTCAGGTCTTTATTTTTGGAATATTTTCTTAGCTTACGGAGAAAATATTAGTTCAATTCTACTCTATTGTTCTTCTTGTTCAAGTATTGCAATTTTGTGTGTGCTTGATCTTTTTTTAATTACCTTCCTTTGAACCACCTTTTCTCTGACCTTTTCTATTTTTATTCTTGAGCTCATTTTTATTCTTTGATTTTTTTAATTTTTTTAATGTCCTTATTAAATTTTCATTGAAGTTTATTATTCTTTCAGTGCCAAGAGAAGAGATAAAGGTCACAAAATTACCTAGCAATAAATCTGACTTTAGCCAAAATCATCTAAGAACTATGAACTTTGGTAAAAAAAGGATCTTAAAAGAGAAAATTATTTTTCTTCAATTCCAGAAACTTGGTATTGGCTATTAAAAGCAAAGCTTGAAAAGTTCTGAACATACAGTTTATCTAATGATTCGTTTATTTAATTAGATGAATGATCATATAAAATATATATTTTTTTACTTTCTAGGAAGTTTTTTCTCTTATTCTTCCTTCCTTCCTCTCTCTCCTCCCCTCCCTTCCCCTCCCCTCCCCTCCCCTTTCCTCCCACCTCCCCTCCCCTTTCCTCTCACCTTCCCTCCCATCCCCTCCCCTTTCCTCTCACCTCCCCTCCCCTGCCCTCCCCTTTCCTCCCACCTCCCCTCCCCTTTCCTCTCACCTTCCCTCCCATCCCCTCCCCTTTCCTCTCACCTCCCCTCCCCTGCCCTCCCCTCCCCTCCCCGGACTTAAACAGGAGCACAGGGACTATCTTGAGAGAAAAAGAGAGAGTGTAATATTACTGACTGCTCCTGATTGGATCCCTATTTCTGACCATCTTCACTGTTCCAATGCCAAGCTCAGATCTGAAGGCATTTGGTAAAATAAATTTTTAGTTCATAGTATAACCATCAAGATAAACCTTAACTCTTAATAATTAGTCAGGTCTAGGTTTCAATGCCAACAAAATGCCTGGCAGTTGAAATTAGAATACCTAGTTCACAATATAATTTAGAAGCTAAAACCCAAAATGAGACTTTTTGATCTTGTAAGTTGATTTCCTATTTTTTATCCTCTGGAATTGTAATGAGGCCTAACCTAGTACTCTAGTTTTTATTTTATTGAAGTATAACTCATATAAAAATGTGCATAGAATTATTACAAAGTTAATACACTTGTGAAACCATCACAGGTCAAGAAACATTATTGCTATCTCTCATTCTCTCTCCTTTATTACCCATTTCTAAAAAATGATCAATAAGCCTATAAAATATTTTGGCTGTTATTGAATAATCCAGTGTGTGTGTGTGTGTGTGTGTGTGTGTGTGTGTGTGTGTGTGTTTGTTGCTGCCTTGTTTTTCCCAATGTTGTGAGGTTTATGTTTGTGGTTTTGTGCATCTGTAAGTTATTCATTTGTTGTTTTTTAAAGGATGGGATCTTTCTACATACAAAGCAGATGATAAAAGTTCTTAATTCTGAGAAAAAAATAGTATATCTAATAACTTATCTGTACATATAGTGTAAGTATATAATATACTCTGCAAATAAAGTTTTGATTTTATACTTTCAAATTCGTATATGTTTCGTTTTGTTCTTTTGTTATTGTACTGTTACTATTTTTAGTACAATGTTGACTAGAAGTGATGATGTGAGTTAAAAAATGGAGAAACCAATCCTCAAATTCACATGACATTGTAAGAGATCCTGAATAGCCAAAATAATCTTGAAAAAGAACAAACTTGGAGGACTCACACTACCCAATTTCAAAACTTACTACAGTTACAGTAACAAAGTCTATGTGGTACTGACAGGTGGATACTCACAGTTCAGTGTATTAGAATCAAAGGTGCAGAGATGAAAACACAGAACAATTGTCAACTGCTTGTTGGTGTGGGCACCAAGACATTCAATGGGGACAGAATGCCCTTTATAAAATGATGCTGGAGCAATTACATAGCCACATACAAAGAATAAAGTTGGACATCTTCCTCATACAAATACAAAAATTAACACAAAATAGAAGAAAAACCTAAATATAAGAGCAAAACCTTAGGAGAAAACAGTGGGTAATCTTCATGACCTAGGATTTCACAAAGACTTTTGGGATATGACACCAAAGGCATGAAAACAACAAAAATAGATAAATCGGACTTCATCAAAATATAAAGCTTTTATGCTTCAAAGGACACCATCAAGAACACTGAAAAAAAAAACCTCACAACTCACAGAATGGGATTAAATATCTGCAAATTACATATCTAATAAGCATCTAGTATCCAGAATAATAAGGAACTCTTACAACAAAGCAATAAAAAGACAAATACCCAATTAGAAATGGGCAAAGGATTAGAGTAATAGTGTCTCAAAAGAAGATACACAAATGGCCAACAGCCATGTAAAACTGTGCTCAACACCATCAGTCATTAGGGACATGCAAATCAAAGCCATAATTAAATTCCACCTACACACAAAGGTGGCTGTAATTGAAAAGGGGGACAATAACAAGTGCTGGCAATAACATGAAGAAATTAGTACCCGTGTCCATTCCTGGTGGGAGAGGAAATACTGTAGCCACTTTGGAAATGTTTGGTAGCACTTCAAAAAATCGAACATATTTTACTGAGCAGCTCCCTTCCTTGGTATGAACTCAAGAGATTTGAAAACGTATGTCCTCCCCAAACCTTAGTCATAAATGTTCACAGCAATGTTATCTATATAAACAAAAGATGGAAACAATGCACACTCGCATCAGCTGATGAATGAAATAACATAGATGGTGAAACAGTAAAACAGAATACTAATTAGCCATAAAAGGAGCAATGTTCTGATAAATACTACAATGCAGGTGCAAACAGGGTGCAAAGTGAAAGAAGCCAGACACAGAAGGTTGTATATCATATGATTCCACGTATATTAAATTTCCAGTATAGCTAAATCTATAGAGAAAGAAAGTGGATTAGTGTTTGCCAGGAGCTGAGAGGAAAGGGCAAATCCTTGCTAATAGGATCATTGGCAAGGGTAGAATGATTGCTAATAGGTAGAAAGTGTATTTTTGTGTTGAGAAAATATCCTGGAAATAGTAGTGATGGTTGCACAACTTTGTTGTTATAATACAAAATATCAAATTGTTTGATTTAAAATGGTGAGTTTCGTGGCATATAAATTATGTCAATAAAAATGTAACTTTGGCTGGGCACGGTGGCTCACGCCTGTAATCCCAGAACTTTGGGAGGCCGAGGCACATGGATCATGTGAGGTTAGGAGTTCGAGACCAGCCTGGCCAACATGGCAAAACCCTGTCTCTATTAAGAATACACAAAATTGGCCTGGTGTGGTAGCTGGCATCTGTAATTCCAACTACTTGGGAGGCTGAGGCAGAGAATTGCTTGAACCCAGGAGACAGAGGTTGCAGTGAGCCGAGATTGTGCTATTGCACCACTCCAGCCTGGGTGACAGAGCAAGACTGTCAAAAAAAAAAAAGTTATCTTTAATGTTCACTGACTAACAGTCCCAAGACTGGCATTCATGCGCTGTGGGTATCATTCCGGCACAAGTGACTCAGAGGATGCATTGTTTTCCCATCTGTGGCTCTGAACTCTCTTTGGTCATCAAAATTGTTTATGTCCAGCTAGTTGAAGAGGAAGATTGTGAAGAAAAAAATATCAATTCTCTAAAAAAAAAAAATCCTTCCTTTTGAAGCAAACTACATCATACCTCTTCGTAAGATGGAATTTCACAGCAATGCCTATATGAGACGGGTGCTAGATGATGTATTTCCTTACTGGGAAGGTACTTCTCAGTGATAATTGGTCATTTTTTGGACAGGGGATTTATGAGCTAAATTGTGCTTCCCCCAGATTCTGTACGTTGAAGCCTTAGCATACAGTACATCAGAATGCAACTGCCTTTAGAGATTGGGCCATTGAAAAGGTGACTAAGACTCAATCTGACTGGAAGCGGTAAGACCCAAGGGAACATGCCCATCCATGGAGGAGAGGCCAGGTGAGAACACAGCAAGAGGGTGAGTGGCTTCAAGCCACAACAAGAGGCCTGGAGAGAGACTGCACCTGCTGATAACCTGATCTTGAACTTCCAGCCTCCAGCATGGTGAGACAAATAATTTTTTTTAAACCACCTGATCAGTGCTTCTTTGTTATTGAAAGCCCTAGCAAAGTAATACAAATGGAGGGATGCAATTTGGCATACATTTATTCACTTCTGTCACACTCCACATTCTGCTGACCTATAAGCTAAAGGAAAATGTGTCTGTCCCCCTCATCAATGGTGGAAGAGCTACAGGAAAAACAAAATAAAATCCCTTCACCCCCATTTATAAAACGGAAGAACAGGAAACACAGCAACAACCCATCCCTAGCAGTTTGGGCAGCTGCCCTCATCCTAGCAGTAGGGGAACTTTCTCAATTATGTCCTCATTCTGCTTCCTTGCAGTGACTCTCTCGCCTCCTTTCCTCTGTGCTCTCTGGGAGATTGTCTTCTATGATCATATCCACAGCAGGCATCTGGGAGCTTACCCTTCTTCGGGTTTGCACAAATTTCACAGGCAACTTCACACTGGCGGGATTTGGGAGAGTGAAAGGGTGATTTTACTGTCAAAGATTCTTAAGCCTACAGTAATAGTTTCTTTGGAAATAAAATTTTCTAAGAAATAGGTAGGCTTTTAATCTACTTGACGCTAGTTAGTTCCATGTGTCAGTATTTAAAGTTTATTACTAGACTGGGTTCTCACACCTGCTTTACATTTGCCCCTTCTTTGCCTAAGCTGATCTCTTCCACACTAATGGTGGCTACCTTTGAGACTGTTGAAAAAATAGGCTTAGGCAGGAGCTATCTTTCTGAACCTAACATTTGCTTATTTATTGAGTCCTTCTGTTGAACTACAGTTTTTAAGTTTTTGTCTTGTTTTAGTTACTCAAAATCATTTTGAATTTAATCCCTTTCTTTCTAGTGTCTGGAAGTTCTTGCCTCTTCTCACCCTTCAAAGCTCCATATCTTGACTTTCTACTTGCTTCTGTTTCTAACGAGTGATTCTTATCTAAATTCACCCACATTACAATATCTTGGTGCTCTCTGCAAGCGAAAGAGAACTCAAAGTAACACTCTGGTCCTTCCTGGCCACTTCCCTTAGAGTGGTGTGAATTTGTGTGGACATTCAACTCTGCTGCCACAGACACAAAATCCCAAACTGAAGAACAGCAATAACTAGGGTTCCTCTGCAAAAGAAAGAGGCTTAATTGACTCATAGTTCAGCAGAGCTGGAGGGGAGGCCTCAGGGAAGTTTCAGTCATGGCAGAAGGCAAAGGAGAAGCAGGCACCTTCTTCTCAGGGCGGCAGGACTGAGTGAATGCAAGCAAGGGAAATGCCAGAAGTTTATAAAACCATCAGATCTCATGAGACTCACTCACTAGCATGAGAACAGCATGGGGGAACTGCCCCCATGATCGATTACCTCCACCTGGTCCTGCCTTTGACACATGGGGATGACAACAAGTCAAGGTGAGATTTGGGTGGGGACACAGAGCCAAACCGTATCAATGTGTATATATTTCTGTATTTAAAATATACTTATATGTGATAATAAATAATATATTTATATTTATCATATATTTTATATGTATAAAATATACATTTATATACATACACATATACATAGGTATGTGGATATGACTGTGTGTATATGTGTGTACTATATTTCCCCAAAATACTTATCATTGAGTAGATAAATCATATTTTTTTCAATGATACAACTGAATAGCCATAACAAGGAACAGAGAATTCAGATTCAGGAACAAAATGTAAACAGCATGTTCATAGAGTGTGAGACATTGAGAGTTTCTCATTGCAGGACTTGCAGCCAGTTTTTCTGAATCTGTGTCCACTTTTTTCACTATCACGTATTGAGCTTAGAGCCAGCCCAGCAAGCAGAGAAAGTACAACATGGACTTTCCACAAACACAGGTTTCCAAGAGTGATTTCCTTCAGGACTACTAACAAGGAAGAGAAATTTCTGAAGCCCTCAGTTCTGAATTTGGAGAGCTCTACCCCTGCAAGAAAATGCCTGTTAACATAGCTCTGCTGGGTATAAAAAGAATTTTATTTTGGATGGCAGTTTGCTATTTTATTCCCTGAATCCTCAGTCTGACTCTATTTCATGGGGTGTCGACTCTGTCTATGATTACTCCAATGTTCAGGTGCAGAGAAGTCAATGTTTCATGAAAGTGATGTCCCTGTCAGTAGCAAGCATATCATCTGGCCCCCCGAGCTGTCAAAAAACAGATTGTAGAATTACCATTAGAATACAGGAGTTTATAGCTGCAGGCAGTAAGTGCAGAGCCGGTAAGCATATGTCCCCAGCATGATATTTTAGCTTCATATGAAGCCGTAAAGTGGAAATAAGCCAACAGTACAGCAGCAACTGCTAACTGTTCTGTCTCTCCATGTTTCCACATTGTGCCATATGTCTGGGTAATTCTCAGTAAAGGGGGCATTACTGTCTCTCAGCTGACTGAGAACATTTCCCAAAAGGGCTCAAAAAATTGGTGCGAGACTATGGTCACAATGACCTCACCTACTTTTATTGTCCAGCTTGCCTCGTGGATTTTTCATTTAACTCTGGTAGAGACGTGGATCCTCTCTCAGCATTGATTAATTATGGTGAAAAAGTGAAAACTTTCTTAGAGTGAAAAAAAAAGATCTTGAGTCTTCCAGATGTCCGTGTCTAGATGGTTAATATTTGCTCCAAAGGTTGAATAGGATTTTATAAAAGGATAGCAAGAGATCCTTACATTATTCTTGAAGTGATATCAGTTTTTTTAAAATACAAAAATAACTAATTAATGCTAGCCTAATTAGCATCCAAAAATATGAACCATACATTATTTCAGGAGAGACAAAACTGCCTCCTGTGGATCCAAATCAGGAGGGATTCTATGCAGTCGGAAGAAGAGAGGCTTTGGAATGAGGGATATGGATTCTGTTTTCCACTTTGCCAGTTATAAACCGTGACCTTCATCAAGAGTTCAAACTCCTAGAGTCTTTGCTTCCTCAAGTGTAAAGAGATGCTAGTAAGTTGCAGGGGTGTGCATACATTATCCCAAGGAGCTCATAAGAAGTACCTATCACAATGAATTTCACACAACAGGGACCCCATACATGTTAGTGACCGTCCTGCTCAGCTCTGGATGAAGTCAGATTTAATCTTAAGGTTGGAGAATAAGGCAGAGACTATTATCTCAATTTATGAGTCAAAAAACTGAATTTCAAAGAGATTAATTAAACTTCTCCATATTTTATTTTAGAGGAAAATGCTTAGACTTAAACCCAGGACCCTATAATTTCAAATCCCATGCTAATTTCACTACAGCATGACGCCTTATGAAAATAATGAAGCAAATTCTCTTTCCTATGAACTAAAGTTTTCAGTTCTAAAAGTTTCATAGTTCTTGTATTCCACACATTTTTGAACTGATATTTATTTTTGGCAGTATGACCCATGCATATGCCTAGTATATGATTTCTGTAATTTTTATCAATGACATATTCATCTAAAATTATGACAGCTAAAGGTATTTACGTAAACTACACAAATAAATGTGATATTCATAGGGCTTTCCTTGGAATCATAAACTCTAAGGAATTAATGACATGAGTGTTAGTATTGAGCTGCACCAGCCCCTCTGTTTAGCAGGAGTAAACTATATTAGCCGAATGCTCCACCTGTGCGTAACAATATCTTTCAATGGTCATCACTTTAAAAACAGATGCTATTTTGTGAAACAATCTCATATAAAACCTCAATACAGTTAATATCTTTCAGAACTGTCTAAATGTCTTTTATTAAAAATGCATTCCTGGCCTCTCTGAGTCCATGTGCTCATCTGTTGGAATGCAAATGAACACTTCTACTGTTGTAGAGTTCTTTATCTGTCACACAGACCCATGTGCCATCCACAGCCTCCCCACTCCCATGAAGGCAGGTGGTTTCTGTGTCCAGATTCAGCCAATGGGCTTTGAGTGGAAGTAAAGTGTGTCACCTCCATGTAGATGTTCAACAAAAAGTAGCTTAATAACAATGCTAATAACCATACAATAACATTAACAGTGGTATGTATTAATTTCTAATCAGATCTTGATTTACTTTTCCTGGTATCTGATTGGCTTATAGAGACTTTTGCCACAGTGTTCTTTCTACTTTTCCTACCTTCAGTTTTCTTCATCCTTCCTTTATGCTTTTGAAAAAAAATTTCTTTCATCTAAAGCGTGTTTGTTTACATTTAAGGCCCCTCTCAATGTGACCCTAACTACTGCTCCAGAATCATGGATTTTCTTAGTTCTCAATCTTACCAATGAATATTCGTTTCCTGTTATATATATCAGCCACCTGGATTCCTGATCTTTTCTGAACAGCAGTGGCTTTTGCACAACGTCACACCTTTGCAAATTGTGTTATCCTCACTGAAGCGTCCTTGACACGTCCTCACAATCACCAGATCTGAGAGCCTGACTCTGAGGGCTCTCTAGGGTCTGTGATTTGTTCTGCTGGATGATGGCACCCACAGGGCTCCGTCTGAGACACAGGTCAGAAGTGCACTCTCCCAGAATGCGCAGACTAAGTTACAGCAAAAGTAAACAGTACTGAAGCAGCTCAAGAGGGCATCTAATTGAATTATGCCAATTATTAAGTGCTCTAAATATCTATTCAATCATCTTGCCTCTACCCAGATGAGATAAAAGAATCAAGCAGGAATTATTAGAAAGGAAGAAAAATAAACTCACACCACAAATGCTGGGAGAAACTTTTTGATAGAGAAGCATAAATGAATGAAATGTCCCCCAAGAAGGCAGAGGAGCAGCACAGAAATCAAATCAGGTGGTGCTGGGCCACGATGGAAGAGAACTGGGTCAGGGAGGGAGGCCCCTGGTGTGTCACTCACCTCTCACCCTCCACTTAGCACCTCATGTCCAGAGGAGAGTGCTGTCTGCAGTCACGTCCTTCAATTTGCACATTTATTTTGGGTCTGAAGTCGATGCTTCTTTATTTCCTCTTTGTCTTTCACGTTGGGATTTTCCTCCTGTATCTCTTTGGATTGATACTGTTGGGGTAGTACAAAAAAATGCAGACTTTCCTGGTTAGGCCAGCCTTGGTTCCAATCCAGCTCAGTCCTTTTTAGCTTGTGGTCTTGGAAGAGTTACTTTGTCTTTCAATCCTCTGCAGCTTGGAGACTGGAATCCCAATCACAAAATGCTGTTTATTTATTTATTCAATTGATTATTTGCTCATTCAAGTAGTTGAGCTCTGATTGTCTGACAAACCTTGGGCTAGTTGCTAGGATTGAGACAATGGGCAAAATGTCAAGATCCTTCTCCTGGGATCTTCCAGTCCAGTGGAGCATTAAATAAAATCATGTGTAGGCAATGTCCACCTCAGTGCCTGGAATATAGTAAGTGCTCAGTAAACGGGACAGTGGCTCCTGTCCCCTTTCTTTTCTTATCTTTCTCACACACTCTTCTGTGCCTCTGTCCTCCAGCCCCCCCAGGGATTCCGACAACAAAGGTTTCTAATTTCTTTCCCAGCTTAGAGTATTGAGGCAAGATTTGGATGAGCAGCCACATGTAGAATTTCTCCTGGGAAACTTCAGCAACTTGATGCAGCTGCTGAGCAGAGGCCTCATTTTACGGGACCTCGTTGTCATCCCATGCACTGCATCAGCTGCGATTCAGAGCCTCGCTGGAAGGAGCGACAGGACAAAGGAAAAGACAGGGTTCACGCAACACAGAAGCAACAACATCCCCAGAAAATAAACCAACAAAACTAAACCCCAAAACCTCCCTTCCATTGACATAGCCACTTAGAATATTAAAGGTTTACATGTCAAATGGCATCTTTTGATCCCTACAAGACAAAGATGTAACTTTTATGATCCCCACTTTACAAGATGTGGCTCAGAGAGGATGAGAATTTATCCAACTGGTTTAGTCAAGGTTTATTTTGCTTTCTTTCCTTAAAAAAAAAAAAAAATCCTGCAATAGACACTAACTATGGCTGGTTTAAGCAGAAGATAAGTTGATTGAAAGGACATCAGTCCATCACAGAACTGTCAGGTGGCCCAAATCAGCAGTATCAAGGTTATGCATTAAGAATCAAACCCCTAACCACGCCCCACTACGGGAAGCAGATGCCCACCTCCTGCCCCACAGTGGGCACCACTGGAGCATATGTAACAGGACCATGACCTCAAGGGAACTGCTACCTCCACTGCTACAGTGAACAGTGACACTGTACTTCCACTGCCACAGTGAACAGTGACACTGTACCTCCACCGCCACAGTGAACGGTGACACTGTACTTCCACCGCTACAGTGAACGGTGACACTGTACCTCCACTGCCACAGTGAACGGTGACACTGTACTTCCACCGCTACAGTGAACGGTGACGCTGTACCTCCACCCCTACAGTGAATGGTGACACTACCTCCACCCCTACAGTGAACAGTGACACTGTACCTCCACCCCTACAGTGAACGGTGGCACTGTACTTCCACCGCTACAGTGAACAGTGACACTGTACTTCCACTGCTACAGTGAACGGGGATACTGTGCGCCATCTCAGGGCAGAGGAAAGGGGAGAACCAGTGACCTTCTTCCTCTCTAAGTGTCTGTCTCTCATTGCCACCCATGCAGAAGGGACTCCCTTAAACACAAGGAGAAGTTCCTGATGCTGGATGACAAGGCAATGACAGATACCCAGTAAAACCAAGTCCATGCAGCCTCAATGGGAAGAGCTCATTCTGAAAATGTAGTTCCAATTTCTAATTCAGTCCTCTTTCCACTATACTACTTTGCATAATAAGCAACGGGTATTGGAATATGACCCTCTTCTCATGACTGTTGTTGTTATCATAAAACAAAACCTTCTACCATTACTTAGTCTTTTATCATTTACAAAGAAATCCCTTTTTAGTGACCTTTATAACCACCCTGAGAGGGAAGCAGGCAAGTAAATAACTCTATTTTCTTTTCTCTTTTTTCTGATAACAAAATGTCTAAAGAAGCACCTGGTACTTATGTAATCAAAGCACTTCCAATACTGAAACAAAACTTTCTAAAATGGGTCTGATTATTCTACTGGTTTGGGAACTTTACTTAGCTTGATATCACTAATCCCTGGGATAGCCAGGGAAATTTGCTTTGTTCTGCTCTTTGTTTCATGGTGTACCTCTACTACATGGAACAATGTCGGTCACAGAGTAGGCACTCAGAAATATTTTTTAAATAAGGTTACGGATAAATGAACTGATGGGCGCTGGATCTGACTGCTAGGAATGTGTGGATTTGGAATTCCCATGTGCAGATTTTTAGTCCAAACCAGACGCTTTTCATCATGACCAGTTTAAGAAGCAGGCAAAATAAAGACTATACTAATACTTTATACTACTGTCTCTTCAAACTCGGCTACACCACATGTTCATTCTCTTCAGTCTCTAATCAGCAACATCCTTGTCCCGAATATTTATTCCCTTTTCACTATTAACCATCTTCTCTCCATCCTTTCCAATTCAAACTTCAGGCACACATGATAAATCTACACCCCAGGTTCTCCACAAATGAAAGCAATGTGGCTTCTCCTTCCAGCACATGTCCTGAGCTCTTCTTGCCATGACCACCGATGTCTTCTTTACACCTTCACCGATGACCTATTATCAGTCTTTACCTTATTGATCTCTTTGCAGTATGTGCTAGCTTCGTAAAAACATTTTCTTCCTTCTTCCCAAAATGTTTCATTCCCTTCTCTGTTTTAACGATTCCCGCCTCTGTTTTAACGATTCCCTCTCTGTTTGGGCCATCTTTTGGGTCCTTTGTCACTGCTCTTCTTTACTTATTGGCATTCCTCAGGGTCCAGTATTTTCTTCTGGACTTCTCTCTTGATACAAAAGATAGTATAGAGCTACGCATGTACACTGTAGTCACTGAGCACCAGGTGTTGCTCTGACTGCTGCACACATACAGTACATTTGATCTGCATATTAATTTGAAGACATAAACATTATGAGCACAGATGGAGAAACTGAGCCATAGATAATGATCTTGCTCTTTGTTGCAGAGCTGGTAAGTGGGGATGCCAGAGAGGCTGGTTCTAGAGACAGTGTTTTAAGCCCTATTTTCGGATTAGCTGCCTCTCCCGGGGGAGTGGGGGCTTCAGAGCATTGATGCAGACTTGGTAGGGGGAGGCTCTGGAGCCACATCTGAGTGTCATGGCTGTCATGGCTAGGGAGCATAGCCAGCAGCAGGAGGAGGCGTGTTGTGTTCAGTGCAGAGCACAGAGAAGGCAACAGGGTATGAAGCAATGACAATGGGTCAGAGAAAACAAAAAGATACGCTGAATGTGGATGTGAAAAATGGAGCTTAAAGACAGCCTTCCAGGTAATGCAACACTCTGGGACATGGGATGGGCTCAGGAGTGTGTCCCTTATGTGCCCTAAACACTTGGTGCCTGTTGCTAATATTGCACTTACTACGTGTGTCATGGTAAATTGTATCAATGTTCATCTCTGCCATTATACTACAATCTCTTTAAGGGTAAGTACTATACTGATAAAACCAGAAACCTTACGTTCTATCAGCATTTGGAATGTCGGCATTGATGCTTCTATTAAATCAGGCTCACATTGCTGAACTTATATAGGTACGACAGATGCTAGGAAAACAAAGGTATGTGTTTATATTTATTTAAAAAGTATCACTCAAATAATGCTAGCAAGGGACATAATGCAAATGAAAAATTATGAAATAAACATCACAGAATTTAGAGCGGAAGTCACTTTGGGGAGCTTATGGTGTGAATAGAGGAGTATCCAAATGAACCCTTGCCCTCAAACAACTTTGTTCTTGGCCTCTTAGATTCTAGCTATCCAGGTCATTGAAAGCTCCTCCTAGTGCCTGGGAACTTCTTCCCACAGAGACAAGCCTTTTATACAGATGATTCCATCTCATAGAACATGACCTTGCAGAATGGAGTAACACAGTGTTACTGACATACAGCGTGCTCAGAGCACACAGCACCAATGCCCTCACTTTGCACATGCAGGCGGACGCTCCAGGAAGTGAAGCCATGAACGCAGGTTCACACAGAGAACAGCAGGGGTGGGACGGGACTTCATTTTAATTTGTTTTTCACGACATCTTTGACCATGGACAATGTGCTGGAAGGGGAAGTGGGAGGAAATTTTACTATCCTGGTGTCGACTCTTTTTGAAGAAACAACACTCAGGAAAAGTTTGAGGCCTGAAAGCCTCCAATGAAACATCAAATATTACAGAATATGAATACAAGGATATGGATTGGGGATCCAGAGAGGTGGTTTACATAAAAATTGAGTGACCTTAGATAAGTCTTTCGATTTCCTCGAGCATCAGTTTCTTTGTCTATTAAATAAAGTTAGAACCAGTCTATTCAGGCTGCTATAGCAAAGTAGTTAGGCTGGGTGGCTTACAAACAACAGATAGGTATTCCTCACAATTCTGGAAGTTCAAGAACAAGGAAGTCTATTGAGGACTCTCTTCCTGGTTCATTGATGGCTGTCTTCTGCCTGTAATCTTGCATGGCTGAAGGGACAAGAGAGCTGCCTGGGACCTCTTCTATTGGGTCACTAATCTCATTAATGAGGACTCCACCCGCATGACCTCATCACCTTCCCAAAGCCTAATACCATCATCTTGGAGGTTAGGATTTCAACATAGGAGTTTTGGGGGACACAGACATGCAGAACCTACCAGTTAGACAATATATATTGTAGCATGGTGAAAGATAGAGTTGACTCTCTGTATCCACAGTTTCTTCTTCCGTAGATTCAACCAACCGGAGATCAAAAATATTGTAAAAATACAACAAAAAAAGTACAAATAGAAACAATATAGTATAATAATGGTGCATAACATTTACATTATATTAGGTATTATAAGCAATCTAGATTTAAAGTATACAGAAGGATGTGTGTGTGTTACAAGCAAACACTGGGCCGTTTTATACAAAGGACCTGAGCTTCCACACACTTTGGTATTTAAAGGAGGGGGGGGGTCCTGAAAGCAAGCCACCATGGAGACCAAGAGACAACTGTAGATATAAAATGAGTCACAAACATTTATCACTTGCTTCCTGTAAATATAAGCCATTATCATTAATACAATAAACACAACATTTAGTCACTCAAGGAGAAATTCATCTCCATATTCTGAACATCATCCATCTCCCTGCCATGCTGGAGAACAGGCCGAATTATAAAAACCAGCACTGAGAGGATGACTTCTCTTTGAACTTGATTTAGACACTCTGATTATTTCCCAGGAACATAAGACTGCATGCCATCTCCAAGAAATCTTGGTAACTCCTTGAAATTCAGTTCTAAATTTTCCAAGAAATGAGAGGCTCGTATGAATAATTGGTTTTAATATATAAACTATATCATAGAATAGAAGAAAGATGCTACAATTTCACGACTCTCAGGTGGCTTAGAACAAGATAGGAAAGGTTCTCAGGATGTCTATGCCAAAAGTGAAAGCCTGTGGATTCCTCCTAAACTTCCAGAATTCGAGCTTCATGGTCGTGAAGAGATGCTTAAGCGCTACTTTTCTGAAACCTGATCAAAAGTTTAAGAAAAACCTTAGGGAACAGATTCTTATGTCAATTGTTAGTTTTCCAGAGGACTTGGAGTTCTTTAAACACAGAGACAAACTTTGTCATCTTTTCACCTCTACTCAGTGCCTGGCCCATAATGAATATGTAATAAGTAGAGGCCAAGTAAAACTTGCTTTGACTGATGCCTTTTTCTTCTTCAACTCTCCAGTGAACATTCAGAATGTAAGTTATTACTACCATCCCCCATGGTGTTCTATTACTGAGGTTTTAATATGTTTGATGTTGCATAGTGAGAAGGGTCTTTGGCCTCATGAATGATATTCACCCTCCTCCTCGCTTCCTCATTTCTCAATAAGCAAAGCCATTTATTTTCCATGTGTGGAACAAGTTTAGAATAAAAATTGTTCCCACTCACTCACACTAAGATGTAGATGACTGATATCAAATCTTAACCTAATAATAAGAGGAAATAAGAGAGGCAGAGAAGCCACAGGGAAATGGTGAGCCATGTGTAATTTGAAGAAAGACACACAAAAAGGAGCAGCTGGGGACCCCAGGGACAAACATAAATCACTTCATAATTTTCTTTGAGACAACCTTGAGCACGCCTTTCTACAAAAGACAGAAATCTGAGAGATAAAAATAAGACATTATCACAGATGTACATTTTCCTTCAAGAGCCCCTAAACAGAGTTATTTTCTCTGCAGCTGCTTTGAATATTTTATTCTCATTCTCAAGTAAATATTTTTTACTTAAGTGTTCAAATCTTCTGATATATAATTCACTCTGTTGAAAATATACCAATAGACGTGGAGAGTAGACACAATAAAGCAAGAAGAAATAAAGTGCGAATATATAGTTTAAAAAAAAACTTTGAATTGTCAGCAATCTCCACAGAACGCGTGGTGATGATGGAACGTTCCATGGCTCCACTGTCCAACACGGTACCCTCCAGCCACATGGAGCTACTGATCACAAAATCAGTATTAATCAACTTTATAAATCATCGAAATACTACCATTTGCACATGGATGAATTTTTATTATGCTAAATAGAGTTAGCCAGCCATGGAACAAAAACAATACCGCATGATCTCATTTATATGTGGAAGCTAAAAAAGAAAGTAGATTATGTAAAAACGAATGAAATCGTGGCTACCATAGTCAGTGAAGGGGGGCACAAGGAAAGATGTGGGTCAAAGGGCACAGAATTGCAGCTGTTTAGGATGACTAGGTCTAGCAATCCCATGTATAACCTGCAAATTATATAATAGTTATAATATTGTGTTGCATACTGAAAATTTGCTAAGAAGTGGATTTTAGGTGCTTGAACCTCACACACAAAGTGTGGCTATGTTAGATAATGGATATGTTAACTTACTTGACCATAGTAACCATTTTAATATGTATATCAAAAGATCACACTGGACACCTTAAATATATGCAGTGAAAAAGAAAAGTGGCTATTTCAATAGAGAAACTACATGTTTTATTTTAATTAATTTAATGTTAAATTTCAATAGCCCTATGTGATCCGCTGCAACTATATTTGTGCAGTGTGAGATTAGAGAGAAAATAAAAAAGTTTTAGAAGATATGCATGACTGTAGTCTCTGAAGCAGGAAGAGGTTAGGGAATTAACATTCCTGTTATTAAAAGACTCAATGCTATGTTGTTTATACAGCAGGGATCCCCAGCCCCCATGCCATGGATGGATACTAGTCTGTTGCCTGTTAAGAACCAGGGTGCGTGAGCAACAAGAGGTGAATGGAGGGCGAGCAAGTGAAGATTCATCTGCATTTACAGCTTCTCCCCATTGCTTACCTTATTGCCTGAGCTCCGTCTCCTGTCAGATCAGCAGAGGCATTAGATTCTCATACGAGCACAAACCCTATTGTGAACTGCGCATGCGAGGGATCTGGGTTGCATGCTCCTTGTGAGAATCTAATGCCTGATGATCTGTCACTGTCTCCCATCATCCCCAGATGGCATCATCTAATTGCAAGAAAACAAGTTCAGGGCTCTTACTGATTCTTCATTATAGTGAGTTGTATAATTATTTCATTATATATCAGTTACAGTGTAATAATAATAGAAATAAAGCACACAATGCATTTAATGAACTTGAGTCACCCTGAAGCCAACCCCTCCTCTGTCTCCTGGGCCATGGAGAAATTGTCTTCCACAAAACCAGCCCTTGGTACCAAGAAGGTTGGAGACCACTGTCACAGAGAACAAAACCAGCCTATCCTGAAATATAAGCTAATTAAGTTGCTGAAAATAATTAAAATTACTTTAAGTGGACTGGAAAAATCGCAAGTCACTTATAAAGGAAAACTTACATCAAATTGTGTCATCTACAATTTTTAATGCTGGAAGATGATGTAGAAACAAGAAAAGATTACTTAAGAAAATAATGTGTGGTCCCGTAACTTTTACTCAGTTTTATTCTTGTTCATTTAAATGGTGACAAACTACTTTAAATATTTAAGAAGAGAGTTATTGTTACCATTAGTTCTTCTCAAGGACCATTAGAGAACAGATTTCAACTAATAAAGTGTTAAAAAATGGCTCTGAATATTGAATATTTAACTGTAGGAATAAGAATAAAATAAATTACAGACGTTATTGTTACATAACAGAGAACAATTTAGATTCCTTGACAATGTCAAAGGTGAGAAAAAATTATTTAAATCTTTAAAGGCAGAAAGTACAATATAAAATAATGACTGAATGAAAACCATTTATGTTCAGCCAGAGTAAGAATTATTAGCAGGCTAAGTGCATCTATTACAAAATACAAAAAAAAAAAAAAAACAAAAAAAAACTCCAGATCATATCACTAAGCAAAACTGCACTATTTTCTCCATTTATTAAATACTACCAAAGCAAGTAATTATAAATATTTGAAAGTATAAAAAATAGGGAAACATAAGGAAAATTCAAATAAAATGAAGCAGATTATGTTACTGTCAAATAGCTTTCAATGCAGACGCAAAATATATAATATATAAATCATAAATAAGAATAAATATTTTCTTTATCAAGAGAAGGTTATATAAATCATAAATAAGAATATTTTATTTATTAAGTGAAGTTTACAGCTCCCAACAGAGTATAACACTATGAGTGTTTATGCAACAATATATTCAAAATTAATATGTATTCTGCAAAAATACAGGAGATAAAAAGAGAACTGGAAACACACTAGAAGATGGAGATTTGTATTTATATCAGTTTTTTTGTCAATAAAAATGTGGAAGATCCAAATAAAAATTAAACCTAACAGATATATCAAAACCTGTGTCCTAAAACAGATAAAATGTTTATTTCAAGTAACATAGACCATTCACAAAAATTGACACAAATATAGCCACAAACACCACACATATATACACCCTAGCACATGCCAAAGAGTTAAAACGTGTTTCTGTCTCAAATGCTCTGATTACAAAGCATTAAAACCAATAGTTAATGGCAAGTACAAGAGCCAACAATGTAGTTGACTCTGGGTGTGGAGAAATACTCCTAAGTCAGAAAGAAATTCCCATTGAATTTGTAAATAGCTGAAATGTAATAATACTAAACACTGTATATTTTAATATCTCTGGGCTACAGATAAAAACTATGCCCCATGAAAAATATATAGCCTTAGAAGCAAACATTTATAAAATTACAATGATATAAATTAATTCAATATACATCCAATTCAAGATGTAGGCTAATACACACAAAAGGGATTAGCAAAGACAAAAGAAATGCTGAATAAATAAAGAAAAACAGAAAGCAGTGAAGCTGGCTGGGCGCGGTGGCTCACACCTGTAATACCAGCACTTTGGGAGGCCAAGGCAGGTGAATCACCTGACATCACGAGTTCGAGACTAGCCTGGCCAACATGGCGAAACTCCAACTCTACTAAACAACTCTACTAAAAAAAAAAACAAAAACAAACAAACAAAAAATCCAGGCATGGTGGCAGGCCCATGTAATCCCAGCTGCTGGGGAGGCAGAGGCAGGGGAATCACTTGAACCTGGGAGGTGGAGGTTGCTGTGAGCTGAGATCGCATCACTGCACTCCAGCCTGGGTGACAGAGCGAGACTCCACGTCAAAAAAAAAAAAAAAAAAAAAAAAAAAACCAACAACAATAACAAAAAACAAAAAGTAGTAAAGCTTTTAAAACATATTAAAAGTTTTCTGTTATGAATTGAATGTTTGTATCCTCCAAAGTTCATATGTTGAAGCCCTAACCCCACAGTGGGATAGCATTAGGAGATGAGAACTTTAGGAGGTGATGAGGTTTAGATGAAGACACAAGAGCAGAGCCCCTATTATGAGATGAGTGATCTTATTAAAAAAAAAAAAAAAGGAAGAGACTGGGGTGTGCTCATTCTCTCTCTCTCTCTCTCTCTCTCTCTCTCTCTCTCTCTCTCTCTGTCTCTACCACATGAGGACATAGCAGGAAGGTGAGAAGGCGGCCATCTTTAAGCCAGGAGGAGAGCTCTCACCAGAATTCAAATCAGCTAGCACCTTGATCTTGGGATCCCAGCCTCCAAACTATGAGAAATAAATATCTGTTATTTAAGCCACCTAGTCTATGGTATTTTGTTATAAGAGTTTGGTCAGATTAAGACATAGTGCTATCTGCTATCAAACATGTCGTAAAGCTATGATAAATAAATCACTGTTTTAGTGGCACTGGAATTGGCCAAATCAACGTAAAAAGGTAGAAATTTCAGAAATACATTCAAACAAAAGAGTTTAGATGTGACAAGGGTGTCATAGCAAATCACTGGGGAAAATCATATAAATTTCAAATATACCTTTTTAAAAGGTATTTAAGAAGGAATTATTTAAGAAAGGTTATTTAAGAAAGAATAAAAGTTTCATGTCAATAAGGTAGCAATCTAGGAAAAAATAAATGGACTAAATTCCTATCCCCCAACTTGCAATAAATTCCAAATGAATCCAACATTTAAAGGCAAAAGATTCAAACTACAAATATATTTAGAAGAATCCATGGCAGGATTTCGGTATAATAGCATGGTTTAGCAAGTCTTTCTAAGTGTGACACAAAATTTAGAAGCCATGAAAGACTTAATTTCATAAAGAACAATTACTAAGTAAGCAATTAAACAAAGCCAAAGGAAAACAACAAAACTGCAAAAGAAGTAGGAGATAAGTTCCAAAAAGTGAATGTCTTTAATATGTATGGAACTTTTAAAAACTAATAAGAAAAATATCAACAAATTATAGAAATACGGAGAAAAACATAATAGCTCAAAAAGAAAAACCAAATGGCTTTTACTATGCAAAGAGTTGTTTCAACTGTCATAATAAAAGAAAATCATATTAAAACTACTGAAATGGCATTTCTATCTCTTAAACTG
This sequence comes from Gorilla gorilla gorilla, assembly GCF_029281585.2. NCBI lineage: Eukaryota > Metazoa > Chordata > Mammalia > Primates > Hominidae > Gorilla > Gorilla gorilla. The sequence continues at coordinate 133,682,874 of NC_073236.2, read as the reverse complement.
TTAAAGAACATGCAGCTTAATGTAATGCGTTTCTTAGAGTGTGAGAAAGTTCTGCAGTGCCACACTGGGCTCATGGGAGGCAGCTTGGCATAACCTCTATAGAGAGTAATTTAGTAATTTATATCAATATGAAAATACAATTAACCCCAGCAACTGCACTTTTGGAAACTTCTCCTATGAATATATTTGCACACATATGAAATAAAATATGTGAAATGCCATTTATTGAATCATTTTCCTAACAGCAAAAGATCATCAGAGTTAGATGCCTGCAGTATGTGCCCATTGAGTATATTATGGTAAATGTACACAATGGAAAACGATGAGGCAACAAAAAGAAAGGCTGAGGAAGCTATTTCTTTCCTAATATTAAATGATGGCCAAGGTCTATCGCTAAGTGAAATAAGCTTAGCTCAAAACAATGTGTATATTATTCTACTCTTTGAATAAAAGTGGGCAAATCATATATGCTTATTTCTTCAAATATGCATATATCTCAGGGGGTACCCAAGACATGTCTGAAATAGAGTTCTTTGGGGAAGAAGAAAAATTGAGTGGCCACAGGAGACGAATATGGAAGTAGAGAGAATCTTTATTATCTACAATTGTACATTTTAGGAATTTTGAACCATGTAAACCTATCGATCATATATGTAATAAATTATATATATATAATATATAAAGTAATCAACATTGTGAGGTCGAAAAGTATCTATTGGACCATGCTGCTTGTAAAACTGAACAAGGTTTTCATCTCTGAAATGCATAAATTCTTTCATCTATATATAGACAACTACAATAACAAAGAAATAACAACTTTTGAGTATACGTCTGAGCCTGTTGCAGAAAAGTAACACAACGAGAAACTCAGTACAGTTTTAAATGAGAAAAGCCTAGGTCTAGTTTCACCTCCACTACTAATTACTATTTTAATACTTTCCTAAATTAGTTAGCCTTCCTTCAGTGTAGTCGGTGATGATATACAGGGATTCTGAGTTCAAAGTTCTGAGTTCAGATTGTAGGTCTGCCACTCACCAGCAATTACTAAGCCCATTTCCTCATGGGCACAGTAAGGAGAGTGTTATAGCCCAAGAATTTGTTATGACAAATAGGTGAGCACCCTCATTCCAGGGCCAGGAGTAGACGTCCTCTCAACACGCCAACTCCCTCCTGGACGTTCCATGATGAAAGCAGTTAGCATCTTCTCTGTCCATCTGCCCACTGTAATCTGTCTCCTTTCCAAGCACCAAAAACAGGACCTACTCTTCATAGGCGCTCAAACATGTATTGTTTTGAAATCAAATGAAAGAAAGTATTGATGAATAAAAAGCTGATACAAAGCAGAGTAGAACAAGGAAGATCTCTAGAAAGCCAAGGGCAAATCCTAGGAATCTAGAACTAACAGCTGGAAGCTGACGTGAGACAGCTACTTTTCCATCTCCTTCTTTAGGGCAACATGGCATTCTTGTGGCAAACGTCCATGCCAAATGACAGAATTCCCCACTCTAAATTAAAATGACATTGTCTGTCAGTGACTGTGCGGTGCGCATAGGTGAAGGAGCAGGCTGCCTTCTGAGTGGCCTAAATGCACACAACAAGAAACTAAAATTGGAGCAATTTGCTGTAATTTAAAAAGAAGAATGAGTGAATGAATGCAGGCACTGCAGAAAATTATAGATTTTATTTGAAGGTAAGATTGTACATCTCTAATCAAGGCTTAAAATCTGAATTAGGATAAATTGTGCCATAATTATTTTCTTAGAAGAGAACAAAGAAGTTTTTAAAGCACCTAATATTCCCCCTTTGAAGCTTTCAAAATGAAGACATTCACTTTGTGGCAAATGTGCAGCTTCATCTGCCTCTGTCTCATAAAAACCTGAAGTTCATTTAGCCAGATTCAGAGCCTTTGACATGCAAAGCACTGATGAGCATTTAGTCTTCCCAGTACATTTGTTGCATTTGTTTTGGTCCTCCTGAGCTTCAAGCCTTTAATTACGGAAAAAAAAATTAGCTTACTGGTGATAATTATTTGCTTGAGTCTAAGAGTTCTTTATCAATTGTGCATGTTCCTGAGACCAGTAAGTGTGTGTATGACTGTGTGCATGTGTGTATGCATGCATATATATGCTTGTGTGTATGCATGTGTGAGTGTGTGTGCATATGTCTGTGTGTGTGTGTGTTGGGCTGGAGGTGGAAGAAGTGAGCAAGAAAAAACAAAGCCAAGTAAAGATTGTTGGTTTTGTACTTTGATATTTAAGATTTTCTTTCAACCATTTTGATTATTACTCTCATGAAAATTATTTTTATTTATTCACTTTTTTTTCTTAGGGTCAAGGTCTTGCTCTTTCACCTTAAAATAATGTATTATTGGCTGGGCACAGTGGAAAGCACTTTGAGAGACCAAGGTGGGCAGATCACTTGAGGTCAGGCGTTCAAAACCAGCCTGGCCCACGTGGTGAAACCTCGTCTCTACTAAAAATACAAAACAGTTAGCTGGGGGTGGTGGCGCGTGCCTGTAATCTCAGCTACTTCGGAGGCTGAGGCAGGAGAACTGCTTGAATCCAGGAGGCAGATGTTGCAGTGAGCTGAGATCACACCACCGCACTCCAGCCTGGCCAACACATCAAGACTCCATCTCAAAAAAAAAAGAATGTATTATTATGCTTTGGGGAATTAATAAATTTTCCCTCTACAGCAATAGAAAATGTTGTCTGTTTCTCTACATTCAAAATATTTCTCTCTCTCTCTCTCTCTCTCTATATATATATATATATATAAACATATATATTAAAATCTGGGCTACTTCAGCTTATTGTGCTGGAAAATTATAGCCATCAGCTATTAAACATATCAATCCAATACTATCTTCTATTACATCCATCTCGCCCAATGTAGGAGATTAGATTTTTCTTATTCTCCTCTTTTAAAACAACCACAGGCAGATATTTATCTTACTCTTACAAACTACCAGGGTAAAAATAACGTGCAGCATCCCATTACAGAATACAACCATTTCTACAATTACACAGTTCACCTTCACACTTTATGTAATTCTCCCTCATGTCAAAATTTAACTCTTTTATTTGATCGAGTCATTGGGAAGCAGAAAAGCAGTGGATTTCAATGCCTTCATGACTACCTTCCATGTATTTGAGTGCAGAAAGATAGAAGAAGCATGAGCTTTGGAATTGGGTCTGAATTCAAGTTCTAGAACGAGCACATATGGCTGAGGGAACATCACAATGTTCTTAACCCCCTGAGCCACAGTTGCCACACAGTAATGATAATCAGGGCTGATGCTGATATGGTGCTCTGTGCACAGAAACCATGCTAACTGCATGTTAACTCAAGAAATGCTCACAGTCACAGATGGCACAGGCATGGTTATGACCCTCACATCACAGATGGGGACAGGAGGCACCAAGAGGCTTGTGAACCTGCCCACAATCACACAGCTTCTGGCTGGTGGAGCTAGATTTGCACCCAGTCTAGCTTCCTAACCAGGTGCTTAAATATCACACTTCCCTGAGGCCGCCATTATGAAAAGGAGGCCAGTCACACCTACCACAAAGCATAATAACAAACAGAAAATGTAAAGCATCAGGAAAATTATGAAACTGAGTGAAATTTCAGTGAGGAAACCCTATTGCTATCTTGTTCTCCAAACTGCATTACTCCTGCTTACAGAATCTTTAAATTTGGAGTAATTCAGAGGTCATCTAGCACAATGCCAAGAAAGCTAACATGGGTGATCACAAATCAAGTCATGGCAATACAAATCTCATCAACTTTTAAATGCTGTGCTGTGAGCTGAAAATCAAAAGAACATACCTGATCAAAGTTGTATCAAGTCTAAGTAATATGATGCCGTTATCTTTCAAAAACATAAAATTGTTCCTCTTCCTAACATCCATCCACAATTCCCCATGACTTAAACGGGAACCTTCAACGCAATTAGGATGGCATTCTAGGTCTTCCATGACTTCGTTCTCTCCATTCTTCCTCCTGAATTCTCATTTCTCATTGTTCCCTGTCCCAGTAAAGGGAACTAAACTGCATCAAGCGTGATTTTGTGTTTTCCATGTGTTAATTCAGCTGACTTGCAGCAAGCCTTTCAGGTGGATATTATTATAACTATTTTTATTAGGAAAGCAATCTTGCCTATGGAAAATTTAGTCAATTGCCCCAGCTCACAGGGATTATTGTAGAAGAACTAAGAAACCCTCCCAGCCAGCCTGGTCCTAGAAGCTCCACTCTGGGCCAATGCACCCTAGGGCCTCTCACCCTCAGCTTCCCCCCCGGCCAGTGTGCATTTCCCCAAGCAGGCCACCGCCCCCTGTGACTCTCCATCTGAGCAGTGCTGTCCCTCCTCCAGGAACACCTTTCTCTACCTTGAGGACTCCACTTTAGCTCAATATTGAATTTATTTTCTTTCTCTTGGGAAAACACTTATTTATATTTTTATTTTCTTTCAATAGTTGTGGTTTTGGGTTACAGGAGACAGGTGGTTTAGGGTTACAGGATAAGTTCTTCTAGTGACGATTTCTGAGATTTTGGTGCACTTGTCATCTGAGCAGTTTACTCTGTACCCAGTATGTCATGTTTTATCTCTCACCTCCCTCCATCCCATTTCCCTGAGTCCCCAAAGTCCATCTTATCATTCTTATGCTTTTGCACCCTCATAGCTTAGCTCCTACTTACAAGTGAGAACATATGATATTAGGTTTTCCATTCCTGAGTTATTTCACTTAGAATAATGGCCTCCAGCTGCAACCAAGCTGCTGTAAAGGCCATTATTTCATTCTGTTTAATGGCTGAGTAGTATTCCATGGTGTATATGTGTGTGTGTGTATATATACACACACACACACATATATACACACACATATATATACATATATATACGTATATATGTATAACGTATATATACGTATATATACGTATATATGTATAACGTATATATACGTATATATATGTATATATATGTGTGTATATATATATATATATATACACAACATTTTCTTTATCTACTTGTTGATTGATGGGCACTTAGGTTGGTTCCATATTTTTGTAATTGTGAATTGTGCTGCTATAAACATGCATGTGCCTGTGTCTCTTTCATATAATGACTTCTTTTCCTTTGTGTGGGTACTCAGTAGTGGGATCGAATGGTAGATCTACTTTTAGTTCTTTAAGGAGTCTCCATACTGGGGAGGACATTTTTAAGCAGTTCATCTAGCAGCCATCATTATTCTTTTCCTTTATTTCTTTTTATTAGATTGTGTGTTTGTGTGTGTGTGTGCACACGTGCATGCGTGCACGCTGCTGTCCTCCATTGCACCCAGATGCCGTGGGGCAGGTGTATTTCAAGGCCTCTCTCTCCTGCCAGCTTCCTCACTTCCCAACAAACAGAAGTAGCCAGGCCTTGCCTTAATCTGTGATTCTTTAGCAGCTAAAAAGTGAACCCTGCAGAGAAGGTGTTCCATGAATGTTTACGGAATAAATGAATGGACAATACACACAAACACACACACACACACACACACACACACACACCCCAGGATACACTTAGATATTTACAATAAATGCAAGTTAATTGGAACTAGGTAACTAATATTTCTGGTTAGAAAAGAATAAATTATGAATTTCAGGCTTCTCTTGGTTCTATTTTTTTCTCATAGATTCTCATTTCCATACCTTTTTGTCTGTCTTCACTTTCTTACTGTGGTTACTATTCACATCATAGCCCAAATCACTATCTGAACTGAAATACTTACACAATTTATTGACATAAGTGTTCAAAAATACAGTGATCTTCCCTCAAAGGACTGGTTATTATTTGGGCATGAATATAAACACCCAATAAACATTATAAAGTGTTCCTAAAGTGAGAATATTTGTTTGCTTTTGACTTATGGAATGAACACAGTTAAGGCATTCTGAGGTCCCCTCCAAATTTCCCCACACACAGTGGAGGAAACTGATTCTACTGGCTCCAGGAAGAATCTAAGTCAGCCCCCACTTGCCAGCTTACAGATGCTGTGTATGATGCTTGATGGATTTGGACATGTAATCGTCAGGGAACAGCTACACAAACAGGAAACATCTGCTGAGCATTTTCTTTGTTAATGGCACTATTTACAATGAATGCTCTTCACAAATAAATTGGGACCAGATCAGGTGGCCAGTCTCAGCTTCAAGGCATGTACCCAATTCCACATCACTTCCATGCATTTTGAAAGAGAGTTTAAGCCATTCCACTTTATTCACTAAATAATCAAATTTTGATTATGGAGAAAAATACACACAGACAGACATGCGTACATATATCCAGACACACTGCATGCATACATATATATATGCATACATATGACATGCATGCAAACACAGGTGGGTGTGTATGTCAGCTTTCCAAAAGTTACTCTTTCTTAAACGGAGCTAATGCTCTAAAACAAGGAGAAATTGAATTTGTCTTATAATATAAAATAATTTTAACTTATATAATATTTCCATCTTTCTATCTGAGAACTTCATAGAAAAGTGACTTAAAATCTCTATAATTACAGCAGTCGCAGAGAGCACAGATATAATAATCCCCAAATAAATAGTTGTTGAATTCAAATATTTTTATTTATTCTACTATATAATTACTCCAATTCACATAGAATAAAGTACTCTAAAAATCAGATACAACACAAGCCTAGACTGTGCCACTGCACCCCAGCCTGGGTGACAGAGCAAGACTTCGTCTCAAAAAAGGAAAAAAAAAATGCTATCAATATTTTGCAACACTTCCTTTTCGTGATTTTCTTCTGCAAACTCATTAGTCATCATCAGCATACAATTCTGACTTCTATCATTTTACAGTGTAACATTGTATTGCTATTCACACCTTTGTATCACTACAAATTTCACATAATAGATTTAATGTTCCAAATGGATATTTCATGATTTACTGAACCATTTCAAATATTTCACTATGATAAATAAATCTTAGATAAAGCTCTTTGTGTGATGTGCAAATAACACTGTAAGAACTATGAACTGAAAGGATGGGAGGTGGCGTTAGATTTTGATGGTGGTTGATTTGAGAGTGGCAAAATGAAGAGGGTGACAAGGTGTACACACGAATAAACTATGGTCACTGGAGAAGAGGAGTTTGGAAGATGAAGGGACTGGGATGTTAACTGTGTCATCCACACAGCTCATGAAATCACCTGGAAACACGACAGGAGTCCAGTCAGAAAGACATGCCGTTGGCTACGCACTGCAGTGTCCAAAGAGAAAGGAAAGATTTCACAAGGAACTCAGAGCTAATCAGTGAGAAAGGGAGACAGTCAGAGATTGGGGAACACCTGCATGACTGGTGTCACCCAAAGAACACTAGCTTCAAGGGAGGAAGAGTTTTTGAAGTAGGAAGAAAAAGTGATTAAAAGGCAGAGTGGGAAGCAAGCAGGACTTTTGCACCAATTCTAGACACTAACAAACATGGGATTCAAAAAGAAACATTAATCTGCTCTTGAGAGACGTCTGGAGAGATGGCCATAATGGGCCAGAGCTCAGTGCACGCTTCCTTCCTCACTGTACCCCAGTGCCTACCCAAATCCTATTATATCTGTTACTCAATGCTTGGGCAATGATTAGGTTTTCCTATCAATGAGCCTCATTCACAAGAGCCCTTGTTTCATTAATTTTTCACTGTTGCCTCTTAAAAGTGAAACAACTCCCTAACTGAGAGTTACGGCTTCCTGAACATTCATCATCTATCCTGTAAGGCACTTTTTTTTCAGAGCTTTAGACTCTCGTGTTGGTCATATCCTTTTTGCACAACTATTTCTCCTGTGTTTTCCAGACAAGATGATATAAGATCATATACACATTGCATACTCAAATGTGGCTTCCATAAAAATTCACTTGGTAATTGCAGCTGCACTTTATGAGGCTATGATGAAAAGACATAAAATGTAGCTGTGAAAAATTGTGTTCACAAACCTGAGAAAATTTGGCTGTGAATACCTACTCTGTGAATTACAGCAACATATTATGACATAAACCACAACTCTGGAATCAGAAACATCCTTGGATGTTGAAAAGAAATGTGCACACACACACACACACACACACAAACTCATATACACACACACCCCCTCCCCCACCCACCACCCCCACCACCACCAACTTGGAGTGAAATAGCCCAAGGATGAAAAATTCCCAGACTATTATTAATTTGATTATTTTTGCTTTTTACTGTCTACTTAAAGCATTCATTTATTTGACTCAGTATTTTTCACCTCAGTTTCATGAATAAGATTTAATATTTGCAGTAGGTTAATATCTACCCCCAAAATTCATGTCCACCAGAACCTCAGAATGTAATCTTATTTGGGAACAGAGTCTTTGCAGATGTAATTAGTTGAGATGAGGTCATACTGGATTAGGTTGAGCCTTAACTCCAGTGACTGGTGCCCTTGAAGAAAGCCACACGGAGACAGACACACAAAAAGGGAAGAACACTGTGTAACTACTGAGGCAGAAACTGGAGCAATGTACCTACTAGCCCAAGCACAGCAAGGGTTATTAAGCCACCAGAAGGTGGACAAAGCCAGAAGGATTCTTCTCTAGGGCCTTCAGTGGGAGCAGAGTCCCATCAACACTTGGATTCCAAACAGTGGAGCAATAAACTTTTGTTGTTTTCAGCCTCCCAGTTTGTGGTCATCTGTTATTGCAGCCCCAGGAAACTCACATACAATTCTTATTCATTTAAAAAAAAACTAGTGTAGGGCAAGCAGGTTTGATTTTGATATGTTTTGTTTTTAGTTTTGAGAAGCAAGCTTAATCAACCATTTTAAATACAAATATTTCAGTTTACAGAACTAAGAACACTAGGAATTACATTTCACACTGGAAAAGCCTCCAGCATGTCTATTTTACCCCATCATTCACAAAGAAATCAGAGCTAATTTTCCAACACATAAACGATGTCCCTTCCCTTTCTAAATTACTTTACTGGCTCTCTGTAGAATTCAAAATAAGATCCACACTTCTTGCCTCAAAAATAAGCTAAGTCTGTGGCCCTGAACTGTCTCTTTAGCCTCATCACTCATCATGCTGCCTGATCGTGGGTGCACACGCAGATGCCCCACACACTCATACTTGTATGAACACACACACACACCTGCCTTCTGAACACTGGCACTTTGAGAAAAGGCTGTGCATGTACACACATGGGCAATGAATAGGTTTTCATATCAATGCGCCTCATTCACAAGAGCCCTTGTTTCATTAATTTTTCACTGTTGCATTAATTTTCACTGTTTCATTAATTTTTCACCTTTCAGAAAAGGCTGTGCATGTACACACCTCCAGTTCTACTACCAGGCATAACAAAGCCTCCACCAGATCCCACCCCCCTGTATCCCCAGGGCTCAGGGTCATAGTCACCTCTGCAGGGAAGGATTTCGCAGCCCACCTGCATCCCAGGCCTGGAAGATTTGCTCTGTTTCCCCACCCCTGCCCTCCTGCGGGGTCTCTGTGAACTTCCACTTCCATCAAAGGCAGGTCAGAACAACAGTTAAAAGCAGAGAATTGGAATCATTCTGGTGATTAAAAGCCAGTTCCATCATTTGCTAGCTGTTTTTAAACCTCTCGACTCATTTTTTCTATTGAAAAAATGGGAACCATAATAATTTCGTGTTGCTGAGATTGCAAGTATTAACTTAGATAATGTATTCATTCAGATTTATGGAATTGATGGACCTAGTATGATATACCTAGTACTTACTAAGCACTATAGTGAACATTCAATTAACACTGGTGAAAAATAGGCCACTTTTATTCTCCCCAGACCTAGAAACAGTGCCCTGATGCCTTCTTTGTGTGTAAGAAATCCATGCACACTTTCAGGGTTTAATCAAGACTTTCTCGTTACAAGTTCTTCTAGTCTGTTCCAGGCACCTGTTGTAAATCAGTAAATGGCATGCCTCAATAGTGGTATATTCATTATTAAGAGAATTATGAGTTCTTATCACTGTTTTCTTAGGTTAAACTTCTGATTTCTGTGTTAGGGAAAGATCTGTTTTTTTGGCAGCCTTATTTCTAAACTTTGTGTTGAAGCAGAATTCTTGGAAGGGAGGGTACACTCTTACCAGACCTAACACTATCCCATGTATTAAAAAGATCCCAACCCCCTAGGCTGGCAGATGCAGAGGCCCAAGCTGGAAGCACTGGGTACAGTTGCAAATGATGAACCAACAGGGCAAGTGGCAGAGCTGGTTGTGATCCTTGTAGCCATGATTGTTGTCTCAGTCCTCAGCACACTGCCCTGTAACTGCTGGTCTATCTCCCACCCTCTGCTAGAGTGGAAGCTCCTGGAGGGCAGTGTGACTTTCATCTTGAAATCTTGAATTATCCAACAGATAAATGATGCCTGTGGAATAAGTAAATAGATAAATGCAGAGAAGAGTATTTCTTCAATGTAACATGCAGTTACAAATCCTGTTTTGACACAGTGAAAGTGATGGTGAGAATCTGTTTTCCAATTTTCACCTACAATCATCCAACAAATACTGAGCTGACCTCTATGAAGGGCAATGTGCTACACTCTAGACATGAACCTCAAATAGAATAGTTCAATTTACTGAGGGCTAACTGTGTTTCAAGCACTATTTCAAATATGTGGGTATTCACTTGTTGTAGCCACGCAATCCTAGGAGATAGGTCTTATTATCATTTTCATTTTACGACTGAGAAAAATAAAACACAGAGAGGTTAAGTAATTTATTTAAGGAAATTGATACAGTAAGTGGCAAAGCAAATATTGAAGGCCAGGACATCTGCCTTAGGGCAGATGCTTTAACCAAATACTGTCCTCTCAAAGCTTGCAAAATATTGCGTTAAGTGTTTTTTAAATGCCAAAAGTATGTATTTAAATAACTCTAGTACATTATAGAACATGCTGAATTTTAATACAGAAATGCAAATTTCTACGTGACTCTAAATGAGGGAACACAGTTTCAGTTTTAGGATCCATAGAAAGAACACAAAAGAGGTAGCAATCTGATGAGAATTTGACACAAATAGATGCATAGGGGAGAGAATAAAACAATCAGAGCCACATCCAAGGATCACTGCATGTGTTTGGTGATGATCACTTAGGCTGTGTTGCAAAGGTGTCTGTGAAGCTTGGTTAGGGGCCTGCTCTCACATTTAGAAAGTGTGAACTTGAGCAAGACACAACTTGAGCAAGTGTTGTTGGGTGTCTACAAGTGGAGCAGGTGTTCACTAAATGCTAGCCTTGTTATGAATACCGTGCTATTAACTGAATCTAGATTTCACTAGGGTAACTTTACTTCATCAGGCGCAGCTTATTAGAGCAGATTCACACTGGGAACCCAGGAAAATGGCTGGGGACAGAACAGCAGAGGGCACGCCCACTGATCAATTGTGAAATATTGAAGGTAATGAGATGACATATTAGGGAGACATTTGGAGCAAGAGTGAGCAAATTTAGCATTGTTTGTTTGTTTGTTTATTTATCTGAGACAAGCCTTCACCCTGTCATTCAGGCTGGAGGGCAGTGGTGCATTCACGGCTCACTGCAGCCTTGACCTCCTGGGCTCAGGTGATCCTCCCACATTAGTCACCCAACTAGCTGGGACTACAGGCACATGCCACCATGTCCAGCCCATTTTTTCATTTTTTCTAGAGATGGGGGTTTCACCATATTGCCCGGGCTGGTCTCGAGCTCCTGGACTCAAGCGATCTGCCCGCCTCAGCCTCCAAGTTATAATAACCGTTTAGATGGGGTGAATGAAAGTGAGGAATAAGCATAATACAGAGCTTTTAAGTCCAAGTGACAGAGAGGAAAGTTGTGCTTCTCTTTGGCAGAAAGGCAGCGACTTGGGTTGATGCTGGAGTAGAATAAGGGTTCCGATGGGCATCGTGGGTGTAAGCAGTGGAGGAAGGGAATACATTTGAGGAGCTTTGGGAGTGAAATCACAGATGAGAAAAAACAAAGAGAAAATACAAAATTGGGGGATGGATTGTGATATGATCAAGATATAGAAAGAAGGAAATAAAAAGGATGAATTGTGATATGATCAAGATATAAAAAGATAGATCAAGATATAGAAAGAAGGAAATAAAAAGGTAATGTACAAATGTGTATTGGTCTTGGGAGTTGGAAGGAATAAAATGGAGGCCCATGAATAAAGGCGGACTTGACTGAGTGTTAAAGCAGGCAACTGTCCTGATCTAATTAGACTTGTGGGAGTGCATAGCAACAAAATATTTTCTTCAATAATTTCTAACGATAAAGTGCACCTTCAACAACTAAATATGAGTTGATTCTTCCCTTTCATAATTTGTCAGTTTCACACAGCGTGGCTTTGCTTTGTTACACAAAAACCAAACACACCCCCTTTCCAGATCTCTTTTGGTAGATCTATTATTTTCCTTGTATGCTATGACAATGGCTTTTCTACAATATATGAAAATCAGTCTCACCACTGAAATATACACATTTTCCATTTATGGTCTTCATTCTTACAGTATTTATACTTCTAATTTTGATTTAGGAAATAATCAGCTTTTTATTTAAATTTTGTTCCTATATGTTATCTTTAAATTTTATTTTTACATTAAAAAATAAAAATCACAAATTTATTTCTTGTACTTACCTCCCCCACCCAAGGACTCAAACTCACACAACTTCTTGACAATCATTCATCTTTTATGTGACTACATGCTTCACTCTGCATGTATTCAGATAGAGGTGAAAACCTCTGCCAGTTATTGATTTAGTTAACAATTATTTATTACGTGCATACTAAATTCTAAGGGAGGAAAAAGCAAACCCAATCCCTAAGTTTATGCCATTTATTTTCTCCAAGCTGTTTGAGTTTACTTTACACCTCACCCTTCTCAGCCTGACCTCCATTCACACCAAACTACTCACTCCATGCACTTTGCACATGCTGTTCCCACCTTCTAAGCATCCTTCCATGTACTCCATGCTAGCAAAGGTGCTGCCCTTTTTGAACCCAGTTTCTGGGCAGCGAAGACCTCTTTTATTTTCTAAGATACCTTCTTATGCTTCAGCATTGCCTCCCCCTCCATTGTTCTAGGTATCACAGAGAGTGATATACAGTCATATTCACAAGTTCCTTCTTTACTTAGGCTCTGAACTCCTCAAGGAAGTAATGTTTTACACTGTTGCTGGTAACTTCTTCCAGGATTAGAACAGTGCTTAGCACATGAAAGACCCTCAGATATGATTTCTAAAGAAATAAATGAGAAAAGTTCTAAGGCCAATTGATCAAGTTAATAAAGATAATATACTAGCATATAATTAAAAGCGCTTTTCTATTCAGCTGAATGTGTTTGAATATATCGGTCCACCTGAGATGGTAAACACTATTTTAATACGTATTTGAAGAATAACCAGCCACCTTTGGACATTAAAATGTGAAAATGATTAGCCCTTTGAAAGACAATTTAATTACCAGTTCCAAAAAAAAATGAACACAGACTCAACACCGCTAATTGAATACATTTTGATAGATTGTTCAATCATAGGTTTATTAAGATTACAGCAAAGTTTACATATTTAAATTAAAAAACATTAAAGCGTTTTTTGTTTATTAATATTTGTGGCTTTTCTACTACGTGCCGGGTACTTTTCAAGGCATAGGGCACTAGTGAACGGAACAGATAAAGTACCTGACTTGACAGAGCTTGCATGCTACTTCTTGGAAGATGGACAAGAAACAAGTAAGTTTCTAGAAAATAAAGAGGGGGAATGTAGAGTACCGCAGTGTCAGTGGAGTGTTACTCTGTGAAGGAGGGTAAGAAAAGGGGTCTCAAATAATGCAACACTTTAAAGTCATCTGAAGAGAAGCAAGCAAGATGTGCGGGAGAGGGTCGTTTTAGGCAGAGGAGACAACAAATGAAAAGCCCTCAGCTGGGAGTGAGCTTGAGATTTGTAAGGACCTGCATAGAAGGCGTGGCTCAGGCTGAAGTAGAGCAGGACGATAACAAAGTGAAAGAGGAGAGGCGAGGAGAGGCGGGAAGGGGCGGAGCACGTGTTTCGGATGGGCGCATAGAATGGAGACTTCTGGGCCATGTCAGGCCTTTTGCTTTTACTGTGAGTGAAGCCATAGGACGACCCTGCACAGAGCTGACGTGATCCAATATGCGTTTTTTGCCCCCCGAGACGGAGTCTTGCTCTGTCTCCTAGGCTGGAGTGCAGTGGCACGATCTTGGCTCCCTGCAACGCCCGCCTCCCGGGTTTAAGCAATTCTCCTGCCTCAGCCTCCAGAGTAGCTGGGATTACACGATTACAGGCGCACGCCACCATGCCTGGCTAATTTTTTTCTTTTCTTTTTCTTTCTTTCTTTCTTTCTTTTTTTTTTTTTTTTTTTTTTTTTTTTTTTTGTATTTTTAGTAGAGATGGGGTTTCACCACGTTGTCTAGGCTGGTCTCTAACTCCTGACCTCGTGATCCACCTGCCTCGGCCTCCCAAAATGCTGGGGTTACAGGCGTGAGCCACCGCGCCCAGCCCTGATATTCATTTTAAAGGAATCTCTGTGTGTAGTGTTGATGGCAGACTTATAGGAACAGGGCGGAAGCATGGAGACATCAGTGAAGAGTTAAATCCAGAACCGAGATGCACCTGAGAGGTGAGCAGTAGACACAGCGGAAACGGTGAAAAGTGTGAGGACAGACGAAGGCATTTACTGATAGATTGAATGTGGGAGGTGGCAGACACAAATGAGCTGGCTACAATTTCAGGACTCGTAGGCTGAACAGCTGCAAGAGAATGGCACCAATTACTGAGATATGGAAGAAACATATCTCTTTTTTGTTTGCTTGGTTGTTGGTTGGTTAGTTTTCTGTTTGTTGGTTTTTTTAAGGGGAGGGTAGTTGTTGTTGTTTATTAGTGGAAAGAAAATCAATATGTCCAAGATTAAATTCTGCAATTTCCGACATATATCAGACATCCAAGTAAAACGCTCAGAAGGCATGAGCCTGGAATTAAGGGGAGAGGTCTGGAATGCAGATGTTAATTTATATTTTGTCAGCCTATGGATATTCAAAGAGATGAATTGAAGAGACGAATTGAAGAGATCTCCATGAGAGTTAGTCTAAATAAAAATGAGGAAAAAAATTGAAAGACAAGATAGTCTAGCATTTCATTGTTGGGAATATGAGACAAACCATGAAAGTAAATGAAAAAAGAACAGCCAGGAATTTAGAGGTGTCTTGAAGAGAGCTGTTGTGATGGGATGGTTGAGAGGAAACCACAACTGGAACAGATTTGAGCAAAGGAGAAGAGAGGACAGAAGACTGGCCAGAGAACACTCAATCATGGAATCTGGCTGCTAAGGAGATAGAAGAGGGTGGAAGAGGCTGCCTTTGTTCTTGCTTTCGTTTGTTTGGATGTGAGTTATAAATGCATGTTTGCGTGCTTTGGAGAGAAAAGTTGATAAAGGAAAACGAGCAGAATTGCTGAAATGACAACATTGAGTAGGAGAGAAGAATGGGATCTAACAGGCAAATGCAAGAGATGGCCCTGGGGGCAACCATCCACAGGGAGAGGAGAGAAGGAAAGTGTTCAGAAGAGTGTGAGGCGCCAGGGGCTATAGGCTGGCTGTGTGGAGCTGCCCGTGTGGGGCTGCCCTCCTGCTTAGCTGTATTTCCCCAGGGCTATAGGAGACAAAGTCATCAGTTGAGTATGAGAATGAGAACACGCTGTTGAATATTTGAGAAGAAAGGGAAAGCTTTGACTTAGATATCTAGGAGAGCGGGAAAGAGAATGCGTTAGAAAAATTCTGTGACAACTGGTGGTGGCCCTAATGGTTCACTTAAGTTAGAGGCAAATACAGTGGGGCCAGACTTCTCGGCCATGCTTCTCTCAATCACTCAGCCGCATGAGGATGGCAGAGGGTGCACAGAGACTGGGACTTACCTGAGGCTGGGGTTCTAAAAAGATGAGCAGGAAGAGCGATGCAGGGAGAAGATTGTGATGACGAATTTTAGAATCGAAGCTGGGTAATGAAGCAATGGAGCCTTGGAGAGGCGAGTAACTGTGAGAATGTGGTCTGCTGAATGATTGCTTAGGTTCTGGTGTGTTGAGAAATTATTTGATTGTGGGTATTTGGGGAGAAGGCTGTGGTTCAAGATGCTTTATTACATATAGCAGTTTGATATTGAATATTTTAGGTAGATGGAATTATTTAGGGCATGTTACAATTCTACCAATCTGATTACACATAATAATTCTCATCTTTTCAATGTTATTTCCGCAACGGCCACAGAATGAGAGAAGACAAGATAGTTTTGCTACTATTGGAAATAATAAAAGCTGATGAAAGAATAATCAAATGCCCATCCTCTGTAAGGCACCAGTTCAACAGCTGTCCAGTTCTGGGAGATCGTGTCATTTTGTCAATGTTTTATGTTCAGTCCCAGAATTAAAAATGTATAAAATTGCATGAAATGTATTTGACGCAATTTATTTGATGCAAAATTTATTTGATGCAATACTTCTCATGAAGTACTCAAGTATAAGAGATACTCTGAGAGATTATGTGGACAATTCATACAAGGCATGTGGAATGGAAGGAGGTCTTAGTATCTTTATATCTGTGGTGTTAGCTAGCAAGTTCAACTGTTAGGAGAAATAGCTACTGTGCTCACTATAGCTCATTGGTGTTTTGTGATATTCTGCATCATGAGCTTATTAATTTTAAATAAGTGTATGAATAGAGTCCCAACTGAAAACACTATAGAGGGTATTATTTAATTTTTCAGCCTCAAAATCATAAATATTAGTGATCAGTAAAAACTTTGAAGTGAACAAACGTTATTTCTAAGGTTTTTTTTTCCCTATTTTCCTCTATGCCTATTTCGAAGCTTTTAAAAGATATTTAAAATCATGTGTAGAAAAATTATGGAGACATATATGATGAGAGCAGATGAAAATGCTCAACCCCTGGAAGAGAGGTAGGAAGAGATCCTGGTCCTAAGCCAGGAGACGTCTCCTGAACGTGAGAAAAACAGGACACAGAGAGGCAAAACCATGAGTTGGGTACCCAAGAGAAGTCTCCTGGACCCGAGAAAAACAGGACGCAGAGAGGCAAAACCATGAGTTGGGTACACGGCTCCTGCATAAGAGCGAAGCTGAGACAGGAAAATACAGAACAGCCCCTATTAACCACACTATGGAGTGTGGAGCGCTAACAGTGGACTCCTGCTGCTGCGGGTGGAGGGCCAGGAGCACGAGGAGACCATCTCAGAGCTGCAAGGTGCGAAGACCTAAAACCGAGGGTGGAGCAGGTTTTGAGAAAAACCTTCTGGCAGAAATGGCCCTACCCTAAGCACAGAGTAATCCCAGAGGAAGCGGAAGCCTATAGTACACTGAGAGTAACCACAGCAATAACAGAAAGGAAAAGCAACTCAAGTCCTCACTAGACTGGCTCAACTCCATGTCAAAGGCCTGGAGAAAACGAGATGTCAATTTCTAGGCACAGACATTATTTGCTTCAATCTCTGCTATACAAGAGATCTGTCTTTAACAACAATTACAACACACACACACACACACACAAAAGCAAGTAAAAGCAGTATACTGTCAAAGAACCAACAATTAATATAATCAGACCGTTATGATGGTAACGTCGAACCTATCACAAAGAAAATATAAAATAAATACGACTAATATGTGAAATCCTCTAGAATAAAAAGCAGAAAACATGACTGATAATATTGATAATCTTGTCAATGGCATTAAAATTATAGAAGAAAAATGAAAATGTTGGGAATTAAAACCATTGTAACAGAATGATTTTGACATGCTCACCATTGGACGTGACACATATGAGGAAAGAATCAATGAACTTGAAGATTAATAAGAAAAAATCATCCAAGCTGAAACACAAAGGAAACAGAGTATGAAGAGAGAGAAAGAAACAAATACATAAACAAAGTATTCAAGAGCTGTGAGACGGTATCAAATGATCTAGGATAGGTGGAATTGGAATCTCAGGAGGAAATGAAATGTAGGAAGAGATAACGCCTAAGAATTTTCCAAAAATTAAAAAACACAATTACAAAACAAGTCCGAGAAGCTCAGAGAATACAAAGCAGAATAAATGCAATTAATTAAAAACTATATAATAGACCCTAGGGCAGCCAGTTATCTTTTAAAGTTATAAATAATAAGCTAAGAGTGGCAATAAAATGAAATGATAAAAAAATCCTCATTCCAAAAAAGGCAGAAAAATAGGACAGAAATAAAAAATAAATGTAACAAATTTAAAATAGCTAGAAAAATAGTAGAATTTAATCTAATTATAAAAAAATTGCAATAATGTAAATGAGAGTTGTCATCTGGGTGGAAAAGTGGTGCCAAACTCTATGCTATTTATAAGAAATCAATTTACTGTTTTATTTAGATATACTGACAAAACACAAAATAAAAGTATTATATATATGAAAGTTGTACAATATGTTTTGATATACATATGCATTGTGAAATGATTACCACTTCTAGGTATATATTCCAAGGAAATAAAATTACTCTCTCAAAGAGAAATCTGCACTCCCATGTACATTGTAGCATTATTCACAATAGCCAAGATAAAGAAATTACATGTCCTTCTACAGATGAATGGATACTGAAATAATATTTGTGTGTGTGTGTCCACACACACTGAATTATTATTCAGTCTAAAAAGAATGGAAATTCTTTGGAGTGGACACACACACATATATTATTCAGCCTAAAAAGAATGAAAATTCTGCCATTTTCAACAACGTGAATGAAGCTGGAGGACATTATGCTAAGTAAAATAAGCCAGACACTAAAAGACAAATATTGTATCACTTCGCTTTATGTGAAATCGAAATAAGTCAAGGAAGGCACCAGTTTTAAATATCAGAACATGGAGAATTAAAAGTAGAATGGAAAATATTTCATAAAAAAACTAATGAAAGAAAGCTCAGGAGGCTTTATGAAATGGCTTTATTAAAAGTAGACTTCGGTATATAAAAATACTTATAGATTATGTGTATCCATGGTATTCATGGGTTAGTATGCGTACATATATTATCTTGCTCTGCTGAGATGCCCTAGAAGTAACAACATCCCAGTGGCAATGAGCACACGTAAGACCCAGATCTTGGTTTTTAATATCTTTCTCCAACAAAAGGAACTAGAGCTCCTTGAAGAAATGGCTGATTCTAGGACAGGAAATATGCAAGATGAGCCTGGACTATCTGTAGTGACAGAAAGTGAGTATGTGTGCGTGCATGCACACACACACACACACACACACTGATGGGTGTATGTTAAAGGGAGGGGTCCCCAACCCCGGTAACAGTCTGTGGCCTGTTAGGAACCGGGCTGCACAGCTGAAGGTGATTGGAAGGTGAATGAGCAATGAATCATCTATATTTACAGCCGATCCCCATAGCTCACATTATTGCCTGAGCTCTGCCTTCTGTCAGATCAGTGGTGGCATCGGATTCCCATAGGAACACAAACCCTATTGTGAACTGCACATGCGTGAGATCTAGGCTGTGTACTCCTTATGAGAATCTAATGCCTGATGATCTGTCACTGTCTCCCATCACCTCCAGATGGGACCATCTAGTTGCAGGAAAACAAGCTCAGGGCTCCCACTGATTCTACATTATGATGACCTGTATCATTATTTTATTACACATTACAATGTAATAATAATAGAAATAAAGTGCACAATGAACGTAATGTGCTCAAATAATCCCAAAACCACTCCCCAAACCCCACCAATCCATGGAAAAAAATTGTTTTCCACAAAACTGGTGGAAGACAGTGCCAAGAAAGTTGGAGACTGCTGGTTAAAGGAATATGGGAGCCTGCTGAAAGTATTCGCAATGGTCATATCCTAAAAAAATGAGCAACTAAATAAATAAAAGAGTATTAGATTATAAACCTATGTATAAAATAGATATCTATCATTCCGCACTCTAAGAAATAACAGATGAATGACTAAAATAAATTTTGGAGAGTAGACAAATCTATGCAGAAAAATGTTAAATACTTAATGTAGACACCCCTCTTACTCCTCTCTCAAGAAGGTAGGGCAATACTGCTCACTCCTTAAGTGTGAGTTGCTCATAGTGACTTTTTTCCAATGACCATAGGCAGATGAAAAGAACTGAAATTTTAGAAAGTATATTCTACAGATAAAATGGTGATAAGTGATGTTGATACTATGTTTCCTTAATAGAAAGTGATGGGAATGGCAGTCTTACTCCCCAAAGCCCATCACTCCAATCTAATAATGAAATAAGTTAAATTCTCGATGGCATTCTGCAAAATACGTGATTCGTACTTCTCAAAACTGTCAAGTTGATGAAAAAAAAAAAAAAAAAACAAGTCTGAGAAATTGTCATGGCCAGGAAGAGTGTAAGTTAGGAGACATGACAACTAAATGGGTTCTGGAAGAAAGCCTGCAACAGTAAAACGATGTTAGGTAATGACAAAGGAAATCTGAATAAAATATATACTTTAATTAATAATAATGTGTTAAAAATGGCTCATTTCCATATTAGTGTAAGATGTTAATGATAGGTAAAACTGGGCGTGGGGTATACAGAATCTCTGTACTATCCATGACATTTTTTCTGTGTACCTAAAAACTGCAATAAAATTTTAAAAGTTTATTTAAAAATTAGACTTTGTTGAACTGTATATTATTAGGAATAGAGAAGAAACTGAACAATGATAAAGAAAATGTAACAATCTTAAATGCATATTTACATAACAAAGAGCTTCAGAATGCATTCAGCACAATATATGTAGCTGAATGTAAAAACTGACAAATAGATGATTCTAGTTGGATATGAAAATGTCTTTTTCTATAGTTGACAGGTCAAATAGAAGAAAATCATTAATCATCTGGAAGAGCTGAACAACAAACACCATCAATGAACTTGATCAAATTGAAAGTTACACTGTATGAACATCAACAGAATATCCGTTGTTCTCAAAGGCACATGGAATATCCACCAAAATGAACCATATTCTGGGTGATAAAACAAGCATTAACAGATGAGAAAATTAGAATAATGGAAAATATAGTCACTCAATATAACAGAATAAAACTAGAAATTAATAACAGAAACATATATATATATATATCCCCAAATATTTGGAAGTTAAATACCACACTGAAAATAACCCATTTAGGTAACTAAATAACAAAAAAAAAAACCCATAGATAAGGTCACAAAAGAAATTTTAAAATATTATGAGTCCGATGGAAATGTAAAGACAACATATACAATTTTGTGGAATGCATCTGAAAGAGTGTATAGAGGGAAATTTATAGCATTAAATGTATATATTGGAAAAGAAGAAACAGCTCAAAACAATGATCTAAGCTTCTACCTTATTAAACTAGAAAACTAAAGGCAAATCAATCCCACGTTAATCAGGAGGAAGGAATAATGAAGAACAGAATTCAATCTAATTGAGAAGAAAAAACAATACAGATAATGAATCAACACAAATATTTGTTCTTTGAATACAAGTCAGTAAAATTGATTTACCTCTAACTTATCCCCCCACACCTCCAAAAAAAAGAGAAAAAAGGCACATATTATAAATACATGGAATGAAAGAAGGAACATCCCTACAAATAATAAAAGTATATTCCAAATAACTGTAGGCCTATAAATTTACCAGCTTAGATGACAGGCAAACCTCCATAAAATATACAAACTGCCAAATATGTTCAAGAGGAAATATATAACCTGAAGAGTTCTATGTCTATTAAAAGTTGGACTTGTAATTAAATACTTTCCAACGAGAGAAAATTTAGTCTTCTCTGGATTTTAGCAAGCATTAAAGAAAGAAGTAAAAAATTACTATACAAATTCTATACAAACATTTTTACAAAATTGATGGGTGAGAACACTCCCTAAATCCTTTTATGAGACCAGCATTCCCTGATGACAAAGCCAGATACTATAGAGACATTACAAGAAAAAAACAACAGAGACTATTATTTCTCATAAACTTTAACGCCCAAATTCTCCCGCAAGATACTGTGAAATTGAATTCAACAATATATTAAATTATAATTATCCCTTTAGCAGCATTTTTACCTGCAATTATATTTAGAGGGAATATCCAATTTGATAATTAAATATAAGTTGTTACTAAATAATTATTTATTATAATTTGGAAACAGTCTAAAACCCAATGAAAAGAAACAATAAAATGTGCACTGTATACTAATATAAGCACACAAAAATAGCTTGCATTAATTATAAATATTTAAAAAATAAATTTAATGATCTAATAATACTATTAAAATTAAAAGCAATCTGCTAAATATTGAATTAACTGTGGTTACTTCTAGGTTCCAACTTTTCCTATTCTATTTATTTTCAAAAATATTGAGTGTGTATTATTTTATTGGGTTGAAAATATAATACATTTCATATAAAAGAAAATCTATCTGTACTTGATTATTTCAAAATATAATTTCAAAATCCCTACAATATGTAATCTATGTACAAGTCTGCAAGAACAATTTGTTTAAAATATCTCAGTTGGGTGTGTACTCTTTTCCACATGAGATACCACTGTGCTTTTAAAGTTGCATCATACAATAAATCTAAAAGAGCAAATAAGACCAAAATAACATTGTAACAAAGCATGCATTATTTTTTCCTACATTATAGCACTATAAGTACTAAAGCATATTATTTTATGTCTCTGTCAATATTTATTTTTAGCCAGGACTTATTATCAAAGATTTTACAGAAATTTGGCCAGGATTGGTGACAACATGACTATTTTTCATCCTGTGGCCATGGCAGACATCACTGACTACTGAGCTCACATACAGCTTAAATATGCTTTTAACCACTAGTCCCTGGTGTTCACGATGAATCATCCACTATCAAGATGAAATTTGAAATATATTTGCCATTCTTAATTAAAATAATGTTTGGATTATCTTCCTAATTATTTACAATTTGTTAGCAAATTTTCAAACAAAACTCTCAAGGTGTGAACCATACCTATATTTTATCTGAGCTAGCATACCATCTTTCATCTATTTCAGTTACAAGATTAAGACATGTATTGTATACCTTTCTTATCAAATTTTTTTACTTAAAAGATTATTGTTTTAAGAACAATTCAATGACTAAAATACAGCTTTGACTTTCAGGGTTCCTGTATGTTTACATAATTGATACTAACTCTAAGCAATGGGTATTCATTCTCCATTCACAGATGCCAAAAAATGTGAAAACGCATGAACTCTCAATGTATATGTCTACAGAATTCTTATCCAAAAGGTTCATGCAACATAAAACATAGGCAATGGGGCCAGGCATGGTGGTTCACACCTGTAATCCCAGCACTTTGGGAGGCTGAGGCGGGTGGATCATCTGAGGTCAGGAGTTGGAGACCAGCCTGACCAACATGGAGAAACCCCGTCTCTATTAAAAATACAAACTTAGCCAGGCGTGGTGGCACGTGCTTGTAATCCCAGCTACCTAGGAGGCTGAGTCAGGAGAATCACTTGAACCCGGGAGGCGGAGGTTGCAGTGAGTCGAGATCATGCCATTGCCCTCCAGTCTGGGAAACAAGAGCGAAACTCCATTTCAAAACAAAAACACAAAGAAAACATAGGCAAGGGGCAGAACCAAGCAGCAGTGGCTTCAGAGCAGTCAATGTAATGATCACAAAGTCCATTTTCCACAGCAGAAACATGTATTCATAGAATATTCCTTCAGATCTTACTCATAGTCTATTGCTTTTATCAGATGATTTCAGTTGTTTTCCAATCCATAGCAAACAAGAAGCAGAAAAAATATGGAAGTAGAAGGGAAGCTCTGTGGACTATCATTACCTAGGCTCACTGTTGATGATGACGGCCTTCAGCATCGTCATGGACCCAGAGAGAAAATAGTCATTATAAAAATGCTTCCGATTTAGGAAGACAGAATAATGATTTCTACTCTATTCTCCTTGCAGCCCAATGAAATTAACTAAAAGTTTGACAAATAGGAAAAAGAATATTTCATGAGGAGGAAAACCAGCACATATCCCAAAATACAAACAACCAACTATAAAGAATATTGGCTCATTATGTTGAAAATTGGAAAACCTTAGGAATGATTAGTAAAATTACTATGCAATACACAGAATTCTCTAAAAATACATAGCACCACGCTGAATTGCTGAACCAATTTATTCTTGTGCAGAACTATTTCAAATATTTGAGGTGATTCTTCTGTATTTTAATTCTACATCCCTAAATAAGATGATTCAGTTGCTCTTTCTTAACTTTTCAGTTTTTAACAGAACCGGTTAGTACTCCAAATTAAAAGGTGAGGAATTAAACATCATTTACCTCCCTCCCCACTGTCATCATGCACAAGCACCCTTTCTGTCTCCCGATCCTACCAATACAATAACAACAGTGTGGTTTTACATCAATCTTTAGTCTTTACATTACTGGGACAGTATAAATGCTCTTCACAGCTGAGCCATGTGGTATTCTCTGTCTGCTTTTTATTGGTTGCACACCTGTTTAAAAATTGGCCCTGATAATAATAATTATCTTGCTTCTTTGTTTGCTTAATTTTCTGTTTATTTATGACAAATTCAAAGTCACACCTTCTCCCAACATCCAAATCTGTATCGTATCAGACACTATATTAAGTTTTTATTTTTAAAAGAAATCATCAAAATACTTTCTGTTTTCAAGGAATTTTTAAAACTTTGTTCTAAAACCCTTCTAGTGTTTGAACTTTCCTATTTCCGGAGAGATGACTAAAATTAAACTAATTCTTTAAATGCAAACTTTTTTCCCTTTAGTAATTTATATATTCTTTTAATGTTCAGTGTTTACACATTTCTCAACGATATAACTTGGCTAAGCCTATTCTCATTTATTTTACTGTATATATGATGATGTTGGGGTCTTAAATGTAGAAACTCTTTCCATTCTAGAAAATTGTCTTTTATTATTTCTTTGATTCTTTTATTGATTATTTTTTCTACTTTCTTGATTCTAAAACTTTCTCATTTAGATACTAACACACTGACTTTGTTCTCTAATTCTTGTGTTCTTTCTCTGGCTTTTATTTATTTGTCCTTCTCATTCTGGGACAGTTTGTTAACTTTGTCTTTTAATTATTCTATTGAGTTGTTATATTTATTTTATTATGATTTTTATTTACAAGAACATGTTTATGTACAGATGGGCTAAGTCAATTATCGCACATTCATCTCTCCCAGCTTCCAGAATTCTATAATTGTTGTCTCCTTTCTTGGACTTTTTGCCTTTGTGAATCTATGCCATTAAAATATGCTTACTGGCATTTTAATGGGGTTTTGAAAGCAGTGGGGCTAATTATGTAATTTTTGATCATTTTTATTTACTTAAAATTCTGTCAAGTAAAATTTAACTTTTTAAAAAATTCTATTATAGAACATCTGTCTTTTAACATAAGTTGCCTCAAATATTTTTTGAATGTACCGTACATTAATATGTATCTATAATATGAATGTATATATAGAATATGATAGCAGTCTTTAACAATAAGAACTAGCATATTTAACAAATATCAGAACTTTTGATGAAAAAAATAGTTTCAATATCAATTTTAAAATTATCTAAATGGATTGTCCTTTGAACAGCTTTGCTTCAAAAGGACTTGAAAATGTCTCTTACAAATACAACAGAACAAAACATCTGAAAGATCTGATACCTAATTAAGCAAACGTTTGTCCATTTCATTATGTACTATAGATCTGCACTGATGGAAACTTTGGGCATGAAATTAACCATTAGACTTTGTATATTACTGGTAGAAGAGGCTGCTAGTTATCTACTTCAGTAGCAGATCTCTAAACATACAGGGCACAAATATTTTAACACACATCTGAAAATTAGTTTTAAGGTTTGCCTTTTTAAGAAACTAGTTGATTTTTAAAAATAGACTATTTGACCAAATAATCTACCCTGTATGAATGGAAGTCAAATTATGATAGAATTCCGTGTAGTGATATTATATTTTAAAGTGTTCTTAATTTTTGTTTGTATTCCAATTCATACTCACACTAGTGTTGAACTACGTGAAACCATTGCCCTAAAGTATTCTGCATGATTGTAGATTTCCTGCAAGGTGAGATCAATTTGCACTAGTTTTTTTTCCTCCTTCAGAACCAGTGTCTTTTAAATGGCATCCATATTTGTCTTCTCTCAGGTCCCACCTGAAGTCAGAAAATGAAATAACTGCAAGAACAAGGTACTAGCAGGACTTTTCTACCTAATGCCCAGAAGCTTTGTTATTGATTGAAACTGTATATACCTCTTAACATCAGTTTGCTTTCAGCAGAAGCTTGTTTTCATTTTTGTAATGAAAGTATGTTATCTAATTATATACATTAATCTTAAGAACAAAGTATAATTATTAACTTTTGGTATACTATTAGAACCCATTTGGCCTCATTTTAGAGTTATTTCTTTTATGACTATCACCTCCCCTTTGTAAGAATTAATATTTAATAACTTTTATTTTTTCTCAGTTTACAAAGAAAATTCACTTTTTTTTCCATTGGAGTGAAATGTTTTCTGTCTTAAAATTACTATTTGGGTCCTTTAGGTCACTTTATAAATCTAAGATAAACTGTAAAATCTTAGTGCTCTTATTTTTTCTATATCAAATATTTTGCTCTTTTTTATTCTTAGAAATTACATCACATTATTCATCAATGGGGGCACATATACATGTGTAGAATTGCTCTTCCGTATCCATGGGGGATTGGTCCCAGGATTCCTTCAGATACCAGCATTTACAGATGCTCAAGTCCGTCAGGTAAAATGGTGCAGTATTTGCATGTAACCTAGGCACCTCCTTCCGTATACTTTAAAACATTTCTAGATTACTTATAATGCCTAATACAGAGCAACTGCTATGTAAATAGTTGTATACTGTATTTTTTATTTGTATGATTTTCTATTACTATTATTTTTTTTCTCTCAAATATCTGCATTTGGTTGACTCTTATGTGGAACCATGGATATGAAGGGTTGACTATGTTTTTCTGTGTGTGTGTGTGTGTGTGTTTATTTAAAGCCACAATAAACATACGTGTGCGTATGTCTTTATAGTAGAATGATTTATATCCCTTTGGGTATACACCCAGTGATGGGATTGATGGGTCAAATGGTACTTCTGGTTCTACATCCTTGAAGAAATGCCATCCTGTCTTCCACACTGGATGAACTAATTTACATTCCCATCAACAATGTAAAGGCGTTCCTACTTCTCCACAGCCTTGCCAGCATCGATTGTTTCTCGACTTTGTAATAATCGCCATTCTGGCTGGTGTGAGATGGTATCTCATTGTGGTTTTGATTTGCATTTCTCTAATTATCAGTGATGTTACGCTTTTTTTTTCATATGTTTGCTGGTTGCATAAATGTCTTCTTTTGGGAAGTGTCTGTTCATATCATTTGCTCACTATTTGATGGGCTTATTTTTTTTTCTTGTAAATTTGTTTAAGTTCCTTGTAAGTTCTGGATATTAGACCTTTGTCAGATGGATAGATTGCAAAAATTTTCTCCCATTCTGTAGGCTGCCTGTTCACTCTGATGATAGATTATTTTGCTGAGCAGAAGCTCTTTAGTTTAATTAAATCCCAGTTGTCAATTTTGGCTTTTAAGCAATTGCTTTTGGCATTTTTGTCATGAAGTCTTTGCCCATGCCTATGTCTGAATGGTATTGCCTAGGTTTTCTTCTAGGGTTATTATGGTTTTGGTTCATACATATAAGTCTTTAATCTATCTTGAGTTAATTTTTGTATAATGCATAAGTAATGAAGGGTTCCAGTTTCAATTTTCTGCATATGGCTAACCAGTTTTCCCAGCACCATTTATTGAATAGGAGATCCTTTCCCCATTACTTGTTTTTGTCAGATTTGTCAAAGATTAGATAGCGAAGTCATGGAACCAACCCAAATGCCCATCAACGACAGACTGGATAAAGAAAATGTGGTACAAATACATCACAGAATACTATGAGGCCATAAAAAAGGAATGGTATCACATCCTTTGCAGGTACATAAATAATGCTGGAAGCCATTGTCCTCAGCAAACTAACACAGGAATAGAAAACCAAACACTGCATGCTCTCACTCATAAGTGGGAGTTGAACAATGAGAACACATGGATACAGGGAGGGGAACACCACACACCAGGGCCTGTTGGGGGGTGAGGGAGGGCAGGCGGAGGGAATTTAGAGGATGGGTCAATAGGTGCAGCAAACCACCACGGCACACATATTCCTGTGTAACAAACCTGTACGTTCTGCACATATATCCCGGAACTTAAAGTACAATAAAAAAAATAAAATAAAATAAAAAATAAAACTTTTGAGTTTGCTCTCTTTAAATTCTTATTAAAATTTTTTAAAAAGTTGATTTTCATGATTTCTTCATTTTTACTTTATAAATTGTAAAACAACTTCCAGCATCAAGAGCTCATTAATGCAATCAGGCAGGAACTGAGCAAGTCAAATAATGCAGAGAGAAATACCTTAAGGAGAGATAGGACTTTAATCTGCAGGAAAAAAATCCTACAGACAACAACTGTTCCCAACAGCAAACCCCTACATTTTATGATCTAGAAGAAGAAAATGGAGACAACCAGAAGGAGGGAAATACCAACCTACTCTGAAAGCCTTCAGACATGGCTCTGGTGGTAAGCTCTTTCCCTCTCTGTTTGCTGCTTTTTTCTGGCCTTTACAACAGAATGGAAGAGAATCATGTAAGAGTTCCTGTAACAATTATGCAGAAAATCCTAAAATCCATCAGGCAAGATCACCACGCACTGAAATATTTTCATGTCAAGATAAAATTGCAAATTTTCCACAATTCATTGCTAAAATAAAGAGGAGAAAGGCTTAGGAAGTTTTTTTGCATAGAGTGCTGATAAAGAATTGAGCAAGTTTGGCCGGGCGCTGTGACTCACGCCTGTAATCCCAGCACTTTGGGAGGCTGAGGCTGGCGGATCACAAGGTCAGGAGATCGAGACCATCCTGGCTAACACGGTGAAACCCCGTCTCTACTAAAAATACAAAAAAATTAGCCCGATGTGGTGGCGGGCGCGCCGTAGTCCCAGCTACTCAGGAGGCTGAGGCCGGAGAATGGCGTGAACCCGGGAGGCGGAGCTTGCAGTGAGCCGAGATCGCACCACTGCACTCCAGCCTGGGCGACAGAGCAAGACTCCGTCTCCAAAAAAAAAAAAAAAAAAAAAAAAATTTTGAGCAAGTTTGCTGTTGTATTATAATGTTTCTCTCAGATTTGTTCTTCCTGTCATGTTTGATATTCCATGAATAATTGAGATCAGCCCTATGTAAGCTAAGATCATAATATGTGGAACAAATGGCATTGTAAGTGCTTTCAAAGAAAGTGACCTAAAAATGATTTCTTCAGCCTGAGGAATTACAGAATGATAGGAAGTCTCTCAAGTTAGCCTTCACGCAATTTCGTAGATTAAAACATAACATTTGTCCAGAATTTAAAGACTTAACATACCTTCCTAAATTGTTACAGTGCTTTACCGAATCTACGACTTCTACATCACACAAATCAGCGGTCAAATGTAAACAATATCTTGTAAATGTACTGTAGGTTTGCAACCTTTTTTAGATTTATGCGTGTGGATATGTTAATAATGTAGTTACAATCACCACAAACTTAGCTTTTTAAATTGCAGACAGTAGTGCATGTCACACTAACATGTAGTGGCCTTTTCGAGGCCTCATCCAGGGAAAATATTTTGTAGAGAATAGGGGAGTGGGAGGAAGGGGAGGAATAATCTTTTATTTAAAGTTGATTTCTGCACTATCTTTTACTCAATTGCCCGCATGAATAATAATGAGGAATATTTTGTGACTTTAACTGGTAAATACGTTACAAAAGCAACTACTTAATCTTTTACATCATGTCTTCAGCTGTTTGTATTTTAACGAGTAATTTCAATGGTCTGAAACTTGATTCTGAGCTTCACATAATATCTTACTGTGGAACCCAAAAGTTTGATGACTGAATTTGGCAGTTATTATTACCTAGGTACCCCTGTTTAGATACATGTTCCTGAATGAAGCTGCTTTTGAATTTTGTTATGTTGAAATACAAGAAATAACAATGACGGCAGCAATTAAGGTAACAAATCATGACGTAAAGGAAAACCAGTGAGGAGTTCTGCATTTTTCTTTTCTTTTCTTTTTTTTTTGTTTGTTGAGATGGAGTCTCCCTCTGTCACCCAGGCTGAAGTGCAGTGGCAAGATCTTGGCTCACTGCAACCTCCACCTCCTGGGTTGAAGCGATTCTCCTGCCTCAGCCTCCCAAGTAGCTGGAACTACAGGCACGTGCCCCAACGCCCAGCTAATTTTTGTATTTTTAGTAGATGCGGGGTTTCACCATGTTAGTCAGGATGGTCTTGATTTCTTGACCTTGTGATCTGCCTGCCTCGGCCTCCCAAAATCCTGGGATTATAGGCGTGAACCACCGCACCCGGCCTGCAGTTTTCTTTTAATAAGTAAAGTGAGACCTGGGTCATGGGAAGAAGGAATTAGACAGTCTCCCTGCCACCCTGTGAGTGTGTGCACTCGCGCATATGCTGTCTATATGTAAGCCACTCGCTTTTTTTTCCTTTGAAACTGGTAAAGTTAAAATAGGGGAGAAATCCTATATGTTGCAATGATAGCATTTTGGAAAATTGAAGAAATCAAACTCTCCATGCTCTCCATCTTGATTTATGCTTGAGTTGTTATGTGCCATATTTGCTTTGAATTCTGATTATCAGAAGTTTTACTAAATTTTTGAAGAAATAATTCACTTTCATCTGCTTTCTAGGTTTTGTACATCTCAGTTCGTAAAGCAAAGCTTGTTGATAGTGTAATTTTCTAAACGCTGCAAATTTGCAGCCGTAACCACTACAAAGAAGTTTGGATGAGGGCTTTTTTTTTCTTTGTTAAAATAGTTCCTGTTTCTGTAGAAATTTCATTTTTAGATTAAACTGTGATGGATTAGCTAGCATAATTCAAATATACTTTTCTTTTTTTTCTATTGGACACTCATTGTCATGCAGTAGTAGGAAAAACATCGAAGATGCAACAAGCTTATGAAGTACTATTTTCTAAACAAACAAACACGAGGCATTTTCATCTTTGTTATTGTACTTTTGGTTATGCAAACACTTTGATAATATAAACAGTTATGTCCTCTATAAATCTGGCCAGAAACCTCTTTTGATTTTGTTATGTAAGTTAAATAGTCTATAGTAGGTAGAGTACTGGGTACAAGTGGTCCAAACTAAGATAAGAGACTAAAATAAAATGCTAAATCTTAAAAGAAACTGGGTTGACGCACTAAAAGTTTGGTGTCTTGGTCTAATATTAACATGATGTCTGTGTAAAATGACAAAAAGAACCAGTGTTGAACCACACTGTATTTTCCATCATCTCAGATTGTTGAATGTGTTGTTTCCAAGAAGTCTGAATGAATGAATGATTATATACATTTGCTGTCATGTATATGTGACAGTTGTGTCATTGTTAGAGATTTCAGTAATTAAAATGGGAAACAGAGGCTTAAG
Organism: Gorilla gorilla gorilla; assembly: GCF_029281585.2. Classification (NCBI taxonomy): domain Eukaryota; kingdom Metazoa; phylum Chordata; class Mammalia; order Primates; family Hominidae; genus Gorilla; species Gorilla gorilla. Next base: position 133,651,192 of record NC_073236.2, on the reverse strand, counting down.
TTATTTTCCTTATCAAAAAAAAAACCCTGAAAATAAAAAGGGTCTCATTGGGTCCAGAGACTATTGTAACTAGTACACAGCAGTAAGCATTTATTAGGTTAGCGGTGGAGACACAAAGAATAAGCTGCATTTGCAAATACATTTATGTTTATCAGGGTTTGCAGAGCAGCAATGTGAAACACCAATAGTGTTGGTGGTGAGGAGGCCACCATCACACCCATTCATTTGAAATATATGGTACAGAGATCTTGCCCTCGGAGTCGGTAACTTTTGTCCTGACCTATGTTACTAATTTGTTTTATGAAAAAGAAATCAATTAATTGCCCTAGGCCCATTTATTCAGCTATAAAATGAGAATTTATATTAGAATCTGTGATAATCTATGGACAGCAAGCAGGTAGGCTAAAAATTTTTCCTAATCTGGAAGGTGTTTTATTTGTGTAGCAGGTAAATAATAAGAAAAAAGTTCCTATTTGTCAAAGTCCACTCTTTATTATTTATACCTGATTAACTTTATTTATTTACATCACTTACCTGGCCAATTAAGGCATTTAATTTTTGTGTGTGAATCTTCTCTGCTAAAATCTTATGAGTCAGCATACAATTTGTTTCATACCTTTAAAGAATTTATAACTTGGTTTGGAACTATAACCCATTGGCCCTTGGAAAAAATAATTACAAATGCAAAGGAATAATTGGAAAAATATAGATGAAGAAAAAGATTGAAGGGTATAATTATCATTTATTAATATTTTTCTCATCAATGCAATTCCATTCAAACCACTTATACAAAAAAAAAAAACAAAACAAAATAAAAAAAAAAAATACCCTCCCTAGTGGTAAGGGCTCACCCAGAGAGAAAAAGTACACATAAGCTATTCTTTCAGTTTACCTGTCTTCACCTAGCCCTTCATTCAGACCACTCACATGATGCTATCTTGTCAGGAAGTTGCATTATTATTGCTTGAAACTCTGCTGCTTATTGTATAAGCTCCGAAGGGGCAGGGACCCCACCCTTCCCCATCTCTACATTCACAGCACATAGCCGGTAAACTGCTATATTTTCAAAAGCATTAATAAATGACTAGAACGCTTCATTCCCAAATGTTGTCTAAATGGAAAATATAAACCACCAGCATGTGGCTTAGATTAGGTGGGATGACTGAATGACAATGGTTTATCAGGGGAAGGTCAGTTGTTTGATGCGGACGCTCTAAGCTGAGGTGCAGGATGCGCTATCCATTGCTGCGGTAGGCCCCGTTAGGCTTCTCCAACATCTGCTTCCTCTACCCTTTGAACCCAGCTATGTCGAGTGACTAATACAGGCATCTTAAAATGTGGATAAATGACCTTCTCCAGTCAGTAGAAGTCTTCAGGGCTAAGGCCTCTCAGCTTTGATCCCCCGTTTCTAATATTCTGTTCCGTGAGGCTGGGACAGGAATTCTGAAAACACTATTTCAGTTTTTGCAGTTTGCTTCCTGCTGGGCTGTGTCGCTGTGGAGCCTCAGACATGGCTCCTGGAGAGCAGGTGGTGGGAGGGGAGATTGGCCTCTTCTTGTGGATTTCTTCCCGTCAACAGCGCTCACGCTAAAGTTCCTCACTGCTAAAGCGGCAATTTGTTCCAATAGCAATGGGCTGCAGGTTCCAGAATTCCTACACACTTGCAGAAATTACGGGAGAGTGCCCGTCCCTCAAGTGCCTGACTCTCTGCTCTCCAGGGTGCTCTGCAATCTCCTAGGTTCTGATAACCTCCGACATCTCCTTTTGTGCCAAATGGCTTCCTGCAGTTTCTCTCTCATTGTTATTCTCTCCCTGGTCCTTTTCCCTTTATAGTTCTCTATTTTTTATGTTAAATGGTCTCTCCAAATAACTGATGTGATTTCCTCAACGAACACTTGACTGAAGCAGAGCCAGAACACCTTGTACCAGGCTTCTCTTTCGCTGATTACCCAACTACCTTTTGAACAGGGACACATCCGTCCTTCAGGATCTCGGGTGAACATGACAACATGGCATGGGGATGGTGTTGGAGGCTGGGTCGCTGTGCAGGAAGATGGTGGAGAGGAGACAGGCAAGGCCACACAGCAATGGCTGCGTCCTGAAGAAGAAGGCTCCACTTTCCTTCATTTCCCTGGGGTTTCAGGTTTCAGGAAAACCTAATGCCATTAGTTCGTATCCTTTGCAAATTTGTATCATCTTTACAGTTTACCGGTTTATCCATTTACTTAATAATTGCTTATTTTTTATTATCATTAACCCATTTCCCAGCATGAAATAGAGTTTTCTTGTCTTAATCTTCTCCAAGCATATCCCATTTATTATGAAAAAAAATCAAAAGCTATATTCTTGAAATAGTAACATTTTCAATGATATTCTATGTCACTTAATAAAATGTTATTTATATTGAACAGGTATGTTTTCAAGATAAGGCATATATTTTGAGGGTGGAGAAGAGGGCATTTTACCTTAATGCCAAGCTCTCCTGTTTCTGTTTGATGCAAATGGACATTTGATTTTTCTTTATGTACACATGACGCCCATCCCATTCAAGCAATGAGTCACTCAGCAACCCTGTCCACGTTCTGCACACGGAACAACCACATGCCATCTCTTGAAGTTGGTCCCAACACCTCAGGAGAGGAGGGCAGCTGAGCATGGGCAATGTGGGTCCTCTGGTCTCATTTGCTTTTGCAGACTAGTGAACACTTCATTTTTGAAAGATCATACTCGGGTCTTTTCTGCATTAGCACAGTGATACTATATTGTGGTTTGGCCATCGCTTCTTAACAAACCCACGATGGTGTTCAGCCAAGATCAGAGCTGGCACAACTAAAACAATCACGGAACGAGTGCGTGCATGTGTGTGTGTGTGTGCGCGTGCGTGCGTGCACGTGTGTGTGTGCGTGTGTGTGCGTGTGTGCATGTGTGTGCGTGTGTGTGTGCACGCGTGTGCGTGTGTGTGTGCGTGCGTGTGTGTGTGTGTTTGAAGAAAGCTACTGAGAAAGGTAAGGTTTCTAAAGGGCTGCTGGCCAACCCTGGCCTAAGAAGGCTTCCACCCTGCTCACAATGTATCCCTCCAGACTGTCTGAAGGATGATGCCCTCCAGCAAGCTGAGCCACTAGGAAACAGTCGGGCTCTGATGAGCAGTAGCAGGGCTGGCAGCAGGGACCAGGACTGATTCCACCTTGAAATATTAAAACTATAAAGGCAGGAAAGAATGTTATTTTCAAAGGTTCGTTGAAAGGTATATGCAAGTCTAGTGGGTGGCAGGGAAAAAAGTAAAGTCCCTAAAACAATGGTTTTATTTTTTGAATTAAAATCCGAGCCTGTTCGATTTTATTTGTCTTTCAGATTTACTAGGAGGATCTGTTTTAGGAATAAGCAATGTTCATAAAGCCAGAGCTTCTCGCCACCGTCCACCATTGAGGGAAACAGTGCATCGGCAGCATACTAATGTGTATGTACAAGCTTGGAGCCCACAGCTGTGCCTCCCATCACAGAAAGATTGACTCAGAAGTCCAGATTTGATAATGAGTGCAATGCATGTATTTTTTTGTCTTTTTGTTTTTTACTTTTACCCAGTATTGAATTAAGAACAAAAAACAAAACTGTACAGTGAGTAGCCGTATGCCCACCATCCATAGTCCACCATCAACATTTTGCTATCTCTGCTTTGTTATATACCTAACTTCTGTCCATATCCTCAACACCTATAATAATAATCCTCTAATTTGTGAATTCATTCATTCATTTATTTGTTTTGTTGCCTTTTAAAGCAAGTTTGAAAGAGAAACTTTGCTAGTTCCGGAGGACAATCATTTTGTTTTTATTTAATGTGCTGGAAAGTAAATGAAAGAAGAACAACGGCATTTGTAATGAAAGCTTCTTTGAGAAACTCCTGCGTTTCCAAATTTTTATTTGTCATTTTGACAAAGATTATGTTTGCCTGTGAAAAATCGAGAGTTAAAAATAACGAAAGCACTTATCTAAATCATACTAATTTTTCAAACTCTACACATTTTAGATCATGAGGTGGATCTAACCATTTCCATGGCATATGAATAGGTGGGTGGTATTCCATGTTTGTCCCTTGCTCTGCCACTACTTTTCACATGTTCTAGATACTGCATAGCTCAATCTAGTAATATACACATGTGGCTCATTCTAATAACTAGTGTTGATAACTACTGACATGTATTGACTAGTAACACTAGCTAATATTTTTTATTGAGTGTGTATTTCTATTTGGTATTAGGCCAAATATTTCTTGCAGATTATCTCACTTAATTTACAAACAATTACTTTATTATTATACCATTAGGATTTAAAGAGGTTAAGTAACCTGCCCAAGTAGGTGTGCAGCAGAGCATAGATACCCACTGTGTCCAAGGCTATAAGCAATCTTTTAACGACCAGAATACGCAGACTGCTATATCATGAATGTTGACATCTTCTTTTCTTGCGTAGCATTCTAATGAAAACATATGTAAGGTTCTTTCTTCCTTTCTTTCTTTCTTTTGAGACAGAGTCTCATTCTGTCACCCAGGCTGGAGTGCAGTGGCACGATCTCAGCTCACTGCAAGCTCCGCCTCCCAGGTTCACACCATTCTCCTGCCTCAGCCTCCTGAGTAGCTGGGACTACAGCACCCGCCACCACGCCCGGCTAATTTTTTTTTTTTTTTTTTTTGTATTTTTAGTAGAGACGGGGTTTCACCATGTTAGCCAGGATAGTCTCGATCTCCTGACCTTGTGATCCATCTGCCTCAGCCTCCCAAAGTGCTGGGATTACAGGCGTGAGCCACCACGCCCGGCCATATGCAAGGTTCTTAAAAACACTTTATTATACAGATAATACGAAGTATATATAAATAGAAGATACAGATAAGCATAAAAAGTGATCATTTTTTTCTCTCTTGGGCTATATCCTTAGATTTTTCTTTACTTGAAACTCTATTAAAAATAAAATACACTCTGACAATATCATTCCTTGAGCTTCATGATAATAGCTAAAATAATAATAATTTGGACATATGATGTAGCAGAATGTAATCTAAGTGATTGAACTTAAAGAAGCATTGACAAATTCAATCCTCATGAGAACTTTCTGAAGTGGGTAATATGATTTTCCCATTGTACAAATGGAAGCACCAAGAAAAACACATGCTTAGTGACTGATTGAGGACAGCCTACCTGGCAAATTACAGAGCCAGATCTTGAATTCTCAAAAGCTCCAGAGCTCACTCTGTTAACCACAAGATACAGTACTACAGTAAAATAATCTAGAATCCATACATTGTATAGTTCGAAAATTTAATTAACTGATCTTTATTTTTGGACAACTAGGTCATTTCCAATTTTTAGAATTACAAATATTTTTGTGCACATATCTGTTTTCTTCAGAAAATTTATAAGAAATGAATTGGTTGCATAAATGAGTATTTTTTAAGGTTTTTCATATATATTCCCATTCTCACCCATAGAAAAGCAAGGGAGATTTACCTTCCTACCAAGAAGACTGAGGAGTGTGGGTTTTCTGCTGAGCTTCCCTAGCATTGGTTATAATGATTGAGTTCTGTGGACTCTGTGACAAATGGTTCTCAATTTGAATTCTAATTTACATTTGCTTGAGAACTAATAAAATTAAACCTGTTTCATAATTGGATAGCCTTTTTAGTTTCTTTGTTTAGTTTTGTTGTTGTTGTTATTTAGTGCTTTTTAATGATCGCACATTTGTCCTCCTGGTGTTTGCGTGGGTTGTATTGATTTGCGGAAGCTCGCTATATTAAAGTGAAGTTGTCTGTGTCGTGGGAGAGAGGCAAAAGTGTATCCTTTGCCCTTTAACCTTTGAAGATAAATTCTTTGCCATTTACTATCTATAGATACAATGCAAGCATCTAAGAATCCTAAGCTACGGATCAGGTTCCGGCCTTGACTCTGGCTGTATAACCTTGGACAAACCACAGCATGTCACTGGCCCTCAGTGTTCTCATCAGTAGAAAGAAGTCGTTATCTCTCTCACTCTTACAGGGTCTTTCACCTGGGTGGTTCCCACCTACAGAGTTTCTGGGCCTTGTGCAGAGGGCGGCATGTATTCAAAGCGGGACATTTTGCACACTAAATCCTCACCAGTCACCTCCCTGCAGAATCCACTTCCCTTGCTGGATACTGGCTTCATACTGGCAAGAGTCCTCCGGCCTTAAACATTAAGATCACCCTCCCATTTCCTGCTTTAAACTTTTAACACAGATATTTAAATAGGAGGCCTTGCCGAATCCCTGAATAATGCTCAGGTAGATTCTTCACACACACACACACACAAAAAAAACAAGAAACAAAAACAAACAAAAATTGCTCAAAAGGAAGCAACTGAACACATTGCTTTAACAAATGGACTGGTTTTCTCCCTGCCATTATAGACTGATTTTCTCCCTGCCATTTTCTTTTTTTATTAATAAATTTTGATTTCTGCAATCTGCATCTTTTTTTCTACTTGGTATTTTAATTAGATAGTAGAATTTAAAAATAGGGTCTCCAGTATATTAAGGAAGTTGCAATGGCATTTAATTTTTGTGGGACAGCTGGTAGATTTCTGATTTGAGAGGATATTTTTTAAAAATTCTGTCATCTGAACTTTGCTTTGGTAAGGCTGCAAATTAGCAGCTATTCATTCTTTAATGAACAAGGGTTCATGTAAATTTCAGCTATGAATAGGCAATCAGGATTTCTTTCGGCATAATGGGTTATTTACCAGGCTTCCATTTCAATTTTGAACTCTTTGCTTCTTTAAGCACCATCCTATATAATTTCGCAGCCATCTAATTACATATGTGTATATTTACCATATAGATATTGCCTTTGTGCCTATATCTACTCCAAATTGCTCATTAAAATAGTGGCAAAAGCTCACTCTACCTGAAGTGGAGATATAATATTGAGTTAGCCATGATGAGTCCTACAAACTTGGAGCGGGGCGACTGGGAGCAGCCCCACGAGCTGGCTTTGGAGGCATGTGGCACACGGCTGTGGCAGCAGATGGTGGAGCCAAGGCACTTGCAATTTTGGACATTTCATTATTTTTTTTTCCATTGGCTTAAAAGCTTTACTTCAGGAACAATCTTCAGCTGTGAGAAAGATGGTCTATCTGTGTTTTTTTCCCTCCTATTTTTGGATAAGTTATGGACCTGACAGATTGTGAGGTTTAAGGAAGACCTAAGGCCATTGGCTTGAATTGGATTTCAGACTGGATGGTGGACGAGTGCCTAGAAGGACTTAGGATCAAGAAAATGAGCAATGGTTTTCTTGCTTCTACCCCTCCCAGGCTTCAGCCACCTTACTTCCTTTTGATTAAAGTCCCATTGAGGAGGAAACAAGAATGACAAGCGCCTGTGTTCTCAGTGGTCATACCCATGGTTACAGTGGGAGTGAATTGCAGGCCCACTGGCCCTCTTGCCACTGTCTCCTAGTAGGATCCTAGCAAGTCACATTGCGTCTCTGGATGTTGTCTGTCTGTCTCCTTTTTGGAATACGTGATGGTTTCGAAAAAGTTGCCTATTAGGGGCATAAATGATCTAACATTCATTGATCTCTCCAGTCTAACCTGAAGTCATCTATTTATAAACACAATTACATCATTTATGTATTTCAGTGTGTTTATAGGTAATATATATAGTTTGATAGACTGGATTTGGAAAGCATTCTTTGCTCTCAAAACTTAAATTTGTATCCTGTGCAATAATTTTCCAGAGCATATTCATCTGCAAGAGTACCAAGTCAGTGCAGAGCCCTGAGAAGTCCTATAGTCCTTCCTGTAAAGTTCTCTGAGCTGCCCAAGGGACAATCAGCCTAACACATAAAAAGTGCGTTGAGGGATATCATGCAAAAGGCAAAGGCAAAGACTTGCAAATCTCTCAAGGTGAAGGTCATGTACTTTGAGCCCTCTGGCCCCACACTTAGTTTTCTGTGTGACCCAAAGCATCTAAAAGACTTCTATTTTAAATAGAATCAAAAGAATGACAATAACTTAAGCTCACTTATGTGTATCCATATATTTGCTATAAAATATTAAAAACTGACAGGCTGGTTTAACCATTGCCAGGCCAATGTTATTCCACTTTCCACTTCTTCCACTACATGTTCCCACTGGATTTGCAAGGTTATCAACAATTTCAGCAGCCCTTTGAGAAGCAAGGGGCTCCCCTTTCCTCCCTGACAGAAGCCTCCATCACAACCTTGCTGCCCCTCACAAAGGCGATTGCCAATGCCAAGCACATGCAAGCTTAACATAGGCTGGCTTAGTATGTCCCCAGCAAGTGGAGGGGGCTTCATGTTTTTTCTTGAATTGCCAGTTTTTGTTCTCCTTTTGGCATGTAGAGGTACTGTGAATCCAGCTAATGAGCAATGGCTGTGCCTGTCATCTGGCACCCTGGGTATCTTTGTGCAGTGCAGAATGGCAGAGAAGCCAAGCTACCTTCCTGCATCTCCTTTCTCTGCAATGCTTCTAGAAAGGCCCCAGTGTTTTGGTTTGGTAGATAAAGTGTCAGCCATGGTACTGCTGCCAACTGGAGAGGTAACTTTTGCCATAGTGGGCTCAGAAGAGTGAGTGTCACTTCCCCACTTCCAACTCAAAAGTGTGACACTTCCTTATGACACACTGAAAAAAATACTAGACTCTGTGACATTTTGTTTTGTTTTGTTTTGTTTTTTGTTTTTTTTGAGATGGAGTCTCACTCTGTCACCCAGGCTAGAGGACAGTGGCACAATCTCGGCTCACTGCAGCCTCCGCCTCCTGGGTTCAAATGATTCTCCTGTCTCAGCCTCCTTAGTAGCTGGGATTACAGGTGCATACCACCACGCCCAGCTAATTTTTATATTTTAGTAGAGACAGGGTTTCACCGTGTTGCCCAGGCTGGTCTCAAAGTCCTGAGCTCAGGCAATCCGCCCACCTCGGCTTCCCAAAGTGCTAGGATTACAGGCATGAGCCGCCGCACCTGGCCAACTCTGTGACGTGTTACTCAAAGCCTTATAAAAGGCCCCAATCTTGGCCTGGCACAGTGGCTTACACCTGTAATCCCAGCACTTTGGGAGGCCAAGGTGGGAGGATCACTTGAGGTCAGGAGTTCAAGACCAGCCTGAGCAACATAACGAAACCCTGTCTCTACAAAACTGTTTTTGAAATGTTAGCCAGGTATGGCGGCTCGTGCCTGTAGTCCCAGTTACTCAGGAGGCTGAGGAAGGAGGATCACTTGAGACCAGGAGTCTGAGGCTGCAGTGAGCTATGGTTGCACCACTGCGCTCCAGCCTGGGCTTCAAAGAGAGACTCTGTTTCAAAAAAAGAAAAGGAAAGTCTCAAACCTGTTTTTCTCCACCCTCCACTGCCCCTTCTCACTTTGTACTGTGACATGGCCACACCTCCCCACTCCCCTGAGCCAATTAGAGGGCTCTTCACTGCTTTTTCTTTGGCTGAGAATGCTCACTTTCTTCTTTCTGGAATTATCTGAATCCTTATCCTACAAATGCTGTATCAGCCTTCTTGGCCTCTCCAGGTAGACATGACTCCCTCCTGGGTGCTCTGCTGGCTCCTGGTTGTCATGCAGTGGCTTTTGCACAGGGATTAGCTGCGCCCTTCCCAGATACCCTTCCCCATTGAGCTGGGCACTGTCTGTGCTGGGTTCTGCAAGTTCTCATGCATTTCTTAATGATCATTGATATACATTAGTACTACTTTCCCATGACCCATGTGGGGGGTGTAGCTAAAAGCTTTTTAGGGATCTCTGTCAGCTCTAGACCTGACATCTGCACAGCATCTACCAGCCTCTGCCTGCCATGCCAGAGGCTGCTTCGGCAACCCAGGCCTGATGCGGGATCTGGTCTTGGTTACACAGTCGTTCTGATGTAATGTCTCCCAGCTGGGGCGCCTGGCCCAGCAGCCCAGCCTGTGGGGTGGAGAGAGGAAGGGAGGAGGCTATGACCTGAGACCAACCCCCTTTGAGGCTGCAAGGGGGACTCCTGCTTACTTGGATTAGTCAATTAGGTAAATATTACTCCTGGGCCTGTCTGGAAAGAAATAACAAACAACATATTCTGCAAATGGAAAAGCTGATCCAGGCCCAGTGACTGACAATCCAGGTGGTGTCCCCGCCCGCCCAGCTCTAAATCAGGGTAGGTCATTAATATGCTAACAACGCCGAAGTCAATTGGCTCCCATGGCGACAGCTCTGAAGCCTTCATGAATAATCCATGCAGCACCTGGAGGCATGAAATTTTCATTGCAGACTTGGTAGAGGAGCTTTGGGTGTGGGGAATCACAAGTGCAAGACACGCCTGGCTCCTGGAGCATGGCGACCCACAGCCCCTTGAGTCTGAGCACAGCACTGGCCACACCCCAGAGCCCCAGAGAGAGCCCGACTCTTGGCCATGTGCCAGGAGACATATAGGCTGGAAGGCTTCAGTCTCTGCATTGAAAACTCCAGCAAAAAAATGGAATTCGTTTTCTAAAAACAGCTCTGATCCTGTGTTCTCTGACAATCTAGCATGAGCAGAGCACTTCCCAGACACCCTGTCCCAATGCACCCATAACAATGTCATTCACAATCTTTATCCTACAGAGGGGTCTGACTCAAAGATCCATTTGATTTCAGGCTGCATTTTCCCTTTGCTCTTTCTTTCCCCCTTTACCTTCCCTAAACCTCCATTTTCTTCTTTATAAAACAGGTAGCAACGACGTATCCAAGACACTGTGAGAACTGAATGGAATGCACTTCAAACATTCGTGGCACAGTCTTACACGTTCAGCCTTTACCTGCCTCATTGGTGACTGGGAGTCAGCCTTGCTCTCTGATTAAGCTCACCTCTCTCTCTCCACTGAGAAGACATTCTTTTCTTTTTCATAATTTTTTCCAGTCTTCAGGATGTTTATTGAGCAATCAAGTATGGCATGGTTTTCCATGATGTAAAAGCAGGAAGGGGTTGTTTCCGAGAATTAAAACGTTAGACTTCCCTGAGCTGCAGTCTGTTTGTCACTCTGACGAGGATTGTTATTTGTGTGCTGTGGCTTTTATCTTCAGGCGTTGATTGCAGTCACCACTGCCTCCTTGATTCATTCCATTTATATGCCAGTCCTTCTCCTTTGGTTCAACGATTCCTTTGCTTTCTTCCTTGTTCAGTTTGACTTGATGTACTTTAATGTTACAGTGGCCTGGATCCTTTGTTTACCTGTTTCAAATTTTATGAACACAAATCACACAGTAAACATGAAGAGAATTTTCATTTCCAAACAGCAAGCTGTTCTGAAATGGGGAATCTTCCCCCATTTTTTTTTCTTTCTTTAAAAAAATTTTTTTAATGACTAGTGATATGGCTTGGCTGTGTCCCCACCCAAATCTCATCTTGAATAGAAACTCCCACAGTTCCACATGTCATGGGAGGAACCCAGTGAGAGGTGTTTGAATTATGGGGGCGGGTCTTTCCTGTGCTCTTCTTGTGATAGTGAATGAGTCTCATGAGACCTGATGGTTTTATAAAGAAGAGTTTTCCTGCACAAACTCTCTTCTCTTGTCTGCCACCATGTGAGATGTGCCTTTCACCTTCTGCCATTATTGTGAGGCCTCCCCAGCCACGTGGAACTGTAGATTCATTAAATTTCTTTCTTTTGTAAATTGACCAGTCTTGGGTATGTCTTTATCAGCAGTGTGAAAACGAACTAATACAATAAATTGGTACCAGTAGAGTGGGGTGCTGCTGATAAGGTACCTGAAAATGTGGAAGCAATTTTGGAACTGGGTACCAGGCACAGGTTGGAACAGTTTGGGGGGCTCAGAAGAAGACAGGAAAATGTGGGTAAGTTTGTAGGGACTTGTTGAATGGCTTTTACCAAAATGCTGATAATGATATGGACAATGAAATACAGGCTGAGGTGATCTCAGATGAATATGAAGAACTTGTTGGGAACTGGAGCAAAGGTGACTCTTGTTATGTTTTAGCAAAGAGACTGGCAACATTTTGCCCCTGCCCTAGAGATTTGTGGAGCTTTGAACTTGAGAGAGATGATTTAGAGTATCTGGCAGAAGAAATTTCTAAGCAGCAAAACATTCAAGAGGTGACTTGAGGGCTCTTAAAAGCATTCAGTTTTAAAAGGAAAACACAGCATAAAAGTTTGGAAAATTTGCAGCCTGACAATGTGACAGAAAAGAAAGTCTCATTTTCTGAGGAGAAATACAAGCTGGCTGCAGAAATTTGCATAAGTAACAAGGAGCCAAATGTTAATCCCCAAGACAATGGGAAAAATGTTTCCAGGGCATGTCAGAAGTCTTCACAGCAGCCCCCATCACAGGCCTGGAGGCCTAAGAGAAAATGGTTTCCTGGGCTGAGCCCAGGGTCCCTGTGCTGTGTGCAGTCTAGGGACTTGGTACCCTGCATCCCAGTCACTCCAGCCATGAGTAAAAGGGGCCAGAGTAGAGCTTGGGCCATGGCTTCAGTAGGTGCAAGCCCCAAGCCTTGCAGCTTCCACATGATGTTGAGCCTGCGAGTGCACGGAAGTCAAGAATTGAGGTTTGGGAACTTCTGTCTAGATTTCAGAAGATGTATGGAAATGGCTGGATGCCCAGGCAGAAGTTTGCTGTCAGGGTGGGGTCCTCATGGAGAACCTCTGCTAGGGCAATGCAGAAGAGAAATGTGTGGTGGGAGCCCACTCAGAGTTTCTACTGGGACACCACCTAGTGAAGCTTTGAGAAGAGGGCCACCATCCTCCAGACCCCAGAATGATAGATCCATGGACAGCTTGCACCATGCACCTGGAAAAGCTGCAAGCACTCAACTCCAGATCATGGAAGCAGCTGGATGGGAGGCTGTACTCTGCAAAGTCACAGGGGTGGAGCTGCCCAAGACCATGGGAACCCACCTCTTGCATCAGCATAACCTGGATCTGAGACCTACAGTTAAAGGAGATCATTTTGGAGATTTAAGATTTGACAGCCTTGATGGATTTTGGACTTGCATGGGGCCTGTAGCCCCTTTGCTTTGGCCAATTTCTCCCACTTGGAATGGCTGAATTTACCCAGTGCCTGTACCCCCATTGTAGCTAGGAAGTAATTAACTTGCTTTTGATTTTACAGGCTCATAAGCAGAAGGCACTTGCCTTATCACAGATGAGACATTGGACTATGGACTTCTAAGTTCATTCTGAAATGAGTTAAGACTTTGGGGGACTGTTAGGAAGGCATGATTGGTTTTAACATGTGAGGACATGAGATTTGGGAGGGGCCAGGGACAGAATGATGTGGTTTGGCTGTGTCCCCACCCAAATCTCATCTTGAGTTGTAACTCCCACAATTCCCAGGTGTCTTGGGAGGTACCTGGTGGGAGGGGATTGAATTAGGAGGGCAGGTCTTTCCTGTGCTGTTCTCATGATAGTGAATGAGTCTCATGAGATCTGATGGTTTTAAAAAGGGGAGTTTCCCTGCACAAGCACTCTTTTCTTGTCTGCCACCATGTGAGATGTGCCTTTCACCTTCCTCCATGATTGAGAGGCCTCCCTGGCCATGTGGAACTCTGAGTTCATTAAATGTCTTTCTTTTGTAAATTGTCTTAGGTATGTCTTTATCAATAGTGTGAAAACAGATTAATACAAGTAGGATGCAGTTTTGGAAATATTAAACTGAGGTTCAAAAAATATTTAAAATGTGCTAATTTAATAAGAAATGCAATCTATATAAATACCAGATATAGCTGTTTTAAAAAATCTACCTATATGAGAGCAGAGCCTGGGGGTGATTGGCTGGAGACCTGGGAGGGACAGCTTGGGCTTAGAAATGGCAACACTGTGTTCTTGGTTCATTTCTTCCCACCACACATTCCCGGTTGGTCTTCCTTGGCATCTTCCAGATTTGGAAAGAAACGTTGTCTCCTATGCCTTCCCTGGGTGGCTTCTCCTGTCCCTGCAGGCCCAGGACTCTTTGGCTCTACCCCATGCTAGGCAGGGCTTCCCACACAGCCCCACCTCCATCCCCAGCCTGGCTCAGCCTCTACAGACAATCTTCTGAGACATGTAGGCCTTTCCCTGGAGACACCACACCTGTCAGACTCCATTCCTGAACATCTTACACCTTTTCTGCTGCTGGCCTTCGCATGTTCCTCCCACACTTCCAGCCCTATCTCTCTTGGGATCCATGTAATTAGTCCCACTGCTTATTCCTTACCCTCTGTATTCAACTCTTCCAAATCCATTCTCTATTTTGTTGACAGTTATGTTTCCAAAAATCAAGCTTAAGCCTATCATTCTCTTTTTAAAATTCTTGCAAAGGCTCTCTTTGATTGTGAAAAGAATCCAGGGTCCTGAGAAATCAGATTGAGAGACTTATTACAGAATTGCTTTCTGATTCACTTTCCTTAACTGTCTGCGAGTTTGTGAAAGCAGGGACATTTTACTGGTAATCTTTGGACTCTGGTAGGTAAATATATGGAGCTGACATTTTTGAAATACTTATTATGTGCCAGATAGTAGCTGCATCTTTGCCAAGCATTATTTCTTAGCAATAGCTTTATGAAGTAACCATATTTTTCTTCTTTTTTAAATATGTAACACATCCAAAATGAGGTGTGCAGCACTTTAAATTAGGAAATATTACAACAAAATGAGCATTCCAAAATACAGCCCACAACCTAAAAACTAGGAAAATGCTCATCCATGTATCCTTTTGTGCACACACCTCCACTTCACTTGTCCTACCTTACTCCAAGGGGAACCCATGTCCTGCTTTTGCATCTTCATTCTTAGAGTTTTAAAATATTTTTGTGCCTGCATGTGTGGACTCCAAAAGAGTATTTGTCCCATATGCACTATTCTGAGATGCCCATTCAATTATATTTGATAACTTCATTGTTTCATATCATATACAATATTACTAGTATTTTTTCTATTTGATGTATAGATAAACAAAGCATGCAAATCTCTAAATATGATTCTAATATTTTTGTAATTCTATCAATTTTAATTTTAATATTTGAGACTGTTCTGAAGTATATTGAAGTTTAGAATTATTACACCTTCCAAATTCTATAATTTAGGTTTTTTGTTTGTTTGTTTGTTTGTTTGGAGACACGTTCTCACTCTGTCGCCCAGTCTGGAGTACAGTTGTGTGATCACAGTTCACTGCAACCTCCACCTTTTGGACTCAAGTGATCTTCCCACCTCAGCCTCCTGATTAGCTGGGACTACAAGTGTGTACCACCACACCTGGCTAACTTTTGTATTTTTAGTAGAGACAGGTTTTCCCCATGTTGGACAAGCTGGTCTTCAATTCCTGGCCTCAAGTGATCTGCCTGCCTTGGCCTCCCGAAATTCTGGGATTATAGGTGTGAGCCACCATGCCTAGCCTCAAGTTCTATTATTATATAGTCCCTTGTTACACACTTAATATGAGTTTTGTCCTAAGGCCAATTTAGTCTGATTTTAGTAAAGTTACTCAAGCTTTGCTTTTGTCTGATATAAACTTTGTCTGATACAACCTTTTTGTCTGATGTAACCTTTTCATTCTTTTTCTTCCAAACATTCTACATTGTTTTTCTTATAAAGAGCCTATAAAAGGCTTCCTTCTATAATTTGAAATACAAAAATATATTTTAACTCGCAAGTTTAGTCAATTTACATTTATTGGAAAGACTATCAATATTGGCATATTTAAATTTGTTTCTATACTCTTCACTTCTGCTTTCTATTGCTCCCAGTTTTTTCATTATTTTATCTTGCTTTCTAAAAAGACATTTTTGTTGTTCCTTTTTTTCTGTTATCTTCATTATTCCATTTTCTCTCATAATAGTTTGATATTCCTGCACTCTATATTTCTAGTGGTTACTCTTGAAAATCTACTTTTTACATGTCACTTAACATTATGTAAATTTACTTAATATACTAAAAACAAACTTAGAGCAGTCGGCTTTTTATTCTTTTTATTTATTTCTTCTTGGCTAACATTTATTACGGTTGTGAATTTTTATCCTTTTATAAACAAAAAACACGTATTATTATTGTCATAAAAATTTTGTTTTATCTTGTATTACACAACACCCTGCCCCAATTTGAGTTGCTTCCCATCTCTTTCTAGATCTCAGACACTCCTTCTGGAGCATTTTCCCTTCTTGGGAAGGGCAGAGTTGTGCCTCCTGGGCTCACAGCACCAACACTGCCTGGGAGCTTGTAAGAGACTCAAGTATTCAGTCCCCACCATAGGCCTAGAGAAACAGGGTCCTGGGGATGGGCCCAGAAATTCACGTTTGTATAGACTTCCCAGGAAGACTCCATAACTTGTCAGACCCAGCACAGATGAAAATGGGGAGCTGCCCTTTGCTCAACATGATTAACAATTTTAGGATGGCCATCGCAGAGCCTTCAATCAAGCTCAGGGCCCTTCTGAGCGTGCAGACTCTGGGTGACTGCCTATGGAGCTGGCCTTGACTTTCATGTGGTATCTTCAATTATTCAGTGAGGAAGATTTGTGTGCTCTTCCTCCATTTATTCAATCATTTATTTATATCAGTATGAACCTATTACATATTTTATATATGCATTTATAATCCAATTCCTTGGTTTTCTTGCCAAAATTGTTCCAGCTTGGGCCATTGGAAGCTCTTCCCAGTTGTCCTTCCTTACTGTGTAATGGTGAACCTAGTGAATTAAGTTGGAGCCCTTTGTAGAGGCTTCCATAATCCTTTTGCATTGCTCCCCCAACACAATTCAAGGTCACCGATCCAAATGACAGAGAAGGCTGAGAATCAGAAGTGTTCTGTGGCCTTTGTGGGCAAAATGAGGGCTGGCAGGCCCCAAATGAGAAGGAAGTTTACTAACAAAAAGAAAGTGTATCAGGCAAGGCTGACTGCACCTGCCCTCCGGCTGCCCCCACTGAGGTCTGCTGCACAGGCTGCCAGGCACAAGTTTGGTTCTGAGTAGAACAATCCTGTGTTCCTTAGAGTCTTAACTCTAAGTCTTCTGTGGGCGACAGGATCCTGGCAACCTCAGCAATTGCCTGGAGGCCGTGGAGGGTCTGCTGGTGCCCTGAGGGTGTATGTTGCAGCTTTCCAGGGGCTGCTGGGCTGGGTCGGGGCAGTGCTGCCAGGGGACTCTCATCAAGGCCCATGTCATACAGATTGTTATGGGGATGGTGGTGTTTATCATTATGGTCATATTTTTAATTATTAAGAAACTATTCAAGTAGAGGCAAGCTAGCCACTATTTTCTCTCCCCCTGGAAGAAAGACAACACATTTTTGAGAACTGCAATGTAGATTAAAAACATATTTGGTGCCCAAAGTGATCTGAGAATGTATGTTCACACAAAAAACCTGCATACGGATGTTTATAGCAGCTTTATTCATAATTGCCAATACTTGGAAGCAATCAAGATGTCCTTCAGTAGGTGAGTGGATAAATGAACTGTGCTGCATCCAAACAATGGAATATGATTCATCATTAAGAAGAAACAAGCTACCAAGTTGCAGAAAGACATGGAGGAACTTTAAGTGCATTTTGTTAAGTGGGCAAAGATAAACTGAGAAAGGCTACCTACTGGGTGATTTCAACTATATGACATCCTGGAAACGGCAAAACTATGAAGGCAGTAAAATAATCAGTGGTTACAAGGGGTTTTGGGGGAGGGAGGAATAAAAAGGGGATCACAAAAGATGTGTAGGGCAATGAAACAAATCCATGATACTATAATGGAAGACACATGAATGCATTTGACAAAACCTATGGAATTCACACCAAGATGCAAACCCAATGAACTATGAACTTTAGTAATAATGTACGAATATTGGCTATAACTAATGTATTGCACAAATGCAAAGTGTTAATAATAGGGGAAACTGTGAATGAGGGGAGAAGGAGTATATGAGAACTCTCTGTACTTTCTGTTCAGTTTTGCTTCAAAACTCCTCCACGAAATAAAGTGCATTAATTTAAAAAATTCATACTTAGAAGTCTTAGTCCACTTCAGTGCAAACCAGATCAGAAAACAAATGATTAAAAACACACGAAACACCAATAAAGAACTAGAAATCTCCAAATTTCACTTGATGTTTACATAGACACCTTTGAAAAGAAGTAAAAGAAGGTAGATAAAACACAATATTGAGAGCAAGTTGACCGATGGTTGACATTGCAAGGAAGTTTCAGTCTGTACAAGATGCATCAGGATACATCCAATTTGAAGTACCTGCAATAAAAACATCCTTCAAAACCCATCTGATGAATGAAGAACAACTTCAGACAGCACTGAAAGATGCTTCGAAGGGAAAATCTAATGTTCCAAGAAGCCTAAAGTGGAAGCAGAAGGATAGAAATGGAGAGTGAGTAAAGTTATTACAATAAAAATGTTCTAAAACTATAAAGAGAGGTAGGTTAAGCCTCTGGATGGACAGTTGCAACAAATAAGAATTTTTGCTAGTGTTATTGGAAAAAACAATGTGGATAGCAGGAATTTGAAAATACATATTGTGAATGCGACGAAAATGAAGACCTCCTAGAAGATGACTCAAAGGAATTTCAAAGAAACCGATTGATGTGGCTGAATTAAATATTTATTTTAAAACTTTTGAAAAGGAAACCAAACGTATGCTAAGTTAACTCAGGAAGATGAAATAGCCGATGCACTTAAAGATCACATAAAAATCCTCTAAACTGAGAAAGCATCATTGCAGTTGGAAGAAAATCAGTTAGAAAAGGAAAAGCAACCACTCCCGAAGGAAATTCAAATCTTCTTAGAAATGCACCAAGAAGAAATGAGCATTCAACAAATATCTGATTTGGAGAGACTGTATTCTGTAAGATAGGAGAGTAGTTTTCCAAAGCAGATGAAAACATGCTACAGTACCTGATAGTCACAATAAATGACTATGTTACTGGCTTATGTGCTTGTTATCCTATACATTTTTATTGTGATTTTAGAGTGTACTCTTTCTACATATATATATATATATACACACAAACACACATATATATAGTGTGTATATATACGAAGAGTATATATATATACACTCTTCATATATATATATACTCTTTCTGTATATATATATATATACTCTTTCTATATATATATATACTCTTTCTGTATATATATATATAGTTTTTAAAGTAACAATAAAACAGTCTCAGGCAGGTCCTTCAGGAGGTAGTCTAGAAGAAGGCATTGCTATCAGCGGAGATGACAGATCCATGCACGTTATTGCCCCTGAAGACCTTCTGGTGGGACAAGATGTGGAGGTGGAAGAGAATGATATTGATAACTCCGACCCTGAGTAGACCTAGGTTAATGTGTGTGTTTATCCCTTCACTTTTAACACAAAAAGGTTAAAAATAAATAAATAACTTTAAAAATAGAAAAAAAGCTTACGGAGTAAGAATATAAAGAGAAAAATATTTTTGTACAGCTGTACACTGTGTTTGTGTTTTAAGCTTTAATGCTGCCTGGGACTCTCTAGGTCACCGCTGCTCCTAGTGATCTCTCCCTCCTCCAGACAGAGCATTACTAACATGGGTCACAGTCACAGCTCCTACACGCAGGGCTTGTATGGTTCACTTTACCTCACCCTCAAGGTACTGGAGACTGATAATCTATTCAGTGTAGCACCCCATCACTTACAAATATCTTTCACTTTGTCTCATTCAATATTCCCAATTCTGAGAAGTAGGTAAGTGCAACAAATTCTCATAAAACTTAGTGGCTTAAATAATGGCTTTATTTATTTATTTCTGAGACAGGGTCTCACTCTTGCCAACCAGGCTGGTGTGCAGTGGCAGTCTTGACCAACTGGGCTTAAGCAATCCTCCCATCTCAGCCTTCAGAGTGCCTGGGACCACAGGCAAGTGCCACCATGCCCAGCTAACTTTTTTCTATTTTTTTATAGAGATGGTGATGTGGTTTGGCTGTGTCCCCACCC
Organism: Gorilla gorilla gorilla; assembly: GCF_029281585.2. NCBI lineage: Eukaryota > Metazoa > Chordata > Mammalia > Primates > Hominidae > Gorilla > Gorilla gorilla. Next base: position 133,631,267 of record NC_073236.2, on the reverse strand, counting down.
AGATCTCATCTTGAGTTGTATCTCCCATAATTCCCATTGTTGTGGGAGAGACCTGGTGGGAGATAGTTGAATCATGGTGGCAGTTTCCCCCATACTGTTCTCATGATAGTGAATAGGTCTCACGAGGTCTGATGGTTTTATGGGGAGAAACCCCTTTTGCTTGGCTCTTACTCTGTCTTTGCCTGCCACCATCCATGTAAGATGTGACTTGCTCCTCCTTGCTCTTCACCATGATTATGAGGCTTCCCCAGCCATGTGGAACTGTAAATCCAATTAAACCTCTTTCTTTTGTAAATTGTCCATTCTCAGGTATGTCTTTATCAGCAGTGTGAAACAGACTAATATAGATGGGGTCTCATGATATTGCCCAGACTGGCCTTAAACCCCTGGGCTCAAGCAATCTTCCCACTGTAGCCTCCCAAAGCACTGGGATTACAGGTGTGAGCCACTGCACCTGATATTTTGCTCACACATTTATGATGTGCTTTGGGCTGAGAAATGGCAAGTCAGCCCTGTTCCATTTGGTGTCAGCTGGGCCAGCTTAAAGGCTGGGCATAGAATCATTGGGAGGCTCACTCACTCCCACATCTTTAGGTATCTGCTCCATGGAGCAATGTAAGCTCCACAGCAGAAGAAGCACATGTGGGAAGGGAAGTGCAGCCCTCTTGGACTGTGCAATGGCCACAGAAGTTATGAACATACCCATTTTACCCGTAAGGAAACCAAGACACAGTGCAGCTAAAAGGTGGCCCAAACTCCCTCAGAGAAGAGCAAGAACTCAAACTCAGACCAGTTTGCCCTTCTTTTTCTTTTCTTTGTTTGTTTTGTTGTTGTTGGACTTTGTGCTTTGTTGGTTTGTTGGATTCATTGTTGTTTCTTTTTATCTTGAACCTGGTAAGCAGCCCAGCCAGGATACAAACTATGGTTATTCTTACACTGAATCCAAATGGATTCTCAAGATCTAAGCCTTCTCCTTTATTTTGAAATCAAGGGAGGTAGAGTAATTCATTAAAAGCCAAATAAGGCCACTTTTCCCCATATCAACCCTGTGGTTGGGGCCTCTCCCTGCAGGGGTGCAGAAGCTGTGTCCTCTATGGAGGAGCACTCAGTGGGGCTCTTGAGTCAGGCTACCTGGCTCCATTCCAGTCCTAGAGACTTAGCTAGGGAGCCTCAGGAAAGTTACTTAACCTCCATTCTTAGTTCTTCCAGAGATAGAATGGAGGTAACCACAATACCTACCCAAGGGTTGTCATCAGGATCAAATGAGGTAACTGGCAGTTAACAGAGCAGCTAGAACACAGCACCTGCTGCACGGTGCCTGGAACAAAGCAGATACATGCAGGCATTAACAGATGATCCAAATTGATACAGGCACGCTTACTAATTCACCTAACACATTTCATTGAGCAACTTGCATCTCGAGAACTACTGAAGTTTTCTGAACTTAGCTCTGGAAACTTTGATATCTCACATTCCTTTTTCAAGCCTCAGTTTCTTTATCTGTGCAATCACAATACATTTATTAGCTCCAAAATTTTTCCAGCTCTCCTATTTACGACCTCTAATCTATACAGTATAGTAACTTTATTTATAGTTAACAGTCTGCAGGATTATTATTACAGCACCCTGATTTGAAGCCTGGAGGTTCTTTTATTTTAAAGGGGAATTGTATAAAGCAGAAAAAAAAAAACATTGGTTTTACTCTTTGGGGAAGAAAAAAGAGAAGACCTGTTGCTAACATTTTGTCATAAGCTTGTCTCGTATCATTAGGCTTATACTGAAGAAATAAATAATGTTTCTCAAAACACAGTACTTGAAGCAATTTAATTTATTGTGACATTTCTTTGTGATGTTTCTACCTGTATCTTTCCTAGTATATTCCAGGAATAAGCAAGGATCCTTGGACTTCGTGGTCTCAAGTGGACTTTGTGTTTTTGCCACCAGCCTGCAGGAGGAAGAGTGGGAGTTCGCTGTCTTCACATTTCAGGAAAGCCTGGGCCAGCTGAAGTGGCTACGATTGGGTCCTGGAGCAGAAAAGCAGAGGAAGTGTCAGAGAGGAAAATAGCAGAAACAGGCCCTGAAAGGCCATATCCTAAGACAGGGGAGAGGTCAGCGGCCCAAGGAAGAGGCCCCAAACTCACTACCCGACAGCTCTGCGGGGAGATGAAGGACCTCTGTGGGGTCTCCAGGTGGTGCTCTTGGAGAGGTTGTATGCCAGCGTATTCCAAAAGAGGGGCTCCCAGACTGAGCAAATGTCTGGCCTGGACCTGCCAGATCAGGTGAACCACCTGCTTTCAAGGACCAACGAAGCTGAGATGGTAAGGATGTGAGCAGTGACCTCAATGAGTGAGAGAGGAGGCTTCCTGACATTCTGGGGGCCATGTAAGCTGTCTGTGATCTGATGAGGCCTTATGAGAGACAGGGAGCCCCCAAACAATGCAGCTTGACTATTCCAGCTGCCAAATAGGGCATGGGCTCATAGTCAGGTTTAATCTGATATAAAGGAAATATAGCAAGGTAACCTTCCTTTCATAACCCACTGTATCACTCTTATGCAGTAAGAGTCATACAGCAGAGTCATCCCGAGTACTCCACTAAAATAAGGGCATTTTGGGTCCCTTGGAAGGCAACTCATTCTGAAGGTAACTGACATAGCATCATAATATTCACTTTTGCACATGCTGTTTCTTTATTTTACACCATTTCTTCTCATCACTGTTGATATCCACATTCATTTTAGCCTTGAAGGCACGTGTCAGCTGATCTTTCAGTATCCATGGAAGCTCTGTGTGGCAGGAAGTGCAAGATGCATGACGTATATTGTCTCATTTAGCCTTCATCAATGCAGAGAATAAGTTGCTATTATTCCCACACTATAGAAACCAGATAAGAAATCAAGGCTAACCCCAGCTAGATGACTCTCTGACATACTACACTAAGAGAGAAATGAACTAGACCTCAGATTAGCTCCCATCCAACTTTAAATTCTTTCGGAAAAAAAAAAAATCTCTGTTACCTGTCCTCTTTATTTGAGAGGTTTCCCCACGTTAACTCAGACAACCTTGGGTCAAAGAAGACTCAAGATCCCCAGCAATGCTAGGGATGCCACAGGACAGGGTGGCCTTTATCACTCGTGATAACTCTTTATCACGAGTTCATCCAAGGCCCTAAATGCTTGATTCTGACCACAAACTTAACCAGGAGAGGGACTCCGTGCTGCAGTAACACCGGGCATCAAGTATGCTGAGGGGTAAAAGTGACCTTGGAGTTTAGACAAACAAAGCCATGGCTCCAGCTAGAATCACCCATCACCCTGCAGAGGGTGGAGGACAGACTGCAGTGGTTGGGGGACTGGAGAGAGAATGTGTGTCTCCAAGGCAAGAGGGAGCTACTGCAGGGACACAGGCAAGGAGCCATGGTGGGGGCCATGAAGAGACAGAGGCAGACACAGAAAGACAGAAAGGCAGACAGTGTATAAGTACTGGTTGGCTAGGGTGCCACAACAAAACACCGGAGACGGGGGCTTACACAGCAAATGTTTATTCTCTCACAGCTCTGGAAGCTGGAAGGTTAAGATCAAGGTGTCGGCCGGGCTGATTTCCCCCAGGCTCTCTTTCCCGGGTTGCTGATCACCAGCCTCTCATGATACCCCCATGGTCTTCCCTCTGTGTGTGTCTGCGTCCAAATTTCCTCTAGTCCCATTGGATTAGAACCCACCCTGATGGCCTGATTTTAACTTTATCACCTATTTAAAAGCCCCATCTCCAAAGGCTGTCAATATTCTGAAGTCCCCGGGGGTTAGGGTTTCAATATATGAATTTTGAGGGCACCGACTTTAGCCCATAATGAGGGAGTGGTAGGGAGACTACAGCCCCAATACAGTGCTCCTGTGTACTTTGAGGGGTGAGGGTGGATGACAGCTGGGCTCTCAGGGAAGGCACACAGCTATGGATTCCAAATACCAGCTACAGATTCATCACCTAGGGGCTTGGACTCCATGACCTTTGAGCTCCTTTGCATTTAATTCTAATATTGTGACATTGATTAGTCTCCTTGAGGGCTTCCTCTGAGCCTCCCATGGGTTTTGCTGTCATCAAGTTGGCTCCTCCTGAACAGCCTTTTCGAGACCTGGTGAGCACTTTAGGGCAATGGTGCTAGGGACACCCCATTGTAATAAGCCATAATGTGCTGGAGGGCACAGTAGCATCTGCTTCACTTCCTGTCTGGCTCAGTATTCTCTCAGCCCCCTGAAACATGGCTCCACCCCTGTGCCTCATTCCTGCCTCCCTTCCATTAAGGAGTCCCATGAATTCTGCAGAGCCAACTGCTGTTAGGACCTCAGCCTCTGTGAATCCTGGTTTCTGACTTCACTGGTAGTTTTTGCTCAGCCTAGAAAAAAGGAGGAAAGCAAACCTTATGGCCTCCTTCCTGTGGGCCAGGCACTGTGCTTTGATATTTCTTCTTGAGTATTTATAACTTTCCTTCAATGGAAGCATAATTATAATCTTATTTTAGAGATGAGAAAGCAGAGATTCCAAGGGGTGACCTAAGTCCCCGAGCATAACACAGAGTAAGTGGCAGAGATGAGGCTCAGAGCCACCTGTGCTTGGCTGGTAAAGGAGAGAGCTACACGATGGGCTCCCTCAGGGATTCCTGCCCAGGACACTGATTTCGGAGGTTGGTGAGGCACTCACCCTCTACTTATTACAGACCTTTAAATCTTTTCCCCTCAATGAGATGATGAGTTTAAGCAGGTACCCATGTGATTGTATATTTTTCCTGAATTCTGTCCCTGCCCTCATTGCTAGCCATAGTATGGTACTCAATAAATAATTATTAATAATGTGGACACTCAGGATTTTAAAGGGCTCTCTTTTGGATGTGAAGAGGACTTTATCCTTAAGTCATTAGATTTTAAAAGTCAAGTGTTTGTGCTGCATAAAATAAGAAGAGCTATTATCTCTGTTTCCACATACACAAGACTCAAACCCCGAGAAGTCGGGTAACCTGCTAGCTTCACCCTACAGGCAGCCAAGGCTGCTTCCTTCTCTGGCTCATCATCAAAATCCAGGCACACAAGTTGTGTGGCCAGTTACACCCTGGAGTACTTACAGGACTTATTTACAAAGTGTTCATCTTTGGCTTTTTGAAGTATTTAGGGGGAGTCCATCTGCCATTGATCCATTTCTTTGCCACGTGCAATATTATTTATCCAGAACTATTCCTTCTACTTACTTGCTTAGCAGGCATGTACTTAGTGTTTCTCTGTCTCAGTGTTCTCATCTGTAAAATGAGTCTTATTATACCCACCTCACAGGGTAATTGTTTCAATATCATATAGTTGTGAGGATCAGGTGAATAACCATATGGAAAGAACTTAGCACAGTTCCCAGAATGGTGTGAACATGTAATAAGTATTTGCCCTAAGCATTCATTCTATGATTGGCTTAAAATACTCAATGAGTGTTAGATTAGCAATAATTATTTTTTTCAACTTTTAAGTTCAGGGGAACATGTGCAGGTTTGCTACATAGGTAAGCTTGTGTCACAGGAGTTTGTTGTACAAATTATTTTGTCACCTAAGTATTAAGCCTAGTACCCATTAGTTATTTTTCTGATCCTCTCTCCCCTATCACCCTCAGGTTGGCCCCAGTGTCTGTTGTTTCTCTCTGTGTCTATGTGTTCTCATCATTTAGCCCCTGATTATAAGTACGAACATACAATATTTGGTTTTCTGTTCCTGTATTAGTTTGCTAAAGATAATGGCCTCCAGTTCAATCCATATTCCTGCAAAGAACATGATCTTGTTCTTTTTTATGGCTGCATAATATTCCATGATGCATATGTAGCACGTTTTCTTATCCAGTCTAAAATTGATAAGCATTTAGGTAAGGAGTTTAAACAAAATTACCAAAAAACTCAACCCCATTACAAAGTGGGCAAAGGACATAAACAGACACTTTTCAAGAGAAGACATACATGGGGCCAGCAAGCAATGGAAAAAAGCTCTACATCCCTGATTATTGGAGAAATGCAAATCCAAGCCACAATGAGATACCGTCTCACACCAGTCAGAATGGCTACTATTAAAAAGTCAAAAAAATAACAGATGCTGAAGAGGTTGTGGAAAAAAAGAAACACTTATAGACCATTGGTGGGAGTATAAATGAGTTCACCCATGGTGGATAGCAGTGTGGCGATCCCTCAAAGAGCTAATAACAGAATTACCATTCGACCTGGCAAACCCATTACTGGGTATATATCCAAAGGAATATAAATCGTTCGAACACAAAGACACCTGTATGCATATGTTTATTGCAGCACTGTTCACAATAGCAAAGACATGGGATCAACTTAAATAGTTCATTTTTGAGGTGGAGTTGCGAGTTACTGCTTTTTAAAATCTCTTCTTTCCCTTTTCCCTCATTTTCTTTTTCTCCCCAGTAGCATAGTTGATGCATAGTTTTTTGGTGTTTTTTTGTTTTTTGTTGTTTTGTTTTTTTTTCTTTGAGATAGAGTCTTGCTCTGTCGTCCAGGCTAGAGTGCAGTGGCCAATTTTGGCTCACTTCAACCTCCCCCTCCAAGGTTCAAATGATTCTTCTGCCTCAGCCTCCCAAGTAGCTGGGATTACAGGCACCCACCACCGCGCCTGGCTAACTTTTGTATTTTTATTTATTATTTATTTATTTATTTTGAGATGGAATCTTTCTCAGTTGCCTAGGCTGGAGTGCAGTGGCCGGATCTCGGCTCACTGCAACCTCCGCCTCCCAGGTTCAAGCAATTCTCCTGCCTCAGCCTCCTGAGTAGCTGGGATTACAGGCACGTGCCATGATGCCCGGCTAATGTTTTTGTATTTTTAGTAGAGATGGGGTGTCACCATATTGGCCAGGCTGGTCTTGAACTTCTGACCTCAAGTGATCTGCCCACCTTGGCCTCCCAAAGTGCTGGGATTACAGGCGTGAGCCACCATGCCCGGACATTTTTGTATTTTTAGTAGAGATGGGGTTTCACCATGTTGGCCAGGCTGGTCTTGAATTCCTGACCTCATAATCCACCCGCCTTGGCCTCCCAAAGTGCTGGATTACAGGCATGAGCCACCATGGCCGGCCACATAGTTATTTTTTTAATAGCCACTTAACACAAAGAAACCACCTCTTATACCATATTAAAAGAAGACAATGAGTAGAAAACAACAAAAGCCTTGTTGAGAAACACGTGCTGTACAGTCAGGTAGATTTGCTCCTTTTACTAGCAAAGGGAGTAAGTTTCAAAATAGAATGTGCAAGGTCTTCAAGCGAGAAGAAATGAATATCTATGCATGTTTATTTTCATTTAGCAAATTAGAAAACAAATTGAGCTTTACTGGCATTTCATGTACAGATTGACAAAAGAGTATGTAGAAAAAGAATGAATAAATGTACAGTTTGGAATGTACATTTTTTATTTTTCTCTAACTACTTGAGTTGAATAATCAAAAATGGCTGGAGGCCCTTCGTGATGCTGCCTGCCTGTGATCCCATGCTTTGGGAGGACAAGGCAGGAGGATTGTTTAAGACCAGGAGTTCAAGACCAGCTTGGGCAACAGAGCAAAAGGGCACAGTTGGAGCTGAGTGCTTACGCCACTCACAAACGTTGTAAATCCTGAGAATTGCTTTTGAGAGAAAAATAATTGTGTTTTATTCCTCATCATTCCCAAATGCATAACACAATGGCTGGTGCATTTCACCTGTTCAATCAATAAATGTTATTTATTGTTATTTTACCATGATTAGCGATGAACTATGCTATGTGCCTATTTTTTTACTTAAACCTCAGAATATTTCTGCAAAGTTATGCAATAGTATCCTGTTTTAAAGACAGAAACCAAGGGGCAGGGAGAACTTACGATTTCTTCAAAGTCATGTGGCCTCTCAGCTCTAAAATTGAAGCTGAAATCTGTCAATTCAGCATGAGGTCTCCTGGTTTCTGTCCTCGTCTAAATGGAGGCAGAGAAGGGAAGGTCCTACCTTAGGGGAACTGAGGAATGAGGTGAGAGGGGCACAGATGTGGGCTACCTGGGGAAGTTCCAAACCTCCCTGACCTTCATAAGATTGTTCTTAGGATTAAATAATCATGATTAATTTAAACGAGCATGTATTATTGCTTTTGGCCATTTACCACATGAACCGACCTATCGCTATCAGTCTTAACTTGGAACAGAGACAGCATAGACTTCAGAGCCGCAGACCTGGGTGAGGGCCAACTCTCTGCCCTTAACTAGCATGGAAATACAGGTCTCCCTTGTTTCATACGTCACTAGGGGATGTTCACATTTATTTTATTGAACATTTAAGATACTTCAAAATGGTGCAAGTTCCTCATACACAGTAAATTCCTGATAAATGAAGTAGCTATTATACCACACTATTTCACTTTTTTCATGTTTCTAAGTTAAAAAATGTTCTCACCTCAGCTATAACTTTTAAAGTTTGAATCATGGAAACAGGTGAGTTATCTTATGAAAGCCAGAAAACATGTCCTAGGCAAGAATGGCCATGGCTCTTATTCAGTGTCCCTTTTTAAATGCCTTCTAACCGGATCATAGACCCAAAGGGGACCTTGGGGACCCCTGCTCCTTCTCACATCTCAGTTATAGGAAATAAGGCCAAAGGGTTTGTATTACCAGCCCAGAGTCACTCAGTGAGCTCTTGTCAGTGTCAGGACTTAACCCAGATCACTGGGCTCTTTCTTCAGATGTCTCTCCTCTGCCACCTTGACCCATCTCACCTGCCTGGTTCCTGACCCTGGATTTCATCACCTGGGTCTTTGTTCCCTGGCCACTCCTCCTCAGACTCTAGACTTTCACGGAGTCTAAGCAAAAAGAGAATCATACAGTGTTGTCACCCGGGCCTTGGTTGCATCCTCTGTTTGTGGCTCCTTGTGGTGCCTCCTGACCAGTTTCCTTGTGCCTTTGCTTTATCTCTTCTGTGTTTACTTGGATTGCCAGAATGTGCATGTCAGGAGTTCTAAGAAACAAAGTGTGTCCCCAAACCAGTCCATATAGGGTGTATTGTGGGCTACCTAAGAAACTTTTAGCACTTGGGTGGTTTCAGACATGCATATGCAAAATGCTCACAAAGACATGCAACTCACACAGCCACATGCATACAGGTGTGCCTGTACACAAAGCAAATTCTCATATGTGCATGCACACACATGGGCACACACATGTGCACACGCTAGCACACACACACACAGCTTCCAAACCATGTCATCCATTTCGCACTGTGGCTCTGAGTGATTGGTTTGATAAAACAAAAAATGCATGGGGCCTATGTCTCGTCTGTAGACTACCTATGAGATGCAATTTCTCTGAGATTTTCAAACCGTCTGGCATCTGCAGACTTCAAAACCACTTATAGATATTATAAAACCAGCTCTGATTGTATCTTGATGATTGCTGACATTTAGTGTCTGTCAGCCTGGGGGAGGAAAAAAAAAAGAAAGAAAAGAAAAAAAGCTTTGCCCCACTAGGATGTCTCCAGCTGGGGCAGCTGAGGCTGTGGCTGTCAGGGGAGGCCCGTGGGACTGTCTGCTGCAATGCTCCAGTGAGTCCTTTCTGCAGCCCAGCATCTTTTGGGCCACAGAGCTCTCATTTCCCCCTTGACCACATTGGTTCTGTGTCCTTTCACACCTGACCCCTTTGACTGACAAACTGGAACAGTACCTGGGAACAAAAGGCAGTTATATAAAATCTAAAGCAGCATATTAATATTTCATTAGCAATTCTTTTCTCTCTGAGGCTGACTGACAGCTCCATCAAGATAGTGGCAAAGCTGATTTTAATTATTTTTTTTTCAACCTGCATCGCTACTCTCACTGCCTCTTCCTGCTGTAAATCAGTCAGAATGTTTTCCTTCATTATTACCACAAGCGCTCAGCAGTCTCTAATTACTCTAAAGAATTTCTTATCTTTTATTTCTAAAGCTGAGATTTTGAAGAGAAGGAGAACGAGGGAGAGAGCCATAATTAACTGTGCAGCTGTTGGTAGTCTGCCCAAGTCTAGAACCGCGGCTGTCCCCCCTCCTGTCTGCTCGGCTGTTAGGGGAGACTGGGTGCAGTAATGATAGCATGCTCTTCAAAGCAGGGAGAGCCGTGCATCCAGCACACTCCCTTTGGAAATGCTCTTCAGAATCCATTTTTAATACCGAGATGATTAAAGAGCACACTCAGGAAGGCTTGGCGCACACGTGCCTAAGTGCACAGGGCTTGCATCCCTGGGAGGAGCAGTCCCGGCTGCAGAAGCCTCTGTGTACACCCAGCAGGGCTCTCCCCATCCCCAGCTAGCAGCCTGGAGACATGGCTAGGTGAGCCTCTTGCCAGAAGAAATCGGGAAGCATATTATGTAGCTTTCTGCTGGGCAGATTGTGAGACTAGGTCTCCTCCCTGGGAAACGGGTCCCGTCTCCTCATGAGTGCCAAGCACAGAAAGGAGAGGGACCGTTTCAGACGAGTGATGAAATATATATAATCTAACCACCCTGGAGGCATATAGCCTTGTCATTAGATATAAAAAGCTTCCTTCGGGGGATTGCATTAGCTTCCTGGTATTATGACTTACAAGGAGAGCAAGATGCACATTGAGAGTTTTCATGATAATCGGTCTTTTCTATATTTCTCCTGCATTGAATCTCTCTCTGGCCATCTCTACGAGTTTTATTGTGTTGACGAATCTCAAACTGATTATTCCTTGGAAATAAGGAAATAAACAGAAACGAAGATAGGGCACACAGCATATATCTTATAAAAACATGACTTAGAGCCAGAACCCAGAGAACGTTGAGTTTTGCATTGTCTTATGGGTGACACACTCCCACCTGGGCAGCAGGGGTCTGTGTAAATGGAAGAGATGACGAAAACTCTGAAATTAAGCCACGAGTTCATTCCTGAGCAGCTGTACTATAAAATGGTTCAACACTAGCGGCCCTCTCACAGGCTAATAGGCACCTCCCTTCTGATGGGGGAGACCACCTGCACTAATGAGCCCGCGATTATGCAGCTCCTTGGATGGCTCCTATGGGCATTCCTTGTGGACAGGAGCCCCAGCTCTGATGAACGACCTGCTGAGGATTTATGATGTGGAAGGCCTCCCATCAGGGACTAGCCAAAGCCCCTCCAACTCATTCAAATCTTGATTATCAAGGGTTCAAAATGCAGTTTGTAAAGATGAGAGGCCACCTCCATCTCACTGGTTTTCTGCTGAGCACTTTGAGTGTGGAATCTCATGGACATGGGCTCGCAGTGACATTGGGCAGGCAAGAGCAACACCTCACAGCGTGCATGTCAAGGGACACAGACATCACACATACTCAGGGGCCTTTCTGGGGGCCTCAGCTGAGAGCTGATCAAGGCTCAAGGAGCAGAGACTGTGGGAAACTGAAGTATTAAGGAGTGGGAGCTCAGAGTGCCTAGCTGCGGCACTAACCAGGCTAATGTCCTTGCAGAAAGCCCCTGGCCGCCCTCCTCCCCACTCATTCAACAAATGAGCATGATGCTCACTGCCCCGCCAATCTCACGTGATACTCCGGGAGAGAATTGAGGCAAATGCACTGGGATCTGAGAAAGGAGCAGTAACAATAAGCATCTTGTGTTTTATTTAAAGTGGAGAGTTATGTCCACCTGCATAAGTGCAACGTTTGGTCTGAATTTGCACCTGGGCTAAGGCGAGCTTGCTGCCAATAAGACTCACTCACCCTCTGAACCAATCACCTTCTCTATTTAGAGGAAAATATATATTTGCCATTATTCATTCCGTAGTCCACTGAATTCTTATTTAAAGAGGACCTTGTGTCTTTACTGTGATATGATTCCTCCAAAAATCAGTTTTGATTTGGTATGTAATATAGAAATACAAATTTCTCCCTCCTTATTGAATGAAGCGTCATGCCTGTAGAATCTCCATGAACCCATGAGGCCATGGCGATTGTAAAAAGCGAGATAAATGAAAGGTCTGATCTGTTGGGGAGATGCTCTCTCTCGCTCTCCCCTGTGATGTGATTTAAAGCAGGAGGCAGTGAACCAAGCATTAACAAGGCTGATGAGTCAGCATGGCCAAGGGCAAGGGCGCCGCTCTGGTTTCTCCACCTGTAAAGTGAGATTGATAATCTCTTGCCACCATTACTCCTACGAGGATGTGTGAGGATGAAGGGACCAGTATCTGCTGAGAGCTTTGTCCTATTCCAAGAGCATAAGCAACAATGTCTACTGATCCAGTAGCTATAAATTAATATCAAGTACACAATAATAGTGACAATAATAATAGGAGTAACTTTGCCCTGCACAGCACTGTGTGGTTTCAAGAGCAACTATGCACATATTACATATCTGCATTTTAACATAAAACAGCCCCATTTACAGACAAAGGAATTAAGGTGGACAGGATTAAGTCATTTCTAAGATAACAGAGCTAGTAAATGACAGCCATACCTGGGGTCTAGGAATATATGGTTCACACTCTGCCCCACACCATCTCCTTGCTCATGCTTGACTCTGCCAACTTGAAATATCTCTGGCCCACCAGGGAGATGGAAGACTGATCACGAGCTGGGAGACCTGGATTCTACTCCATGGCTTCTTTGGGAAAGCCTTTTCACATCCATAAGCTCTTCACCTATAAAAGTCAATGCCATTTAAAATTCACTGAGGTTCTTTCAGTTCCAAAATTGGACACAATCCATGATATCAGATATAATGTTGACTTGTCAAAGAAAAGGTGAATGGGATGTTTTTCATTAGATTCATTGCATATTAATTTTTACAATTTTTGTTCAATTAACAATGTCATGTGTAATATTTACTATATTTTAAAATATTGCATATTGAAGTGAGATTTATTTCTGAAGAAACATGCCTAAAAGCACATAACAGAACAATATAAAAACATAATCTGATTTATAAGAGTTTGATACAGACTCTTTTAATGCTATGTTATTTTTATTGAAGGATTTAATACTATACTATGATGAATAAAGAAGGCCTCCAGGATAAAAATCCATGGGCTTTTTGTTAAACATAAACTTAATTTCTTTAAAAGCGACTGACTAAATTTTACTTTTAAAAGCAAGTGTTAATGCAATCGAAGTAACAAGAGTGGGCAGACTGCATGTAAGATGGACATCAAGCTATCTGAAAATATCTTTCTTACATTCCTGAAATTTGTCTTTTTAGTTTTTCACCATTTGCTAAACATCTCTGTCTTCAAAAAATCTTCTACCAAAATGTAAACCTATCATGTGAGAAAGTGATACTCTTCTCATTAGATCTTCCTATCAATTTATCATATTCCTTGACCATTTGCTGAGTGAGTTCCGAGAAAACTGGCCACAGGACAAGTGATTATTAAAGAGGAAGTTAGAAAGGGAAGGAAACATTCCTGAGGGTAGGAGATGGTGGAATGTGAATCTTCATAATGTGGGAATCCCAGGTGGCAGAGTAGTGGGAAAGCTTGTGAACCTTTCCATGCTGAGAGAAACTAGTCAAAGTCCTTTTTCATTTCTTCCTGGAGCTGAACTTAAGCTCCAAGGTGACAAAACACAATTTTGACGTTGAGGATCATGAACAAGAATTTTCTGATGAGCAAACTCAGATGCTTATGACTGTTTCCTGATCTCTAAAAGGAAAAGGTTAAATTGGAGTTCAGCTCAATTCAATACAAGATGTGCTGGGCACTTGTTCTTGTCCAAGGGGAGATGACAAGAGCCATGATAGAAACAAAAATATCAAGATACAGGAGCTCCCTGACCTCCTGTCTTCAGTTCAGTGGGGAAACTGAAATGTGTGCCATGTCTCACTGGGCACAGTAGGATAAGCTCTTTGCTCTTTATGTGCTTGTTTACAGTCACACACTCCTGGGAAGCAAAGATCATGTGTTTATTTATGAAGCCCCTGTTTGCTGACTCTGATATCCTATATGCTGAATATCAGTTAATCAGTGTCAGTTCAGTTAATGCTAGAGACAGTAAAGCAATGGAATTCAGGGTTGAAAGCAATTAATTAGGTGAGACAGATATCATAGAAAATTTTCTGGGGCCAACGGCTACTGAGTGGGGCTTTAAATACTGTACAAGATCCATTTAGGCAAAGCCATGTGGGGGTGGAGTCTCCATATTTCTATAAAACCTCAATGGTTTCCTGACAGGAAATTTTATAAATTATTCAACTTTTCTGATCCCTTTTCTCTCTCCTAGGATACAATTTGCAAAGTTTAAGTCTGTCTAATTCAGAAGAAATCACTACTCATATACTTGAGTTAGCCAAACCACAAAGAATGCTTGCCTGGAGATCAGGAGGGCTGCAAATTCCCTTCCAATGTCATCCTTTCCCATCCTCGGTGGTGGTTGCACAGGCAAGTGGAGGGCTAAATGTTGGGAGTAGATGTGTTAGTTCTGCTGCAGCTGGGCTTTGGTATCTAATAGAGAAGAAAGATGTCAACAATTTGTGAGGCGTAGCACCTGGAATAGGGATCCAGCTGCCCATACTTAGAGTCTCAACAGGGATTAAATGCCTGAAACAATTATAATAACACAAATTTCAACTGGTAGAAATCCTTTCAACACTGAATCTTACACTGCGTGAATACTCTCCAGCTTTGAAAGACAGAGAAATAGAAGCATAGAGAATGATTTGAGAAATAAAATGCAAAGCAAGCCAAGTGTTCATAGAGCTGTGAAGCTTTGTAGCTGAAAATGATTCTATGGATCAGTGTTTCTCAAAATATGGATTAGAGATCTATATCAGAATCACTATGCTTTTGTCCCCTATACCTCCACCACCCAAGATTTCCTGGCTTAATCCAGGGATTCAGCAGATCTGGGGTGGGTCTCAGAAATCTGCATTTTTAACTAGTACTGATTTTGTTCCACTGATTTTCCTCTGAAATCTTATGCCCAATGGGGAAGTCCATTCACAGTGAGGGAAATGAGCCTTGGAAAAGCTCACTGCATGAAACTGATCATGGACAAGGGCAGCCGTATTAAACTGAGAGTTTCCCAAAGAATCATCGACATTCACCTTGGCAGTGACTGGCTCTACTGGGAGCCACTCACTGAATTTTCATGCTTTGTCAGCACGCAGATGGGAGCAGGGAAGGTGGAGGAAAGCACAAACCAGAATTCACTTTTCATCACATAAGCAAAAGCTGTGCCATAGAAATAGGATGACTGTGGGTTTGAGCACATGTAAGGCATTGCATCCCCAGTGCAGCTGCTTCTGGACTCTAGGAGGTTAGCCTGATCTTTATATCACAGTGTGGATGCTAATATGCAAACAAACATCTAACAAACAAAATAAAGAACAAATTTTTTTTATCTTTGCCATAAAGAAGTCTGTAAAGAGCCAGATAGTTAATATTTTAGGCTTTGCAGGCCACATGATTTGTATCTCAACTGCTCAACTGTACTTTGAAAGCAGCCATAGACAATACATAGAGTAATGACGGTGGCTTTGTCCAAGAAATACTTTGTTTTACTATTTACAAAAACAGGTAGAGGGCCAAATTGACTCTGGCTGAGTTTTAGACCCTGAATTTATATAGCATTACTATCCTGAGCATTTATAGACTGCTGCTGCTATTGTTGTTGTTTGTTGACTTAGCAAATTTTGAGTTTTGTGATTTTACATATGCCCCTTCCTCTATTTTTTCTTAGAAATAAATGACACGATGTGTTAATACATGTCATGAATAGAACTAGCACATTCCTACTGGGTATTTTCCTTTCTTTCATTAGTGTCTTAGGCTATGTAAACATCTTTATAAGCGAATTTTGTTTATATGTAATTAGCATCAGTGTTTCAACTTAAATCACCTCAATATACTAAAAACATTGTTATTCATGCTTAGTTTTACCAATTTTACCAGCATTTCTCCAAACTTTGCTGCAGGAGTACAGTCATCTTCATAGCCCCCCTTACCTAGGCTTTTCTGGGTGAGGAGGTGTCTCTCATATGATCCTCCTTAGTTATATATTCATTCTACAACTAAACGGTTCCCAGAAATTCCTCTCCTCTTTTGCTGTCATGCGCATTCACTGGGTTCCATGTGGTTGGCCACTGTTAAATTCTTTTTTTTTATTTCTTTGCTTCAGGAAGACATGACACATTCTTCTGGTCACCAAGTCCACTTCTATTGGGAATTACCACTCCTGCCGTATAACTATACCTCTCTGAATATGAGGGTTCCTTTCACATCCATTGCCATTAAAGGGGGCCAGAGGCAGAAGAACTGAAAGATGGTTTTAGGTAAAGTGGGAAGGATGCCTTTCTCTGTTTCTGTGCTATAATTTGTCATAAAGGTGTTAACAGAGCTCTGAATTATGTCTAAATATTTTCAGCAGTCTCAATAAAAACACCATTTGAGTTTTTACCTTTGGGGCTCACTCTTTCGCTGTAAAACTCAAAACTGGACAAACACATTTGGAACCAAGACAAAAATTATTTAGAGATCTTTTATAACGTCTCATTTTCTGACTGATCTTGCACAAGTGGAGATCAAGCCTTCATGCTCTACCCTCATTTCTGTAGGAAGGGAGTCTCCTCAGCTCCTCTATGAGTGAACATGTGGTGCCCACCACAGATGATGAAAAATTCCAAGATTCAGCTTAACCAACCATTCATCCTTCAACAAACACACCCCTTGTGTAAGGTGTAGCTCTTTGGTCTCAGCCTTTTTATTTCAATCAGTTAATTGTTCTTTATTTGACCTTTAAATATTGGTGTTTACAAGGCTAAGCATAGGTCCTTTCTGTATTTCAGTCTCTACTCTTTCATGATGATTTTCTTCTCCAGGATTTCTATGAGAATATATAGTCAGAGGGCTGCTAAATTAAAATTTTCAACATGATTTTTATCTCTGTAATCCAAATGAAGAGACCCCAAATCTATTTAGTATCTCCAGTTCCAATATCTGAAGACAGTGCTTTATCATGGACTTGGCAGCAACTCTTTGCTTCGGGATTTCAGGGAGCATAGGATGAAAAAGTTCACTTCTTGATTTTCTCCAACAGCTCTGCCCCCACTAAAGGTGAATGCCTGCTGGGGCAGGGCACTGTTAGTGCTTCTCCTTTGCCTCCACCCCCACCCCACCTGCTGGGTCTTATTCTTCAATGCCGTCTGCTATACTGCAGCCTGAATTACAGCAACAAATGACATTACATCAATGCAACAGGCAACATCTGAGAAACGCACTGGACAAATGTAACCGCGACAAAAAACTCATACAAAGCCTCAGAACCCTGAAAGCACCCAGAAATGAGGTCAATTGGTCATAACACAATAAATATCACAGTCATATCCCTAAGGAAAAAAAATAATTAAAAACTCACGAATCTGCATTCAAATGATAACAAATTCAAAAAAACAATAAGAAAAGTTCCAGCTGTCTCAGATGATAAGGAACCAGTATGAGGACTCTGATACAAAATGCCAGAGTGTTGTCATCTTCAAATGATTCCACTAGCTCACAAGCAAAGGATTCTAACCAGAGTGAAATGTCTGAAATGGCAGATATAGTTTTCAGAATATGGATGGCAAGGAAACTCAACAAGATCCAAGATAAAGTTGAAATCCACACAAAGAAGCCAGGAAAATGCTCCAAGATTTGAAAGACGACATCACTATGTTAAGAACCAAACGAAACTTCTGGAATTAAAAAATTCATTTTAGGAATTTCAAAATACAGTTGTAAGCCTTAACAACGGACTAGACTAAGAAGAAGAAAGAATTTTAGAGCTCAAACACTGGTCCCATAAATCAACCCAGTCAGAAAAAAAATAAAGAAAAAAGCACTTAAAAAAAGGAATGGACTGGGTGTGGTGGCTCACATCTATAATCCCAGCACTTTGGGAGGCTGAGGCAGGTGGATCACCTGAGGTTGGGAGTTCAAGACCAGCCTGACCAACATGGAGAAACCCCATCTCTACTAAAAATACAAAATTAGTCAGGAGTGGTGACACATGCCTATAATCCCAGCTACTAGGGAGGCTGAGGTAGGAGAATCGCTTGAACCTGGGAGGAGGAGGTTGTGGTGAGCCAAGGTCATGCCATTGCAGTCCAGCCTGGGGAAGAAGAGTGAAACTCTGTCTCAAAAAAAAAAAAAAAAAAAAGGATTGGAGCCTTCAAGAAATACAATATTACATAAAAGCAACCAAATATATGACTTATTGGAATTCATGAGAGAGAAGAGAAAATAAGCAACTTGGAAAATATATTTGAGGATGAAATTCAGGAAAATTTTCCCAATCTTGCTAGAGAGGTCAACATGCAGATGCAAGAGATCCAGAACTCCTCTGACATATAATACGACATGGTCATCCCCAAGGCACATAGTCACCAGACTATTCAGGGTCAATGTGAAAGAAAAAAGTCTTAAAGGCAGCTAAAGGAAAGGGTCATGTTACCTATAAAGGGAAACCCATCAGACTAACTGCAGACTTCTCAGCAGAAACCTGAAAAGCTAGAAGAGATTGGGAGCCCATTCTTAGCATTCTTAAAAAAAAAAAAAAAGTCAACCAAGAATTCCATATCCCACCAAACTAAGCTTCACAAATGAAGGAAAAATAAATTATTTCCAGATAAAAAATTGCTAAGGGAATTTGTCACCACCAAACCGGTCCTAGAAGAGATGCTTAAGGGAGTTCTAAACACAGAAATGAAAGAATGATACTTGCTACCACAAAAACAAAAACAAGCACATAGCTCCTGAACCCCATAAAGCAATTACCCAAATGGAGACTATGAAGCAACTAGCTAACAACATTATGACAGAAACAGAACTTCACATATCAATATTAACCTTGAATGTAAACAACTTAAATGCTCCACTTAAAAGATATAGAGTGGCAAACTAGACAGAAGAAAGTGCCATCTTTCCGCTATCTTCAAGAGATTCCACTTAAATGTAATGATACCCATAGGCTCAAAGTAGAGAAAGGAGAAAGATATATCACGCAAATGGAAAACAAAGAGCACAGAAATCACTATTCTAGTGTTAGATAAAAGAGACTTTAAACCAACAACAGTATTTAAAAAAAAAAAAGAAGGGAATTACATAATGATAAAGGGTTTATTCAACAAGAAGACTTAAGAATCTTAAATATATATATAGTATATATAATATATATTATGTAATATATATTATAATTTATATATTATATATTATACATATAATATATATTACACATATATATTCACACAACACTGAAGAACCAAGATTTATAAAACAACTACTTTCAGATCTAAGAAAAGATTGACAGCCACACAATTAATAGTGGGGGACTTCACCACCATACTGACAACATTAGACAGAAAACTAACAAAAAAATGCTAGACTTAAATTCAACACTTGACCAGTTGGACCTAATAGATATCTACAGAATACTCCATCTAACAGTCAAATGATATACTTTCTGCTCATATGCACATAGCACATACTCTAAGATTGACCACATGGTCGGTCATAAAGCAAGTTTTAAAAACGGAGAAAAAAATAGAGGCCAGGTGCAGTGGCTCACGTCTGTAATCCCAGCACTTTGGGAGGACAAGGCGGGTGGATCACCTGAGGTCAGGAGTTCGAGACCAGCCTGGCCAACATGGCAAAACCCCATCTCTACTAAAAGTACAAAAAAAAAAAAATTAGCTGGGCTTGGTGGTGGGTGCCTGTAATCCCAGCTACTCAGGAGGCTGAGGCAGGAGAATCACTTGAACCCGGGAAGCGGAGGTTGCAGTGAACCAATTTTGTGCCACTGAACTCCAGCCTGGGTGACAAGAGCCAGACTCTGTCAAAAAAAAAAAAAAAAAGTAGAAACAAACCAAGCATCCTCTTGGACCACGGTGGGATAAAAATATAAATACCAAGAGGTACTCTCAACACCACACAAATACATGGAAACTAAACAACTTCCTCCTGAATGACTTTTGGGTAAACAATGAAATTAATGCATAAATAAAAAAAGTATTTGAAACAAAGAAAAATAGGGACACGATATACCAATACCTCTGGAATGCAGCAAAAGAAGTATGATGAGGAAAGTTTATAGTGCCAAATGCCTACATCAGAAAGATAGAGATCTTAAATGAAAAACCTAAGCTTGCACCTGCAGGAATTAGAAAAACAAAAACAAACTAAATCCAAAGCTACCAGAGGAAAAGAAGCAACCAAAATCAGAACAGAACTAAATGAAATTAAGACACCCCCAAATCATACAAAGGATCAATAAAACAAAAAGTTGGTTATTTGAAAGGATAAAAATGATTGATAGACCTCTTGATAGACCTCTTTCTTCTTAACAAAGAAAAAGAGAGAAGGTCCAAATAAGCAGAATCAGAAATGACAAAGGTGACATCACAACCAATCTCACAGAAATACAAAAGATTCTGAGACTATTATGAATATCTCTGTGCATTCACACTAGAAAATCTAGAGGAAATGAATACATTCCTGGAAATACACAACCCCTAAAGATTAAAGAAGCAGAAATTCTTAGCACATCAACAACAAGTAATGAAATTAAATTAGTAACCAAAAACAAAAAACAAAACAAAAACCTACCAACCAAACAATGCCCTGGACCATATGCATTCACAGTCTAATTATACCAGATGTACAAAGAAGAGCTAGAACCAATACTACTGAAACTATTTCAAAAAATCAAAGAGGAAGGATTCCACCCTAATTCATTCTATGGAACCAATCTAATCCTAATACCAAAACCTGATAAAAACACAACAAGAAGAATAAA
Organism: Gorilla gorilla gorilla; assembly: GCF_029281585.2. Classification (NCBI taxonomy): domain Eukaryota; kingdom Metazoa; phylum Chordata; class Mammalia; order Primates; family Hominidae; genus Gorilla; species Gorilla gorilla. The sequence goes on along the minus strand of NC_073236.2, from coordinate 133,610,497 downwards.
ACTACAGGCCAATATACCTGATGAACACAGATGCAAAAATCCTCCACAAAATACTAGCAATCCAAATCCAGCAGCATACCAAAAAGTTAATTTGCTACAATCAAGTGGGCTTTCTTTCTGGGATGCAGAAATGGTTCAACATACACAAATCAGTAAATTTGATTCACCACACAAACAGAATTAAGAACAAAAAACATATGATCATCTCAATAGATGTAGAAAAAGCTTTTTATAAAATTCAATATTCCTTCATAATAGAAACCCTCAACAAACTAGATATCTAAGGAATACTGCTCAAAATAATAAGATCTGTCTATGACAAACCAACAGCCAACATAACACTGAATAGAAAAAAGCTGGAAGCATTCCCTCTAAGAAATGGTGTAAGACAAGAATGTCCACTCTCATCATTCCTATTCAACAGAGTACTGGAATTTTTAGATGGAGCAATCAGGCAAAAGAAAGAAACAAAGGCATCCAAATAATAGAAAATGACGAAGTCGAATTATTTCTCTTCATTGACAATATAATTCTCTATATAGAAAACCCTAAAGATTCTGATAAAAGTCTCCTAGACCTGATAAATGACTTCAGCAAAGTCTCAGAATACAAAATCAACATATAAGAATTAGTAGCATTTTTATACACTGATAACATTCAAGCTGAGAACCAAATCAAAAACTCAATCCCATTTACCATAGCCACAAAAAATACCTAGAAATATGTTTAACCAAGGAAATGAAACATTTCTATAAGAACTACTAAACACTGTTGAAAGAAATCATAGATGACACAAACAAATGGAAAAGCATCCCAATTTCATGGGTTGTAAGAATCAATATTGTTAAAAGGTTTATACTGCCCAAAGCAATCTACAGATTCAACACTATTCCCAACAAATTAACAATATCATTTTTCACAAAATTAGGAAAACCTACTCTAAAATTTATATGGAATCAAAAATATCCCAAATAGGCAAGGCAGCCTAAGCAAAAAGAATAAAAATGAAAACATCACACTACCCAACATGAAACTATGCTACAAGACTACTGTAACCAAAACCACATGGTACCGGCACAAAAATAGACATGTAGACCAATGAGACAGAATACAGACCCCTGAAATAAAGCTAAACACCTACATCCAACTGATCTTCAAAAAGCAAACAAAAATAAATAATTGGGAAAGAATATCCTATTCAATAAATGGTGCTGGGAAAACTAGTTAACCGTATGCAGAAGAATAAAACTGGACACATACCTCTCACCACATACACAAATTAACTCGAAATGGATTAAAAACTTAAATGTCAGACCTAAAACTATAAAAATGCTAGATGAAAACCTAGGAATTGCCCTTCTAAACATTAGCCTAGGGAAAGAATTTATAATGAATTCTTGAAAAGCAAATGCAACAAAATAAAAAATAAACAAATGAGACTTAATTACACTAAAGAGCTTCTGCACAGAAAAAGAAAATATCAACAGAGTAAACAGACAACCTACAGAATGAGAAAAAAAATATTTACAAACTACGTATCTGGCAAAGGACTAATATCCAGAATCTATAACAACAAATAACCCCATTGAAAACAACCCAATTATAAAGTAGGCAAAAGGCTGCAATGAGCTATGATCACACCACTGCACTCAGCCTGTATGACAAGAGCAAAACCCCAACTCTAAAAATAATAATAATAATAATTTTAAAAGGTGAGCAAGAACATGAACAAAAGAACACATACAAGCAGCCAGCAAACATAAAAAGATGCTTGACATCACTAATCAGAAAGATATAAATCAAAACCTCAATGAGATACCATCTCACGCCAGTCAGAATGACTATTATTAAAAAGTCAAAAAACAATAGATGCTGGCAAGGCTGCAGAGAAGAGGGAAGGCTTATACACTATTGGTGGGAATGCAAATTAGTTCAGCCCTTGTGGAAAGCAGACTGGAGATTTCTCAAAGAATTAAAAATAGAATTATCATTCCACCCAGCGATCCCATTATTGGGCATATACAAAAAGGAAAATAAATTGTTTTAGCAAAAAGACACCTGCATTTGTATCTTTACTGCAGCACTATTCACAATAGCAAAGACATGTAATCAACCCCAATGCAGGGCCATAGAAAAGAATGAAATAGTCTCCTTTGCAGCAATGTGGATGCAACGGGAGGCAATTAGCCTAAGTGAATCAACAAAGAAACCCAAAACCAAATACCACGTGTTCTCACATATAAGTGGGAGCTAAACTTTGGGTACACCCAGACACAAAGATACTGAGGACTCCAAAACAGGGAGAGAGAGATGGAAGCATGGGTTGAAAAACTAGTTATCAGGTACTGTGTTAACTACTCAGGCAACGGGATCATTTGAAGTCCAAACCTCAGCATCACCAATATATCCATGTAACAAACCTGAACATGTACTCTTTGAAGCTACAATTTAAAACTGTATATCTGAAGACACTTCAAATTCCAGTTCTGGTGGCCTTCCTTGTCCTCTTATGTTCCTTACTGTGAATGGCACCATCATGGGAACCAGAAACCAAGGAGTCACCCGTGCAACACTTCTCTTTACCATGCTCCCCATCCCCAATTGTGTGCAACATCCTATAGATTTTCTTTGTCCTAAATATCTTTCGAATCAAAATCCTTCTCTTAGGAACAAAAAAAATTTTTTAGTGATTACTTTATTATAAACTTAATTATGCTCATCATTGAACAGTAGACAGTACATAAAGTAATGCATAAATTATCCCAACTTCCTCTACAGCCACTCTGACTCCTCAGAATGAACGCTGTTTGCTATGGTTTTTTTCATGAAAGTTAGTGGAATGCAAATATCTATTACTATATATTTTTCTGTAAATTGACTCTAGCAAGAAATTCAACTATATCTGCAGCGTTAACTAGGTTTTTCTAAAAATATCTTAAATTGAATGTAGTGCTCCCAACAGACATGAAAGTAATAGTGCCAGAGTGACCCAACAAAAATGAAGTCCCATGATCAAGATTGTCTTTTGAGAATCATGTCAATTTTGGCTTGGATAAATAAGCAATTTTTATCCGGTTTACCATCAGCCCTGGGATTTAAGTGCCACAACCAGAGTAGACTCTCCATGCTGAATTTCGAGATGCTAAGCTTTTTAGTGTCTTAATTATTGAAGAATGTGGCAGAGAAGCCATCTTTAGAGGGTCCATATACCTCAACCATAAAATGAACATATGCCTAGTCTCTGTATGTGACAGGCTCTCACTCAGCCAGGCTTCGGTCAGAATTTTAATCTTCTGAGGAGACTCAGTTAAAGGTATTCTACTCCACTGCTCTTTCTGCTCCCATTTATCCTTAGAACAATTTTCCAAATTACTGATTCTCTGCTTACAAACTTTCAGTAGCTTCCCCTTGCCCTCATGGTGAAGCCCAAGCTCTCTAGACCTTAGACAGGCATAAAAAGCACTGTCCTGTCTGCTCACCTCCTGTACAGGGTCATCCTCACCTACAGCCCTGGACTCCATGCGTAACCAAGACCTGGGAGACACCTCATACCTCTGAGCAAACTTTCTCAGCCTACACTTTCTTCCTTGACCACCGTTACCCAGGAATATCTTACTCTTTCTTCAAGTTTAAACATTTGCATAGTTGAAAAAAGTGGATTATAAAACTACATAGTTTATGAATTTTTTTGTTGTTGTTAAAAAGACTTTTAGACACACAGAGAAAAGTCTGAATATAGATATAATAAAATTGGGTGAGAAATGTCAAAAGACTTTTCTTTCCATTTTATTACATGTGTTTTCTGCAATGAGTGTGTGTTATTTATGTTATGTAATTTTAAGGCTCAATGTAGGTATTCGATTCCTGTGAAAAGCCATCTCTTCTTGATTTCACCCACTCCCAATTTTGATTTTGTGCATTTTCTCTAAACTCCTCACAATTCTCTGAACTCATCCTCTCTTAACTATTTTTATTCTCCAGTGGTCTGTCCATAGTCTATCTTGCTGGAAGGACCACACATTCATTTGAAGGTAGGTACTCACCGGTCTTCTACGCAGGAGCTCCGGCATCTAGCACAGTGCCTGGCACAGAGCTCAATAAACGGTGAATGAATAGAATCCATGTGTAAGAGGAAACCTGCAGAAAAGCAGGGCCGTCTTAGCAAGAGTGCCTTTTCTGCTCAAATACATGGGTGGGCGGGCAAAGGGAAGTGTCCCTGGGCCTCGCTGAGCCTGCTTCCACCCAGACAAGAAATCATCACCATCACCATCTCCAGCACAAACAGGCTGGCATGCTCAGCATGAAAGCTGTCTAGGAAAATTTAAGTAATAGTGGAGTGTGGATAGAGCTTATGAATATTCATGAACCAAGGGTCTTAGCAGCCAAGCTAAGCACAGAATTACAGCAATTATCTGAATGATTTGCACGCACACAAAGCCAGCCTTAAGCAAAATCGTTGAGGAGGCTGGAAGTCGGCTGGCCCTCTGTCTGGCACCGCCCTGCTTCTTTTCAGCGTGCCCTGCGGGAGCTCATGTGCTCTGCCTGCCCAGGGAATCTTGGTGCCAACCCCCTCCCCCCGCCCTCCTCCCACCACCCCAGTGACAGGTCTCATGTGATGTGAGCCTCTTCCTCCAAACTTAATTGTCTCCATCCCTCAGAGTTTAACTAGGTAACTAGCTGACTGGAGAAGGCACCTAACAGACTAATGAATGTGAAGGAATGAATCAGTCTTGCTTTTCCATGTCGATGTCTATCGTAGATATTTTGTCTTACTTAAAGACCTTTTGTTGTAAGATTCCTTAACTCAATTTCAGGAACAGGAGGCTATAAATAGACTTTGTAAATAATTTAATAGATGATGAAGTGTGGTAAGAGCTTGATGATGGATTCCAGCGTCACAGAACCTGAAAGCAGGAAGGAACTTTATAGGCCATTTAGTTTGGTGTTCCCCACCTTGAGTTTTACATGAAGTTCATAGATGATTGAGTAATAATCTTAAATTAAATATTACTTATGGAAAGAGTATCTCAGAATCTCTATTATGATATTGTGAATCTCGAAAAGATGAATGTGGTGTTAATCACTTCCTAATTTTGAGTAAAGAGATTCTTTGTCACAAAATAATTATTATTACCTTTAAAATCTTTTTTTTTTTTTTTTTTGAGATGGAGTCTCGCCCTGTCACCCAGACTGGAGTGCAGTGGCTTACTCTCGGCTCACTGCAACCTCTGCCTTCCAGGTTTAAGCGATTGTCTTGCCTCAGCCTCCGAAGTATCTGGCATTACAGGCACACACCACCACACCCAGCCAATTTCATATTTTTAGTAGAGACGGGGTTTCACCATGTTGACCAGGCTGGTCTCGAACTCTTGACCTCGTGATCCACCCGCCTTGGCCTCCCAAAGTGCTGGGATTACAGGTGCAAGCCACTGCACCCGGCCTAAATCTTTTATTCTATAGGACTTTATTTTGGAAATGCCAATCTCTTCCATGGCTTTATTATTCAGGAGATGAAACATACCAGAAAAGGAAACTATCTGTTCAAGACTGTGACACACTCACTTCAGAGAGAGCTTAGACTTGAACCAAGGTGTCCTGGCTGGACTTCCCGTCCCTCTATCCAGCCATCTTTCCTTTTAATGGATTTTATTTTTAAAGAGAGGTTTTAAAACCATAATTTAAAGTGGGTACTTGTGGCAGAGACTACTAATTGTACTCACAAATCCATTCTCTCCTACTGACATGGTAGAATATTTTCATCTGGGCACATGATCATCATTTCTGAGCCATCTCACTGTTAGTTGTGGTCCTGTGATTACGTCATGACCAATGAGATGAGAAAGGAAGTAACACTGTGATCTGGGGCCACTTTCTTAAAGGGAAAAAGCGTGTTCTCCCTTTCCCTTGTCCTTCTGGCTGCTTCCCAGAATGAGGATCTAGTACTAAGGGCTGGACCCAAAATGGGGCACGTGTGTGGAGAACGCAGAATAATGGAATAGGAAAAAAACTGGCATCTGAACAGTTCATATGAACTGGGTCATTCTGGCTGATTTTAGCAAAATTGTATATGAGAAAGATGAATCCATGTTAAATATAATGGATATACATGCAGACATTTTATTTTATTTTATTTTGTTTTATTTTATTATACTTTAAGTTCTAGGGTACATGTGCACAATGTGCAGGTTTGTGACATATGTATACATGTGCCGTGTATGTTTGCTGCACCCATTAACTTGTCATTTACATTAGATATTTCTCCTAATGCTATCCCTCCAGCATTCCCTCACCCCATGACAGGCCCCGGTGTGTGATGCTTCCTGCCCTGTGTCCAAGTGTTCTCATTGTTCAATTCCCACCTATGAGTGAGGACATGCGGTGTTTGCTTTTCTGTCCTTGTGGTAGTTTGCTCAGAACTATGGTTTCCAGCTTCTTCCATGTCCCTACAAAGGACATGAACTCATCCTTTTTTATGGCTGCATAGTATTCCATGGTGTTTATGTGCCACATTTTCTTAATCCAGTCTATCATTGATGGACATTTGGGTTGGTTCCAAGTCTTTGCTATTGTGAATAGTGCCACAATAAACATGTGTGCATGTGTCTTTATAGTAGCATGATTTATAATCCCTTGGGTACATACCAAGTAATGGGATCGCTGGGTCAAATGGTATTTCTAGTTCTAGATTCTTGAGTAATCGCCACACTGTCTTCCACAGTGGTTGAACTAGTTTACACTCCCACCAATAGTGTAAAAGCGTTCCTATTTCTCCACATCCTCTCCAGCACCTGTTATTTCCTGACTTTTTAATGATCGCCATTCTAACTGGTGTGAGACGGTATCTCATTGCCGTTTTCATTTGCATTTCTCTGATGACCAGTGATGATGAGCATTTTTTCATGTGTCTGTTGGCTGCATAAATGTCTTCTTTTGAGAAGTGTCTGTTTATATCCTTTGCCTACTTTTTGATGGGGTTGTTTGATTTTTTTCTTGTAAATGTGATTAAGTTCTTTGTAGATTCTGGATATTAGCCCTTTGTCAGGTGGGTAGATTGCAAAAATTTCCTCCCATTCTGTAGGTTGCCTGTTCACTCTGATGGTAGTTTCTTTTGCTGTGCAGAAGCTCTTAAGTTTAATTAGATCCGATTTGTCTATTTTGGCTTTTTTTGCCATTGCTTTTGGTATTTTAGTCATGAAGTCCTTGCCCATGCCTGTGTCCTGAATGGTATTGCCTAGGTTTTCTTCCAGGGTTTTTATGGTTTTAGGTCTAATATTTAAATCTTTAATCCATCTTGAATTAATTTTTGTGTAAGGTGTAAGGAAGGGATCCAGTTTCAGCTTTCTACATATGGCTAGCCAGTTTTCCCAGCACCATTTATTAAATAGGGAATCCTTTCCCCATTTCTTGTTTTTATGAGGTTTGTCAAAGATCAGATGGTTGCAGATGTGAGATGCTATTTCTGAGGCCTCTGTTCTGTTCCATTGATCCATATCTCTGCTTTGGTACCAGTACCATGCTATTTTGGTTACTGTAGCCTTGTAGTATAGTTTGAAGTCAGGTAGCGTGATGCCTCCAGCTTTGTTCCTTTTGCTTAGGATGGTCTTGGCAATGTGGGCTCTTTTTTTGTTCCAATATGAACTTTAAAGTAGTTTTTTCCAATTCTGTGAAGAAAGTCATTGGTAGTTTGATGGGGATGGCATTGCATCTATAAATTACCTTGGGCAGTATGGCCATTTTCATGATATTGATTCTTCCTATACATGAGCATGGAATGTTCTTCCATTTGTTTGTGTCCTCTTTTATTTCGTTGAGCAGTCATTTGTAGTTCTCCTTGAAGAGGTTCTTCACATCCCTTGTAAGTTGTATTCATAGGTATTTTATTCTCTTTGTAGCAATTGTGAATAGGAGTTCTCTCATAATTTGGCTCTCTGTCTGTTATTGTTGTATAAGAATGCTTGTGATTTTTGCACATGGATTTTGTATCCTGAGACTTTGCTGAAGTTGCTTATCAGCTTAAGGAGATTTTGGGCTGAGACGATGGGGTTTTCTAAATATACAATCATGTCATCTGCAAACAGGGACAATTTGACTTCCTCTTTTCCTAATTGAATACTTTATTTCTTTCTCTTGCCTAATTGCCCTGGCCAGAACTTCCAACACTATGTTGAATAGGAGTGGTGAGAGAGGGCATCCCTGTCTTGTGCCAGTTTTCAAAGGAAATGCTTCCAGTTTTTGCTTAATCAGTATGATACTGGCTGTGGGTTTGTCATACATAGCTCTTATTATTTTGAGATACGTTCCATCAATACCTAGTTTATTGAGAGTTTTTAGCATGAAGGGCTGTTGAATTTTGTCAAAGGCCTTCTATGCATCTATTGAGATAATCATGTGGTTTTTGTCTCTGGTTCTGTTTATGTGATGTATTACATGTATTAATTTGCATATGTTGAACCAGCCTTGCATCCCAGGGATGAAACCAACTTGATCTTGGTGAATAAGCTTTTTGATGTGCTGCTGGATTCGATTTGCCAATATTTTATTGACGATTTTCACATCGATGTTCATCAGGGATATTGGTCTAAAATTCTCCTTTTTTGTTGTGTCTCTGCCAGGCTTTGGTATCAGGATGATGCTGGCCTCATAAAATGAGTTAGAGAGGATTCCCTCTTTTTCTATTGATTGGAATAGTTTTGGAAGGAATGGTACCAGCTCCTCTTTGTACCTCTGGTATAATTCGGCTGTGAATCTGTCTGGTCCTGGACTTTTCTTGGTTGGTAGGCTATTAATTATTGCCTCAATTTTAGAGCCTGTTATTGGTCTACTCAGCGATTCAACTTCTTCCTGGTTTAATCTTGGGAGGGTGTATGTGTTCAAGAATTTATCCATTTCTTCTAGATTTTCTAGTTTATTTGCATAGAGGTGTTTATAGTATTCTCTGATGGTTGTTTGTATTTCTATGGGATCAGTGGTGATATTCCCTTTACCATTTTTTATTGCATCTATTTGATTCTTCTCTCTTTTCTTCTTTATTAGTCTTGCTAGCAGTCTATCAATTTTGTTGACCTTTTCAAAAATCCAGCTTCTGGATTCATAGATTTTTTGAAGGATTTTTTGTGTCTCTATCTCCTTCAGTTCTTCTCTGATCTCGGTTATTTTTTGCCTTCTGCTAGCTTTTGAATTTGTTTGCTCTTGCTTCTCTAGTTATTTCAATTGTGATGTTAGGGTGTCAATTTTAGATCTTTCCTGCTTTCTCTTGTGGGCATTTAGTGCTATAAATTTCCCTCTACACACTGCTTTAAATGTGTCCCAGAGATTCTGTACGTTGTGTCTTTGTTCTCATTGGTTTCAAAGAACGTCTTTACTTCTGCCTTCATTTCATTATTTATCCAGTAGTCATTCAGGAACAGGTTGTTCAGTTTCTATGTAGTTGTGCAGTTTTGAGTGAGTTTCTTAATCCTGAGTCCTAATTTGATTGCACTGTGGTCTGAGAGACAGTTGCTGTGATTTCTGTTCTTTTAGATTTGCTGAGGAGTGGTTTACTTCCAACTATGTGGTCAATTTTGGAATAAGTGCGATGTGGTGCTGAGAAGAATGTATATTCTGTTGATTTGGAGAGAAGAGTTCTGTAGATGTCTATTAGGTCTGCTTGGTGCAGAGCTGAGTTCAAGTCCTGGATATCCTTGTTAACCTTCTGTCTCGTTGATCTGCCTAATAGTGACAGTGGGGTGTTAAAGTATCTCATTATTATTGTGTGGGAGCCTAAGTCTCTTTGTAGGTCTCTAAGGACTTGCTTTATGAATCTGGGTGCTCCTGTATTGGGTGCATATACTTTTAGGATAGTTAGCTCTTCTTGTTGAATTGATCCCTTTACCATTATGTAATCCCCTTCTTTCTCTCTTTTGATCTTTGTTGGTTTAAAGTTTGTTTTATCAGAGACTAGGATTGCAACCCCTGCTTTTTTTTTTTTTTTTGCTTTCCATTTGCTTGGTAGATCTTCCTCCATCCCTTTATTTTGAGCCTAAGTGTGTCTCTGCACATGAGATGTGTCTCCTCAATACAGCACACTGATGGGACTTGACTCTTTATCCAATTTGCCAGTCTGTGTCTTTTAATTGGGGAATTTAGCCAATTTACATTTAAGGTTAATATTGTTATATGTGAATTTGATCTTATCATTATGATGTTAGCTGGTACTTTTGCCCATTAGTTGATGCAGTTTCTTTCTAGCATCAATGGTCTTTACAATTTGGCATGTTTTTGCAGTGGCTGGTACCAGTTGTTCCTTTCCATGTTTAGTGCTTCCTTCAGGAGCTCTTGCAAGGCAGGCCTGGTGGTGACAAAATCTCTCAGCATTTGCTTGTCTGTAAAGGATTTTATTTCTCCTTCACTTAGTTTGGCTGGGTATGAAATTCTGGGTTGAAAATTCTTTTCTTTAAGAATGTTGGATATTGGCTCCCACTCTCTTCTGGCTTGTAGAGTTTCTGCCGAGAGATCTGTTGTTAGTCTGATGGGCTTCCCTTTGTGGGTAACCCGACCTTTCTCTCTGGCTGCCCTTAACATTTTTTTCCTTCATTTCAACCTTGGTGAATCTGACAATTATGTGTCTTGGAGTTGCTCTCCTCGAGGAGTATCTTTGTGGTGTTCTCTGTATTTCCTGAAGTTGAATGTTGGCCTCCCATGCTGGGTTGGGGAAGTTCTCCTGGATAATATTCTGAAGAGTGTTTTCCAGCTTGTTTCCATTCTCCCCGTTACTTTCAGGTACACTAAACAAATGTAGCTTTGGTCTTTTCACATAGTCCCATACTTCTGGGAGGCTTTGTTCATTTCTTTTTACTCTTTTTTCTCTAAATTTCTCTTCTCACTTCATTTCGTTAATTTGATCTTCAATCACTGATACCCTTTCTTCCACTTGATCTAATCGGCTACTGAAACTTGTGCATGCGTCACGTAGTTCTCGTGCCATGGTTTTCAGCTCCATCAGGTCATTTAAGGTCTTCTGTACACTGTTTATTCTAGTTAGCCATTTGTCTAATCTTTTTTCAAGGTTTTTAGCTTCTTTGTGATGGGTTCGAACATCCTCCTTTAGCTCGGAGAAGTTTGTTATTACTGACTTTCTGAAGCCTACTTCTGTCAACTCCTCAAAGTCATTCTCCATCCAGCTTTGTTCCGTTGCTGGCGAGGAGCTGCGATCCTTTGGGGGAGAAGGGGCCCTCTGGTTTTTAGAATTTTCAGCTTTTCTGCTCTGGTTTCTCCCCATCTTTGTGGTCTTATCTACCTTTGGTCTTTGATGATGGTGACCTACAGTTGGGTTTTTGGTGTGGACATCCTTTTTGTTGATGTTGATGCTATTCCTTTCTGTTTGTTAGTTTTCTTTCTAACAGTCAGGTCCCTCAGCTACAGGTCTTTTGGAGTTTGCTGAAGGTCCAATCCAGATCCTGTTTGCCTGGGTATCACCAGCGGAGGCCGCAGAACAGCAAATATTGCAGAACGGCAAATATTGCTGCCTGATTCTTCCTTCCTCTGGAAGCTTCATCTCAGAGGGGCACCTGCCTGTATGAGATGTCAGTCAGCCCCTACTGGGAGGTGTCTCCAAGTTAGGCTTCACAGGGGTCAGAGACCCATTTGAGGAGGCAGTCTGTCCATTCTCAGACCTCAAACACCGTGCTGGAAAAACCACTACTGTCTTCAGAGCTGTCAGACAGGGACATTTCACATGCAGAGATTTTTAAAAAATGGAGAAAACATTGAAAATTTTTTGTATGATAATCTGTTGTTTCACATGGTCCCAAAGTAACCATGATCATTGAGTTATAAGAGGTGAGGTAGGCAGAATCAGAGACCACTGCAGAAGACAAAGCAGTCTCTGGGCTCAAGAACTGCAGTTATGTAGAGCAATAGGTTTTGATTACAGTTACTTACACATGGAAACTGCCAGAAGGAAACTTCCAGAAACTTACAATAAATGGTTGAATTGTGCCCTTCCCACCAATAATATATATATATTGAAGTCCTAATCCCCAGTATCTCAGAATCTGACCTTTCAAAGAAATAGGCTTATGCAGATATAATTAGTTAAGATGAGATTATACCTGTGTAAAACAGACACCTAATCCAATATGACAGGGGTCCCTATGAAAGGAGGACATTTGACATCGATCACAGACCCACACAGGGGGAGACTGCCCTGAGAAGATTGGAAGGAGGTTGCCAACAACCAAGGAACAATCAGAAACCAGGAGAGAGGCCCAGAAGACATCCTTCCCCAACACCTTTATAGAGAGCATGACCCCGGTGACAACCCGGTCTTAGACTTCTGACCTCCAGAAATGTGAGATGATCAATTTCTGTTGTTTTAAGCCAGAAGTTTGGAGGTAGTTTGGTATAGGAGCTTTAGAAAACACACATATCTGCTAAGTTTTTGAGAAAAATCATATGCCAAAGAAATTACAGCCCAACTGTGAAAAGCCTGTGAGTATTTGACCCTAATGTCACTCACCCCCAAGCCTTTGTGTAACACCAGCGGTCAGGGAAGACCATGCAGCCACTCAACAGAGCATCCTCTCCAAGCAGAGGAAAACAGATAGTGAGGAACTTCCCTGAAGGAGAGGCTGGGGCAACAGAGGATGAGAGTGTGTCAGCTCCTTCCAGAGAAGTCCTGGCAGCCGGCAGATGAGTTCCATGAAGAGCTTCCTGCACTGCGGTCAGGGATGTCTTACAAGGGTGGCTGGGTTAGGCTGTACTTGTGGTTGCTCTAAAGAAATACCTGAGACTGGATAATTTATTTAAAAAAAAAATGTCGGGGGGAGGTTTTATTGGCTCACAGTTCTTTAGGTTGCACAGAAAGCTTGGCACCAGCATCTGCTCAGCTTCTGGGGAGGCCTCGGGAAGCTACAATCATAGCAGGAGGTGAAGGAGGAGCAGGAATGTCACATAGAGAGAGGGAGCAGGGGGAGAGGTGCCACACACTTTTTAACAACCAGATCTCATAAGAAGCCACTCACTATGGCAAAGACAGCACCAAGCCATGAGATATCCACTCCCATGACCCAAACACCTCCCTCCAGGCCTCACCAGAAACATTGGAAATTACATCTCAACATGATATTTGAGCGGGACGAATATCCAAACCACATCAGTGGCTCAGCCCAATTTGATCATTGCTATGAAATGTGCCTATTATGTGTGTTTTTTCAAACTTTTCTTTTCTAAATGATACTTTATAGAGCGGCTGTCCCTTTCCTCAAATGTCAGATGTGCTTGGAGATCAGGGTGTGAAGAGTGGATTACTTACAGCTTAGTTTGTAGCTGCTGAGCTGTGAGAAGCCACATTCACACTTGAAACCGAGGGTTGCCCATCAACCAGAGATCCTGGAATTGGTTGTCGAGGAAATAACTGAGTGACTGAGATAATGGGTATGTTCTGAGTGGAAGTGTGAGTGCAGATATTTGGGTGGCCAAAGGAGTAGACCACAGTAGGCACTTCAAGTAGTCTCCCGAAATCCATCTAACTAAATAAAGGATTCCATTTAAGGGCTCAATATGGCTTTGTGACTTAGTTCTGGACAATGGGACATATGCAGAAGAAACATATGGAGCTTCCAGATCCTTCCCTCCTTTATGGATTTACCATACCATTCACTGCTTTATGAATAGGCTGGAAAATGCTGGCTCAGTCAGCTTGGAGGACAAAATAGAAATCAAGTGTGGAGGCTGGCAGATCAACACAAAATAAAACATCCTCTTCCAAAGCAGGGCATCCTCTTCCAGGGCAGAGAAGATGATGTCAAGTGGCTCAGAGAGGTTGAACAAATTGTCCAAGGGCAACCAGCAGAGTCACACCTGGAGGTTGGACTTAGTTTTTTTTCTCTTATTGATTCTCTTTCCACTACACACAGCAGCCACTCAATATAAAAGTTAACAACTACTAAAAGTACATTTAAGTGTGTATGCTAATATTTAAGTATAGTGGTCTTTGAGAAAAAATATAGGTAGACATATGTGTTACTCAGGGTTCTCTAGAGGGACAGAACTAATTATATATATAAAGGGGAGTTTATTAAGTATTGGATCACATGATCACAAGGTCCCACACTAGGCTGTCTGCAAGCTGAGGAGCAAGGAGAGCCAGTCTAAGTTCCAAAACTGAAGAACCTGGAGTCCAATGCTCGAGTGCAGGAGGCATCCAGCACGGGAGAAAGATGGAGACTGGGAGGTTGGCCAGTCTCATCTTTTCAAATTTTTCTGCCTTCTTTATATTCTAGCCATGCTGGCAGCTGATTAGATGGTGCCCACCCAGATTAAGGGTGGGTCTGCTTTTCTCAGCTCACTGACTCAAATGTGAATCTCCTTTGGCAACACCCTCACAGACATACTCAGGATCGATACTTTGCATCCTTCAATCCAATCAGTATTAACCATCACAACATATGTCTGGCTAGAGGTTGTTGTTTTTTTAATACACATAAAATGTGTACACATCTATATAGAAAACACTAGGTAAATACTAGTAGAAAATAAAAATACTCAAGTAAAAAATTAATAAAGAAGAAATACAAATAACCACTAAACCTATGAAATATATAAAAATCCATAAACACAAAAATATATTGATTTTATTGCTCATTATATTGGCAAATTAATCGGAAATCATCTAAATGTCACAAAAGCAATAGTTAAATACTTTTTGATTCATAGATGAATGAAACAGTATTTACCCATTAAAGTTAGGATTTTAAAGTTAAACTAATAACATGGAGAATCATTTATTATACAGTTTTAAATGAAGAAGCTGAAAAACGATATGGGTTCAGTATGATACGAAGCATCCTTTTTTTTTTAAGAGACAGCTTTTCACTCTTGTTGCCCAGGCTTGAGTGCAATGGTGCGATCTCAGCTCACCGCAACCTCTGCCTCCCGGGTTCAAGTGATTCTCCTGCCTCAGCCTCCCAGGTAGCTGGGATTACAGGCATGTGCCACCCCACCCGGCTAATTTTGTATTTTTAGTAGAGAGGGTGTTTCTCTATTTTGGTCAGGCTGGTTTGGAACTCCTGACCTCAGGTGATCTGCCCACCTAGGCCTCCCAGATATGAAGCATTTTTAAACATTGTGGAATAAAAGACCTGAAGGAAAATCTTCCAAATATTTTAGGTCTCTTGATGGTGTTCTTTAAAGGAGTTTTTATTTACATTTGTCTGTGCTTTCCTACATTGGCTATAATAATACATAATAAATTTGTAGCCAGAGAAACAACGTTTCAACTCACCAATACCTAGAAATTCAGAGCAAAGGGCATGACACCCCGACACCTGGTATTTTCACAATGTCTCCCATATGCTTCTCTCAGACCTGTGGCTGCCTCTTCCAGAACTTCCACTCCCCTGATAATTGTACAATATTTGACTTCCACTCCCCTGGTAATTGTATTGTATCTAATCCTCACACAGTCTGATCTGGCCATTTTCTCTTCAGTACCTAACTCATCTTCCCTCCTCCTCCACTGAGCAAAGCACTTAAAGGCTCAAGGTTGCCAGGAAGGAAGAGGATCCTGTTATGTATGGAAGGCACATGCTAATAGTGCCAGCAGTGTCGAGTGGGGACCAGTGGCCCTCAGCAAGCTGGCTGTAGCCAGTTCTCAAGGCAGTAAGTAAAGAAGCAGAATTGGCAGAATAATGTTCGTCTTCTTGAGTATAATGAGCATGATGATGACTACGTTGTTGATGTTGATGATGATGATGATGATGACAGAGCTTGTATTTTGTCAATGGTGTTCAAAGTTTTAATTTGATAATATTTTACTGGGATTGTATTTTACAAAAGCAACTTCCATACAGACTGGAAATAAAAATAATAATAAAACCTAAAACATACAAACATCTTGTTCGTTACCACAGATACTCTGAGAAGCACAGTGTGAGAGGCGTGTCCTTGTGGGCACAGAGGCAGTGAGTTCTTCTGATCAGATGCTCCCTGGCCCCAGGGTTGCTGCAGGGGGAATGCCAGCAAAGGACGGACAGAGAAACAAGCAGAAGGTGGCTTTCTCTCAGGTGATCCTGTGAGAAAGAGAAAAGGAATTCTGAATGGTGACTCCTGCGTGTTCAGGAAAATCCATCAGAATAAAAGCCCATCAGTGACCAAGGGGATCTTCTTTTTCCTGGCTTGTCCAATCATGTCTTTGTAAAATTGCTCTCTGCCCTTGCTGTGAAACAGTGAAGTGAAGACCCAGATGTGCCTGGAGATCGGGTTACTCTTCTCAGCATCCCCTCCCACCCGCTATACACGTCTATCCTCCGAAAGATTGATACCGGATGTCGTTTGGGGGAAAATGCATGAACGAGTTTACATTTGTGGCCTTAAGGCACTGGCAGAGTAGGTGTTCCCCACGCGTTTGTTAAAGAGAATCTTGTGTTTTTGTAAAAACAAGAAAAACCACCACTCTCAATGTGCCCGCCTCAATTTCCTTGCACTGCATAAGGGTTCAGCTAAAATAGAAGTAGGATAATGTTTCCAAACTAAACTAAGGAAGCTGATAAATTTGATCTTGGTGAACAAGAGGGAAGTCTTCAGTTCTTACAATAGAATCTTCCTCCGGGCCCTGAGATTGGAGTAATCTCCATGCTTTGTCACAGGATTAGATGTGAAATCACATTATTTTCTTCCTTCAAAGTTTCCAAGCATCTTAGTTCTCACTTTTATTACCTGCTCTTATCAATCAAGAAATATTACAATGCTTTCCACATTTTTCTTTCATGCTGTGACTTTATTTAAAACAGGGAGCTTTTTATACACCTGGAAACTGTCTAGCAAAGGGTAGACAGTTCAGAAGACACACACACACAATTTGGGTAGTAGCGGCTCTGATTTCTAGAAATACAAAGAAAACTGTACACACAAAGAGATCCTTATGGCTGGTTCCTTCCATTCATGAGAGGATAAAGTTAATGAGCGCAAGGTCAGGGGATCAATCACCATATGAACCACTTAAGTCTGGGCTGGGGCAGAACTCTGTCCCCCAGCAAGAAGCTGCACCCTGTCATCGCCGTCTTGTAAATGTCAGGCACCAGTCTCAAATGGAACTAGAACAGAAAATGTAGACAGTGTCAAAGTTTCCAACCAACGACTGCAAAACAGCTAGAAAATCATAACCTTCATCATCATACTTCCTCACAATTATAAGATGTTTTGGCATGTAAAATATGTTTGTACATATTTCTTTATTCTCTTTCAAATATTGTTGATCCCATCAGCCACCTAAGGAAGTAAGTGATGTGCTGTTTAATTTTAGAGATGAAGAAATTGAGACAAAAAAATGTTACTCAAGCAATGAGTGGCAGATCCAGGACTCCAGCCAGATGTTGACAAATACTGCCTGAAAACCAAAATTTAGCAACAAGGAAAAGGTGAAATTTTCTTTGTACATAAAAGATGAACGTTTCTCTTTTGTACAGTTATACCAAAAGGCAGGGGTATACCATTATCACAGAACTTAAGAGCAAAATAAAGTTGAAATAAGTCCTTCACACTACGTGAACATTGTGTCAGGCAGTGATTGACTGGGAGGGTTGTAGCTCTGGGCTTAGAAGGAATGTGAATTCTGCTTTTCCACAAGCAGATAAGAGCATCTGTGGCTGCTCTGCTTGGCATCACAGAACCTCAGGACCTGAAAGAGAAGGAGCTGGAGAACTTGTCCTTCTTAGCTGCTTCTCCCTGTAGAAGAAATGAGAGTTCTATTTCTAATATCCCCGTTCTCTAGAAGCCAACTTTGAGTCAGGGTTTGGCATAAAGATATTTATTAGGGATCAACACCTGTGGGAAAAAGCAGGAAGGAATAGAACTGGGCCGGGAAAAAGGCAACTCCATTGTGCAGGCCAAAAGGAGCCATGGCTAGTCCCACAGGAGCTCCAGAAAGGAGTATTGCCCCTGGCCAAGGTCCCCATTGTTCAGAATGCCTGGGCCTTTACCCCAACCTTGTTCTCCTGGCCTTGGGTTGCCCTGGGAAAGTTGTAACCCCAGGCCAGGTGGCTCTCCTCAGCTGAGGGCAGACCTTACAGGAGCAGAGAGCTGGGGTCCTTGGCTGACCCCCTTCACTGGGTGTGGCAGCAAGCCCTCCCTGGGGGTGGGATCTAGACAGTGTATCTATAGGTGTAATTGGATCCACCCCATTGGTGAGGGACAACAGAGGTATACAGCAAGGAAATATCCAAATTCATCTAGGAATGGCCCATAAATACCAAACTAAGTTAATTCACAGAAAGATAAAATCTAGATGCAGAAACCCAGAGAAACAAACAAGAATAGTCACAAAGATTTAGTAGCCTCAGATGAAAGGCCAGGAAATTAGAGCTGTAGCCAAGCCTTCTTGACTATGGTAGCCAGAAAGAGGTGCCACATAGACACTCCCAGCTTATTCTCAGTACAAAGACAGAAACATATTTGTGAAAATAAGCCTAATTTCTAAGCCCAGCTTTCACTGGGGCTAAAACTGTCAATATGCTTCCTGCTGTAATTGGGACTATCTAGGACCACAGGGGCTAAACCTCATAAAGGAAGGCCTAGATCAAACTTGTCCAACCTGTAGCCCAGAATGACTTGGAATGTGGCCTAACACCAATTTGTAAACTTTCTTAAAACATTATGAGATACTTTTTTTTTTCTTTTTTTAGACGGAGTCTTGCTCTGTTGCCAGGCTGGAGTGCAGTGGTGCCATCACAACTCACGGTAACCTCCGTCTCCCGGGTTTAAGCAATTGCCCTGCCTCAGCCTCCCAAGTAGCTGGGATTACAGGCATGCGCCACCACACCTGGCTAATGTTTTGTATTTTAGTAGAGACGGGGTTTCACCATGTTGGTCAAGATGGTCTCGATGTCCTGACCTCATGATCCGCCCGCCTCGGCCTCCCAAAGTGCTGGGATTACAGGCATGAGCCACCAAGCCCAGCCACATTATGAGATTCTTTTGCAGTTTTTTTTTTTTTTTTTAGCTTGTGAGCTATTGTTAGTGGTGGTGTATTTTATGGGTAGCCCAAGGCAATTCTTCTTCCAGCGTGGCCCAGGGAAGCCAAAAGATTGGACACCCCTGGCCTACATGATAGAACCTGGAGAACACCAGGCTAAAGTGGAACCTGATGTTTTCTCTAAACCAGTAGAGAAGACCACTATCACACTCTCCTGCTGTGTCTAAAGCCTCCTGACTTCACCATGCACATTCATGGTGTGTTCCATCTTTCAATGAAATAACAAATTATGTTTTTCCTACTGTACAAAAGAGAATCACATCAGGTTCTAGATGTGTATTTATTACAAGGTTTTTTTCACAGATTGCAACAAGTAGAATGTGCAATGCTTGGTAAGTTTCTGTGAGAGACCTCTGCCCATTGTGACATCAGCTTGCTATTTAATGTCATTTATAAAGAAAAAGTAGAATCCACCCACGGAACACACACAAAATAAGGTCACCATATTGAGCTTCACTACAGTCTAATTTGTCCTTATTATGGTCTCTATCATTTCTGTCCTCAGAGAAATTGCAAATGGGTTCAAAATTTCCTCCATCCCCTTCATGAAAACCACGCCATGCTGGGGAAAATCCCAGGCCCACTATTCTACCCACTGATTAAGGAAGCAGAGAATCTAGATTATTTAGGTTTTGTGAGAATTCACTTCACTAGCTCAAAGAGGACTGGAAACACACAAATGTAAAAGCTGACATGGAGGTGAGAAAAGGTCAATGCACCTCTACATTGTTTCAAGCAAAAGATAAACGGTCAAAGAAATAACACCTTTAACAGGTCTCTTGGTTTCTTTGGATCCTGAAATTTCAACACTTTGCTAATTTGAAAAAATAAATACATAAATTTATGCCTACTTTGTACTAATGGGTCACTCTGGGTTTTGTAATCATATATGAATCCATACAGCACAGGCAAACAGAAAATGTGCTGCCATGGCATGGCCACTCATCATATGCCCTTCAAAATGCATCAGTTCACTTGGTAGGTGTCCTTGAGAAAGGGTTTCATTTTAGTTGTTCCAATTGTCTATTAATCAAACTTTCGATTCTTGCTTACTTTTTAAGTAAAATTTTTCTACAGAAAATCCATATGCCAACAGCCTTATACACACATACTGTTCATCCAGGTTATTTATATTCAGCTAACTGATAGAGAGTACCTTCTATGAACTAAGTACCGTGACAAGTGCTTTATAGGCATCAATATGAGGACTCACCAATGAGACCTCATTTTGCAACAAATAAAAAAAAATGAAGATGAACCTGCCTCATGAAATCTTAGTTCATTGTGATACCCCCTTATTCATACACATGAGGCTTAGATCATAACAGTACATGTTGGTCTGTGTTTTTACTAGTCTCAGAAATACCTTCTTCCATTGCAGAATCCTACAGTTCTCTTCTATTTGCAGTCCTCTCCCTTTGCCATAACAACTGCCAGCACATGTGGTTGCCATGGCGAGCAGAGGAGGCATTATTAAGAAAGATAAGAGCTAAGACCTTACCTTATAATTCAACCTTGGTAGTTTATTTTTTCTCTTGAGTTCTTCATATTTTATGACCTACTTCATTTGCCCGTGAACTCCAAATGGTTTCCAGATGCATCTGGACTTTATCAGATATCTGGGCAACAAAGGTACTCTTTGGCTCTTTCCTGGTATTCAGCAGCAATAGAGAAAACAAGCACCAATACTACAGAATCTCTAGGCTAATTAAGAAAATGGGATGTAAAATTATTCTAAGACAAAAGAGCTAGACTGGCTCTCTAAAAGGTTAGAAAAGAGTTTAATAATGGAAAAACAAATAAGAAAACTACATGTATTAATAAAGATTTAACTCCAGATTTAAATAAGGAAATCCAAATTGCTCCCCAAATTCCAATGAAAAGCACTCTGACCATTTGAATATGTCAGTTGTCAGCTCTCTTAATGAAATAAAATAGCAACCATACAACAAGGCTGGTTACTGTAGCATCCGCCTTACTGGTAAGAAAACTCCAGTTCAGAATAATCAAATTCCTTGCCCAAGATTGTCCCAGGTAACAAACAACAGACACAGCTCCTTTGACCTTGAGTCTGGCACACTTTACAGCATTTTATGCTGCCTCAGCAGTATTTTTCTTCATAGATTAATTATTTCCATTTGGTACAAGGTGGTCTTTTCCCAGTTTGAGTGGCATGAACAATATTTTCTGTTGCAAAACCATCCCTGGGGATGCTTCCTCATTGCGGAGCTGTGATATTGCACTCCCCATCCAAGCCCCTCTGAGTGCAGCCAGAAGGCACCCTTAGCCTTCCACACTTCGCTGAAAGTGAGAAGTTGTTCTTAGGTTTGCTGCACATCATAAACACCTGTGAAGGTCTAAAAATGGCGACTTCTTAGTCCTAACCACTGAGATTAAAATTTAATTGGTCCAGAGTGTAACTTGGGCCTCAGGCACCCTAAAAGCTCCCCAGGTAATTTTATTATGAGGCAAAGTTATAGAACCACAGATCTAAAACTTTAAAGGCACCTTAGGTTCTGTAATAGGTACCTTTATACTGAGCAATGCATTAGAATCACTTGGACAGACAGTAAAATACATATTTCCAGGTCCCATCCTGGAAATACAGGGGTAGGAATCATGGGTAGAAATCCCATGATTCTGATGTAGTCAACAGTTGGTATTTTGCAAACTGCTGATTTTGGACTCCTAAAACATGGACAGATTAGAGAAATGGACTATTGCAAACTTTGGGAATCACCGGAATCCTCTTTTAACTACCAGAGCCTCTAAGGAGGCTTATTTCTGAAACTTAGTACCAATTATACGTCCTTCAGTCATCACGATTTAGCAACTCTTACAGAAAGAGAACAGAAAAGAAGAAGATGAGTCCAGGCTCAGACAGGTGCACAGAGTCGGTGCTGGGGAGGTGAGGGGGCACCTGATGGCTCTTGTTTTTCTAACGAAATGAGAGGCAATGCCATCTGTGGGCAGCGTGTGAGGGGAGTGGTGCAGAGGGGAATTATGGGTGATGAGCTTGAATAGAAAAACGAAGATCTAAAATAATTAGCGCAGAGAGTGGGATAATGAGCTTAGTAGAGGAAAACCGGTAGGATTTCTTAGAATTTTTGAGTGAGAATTGAAATTCTTAATTATGAATGTATGAAGATGATATTATACTCTTTTGTCTTTTTCTAAACATTCTATACTGGTGTTCACCTTCACAGATAAAGGCATGAAGACTATATGTGAATCTAACCAAGATTAGTGTTTTGAAAAACAAATGGAAGGAAACAACAAGCATGCAAGAGAAATGACGGTCTTTCTAAAGGGAAAGTTAGTTTCAAAAGATGTAGTAGATTGAACTATTGCTTCTTCCTGTTCACTCTGCTTTCTTGTAAAAGAATTATATACAGTTGCACCATGCACGGGATTTGTAGTGTCTCCCATTGGAGAAGTATGTATCCTCACCCAGATGACATCAAGCTTGTTTGTGTGACTTGCTTTGGCCAATGGCATGTAAGTGAATGTGGCATGTATCACATCTAAGCCAAAGCATTGAGAGTCGTGTTTTGCCAGCCATATCATTTGCTTTTCCACCCTTTGTGAAACAGTTGAGTTTCTACTCACACTGCTTCTGATCCTTTAAGCCAGAAGATCAAAGCTATCTTCATCCAACGTGGAGTAGCTGATAAGGCAAGCTACAGTTGGCCCAGCACTGTTTGGGGTAATAAAGGTGAACCTCCTGATTTGCTTTGGGGCTATTGTTATTTCAACTTTGTTTCCACTTACCCAAAACTTCTTATTCCATTAGCCCCTCCTAACTCAGTCTTTTACCCTTTGGACTTGATGTTAGTATTTTGTACCTTGCTGCTTGAGCTTGACTCTTGGCTCCAATGAATCCCTCAGGGACTTTTCTGGAAATTTTCCTGGCCTTCTCTTCTTCCAACCTGTCCAGCTATTCCTGCACTGTCTGGACCCACAAGCTCAGAGAAAGGGCAGATTTGAACAGTTCCTGTTTTGAGGAATGCTCAAGGGGGACTGATTGTTCCTGATTGCGAAGGCTACGTAGTAGGATGTGCCTCCTCAATTTAACTAGACACAGAAGATGATACTCAGGGCCCTTAAGGAGGTCATTCCAATCTGGAGAAGCTGGTTCTAATGAGATCCAGTAGCCAAGAAAGAAACTTGTATCAGCCAATTCAAGTGGCTTCTGCCACAAACATAGCGTAGATTTTCCTTGAAAATCTAGGTGCATTGTTTTCTAAAGGTCTTCTTTTGAGCTCAAGACATTCAGGCTGTACTATTATGCATATAGCTTAGAAATATGATTTTAAAATAAATTAAAGCCTAAATATTGTTGGAGATATGAGAAGTGTTGCAGACTGAGTTGTTGTAAAAGGTGTTGCAAACAAATTGTATCCTTTGAAGTCCTAACCCCTGATGCGACAGTGTTTGCAGATGGGGCCTTGGGGAAATAAGTAGGTTTAGATGAGGTCCTGGGCTCTGGTCCAATGGAAGAAACACCCGAACATTTTCTCTCTCTCTGTGTGTGTGTGTGTGTGTGTGTGTGCCTGCATGCACCAAGGATGTCACAAAAAGGTGCCCATCTACAAAACAAGAAGGAGGCCCTGACAGAGAACAAATTGGCTAGCAACTCGATCTTGAATTTCCCAGCCTCTGGAAGTGTGAGAAATGAATTTCTGTTGTTTAAGCCACCCAGTGTATAGTATTTTGGTATGGTGACCCAAGCCGACTAACACAAAAGGTAAAAAGAAAAAAATGTGTTTTCTATGATAAATCTGACTCAATTTTCAATATTCCCATTTACTAGAATTTTGTGAAAATCTTTTGGTTTACAATATTTCCTATTTAGGAAACAGTATACCTAAGCTCAGTCATATTTTACTGCCTTCATTCATCACCTGTCCTTAATGAAAAAGAAATTTAAGTAAGTGAATGATGAGATGGATCAAATTATTCTCTAGAGCTCTAGAGGGTGTTTCATGCTCCCTAGATGGTTTATAAATGCCTGAACATTTGTATACAAATTGATCAAACATGCAAATCAGTAATCTGGGACTGAAAAGGCACAGAAATGATCTTGGAAATTGCATTTAAGAAAAAAAAATTACAGTATCGTGTTGGTAGACACAAAAGAACTTTGATGAAAGCAGCTGTTAAATTGTTAATTTAACATAAAGATGGAGCTGATGATTCAAAAATGATCAACTAGGTTGCAGATATTCTGCACTCTGAATAGCATAGGCTGCACAGCATTCAACCCTCTCCTCTGCTGTAATTTGAGGCTGCATTCTATCTGCATTAGCAGAACTGTTAATAAATCACATGAGCAAGAAATGAGGAACTGAAAATCTGCAGGTGTTTGATAATGCCTCAAATATCTTCACCACATGTTTCAGAGGAGTCATGTGAGTTCAGAAACATGACTTGGTGATTACTCACTGTATTGCTCTGACTACAGCCTAGCTAACTTCTACAGGATACATTTAAATACAGGTTAGGGTCACTATGATGCTTTCTCCCGTCTAGCCCTCAGGACTGGCTTCGATCCTTTGTGTACAGTAGATATCAGTACCCATTGGTCAACTCATGGTTCCTTTGTCATGGAACATTTTTTTCCTTGACAAATCCAGATTTGTTCTCATTCTGTCCCTCTCTCTCTATCCCACCTCTCTCTCTCTCACACACACACACACACACAGAAAGATATTTTAACTGTGAATAGAACAGTAAAAGAGAAAAGTTGTGCTTACATAGTCTCTAGGTGTGATATAAACGTTATTATCCAAAGGACGATTCTTAGTGTTATAATTGAGAAAGTATGAGCTGAAGTCTGTAACTAAAACATAAACTCAAGGTTTGGCATCTACTAGTGACTGATTGGACACCAAAAATTAAAGGACTTATCAGAACCAGTCTTATAAGGCAGGTATTGTTCTCTACAAGAAATCTGCAGGACAGAGGATGTGACAGCCTTTGAGATGTAAGTCTCAAATTCTGGGAGCCTTTGACATGGCGTCTGATGCATCTTGATATCCTAGAAACAAAGCATTTAAAAGGGCAGAGGTGAGCTGATCATCAAGCACATGTGATCTGACATTCAGGACAATATTCTTTATTCTAATTCAAATCAACTTCTTGATTTTATTTTTCTTTCCTTCTTAAATGCTTTTCTTTCTCAAATCAATTTCTAAATAGAGGTAATTCAACATTGTTCTATAAGTATGTTTCCCAGGTGTGTTTTATTTAATTCTGTGCAAAAGATCAAGGGAAGAAAGAACCCTTGATACTCTCCTGAAAATATAAATATACACTCATTAGCACTTTTGACAAGATGGTTCATACAGTGCTTTCAGCCCAATAAGGAGACATCATTGTAACAGTAGCACAGGGCTCTCCCTGCATTTGTGTAGAAAGGACAATAGCCAAGTAATTAGTTTTAAGAGAAGACTCAAGATTCCACTTGTCCACAGATATTCCCACCAAAAAGTAGGACTTGGCCCAAAACTTTCCTCTTAGAAAAAAAAAATATTCTGAGTTACAATAGATTCAGTTAGGAAAAAGTTATTGGCAGAGAACCCTCTGAATTACCTGGAGGTGGAAGGAGGAACCCCCATTCTTACCCCACTAGCCCAGTTTTTCCAACAGAACACATTTATAGACCTCCGCAAGTATTCTGAAGTATATCTGATTCAACTAGCCATTTTCCTGGTGGCATGACATTTATGAAACAGCAGGAGAAAGGCAAACATACACGACTCCAAGAATACCTCATCAGGCAGAGTGATGACTGTGAAGAAGCGTGTAGGGGCCCAGGATTCAGGGGAAATTTTCTTAAGAACAAAATCCAGGCCCTATCACCTACTCTTGTACGCTTATCTTCCTAAGCCTCAATTTCGTCATTTGTGTAATGAGAATAAGAATCGCCTTTACCTTACAAAGTGGTTGTGAGAATTAGATCACATATGTCAAGTGCGTATTGCAAAATAAATATCCCTCCAAATATTCTCTATGTCTGTCTGTCTGTCTATCACTATCTATCTGTCTATCTATCTATCTATCTATCTATCTATCTATCTATCTATAGTATTTAGGTCTCCCATAAACAAATACAAGAGTAAGATAGTGACAATATAGCCTTAAAAAGCAAGGGTTTTATTGAAATCAAAATCATTTTGATTTAACTGAATTATATGACTTTAAAAGTCGCCACATATACATTGGTAGTATTACTAGCATCACTAGAAGAATTACATTAAAATGATAGCAATGATAGTTCCATTTATTTTAGCTACACAGATTGCCTCAGATTATTAGATCCAATTTTGAATTCTGTTTACTAAGATATATTTAACAGGTATCTTCATATCTTCATATCTGTCTATCTATTTCCTGTCTATTTATCTATCTATCTACACACACATATAGTTATAGATGAATGCTCAGAGAAGAGCAATCTGGATAATTACATTTAAAAGCTAAAAATGAAGAAACTTGCATTAAGGAGAATGGTATAGAAAAAATACTCAGAAGCACAATATAATTATCTTCAAATATTTGTTAGACTGACACGAGAAAATGCTTAGGAAAACTGTGAAGGGCTTCATGGAGTAAACAATCTGTTAGAAGCTGAGGAAAGCAGAAATAATCACAAAATTTGAGAACGTTTCTAATATTTGGAAATATTCAAGATAATACAAGATGTCTTGCAAAATATGAAACCTGTTTATCATCATTCTATTCAATAAAAACTTACTAGTTGCATAGACTACTCAAGGCACCAATTTAGATATTATAAGAATTCAATAGATCTATACAATATTGTTTCTGTCCTTAATAAGCTTATAATCTTGAAGCCAAAATGGTTACTGGGTAATCATGTGATATAGCAAGGTAGAAAGAAAGTGCTACAAGAGTGGAAAGGAAAATGTTGCTGCTCTCCTCATTAAAATGGTGTATTTCTTTCCCTATTCCCAAAAAGAAAAGTCTCTGAAGTTTAGATCAGAATGAAACATTTTAGTTTGGATAGAAAGAGATAAAAGATGAAGTCAGATTTAAGAATAAGACTCAACAATTAACAGGAATAGAAGAAAGATAAGTATTTTCTATCCTACATTGTTCAGTCTGCATTTTCAAAGAATGCCGTTAAAAGGATGTAATTAGGGGTAATGAGGTGCAAAATTTCATGTATAAAAAATGATCTTGTTAAGGGCAGTTTAGGCAGATAGTACAGCTAAAAAATGAATTTTAACTCTCTACTAACTCTATGTCAATATTATATATCCCTGACTTTTCTCTATATCAAATTCCAGTAGAATTTTTTTAAGTCAGAAATTTAAATGAATCTGGTATACAAATCTCCTTTTGATTAAAATTATTTGAGTTTTTTTTTCATTTAAAAGTGGGAAAATCTTATCACAGTCTTGAAGAATAAAATGCCTTTTGTTCAGCTCTCATTGATTCGTCATCTTCTTACCCACGTTGATCAGATTCAGGAGTCTGGACAAAGTGTCTATTACAGAGATGCTTTCCTTCCTAACAGAGGTTAGGAAGGTAGTTGGTCTGAGTACATCTCTGCAGTTGAGTCCCTCTGTTCAGCCTCACCCTCCTTAGCAAAGAGCAGAATATTCAGATCAGGTGGCTGATTCCCAGGCTTTGATAATCCTAGGACCCTTTTTTAAAAATGTATTTCTTAACTCTAATCTCATACATTTGGTCAATGAAAAACTGAATGTTTCAGCACTTAAGGTCAAAATATGTAGCATACGTATCATTTTAGATGTTATAGGAAAGCAAGCAATAGTATAAGCCTGGGTAAGTGGCAAAGGTTTCCAAAATATCTTTAAAAAATTCTCCTATTAAGTTTGGTATCTATTGTGACAAATCCAATAAAACCAAAGATGATCCTTAGTTTGACATTCATTTGAATACACATTTAATTGAACATTTTCAAGGTGACAAGATTGACCGTGCACTAGAAAAACTCACAAATACTTTCAGACTGTGGGAGAAACTGATGAAGAAGCTTATGGTTCCTCTGCAGTGTGGTGAGTTCTTTCGCAGGTACCATAGAGTGATGTGTCAGACCCCTGATGAGCTTCTCAATCCCGCGGAATGTGCAAGGCAAAGCTTTCTGATAGAGATTACTAACTTGAACTAAAAAAGAGTTAGTACAATTTTAACAGTTTTGAAAAAGCCAGAAGGGCAACTCTAGCAACTCCATGGTTCCATCATAGGCTGTCACAATTGCTGTTTCAGAGTGTGTGTTTGCAAGTCATTGTTTATTCAGATCCGTGTCAACACAACATAAGTGTGTGTTCTTTTCTGTCTTGAAATTTCTTCTTGTTCCAAGTTTCACATTTTTATGGGAATATATAGGTACTTATTGCATTTTAATTTTTGTTAACAATGGAACAACAGAAGGGTAAAAAATGTGGTTCTCTCTGTTCAACTCATCTCTAAGTGTAATGCTGGAGGAGAGAGGATTATGTCATGTGGAAACTAAGGTAGAACAAAAGGTTTCAACAGCAACGTTTCAACCCCGGGAGGGTCTCAGTCTATACTTTTCTCCACCAGCTCCTCCTCTGGTGCAGCATGAGAATGGGAGGAGGAGACATCG
The DNA here is from genome assembly GCF_029281585.2 of Gorilla gorilla gorilla. Classification (NCBI taxonomy): domain Eukaryota; kingdom Metazoa; phylum Chordata; class Mammalia; order Primates; family Hominidae; genus Gorilla; species Gorilla gorilla. Next base: position 133,581,866 of record NC_073236.2, on the reverse strand, counting down.
TCAGTGTTTCCTCCTGAGTTCGCTTGCCAGGGGCGCCAGCTTTTCACGAATTCAAACAACAATGACATGGACAGGTTTACAGTAAAATATGTCTATCCTGAAAAAGAAAGGAATTGACAGCCAACCCACTGGCTGTGCTCATCGCTTGCTGAGCTGCACCAAGCAAGGCCATCTTCTGAGGATCTACAAATGTGTGGCATGGTAATGATCTCACCTTCCAAGGAGCTATGACGTATTTAATGAGGTGTGGATCCAGGGAAACAAAAGTCACGCACGCAGTATGGAGGGGATTGGAACCCATCAATATCTGAGACAAACAGTAACATAGCACGGGGACTTTTGTTACTTTTGTCTTGTTCTCTTCCTCTTCCACCTTCAATCTTAGCATGGAGAATGCAGTGTGAACTTCAGTGAAACCGATCTGGTTTCAAATAAAAGATTTGCTGCATTTTGACTATGAGGCATTTTGCAAGTTGCTTAACCTCTCTGAGGCGCAATCCCTTGATTTGTGAGGCAGAGATAACACTTTTTTCAAAAGGTTGATTTAAGACCATAATAAAATCACGAGCATGAGAAACTTAGCATAGAGTCTGGAACATTTCAGCTGTTCAATAAATTTTGGTTTCTGCCCATTTTCTCTACCTTTTTCCTCTCCCACTAGAACTGGGGGCAGAGAAGGTCCAGTGTGTTAGCCTTCAGAATCTTTTCGTTATTGGGGTTATTTTTTTGGAGAATTTTATTTTTTGGCCTATTTGTTTGTTCTCAGAGAGATGGATGAGATCTAAAATGTACTTCTACTGTTTTCTTCCCCATTTAAAAAAATGTAAAAACCAGAACGAAACACGTCTTTCCAGTCACAGGTAACTAAGTAGGAAGTATCCAGTAACTTCTTATCTTTGGGGAAAAATATTACCCACAATACCCCAGAGTCAGCTGGGCGACAAGGGGATCTTTTTCCTATATCCTCCCCTCAGTGCAATTCTAGTCAAAAAATTAGCCATGTGTGGTGGCGGGCGCCTGTAGTCCCAGCTACTCGGGAGGCTGAGGCAGGAGAATGACGTGAACTCGAGAGGCAGAGCTTGCAGTGAGCTGAGATTGTGCCACTGCACTCCAGCCTGGGCGACAGAGTGAGACTGCCTCTAAAAAAAAAAAAAAAAAAATCAGCAGAACTAGTCCATGGATATAATGTGCCATCTTGAGGAAATCCACACCTTTTTTTTCCACTCTCTCTCTTCTTTTTTTTCAGTTGAAGTATTGTTTAGGAGGCACTTTTAATTATAATTTTGGTTAACCGATTAACGTTAACTTGTATATGTCTTATATTGACCAATAAACTTTGGGCCTGGTTGCCTGGTACCATCTGTTTAATTGCCATTTCTATATGAATTCTTCAGTTTTGATATTTGTTTCTCATCTTGTGTGCATTTAACATTACAATCCCCATAAATGCTTCTTTTAAGATGGCTGAATATCTGTAAATACACTTGTCATTTGTATTTTTGGTGGAATTTTTTTGTTCACGTGCACCCTCTTTACTCCCTGGATGTCTTGAAAAAGAAACTGTGACACGTTTTTATCAATACAATGTTTTATTTATTAGTATAAAAAATGTTAAAAATAAGTACCTATTTTAAGTGTTTTTGTGGAATAAGTAATGCAATAAAATGAAAAGCCAAACTCTGTAGAACTCAAAATGTGTTAAGTATGCAAAGACCAGAAACCTTATAAAGGTGGCAACATATTCTAGATACTTTCAAGACCTTAAGCACCCATGATTACTTGACCTCCACTTCTTTTATCATTTCTACTTGCAATCCATCAGACCTGTTTCAGTGAGAACTCGGGTAGATCTAAAGGTCTTTTCCATTTTATACTCTTTTTTTCATATAAATTTTCAGAAATGCAAAAATTGTAGTGTGAAACTCTGTGAGCTTGAAATGTTTAAAGTTAGTATAGTATGTTAAAGACTTATTTGATTACGAACTAGGGCTAATAATCTTAGATTAATTCAGATTTTAATTAATTCAAACATGGGTTACCATGTTTGAATCTTGTTGTTCTAAAGTTTTCTAGTTAGTTGTCTTCCCTCAAACAAGAGTGAATCCAAGTGATTGATACAGCCTTTTCCTTTTGTTTTTAGTATTCTGGGCCTAGACTCACAGTGGTTCTTAACATTAGCCATTCATTAGACTCGGAGAAGTCTAATGAGTATTCCCCAAGTCTGTGCATTCAATATAGAGTCAAGTGAGAGCACCTGGATCTGGAGAAAGGAGGAGAGGAGGTAATCTAGAAACAGCTCTGTCAGTGGTGGCCATTCATTCAGTCAGGGGAATCTTAAACACGAAGACTGAGAGATTTCTGTAAGAGAACTTTCACTTCTCTTTTGTCGTTTCCCAAAGGGTTCCATTTGTAAACCAAAGCTTAAGAATGTATTTTGGTCATAAAGGTAAATTCGCAGTTTCTCACATTCTCAGGGACTGTTCTGAAAGCAAACTGACAGGAGCAAAGAGAAAGCCAGAGGTGAAAAAAGTGAGGCCAGTGCCCTCGGACTGACTTTCCTCATGGACTCAAGGACTTAGTCAATGTAACCTGGACACTGAGACTTTCCCAAAAATAAGACCCAGGGTGACAGTGCTGCTTCACTGAGGACAAATACAATTAAATGAAATTAATAAATTTTTTTAAAAAAATAAAAAATAAACCAGGTGTGGTGGCTCACACCTGTAATCCTAGCACTTTGGGAGGCCAAGGCAGGCGGATCATGAGGTCAAGAGATTGAGACCATCCTGGCCAACATGGTGAAACCCCGTCTCTATTAAAAATACAAAAATTAGCCAGGCATGGTGGCGCGTGCCTGTGGTCTCAGCTTCTCGGGAAGCTGAGGCAGGAGAATCCTTTGAACCTGGGAGGTGGAGGTTGCCATGAGCTGAGATCACACCACTGCACTCCAGCCTGGCGAAAGAGCGAGGTTCCATCTCAAAAAAATAAAATAAAAATAAAAATAAATAAATAAAATAAATCACTGTCAGGCTTTGTTCCAGGCCCCAGAATTCCAGGATGGAGCAGTTCCCATGCCCGTCACCAGGTGGCAGAGGGGCTTTGCATCCAGGCCTCCCAGGCGTCCCGGGGGCAGCACCTCTGGCTTAGGAAGCAGAAGTTTACTGAAAATTCAAGGGAGTGCAAACCTTACAGTAAAACAGAAATCCTGTCACTCTGCAAAGCTGGACTCCAATTCAGAAAGCCAGGTCTCAGCCTTGGACCTGAGGGGTTTGGATGCTTTGGGAAAAGTAATTTCAGTGGAATCATAGGGGTATCACTCCATGGCCAGAAGCAAGCTCAGCCCCAGTGTAGTGCTGTAGTTAAAGAAACAAAGCCAAACCTGTTAAGTCTAACTTCACTTAGAAAAATAGTAAGTGAATAGATCTAAGTTTTTAAATTGTTTAAATGTTCACGGAAGAAGACACCGAATCTTGATTGTTCCCACAGTTTCCCCAAGTATTACCCAGTCATTGACATACAACAGAAGTTGGATTTATATTTATGATGGAAAGAAAATAGCACCCAAAATATTGACAAAGGAAAATAATGGAAAAGGCACATTTGTTTCCTTGGTTTGGCATGGGATGGAGTGGAAAGAGCATATGCTTTGACCCAAGGTAAATCTGGGTTTGAGTGTCTACTTTGCCGCTTCTCTAGACCTTTCGGCAAGAGCTACTCAGTGGCTCTAGGATTGTTTACTTGGCTTTAGAATGAGGGCTAGCGTGTGCATTAAAGCTTGTAACTCAGAGTTGTTGCAAAGATTAAAGAAAACAAGAAGTAAAATACATGGCAGGTAGTGAGTGTTCAGAAACCTTTAGATCTCTCCCCATCAAAACTTCAGTGTGAGAACAGTATTCTCTGGTGCTCAACCACCAACTCTGATTTTGAGACTAGAACCATGCAAAATTGTTCTGTGACCTGAAAATAATTTTCCAGATTGTGGAAATCACTGGAACATATGCTGTGGTCATCTGGCAAATTCTCTTTCTAACATTTGTGACTGAGTGCCCCTTTTAAGTACCTCTGAGAAACCCTGGAAGTTGATTTCCCATACATTTCAAATAAGTCTTCTGTGAACACAGCAGTGTTAGGACATTCTGGGAAAACTCATGATGTCTTCAGCGATTTACAGAGTTAACTTGAATCTCTGTGACACCGAGGCTCCTTTAATCATAAAGTCAGAGTGAGATGATTGGACCTCTCAAAAGTACAAATGTTGCGAGTCTGCTCTGAATAAAATATACCTTTGATAGTTTCCATTTAATATAATATTACATTCAAGAATTAAGAGACTCCTGAATAATTTATCATTTTGCAAGTATAAGTGATCACTAATAATATTGCATTGTTATTTATTAACATTTATGCCCACCACAATTCTATTATGTAAATAATATAACAGATTATCCAACTATATATTTAATACTGTGGGTATATATTACTAATAACTGAGCATATATGACTTGATGCACAGTGAGGAATGAAGATGAATGAGAATTCCAGCCTAGGGAATGTTTTATGGATGAAACGTACGTTAGATATTTTGAGGGAGATGTCTAGGCAATATCAACGCTGGATTTTGTTTTCCCGGGACAGGATTAGAAAACAAAGCCTGACTTGTATGACAGTCATAACCAGCTCTGAAAATGCACAAAAGCACTATTAAGGCCAAGTATGGACTCTAGATCATCAATGCTACCTAGTTGTCATTCATTCATTCAGTCATTCATTCATTCACTTAGGACATGCTTATTTGTCATAGGCTGGTCATTAAGAATATAACAATCATCAAAAAAAGATACTATCAGCCAGGTGTGGTGGCTCATGCCTATAATCCCAGCACTTTGGGAGGCAAAGGAGGGCAGATCACCTGAGGTCAGGAGTTCAAGACCAGCCTGGCCAACATGGTGAAACCCTGTCTCTACTAAAAATACCAAAAAATTAGCCAGGCGTGGTGGGAGGCGCCTGTAATCCCAGCTACTCTGGAGGCTGAGACAGGAGAATTACTTGTACCCAGGAGGCAGAGGTTGCAATGAGCCAATATCGTGCCATTGCACTACAGCCTGGGCAATAAGAGCAAAACTCCATCTAAAAAAACAAAAAAACGAAAAAAAAGATATTATCACCAACAAATACTCAACAAAAAAACCCTTACACAACTAAGGAGAAAATCCCCAACTGCAATGAGGAAAATGAAGAAAGTGTTCAGGGGAATTGTGGAAGTTCCATTTAAAAAAATTGCAGAAGTTCAGTGTGTAAGCTGAAATGTGAAGGATGGCTAGAGATGAATTATCAAAGAATTAGGGATGACATGTTCTAGGCCTGGGGTTGGGCAGAGTATTCCTTATTTTTATGAGGTAGATTCAGACAGATGTGTTCAAATACTACTTATTATCTTTGTCATATTAGACACCTATTAGCTTTGTCATATTAGAAATATACTTAGCCTGTTAGCGTTTCAAGTTCCAAATATCTAAAACAAGGTTAATAATTACAATCTTAAAAAACATCACAGAGCTTTAAAGAAAAACAGATGTGTAAATTTCCCTACTATAACGTCTGCACATAGTAGGTACCCACATAATAAATGCTGATTACATATATTACCTTTACTTCCTCATTTTTACTTAACGGGATCCTACCACTACCTCACTCCACATTCTCGTTGACTCTAGCTTCTCACATAAACTACATGTGTCACATTTTTCTGAATGTAAGATAGGGAAATTCCTATTATCTCCCCTTTTTGGGGGTTTCAGATTAATCTAAAAAAAGGCTTGATAACAACAAAAATTCTTGACTTAAAGAGAAATTCATTGATGTTAATTACAACACAGGACACAATCCCACCTCCCTTGGTGCAAATAAATCCTCCCTGAGGTTTGTGATGAAGTCTGCCTGCAGTATTTCCTCTGCAGCAGTGGAGATCTATGCCAAGTCAGAGGGAATTTTCCCGTGTGCTTCTCTCTCCTGGCCATCATCACCTAAACGATCCACTCCAAGCTTCCAAGGGGCTGATTGAGGGCCTGGGAGAAGGTGCATCTACCCAGTGTGGGCCTCCATCCAGTGGTGTCTGATAGCCCTGGGCCAACTGCCCCCATCTGGTCCTCGGCCTGCTGACTGGAGGGAAGTGCTTCACCAGGATTGAGTCTCAATGATTTAGGATGATCAGAGTCATACTCACTCAAATCCCAGTTGTAATAAGGGGGCCACCTTCCTCCAGCCCTGCCCCAGCCTCTGAGTGTGAAAGCAGGTTCTCCTTCTCCCTAGGGCACATCCCCCTGGGGGCCCCTGCCAGACCTGCCGTGTCAGGCGGACTCCATTAACCCTGGTGGTCAAGAACTTAATCAGTGTCTGAGCCAGGGGAGAGCCAGCCTTGGAAGCTGCCTGGCAGCAAGCCCAACCCCCCAAGAGCTGCAGAGACCCCCATAGAGCCAAGACTGAGAAAATTGGAAACAACGAAGAGTGAGCCTGGGTTCTTTTGCCTTTGATTTGATGGAGAAGGACATCTGCTGGCAGGAAATCAAACTCAGTATTACAGATTTCTCTTTACAGAATTTGGAACATACCAAACCGAAGCATGTCACACAGTTGGATGGCCTCTCGCTGCTTGGGAGGAAAAAATGAGGGGGCTTTGGATGACCCAGAAAAAAGGGTTGACCTCCAGGCTGCTCCATTATAGTAAAAAGTGATTTTGATGAAGGCAGACTCTGCAGGTCAGAAGGGGCACTTGTCCTGGTACTGCATCCTCAAGTGCTTCAAAATGTTATAACGTGATTCATGACTTTTTCAGCTCTTTTTGCTGTACTTTTCCAGTACTTAATATAGTATATTTAAACTTTAAATAATACGGTTGCTTCCTGCCATCACTTTTCTCCTATTCAGACACTGGTGCTATCCCATTGTTCTCCGTGTTCCTTCTTGGATCTAGAGCGGCTCCTACTTATAATGAGGCATAATTGGTGTCACGTGTCTTCAGGCACACACAGGCTGCACATGTGCAAGAAAAATAGTTCTCACAGCAATCCTCTCCTCTGCGTTCATTCCTTATCATTTGCTTAAGGGAAATCCTGCCCTAAACCAGGTCTGAGGGAAACCTAGGAGAGATGTTGCATCTATTTTGGCAAAAACTCAACTGTTTTACGGAGACAGCCAGGCAGGCATTTTCCAACACAAGCCCAGGTATGGCCCACACCATCAGCCTCTCCCGTTTCTCACCCAAGCACCGCCTTCCCTGTCAACTTTCAGTCTGTTTCCCTGAAATATCTTCCCCTCCGCCAAACCATTTCCATTGGGCCTGGCCAGGCACTTGGCATTATCTACTCAAATGTGCTGTCACTCAGCGATTCCCTCAGGTTTCAGCCACTCTGATTTCTGTATGCCTTGAAGTCATTTATGAGAACGTCTAAAATGTTATAATATTTATGAAAAGATTTTATACAAATTATGATATTCTCTCTTCTTCTGATTTCCAGATAGTCACGGTTGTCTGTCCTCTTCTCTTTAGCCCCGCGCCAGGTATCCCCCTTGAGACTGCACTTCTCCTGATCCAAAATGCTTGCATATTCCCATGGGTCCTTCAAATAGTGGGGATTTCTGAGAAACCAAACAAATTGATGTAGTAGCTTGAGTATGGGAGCCTCAGGACAGGGTTGTCCAGGGAAAGCAGGGAACTATAAAATGCTGATGCTGTGCTCTAATGCTTGAGCCCCTCCAAAATGCACATAGAAACCAAATCGCTCTTTGGTGGTGCTAAGAGGGGAGGGCTTAAGGAGGTGATGAGGTCCTGAATTCTACTCTCATGAAGAGAATTAGCACCCTTGTAAAAGGGGTTGCAGGGAGCCGCCTTGTCTCTTCCACCACATGAGGACATAGCAAGAAGGCACTGTCTAGGAAGCAGTTTCTTAGCTTAGATTCCCAGAGTCCGAGAAGACTTAGCACAACCTTAGGGAGCAAGATTGAGGGAAGAAAAGAGGGCAGCAGAAGAGAAGACGTCAGGATGAAGGTGCACTATGAAGCTGGAAGCCACTGAGTGCAGGCAGGTTGCCAGGTGCCTGGGGAAACTGATGCTCTGGGAATTGTTTCTCAGCACATTCCTTTTCAAAGAGAATAAAGGAAGAGTTTATCCATCAGATATCTGTAGCCCCCCATTTCCGGGTTATGCATTTGTAGCCCCTCACTTCTGGGTTGTGCTAAGCAAGGATATTTTTGGCGTGCCAAAATTGCAGCATCAAGAAGGAAGCCGAAGGCAGGAGGTGAGAGGCTAACGCATCCAAGAGGTGGGATTCTCTCAGGAACACACACATAAGCTCCATGATGCAGCCAAAGCAGGGACTTCTGTCGATTCCTCCCTTGTGATGGAAACTGCAGCCCTGATAGAGTTGCTCAGGTCAAAGGGCACATCCCCCAGTGTGCACTGGGGCAGCATGTGACTGCCGGACAGTGGCTATGCTACAGTAAACTCTGGCTCAGCCTGGCCCTCTCTTTCCTACCCAGTTGCTTCCTTGTCAACACCACCAGTACATTCCCCCTGTCAACCAGGTTAACACAGAAACTGTGATGAGCACTTCATGCTTTGTTTCTGTCTTCGGTAAGTTTTACGTCATGTCATTCACAATATGAGGGAGTGTATAACCAATAAAGATGCCAAGACAATCCGTCCTAAGTGCTAACTGCCTGGCACAGGAGTCAGACTGAAAGCATTCCATATGGGCTAAGGAACTCATCAGGAGGAGGGAAATAAATCCAAGAGTTCCTGTTCCCTCTAACCCCGATCAGTCTAGAATCCCAGAAGGCAAAGGGCAACCTGTGTCCCTCCCGTGCATTTTTGCATTCTGTGTATTTTTTCAAAATATTCATTTCTGATAGTTTAATACCTAAAGATGATTTCATTTCTTGCAGTGCCTATAAGCAATATCAGAAAAGCACAACCTGACCTTTTTAAAATAATTTTATCTCTGGGCTATGTGATGTGGAAATGAAAGGAAAGCTCATTCCAGAATATAGGAGAAATAGGTAAGACTACTGTCCTTTTGGTGTGACCATATGGCTTTGTCAGTCACACAGTCTGATGACGTCAGCGCATTTCATCTGAGTACCCAATGATGTGCCGCGTTACCTCTGGCCACCAGACAAACATCCCTGGCCACACAGGGCTGACACACACTTCCACTCTGGGCTCAAGGCAGACGCCCTCCATTGTCCTCCATTCTAAGGATGAAGAGGTTTGGAATTCAGGGATAAACTGGAAGCGTGAAAAATAAGCAGCTGGAGGGAGCCCCATCAATGAAGAAAGAGTTAGCCCTGGGTGGGGGTGGGAATAAGAGTTTCAGGCACCCTCATCTTATAGACAGGCACCACAACAAATTCTCCGAATTTGCATTGCAGTTCTTCAAAGGATTCCTCCAATGATATCAGAGTTAGATATCAGATTTCAGTCTGATGAATGGGGAATATAGATAATGCTAAGTCCCCAGAGGGATTATATAAATGGCTTTTATTCAGATTTCCTAAAAATAGCACTATTCATTGCTTTTTTTGTCTCACATTATTAAAGTACTGTAAGTTCACTTTTAAAATGTTGGAAAAAAGCACAAAATTATGAAGACTATAGAAATGACCTATGATTTCACCACCAAATAAGTATCCATGTTTTTCTATTCATCTAATCATGCGTGCATAAAACCATGTTAAATATACAATTTTACATCTTATCTGTTTCATTTAAATTATATCATTAGCATTTTCTCTATTCAGCTAGGCATTGTTTGAAACCTCATTTTAATGTCATTTGCATATTGTTTTATTGAGCAATAATTTTTTGATCATCGTGTGTGTTTATGTGTGTGTGTTTCTGATTTTTCTATGTGCAGGAAATTCTTGATCAATGAATATAGTCAAGATATGATTCCTGCTTTTGGAGGAAAGTCTGACCAAAACAAGAAAAGACAGAAAAGCCTCCATGGGGCTGAAATTCAGAACAGAATGTCTCCTTCTCCTGGAATAAGCCCGGACAAGCCATCAACATTTTGGGGTAGTGCCAAGGTGAAGCCTCCATTCATAATTGGCTGGAGTCCAGGCATGGTTAGAATGGCAAAGGCAAGTGTTCCACGTCACAGAGGTCTGGAAGTTCTCCTTTGGGGCACTGGATCACAGGGATGGGGACAAAAGAACCCAGCCAGCTGTGCTGAGGCAGTGCACGCATCTCCACAGCTGGGACAGGGTGAGGACTTTATTCTAAGACCCTAGGAGGGAGGGAGAGATACTAATCTTTATTCCCATGACTAAGATGGGCTCAGAAAGTGCTCATCAAAGCAAAGAATGAAATTGCCCTATACGCCAGGGACACTTCCAAGATGCTTCATAGAAATTAACTCATGCAGCCTTCATGACCACCCTTGAGGTTGGTAGGTGGTGTCATCCCCAAAACACAGCTGAAGAAACTGGGATGCAGAGATACTGAGTGCTTTGCTGAAGGTCACCAAGCAAGTAAAGGAGGGAGGTGGGATTGAAACAGCAGGTGACCCTAAGGCTCTCCTGCCTTTCTCCCCATCACCAAGCACAGAGCATGAGGCCTGACTGTGTCTGCAGGAGGAGATCGGGGCCTGAGGGGAGGGAAATGCTGTGGAGAGCAAAAGCAGAAGAGCCCCAGCAGAAGCAGATGCCTGGAGGAACACCTTTGAAACAAAGTCTGAAAATATCATGTCTCTGATTATGGTTCAGAAAGATTCCCATTTGGGTGTGGGCTTATGTAAGTTTGTGTGTGAGAAGTGTGTGTGTGTGTGTGTGTGTGTGTGTGTGTGTGTGTAGGGAGCTGGAAAGGGGGAGGTGATGGTCCCTCTTTCTAGGTCCCTGCAGTGGTTCTTCCCTGCACCTCCCATGACAGCGAGAATGCCTGGTTCCTCTCTGACACCTCCCTAACTGAAGACTCCAGGCTCCAGTGGGCCATGGCCAACCAAGTCCCTGGGAGGCACAGCTGCCTAAGCCACAGGCGGCTGGCAGAGGGTCTCGGCGTCACCCTCCAGAGAACAATCCTCCTCCCAGTCTTCTCATCTGCAGCAGTCAAGGGCGAGAAGGAGCTAGGGAATGACAGAACAAAAGCAGAAAGCTCACCAGACCACAAACCAACCTCAACCAGCTCTTGTCTAAGACACCGCTAAAGAGCTAATCCTCCTGAAATCCACCGAAGGGTTTTAGAGATGTCGGCACTTCCTGCTTTACAGAACACAGCCACTGTACGGTGATCGCCTTGCTTGGAAATTTTTAGCATGGTCGATATAATGGCTTTACTTATAGGTGCTCTTTTAAAATTCAGCAAAAAATGTTGTTACCAGACTGCTTCCAGGAAACAGAGAATTCTCAGCCACAGCTATTGGAGAAGCACTTTTTAAATGTTATTTTCTGCATGAAGGTATAAAATGATTATACGTCATCCTAATCCAACCCCGTTCCTGTGTCTTTGCCAGACTGTAGGAACAGTCTTCTGCTTCTGGAGTCATAATTATTATGTATTACTAGTTACATCATCAGCACACCACCAAATCAACAGTGCCAGAAAATGTCCGGAGATGTATGATCACCTTCCATTTAGCTTTCAAGAATGGAGAGTCCTGACCGCTGAAGACTGAGTTCAATGGTATCCCAAAGCCCATCCCATGAAATACTACGATAATATATCAGCAACTTTTACATTAGCAATGTTTCCATATCTAAGCCCTAATTTTAAGAGAAAATAACACTGCTGGAGAAATCAGCAAACTAATCCAGGTAGGCTTTATTTCTACTGAGTTATAGAAAAACATATAAAACACAAATCAAAAACCAATATATCTTAGAACCCTCAGGGTGATGATGATTTAGATGATAATGTTTTCATGTCTATCCATAAGAAGCTGCCTGGGGGACCGAGTGCGGTGGCTCATGCCTGTAATCCCAGCACTTTGCGAGGCCGCGGTGAGCGGATTACGATGTCAGGAGTTCAAGACCAGCCTGGCCAACATGGTGAAACCCCGTCTCTACTAAAAATACAAAAATTATCTAGGCGTGCCTGTAGTCCCAGCTACTCAGGAAGCTGAGGAAGGAGAATCGCTTGAACCCTGGAATTGGAGGTTGCAGTGACCCAAGATCACACCACTGCACTCCAGCTTGGGCAATGGAGTGAGACTTCGTCTCAAAAAATAAAAAAAAAAGCAAAAACAAACAAACAAACAAAAAACAAAGAAGCTTCCTGGACTCAGGAAAATGTGTCAGCATTTTGACCTTTGGGACAATGTATATTCTTCTCTTTGCCTGAAATTTATTCTCATTGTTAATAAACCTGCTCAAAAGTTATCTCCCCTATGAAATTCTCTCTGTGTGTGTGTATGTGTATGTCTGCCTGTCTATCTATCTCTGTTTCTTTCTCTCTCTCTCTCTCACACACACACACACACACAGAGTTTGCCTGTCCCTGATCCTACATCACGTATGCTTCCTTAACTCCAGTCTCACTGTTTATAATGCATTATTCGTGCATTTGTTCTCCCCGATCTATTACATTTTTTATTGTTGTTGTAAGAACACTGTTTATGCCTGTACCGGCTTATATAACAATGTACCATCAACTGGATGCTTTTAAACAACTGAAATTTATTTCTCACAGTTCTGGAGGCTGGAAGTCCAAGATCAAAGTGCCGGCAGATTCGCAGATTCTGTGTCTGGTGAGGGGCCATTTTCGGGTTCATAGACAGTGCTTTCTTACTGAGTTCTCACATGGTGGAAGGGGCAAGACAGCTGTCTCTGGATCCTCTTTTACAAGGACACTAGCCCCATTCACAAGGGCTCCACCCTCACGATCTCATCACCTCCCAAAACTTCCACTTTATGTGGGGAGTTTGGTTTCACCGTGATGAATTTCAGGGGGACACTATGATTCAGACCATAGCATACACTTTACATGAGTTCTACTCTCTGAATCCATTTTTAAGTGCAGAATAAAGTATTATTAGCTATAGGAACAATATTGTTCAGCAGACCTCTAAAACGTATTCAGCTTTTATAATTGAAACTTTATGCCCGTTGAACAGCAACTCTTCTTGAAGGCAAGAAGTTTTGGTTGGGCGCAGGGGCTCATGCCTGTAATCCTAACCTTTTGGTAAGCAGTGAGCTATGAACACACCACTGCACTCCCGTCTGAGCCACAGAATGAGACTGTGTCTCAAAAACAAAACCAAACAAAAACCAAATAAACCAAAAGGACTTTTTTCTCACTCTTTCTATTTCATTTAACAACCATTTCTGAACATTTACAGTACCCAAATGACAGTTAAACCTGGAATATAAAATCACTATTCTGAAAGAGTTGATAATCTAAAAGGGTAGAAAGAAAAAATAATTTTATTCCGGAAAAATATATTGTGTGGAATTTGTCTTCATATAGGGATAATGAACAGACCACATTTACTTGTTATATTCACGTGATGATTGCAAACTTCATATGATTTTTTTCCTTTGAAACTATCATTTTAAAGATTTGGTCACTAGCTAGTATGTTTCTTGATGAAAGAAACAAAGTCTCTATTATCTAGCATTTCTATTACCAGTGTCCAGTAGGAACCAGGGATCAAGTGAGAATTCCATAAATAATTGCTACCTGAATGAATGAACTTACAATTGTATGCATGTCTCTACTGATAAGACATATTTGCATGTTGGCCAATCACATAGAGTTTTGCTTTTAATAAATGGTTTGGACTGAAATACTTCAAACAAAGAAAAGTGCAGCATCTTGAAAGTTCTTTAAAATGATCCTTTCTCTTTGGGTTGCCAGAGGATCAAATAATTCTCCTATACTCAGGTAGAGAATCAGACTACCCTCTTTTATCTTCATTTGGATGTTTCTCCAAAATGTTCTCAATGCTTCCTTTTCAAACCTAGACTTTGATGACAACATTACTTCTCATCTCCTTGTAAGCACAAGTTTGGCCCTTTTAGATGCCATGAGTGTTTGACAATTTAAGTTCCTTTAGATGCCTGAAACAACTAATTTCTCACTGGGGGTACAAACCTTTATATTTATTGTCACTAATTTACTAAATGAATTGTGTTCTTATTCTTTTTGTAACCTTCATAGAAAGAAATTAAGATTAGATGCTGCTATTTCAAAAGTGATCTGAACATCCTGCTGTTTTCATCTTTTACAATATTTAGGATACTACCTCCCGATAATCTGTTTGTAAAAACGAATCAATTATCAACAACATGACTTTCTCATGAATAATTAAAAGAAACAACAACACAAAGGAGGGTTCCACCAGAAACCAGTACATCGCTTCAAAAATCTTAAGAGTGCTTTGCAAAAGTCTACATGAAGTGCCTAATTCAAAGAAGCTTGAGACTTTTAATTCCAGGTCGACTCTGTCTAGAATACAAGCAGAAGAATTTCTGCTTCCCAGTTGCCTATGGCTGAGATTCCCCTTGGGAATGAGTTTATCGTTTTGGAAGACAGGAGGGCTTTTTGGTTCCAGCAAGGCTCCATTTGGCAAATTAGTGAGCCAATGTATTTTGTGATGTCCTGATTAAAGAACAAAATGAGCCAGGTGTGGTGGCTTATACCTGTATTCCCAGCACTTTGGGAGGAAGAGGTGGGAGATCACTTGAGGCCAGGAGATCAAGACTAGCCTGGGCAATATAGCAAGACTCCAACTCAAAAAAAATTAATAATGAACAAAACAAAACAACACTACTTAAATTTCTGTAAGTACTGTGTACTCATCATCAAAATGATGCAAATCACTGTACATTTTCCTGTAAACAATTTTTAATAAGAAAAATCTGTGAAAAAGTAAAAAATCTATTAAGAATTTAATTTAAAATTTTAGTTCTGACTCTTATTAGCTATGAGAAGCTACATGAGTTATTTAAGCTTTCTTGAATTTCTTGATCTGCAAAATCAAAATAAGAATGCCTATTTCATAAAACAGTTAAAAAGTCAAAATGAGAGAGAGTCATGAAAAAAATCTCTGAAAAATAGAACTTCTTTTCTCTTTCTATCTTTAAAAGAGCATATAGGGTGTGTGTGTGTGCATGCATGTTGTGATTGTGTGTGTGGTCAGTTTGTAATAATTCAGGTCAATTTTTCACTTCTTTTCCACTTGTTAAATGAGACATGAGGCTTGTAGTAATGACCCAGAGGACTCTAAAGTACTTTCTTCATTTCTTAAAAAGATCAGATTATAAATTACAGATTCAAGAATTAATAGTTGTTTCCTGAATCTTTTCATATATTTGGAAAGTATTTATTAAAGGCCAAAAATGTGACAATTATTATGTATTCTGTATGTAAGACACTTCCTAATGTTCTTTTCATTAGAATGTGGACCTTACCACATTCTGGTCCATCAGGATCATGTTATTTTATGAGTTATTTGTTCCTTGACAAAGTCAGGAAGACATATTGTGCACAACAATGAGAATAGGCAAAGCAATGATTCATTCGTTACTGGATACTTTTCCCTCTCTCCATCCTGCATCGTTATAGAGTCCCCTAGAAAGCTTTCAAGAAAATTAATTCAAGGGTCACATCTCAGACCAAGTAAGATCTTGATGGTGAGACCCAGATGTTGAAGTTTCCTAAACTCCTAACTGGATTCTTCAACTTATAGTCAGAGTTGAAAACCACTGCTCTAAATGTATTGTGTAAACCTGCCTTCTTCCCAACTAGGCTAAAACTTTCTTAACAACAAAGTGAAGGCATGACGTTGTCATTATATCCCCTTTTACCTAGTACAATTCCTAGCACAAAATTAGTAACTCATAAATGTCTGTGAAAATAAATGTTTTAATATTGATGGTCTCTGCCACCAACAGGATTTCAAGTCCCTGGATGGTCAGGTATTTATAAAACCTCAAACACAACAAAATACTCTGTAATTGGCTAATGTTTATAAGTGTTTCTTGAAGCTACTATAGTCCAATTTCAAGCAATCAAGTACTTTGAGAAGCTTTTTATAAATGAAGAAGTTTGGGTGGTCAGTCTCTGGTATGGAGACACATAAGTATTCTGGATAATACAGCATGACTCTGCAAAAGAATAATTTTGTTTTAGTCTTCCTTGAGTTTTTAGTACTTGGTATTGAAAATAATCAATACAGGTATATAAGATGAATTTATGCGTAAATAACCAAATAAGTAGAGAAAGTATATTTTCATGCAAAAGGTAACTTTTTTTTGCAGATGTGTGAAATGCCATGACTTATATTTTAACAAGAACATTCTGGGGACTGTATTAAAAACATTGTGAAGTAGGTCAAAGACAAACTGGGTAAAAGCAGGAAGATTATTGAAGTCATCCAAGAGAGATGATGATGGCTTGGACTGTGGAGGTGACAGTGTAATGGAAACAGTGGTTGGAGTCTGTCCATGTTTTGAAGGTGACACCTACAGCTTGTATAAGAATTGAATATTCAGTGTGAGAAAAAGACAGGAGTCAGGGATAATCCCCAGCTTTTGTGACTTGAGGTACTAGGATTAGATTTGCCAAGACTTAGATGGTAAAAAACACAAGATGTCAGGGTTTGTGGGGAAGATCAAGAGCTTCATTTGGGGGAAGTTATGTCTGCATACTTAATAGCATAGATGAGCTATAGAAGAAGGAGACATAAACCTGGGGGGCCTCAGAATACAGAGGGCATATGAAGCAATGAGACTGGAAAAACCAGCGATGAGTGGGAAGTGTGAATAATACAGTTATTCTCAGGCTTCCTTTTCATTTTTATACTCAATGCTCTTTCAAAGGTTTTTAACACATGTACTTACAATATATTATTCCGTTTTATGCATCATTTATTAACTTAACAGTTACGCCCACCAAACACATGGCATTCACAGATTTAATATTTCCAAATCAGACTGTATAGGAGTCCGGAAGGTTCACAACGTGTAGAAATGTGTCATTTTGTTGAGGCCTGGATATTAACTTTACACCGTAAGTCTAATATGTAGGAAAAAGTCACTAAGCCTAGTTAGCCCATGCCCTTCTTCACCCACCCTTGTTTTTTGATACTCATACACCTTGGTAAAGCTGGTTATATCAGTGTTAGGAATTTTGCCCATTTCTGGACTTTCAGGAAGTTTCCCCGTGAATAGTAATGGTCTGTTCCACAGTAGGATAGAATGAATTGAAATTATATTCTAGATCCCCATCCAGTTAGAAATTAAGTCCTGGTAAGCAATTTCAAAGTTATTTCCAGTGCTATGTTATCCAGGAGCAAGGCTAGGTATTGTGAAAACTTCAATGATAAATATTTCACTTAATTTGACCTCAAGGAACTCACAATTTAGTATAAATATGACAGAAGTGTGAATTCGTATAACACAAGGTGAAACGTGAGAAGGGTCATCAGGAAAAGTCAGTAATGGATGCTATTAATAAGGTGTCAGGACCCTCTGGGTTAGGTTGGTGTGTATTGGCTACTCCTGGGTAGGTGCTGTCTCCCCAGAGAACCACTTTCAGCCACACGGAAGACTGACTTTATTTCCCAGGAGGTTGCATAAAGCCCACAGCCCATGGACCAACAAGGGAGCCTGACCTCCTTGCCTTGAGGGTGGACCAACTCAGGACACAGTTCATCTTCCAGAACACACTATGTGAGGAGGCCAGAGGCAGAGTCCTGCTGAAAACACACGTGTCCTTGGCTCCTCCCCTGCCCAATACTAATGTCTCTTCCCTTTCTCCTGTTCACAGTCCTTCCTTTGATGAATCACACGCACCCTAACTTCCATCTCAGGCTCTTCTCTGAAGAATCTGATTATAGATAGGTACAGATCAAACACAAAGGAAGTTTGTGCAAAATATTTCCATCAGATAGATAAATCCAGGATGGAGAGCATCGTGGAAGGCATGGTAGTTGGACTTTCTGAGATAAGAAGGATCTGGTTATGAAAAATGAATGGGAGGCTGGGCGCAGTGGCTCACACCTGTAATCCCAGCACTTTCGGAGGCCGAGGCGGGTGGATCACAAGGTCAGGAGTTTGAGACCAGCCTGGCCAACATGGTGAAACCAAATCTCTACTAATAAAATAAAAACTAGCCAGGCATGGTACTGGGCTCCTGTAATCCCAGCTACTCAGGAGGCTGAGGCAGGAGAATCACTTGAAACCAGAAGGCAGAGGTTGCAGTGAGCCGAGATCGTGCCACTGCACTTCAGCCTGGTTGACAGAGTAAGACAATGTCTCAAAAAAAAAAAAAAAGAAAAAGAAAAGAAAAATGAATGGGAAAGGTCTACTCCATGTATGTCAAAGCAGAAGATAGAAGTACAGTTAAGTCCTTCTGGAAAATAATGACTATATGCATTTTTTGCTAGTGAAGTCACGATCTACATAGCTCAGCCTCAGAGCAGTGTTGAATCCCAAAGACCATGTTCCAGGAACCAAAAGCAATTTTACAGTAGTTTACCCTTCGCTTCCTTTTCACAAACAGCATAAAGAATGTAAGCAGACCACAGCAATTATGCTTAGGTCTTCTCTCTCTCTTCTTTCTTCATATACGATAGTCACATTCATGCCTTTCCTGAACCCACATGGTCTACCTCACCTTCTGCACTCCTAGGCCCAATGCCTCCTGCCTTTCTTCACCTTTCTTTTTCTCATGGTTGTGTTTCAAGTGGCCATGAGGACCACGTCTTGCAAGGTCCACCACTCCACGGAGAGCAAGGAAGGGAAACAGGACTAGGAGGTTAAGCTAGGATTCACTTCACTGACCAGAGTCAGGGAAAACTCCAAGAATGGTTTGATATAAGTAATCTTTATCTCACTATTATTATTAAGGATCCAGATGCATGGTGCAAAGCGAGGTCATATTTGTATGTTGAATCTATGCTTCACCACAACCCTGCCATGCCATCCATTTTGCAGACAATTAAGTGGCGGCTCACAAATGTTATTGATAGGCTTTTGTGATGTGCATGGCCCTTTCCTCTACATCGTTCTGCTCAATGTTACCTTTCTCTCCTTAAACATTTCAAGAGAAGGCAAAACTAGTTTTACTTGGAGTGATGGTTAATTTTATGTGTCAACTTGACTAGTCTAAGGGATGCCCAGACAGCTGGGAAAACATTAGTTCTTGGTATATCTGTGAGGGTGTTTCTGGAAGAAATTGGCACATGAATTGGTAGACTGTGCAAACAATATCTATCCTCACCAATGTTGAAGGCCCTCATCCAATCCCCTGAGGACCTGAATAGAACAAAAATGTAAAGGAAGGGTGAATTTTCCCTCTGTTTTGAGCTGGGACTTCCATCTCATGCCCTCCCTCAGGCGTCAGAGCTCCCGGTCAAGTCTTTGGACTGGGACCGAATTACACCACCAGCTTTGATGGTTTCCCAGCTTGCAGATGGACTATGGAACTTCTCATCCTCCACAATTGCATGAGTCAGTACATGTATATTACATATATTATATTATAATTATATTACATATCTATTAGATATGTTGTTGTATATACATGTTGTTTTCTTACTGTTGTTGAAAAACATTTTTAACATATTCAAATTAATCTGAATAATTTCCAAATTTTTTATCATCACCATTAAGGAGTTTTGACTAAGTACTTGTGTTGGTTGCAATTTAGCAACCAACAAAGTAACTTGTTTCCCTGTGAAATTTAGAAATAGTCTAACAATGCTCATTATGATTAACTACATAATTCAGTTTACCCCATGCCATCCAAAAAATATGATTATTAACTATTGCATTTTATTAGATCCAACAGATATAAAGAAAATGTCTCATTGTGACATCAGGAAAACATTCAGATGTGATGTTTGATATTAGAAATGTTGCATTTGTATTTATTTGCATTCTGTGGATGTTTCATTTTACCTCTATTTATTGATGCCTACCTTTTCCCTTTATAACATATTTCCACAAAATAAATACATATTTTATATTTGGGCTTCTTATTATAGTAATAACATAATAAAAAGCACAAATAAAGCATTTGTCATCTTTATTGCAAAATTATATTTAACCAATATTTTTCTATGTATTTTGAATGCATTTGCATTTATCTCATAGTAAATATTTAATAATCCATAATTATTTTTACCAGTTCTACTGTTGCTTATACTGTCACACACATATTTTTTAAGAATATTTGAATAATTTTGATGTCATTGTCAATTAAACTTTTTAGGAGAATCTGAACAATGGCTACATTGTCATATGCACATAGAAAGGCAATATAGAAAACCAATAATTTGCTGTTTTTCTTTTCATGAAAATCTGGGCAATTGTTGGTTCTATTAGTAAAAGAATTAAAGAATCAAGATACTTGCTTGATAAGAAGTATTATTTAAGCCATGCCTTTTTATCAAAATATGTCATGTTCCAATGTAGAAATCATTTAATGATTAACTTGCATTTTGTTCAGAATGACCTACTGAAAATAAATGATAATTATCCAATCATATAAGTGAAAAAACAGATGTACAGATCTCTTATGCAGAACACTTTGGATTAATGAGATGTTTTTTAAAAATCAAATTCAAGCCAGCTATAGAATAGCCCTGGAACTGTCAAGAAGGTCTTTTCTACATTTAGTTTTAATCAATTTGGTTCCAATCAAGGGATTTTTCAATGCTTGAAACACACTGAGAGGTCTGAGGACACAACGTATTTCTAAATTCAATGGGGAAAAATCTATTTTTTGTCATCATTATGACCTTGCTTGGTAATATCATCCCTTTTGCCCACACCTGGTTGATGTCTTCTTTTTTGGTGGAGCTTAGTATGCCAACCACACACTGCTCTGTGACGTGTTTCCTTGGCAGTGGATCCAAGTCCGTAGCATCCATCGAAGGGGTCAGTGAAAGGCAAGCAGCAGGCTGGTGTGAGCTGGACATCTGGCATGTAGTAAATGCATTTAGAAAGCTAATAAACCACTCATTGTGAATGACTCCTGAAATTGATTCCAACATGAGCAGTTGGGGGAGAAATAAGCTTTTAGGAAGGTCATTTAATGTCATATAGAGTCTTTCTCTACAACCCAGTTAAACTGCTTAGCAGTTTACAAAGCAAATCCCAGCCCAATTTTGATCTGGTAATTAATTGAGCCTTCTACTCAGGGAAAGGCTGTGCATAGAAACTAGATATGGCCATAATTCTTTAGCCTTAATAACTCAGGATTTGAATTGCCAGATGGTCTTTGACACGAGATCGCTGCTGAAGAGAAATGGAAATCACTCCACTCATGTCAGTGCTTTGTGGATTCCTCACCAGTGACATAGAAGCTTGGTGTATGTAGCTGCATCCCTGCAAGTGCAGTCTTACTGAAGTTCTCATATTAATCTTACAAACACATTATCAGAAGTGGGAAATGACTAAGGATACGATCAAAGAGGACTCAAATGTTTCTCCAGGTCTCACCTGTGGGAAAGAATACTATTTCTTACAAAAAGGAAGTGGAAAGGGCTCTATGTCTGTACATGGAACGAGGAAGGTTGAGGTCCTGGAGAGGATGAAGGCCTGGGAAGCTCCACTCTCAGCACCTGGAAGGACTGCAGGCCTCAGGGACACCAACTAAACAAGCGAGAGTCCAGAACAATGAAATTACAATCAAACCAATGCTGATATGCAATGCTACTAACCGTGGTTTAATATTTCCTAATTCTCTGTTCCTGCTTCATTTTTTGCATGACATTTTGCAAAATTCATTGCATCTTGTTTCACTAATTAATTAGCAAAAGGTTATAAACGAACTTCGTATGTGAAAATCATATGTATTCTTAGGGATAGAAAGAAAAGGTAAAGGTTGGGAGTCTTGGAAGGAGCTACAAGATTTGGTAAAACAAACAAATTTTGAAATAAGATATATTTACATTTAAACACTGGTCCTGCCGCTTGTTAGCAGTGTGACATTAAGCATGGTACTTTTATTCGTGAAGTCTTGGACTACTCATTGGAAAAATAAGAATTTTATTATCCACCTAATTGGATACTATAAAATAGTAAAAAGGGAAAAATAGCCAGCATGTCCCATGTCCTTGTGACAATTTTATAACCTCTTTAAAAGACAAATGGAAATATTTTCAACTCCTGGTTCTGAAGCAAAAAAGAAATGGCAAGTATTGAATTAAAGTTAATATAAGGAATGTGTAAACTTGCACTTGAAATACTATTTTACTAGAACTCAGTATACGTACCATAGATAATAAGGCAAATGACATATAGGTAGTAGTGAATGAAGGTGTAGATGAAGCATTGGAAACGTAAATGCTAGGTATAGGAAATGAGCAGGCACTGAGGGCCCAGGAAGGTCAATACTAAATTTCCAAGGCTGACATATGCTTGGGGTTTTGTTATTCACCTTTGAGCTGAGACAATAAAGCAATAAACAGTTTTATAACTTAATAAGGCAAGAGTATAAAGACATAGTCAAACAGAAGCTGTAACAGACAGCAAAGCTGGACTTGGAATGACCACTGTCTGGATACAGGCTCAGGAAAAACCACAGACTGGGGAAAAATCACAAAAATGCAGCAGCCCTGTTCATAGCAAAGCTCAGTGCAATCTTCCCTAGTCAATCCTTTATGGCTCCAGGGGAATGGCCTTGCTTAAAACCTTGTTCCACCATAAAAAGGGGTCATTCTAAGGTCAGATCAGAGAAGTCTCATGTCCCACTGACACTGAGTCACCAATCTTGAACGAGAAACAGCGGGACTCCTCTCCATGATTCATCCATTTAGTTAATAGCTCCTAGCTTCCTGAAACTGCTGATCAAAATTTTAAATCCTTGGCAATATCATTGTATGTAATAATGTTTAGTGTAATGTATGCATTAGGACAGCAATTATCCATCTTGCTGCAGTGTGTGTTGTAATCACTTGTGAACTGACCTAAAAATTATTGTTATAAAAAGAGTTAAGAACAGTTTATTAATGGTTAAAATAAATTAGAAAATATTTAACTTTATTCCTAAAATGCAATTCATTATTGATATTGTCATGTGGTTTCTTGAAGGGAACTGCAGGGGATGGAATTTTAGATAGTACTGTGGGAAATGCACTCATTCCAGAACAGTTCTAAATAGGGCAAGTTGTGCATATAAAAGTACTCCTCACATATATGATTCGGTGTGTGGGAGGGTGATGAGAGACAAAATTGGGAACTGCTGCATTTCTTCTTAATATAGTTTGGATATTTGTCCCCACTCAAATCTCATGTTGAAGTGTAACTCCTAATGTTGGAGACTGGCAGAGGGATTTGGATAATGGGGGCAGATCCCTCATGAATGATTTGGGCCAACCCCTTGGTGATTAAGTGAGCTCTTGCCCTGAATTCATATGAGATGTGGTCATTTAAAAGTGTTTGGCATCACCCCCCACTTTGTCTCTTGCGTATTCCTGCTTTTACTACATGACATACCTACTCTGTCTACACCTTCTGCCATGAATGGAAGCTTCCTGAGGCCTCCCTAGATGCCAAGCAGATCTGAGCACCACCATGCTTCCTGCAAAGCCTACAGAACTGTGAGCCAATTAAACCTCTTTTATTTATAAATTACCCAGTTTCCCGTATTTCTTTATAGCAATGCAAGAACTGCCTAATGCATATATGGAAATAAGACCTGCATCATTTTTAAAGCAATGTTCCAACATTGCGGTTAAAAGTGATTCACAAGATGTTATGAGCTGAATGTTTGTGCCGACCCCCCCAAATACATATGTTGCAATCTAAACCCCCAATATAATAGTATTAGGAGGTGAGGAATTTAGGCTGTGATTAGGTCATGAGGATGGAGCTCATGAATAAAATTAGTGCCCTTCTAAGAAGAAACCGAAGAACGATGATTTTTCTCTCAACCATGCGAGGGCATAATGAGAGGACACCCTTCTGCAAACCAGGAGCAGAGCCCTCACCAGACACCAGATCTGCCGGTAGCTTGATCTACGATCTCCAGCCCATTACTGCTTGGTTGGAAGTAGTGATGAAGTGCCTTCTGTGCATTCCTTTTAAATTGATGCCTCCAATGTTTCTGGTAAAATACTAAAAAATAATGTTGAATTTTTAGAGGACATAAAGAATTCAAGCCAGGTGCAGTGGTTGATGCCTGTAATCACAGCACTTTGGGAGGCCGAGGTGGGTGGATCACCTCAGGTCAGGAGTTCAAGACCAGCCTGGTCAACATGGTGAAACCCTGTCTCCACTAAAAATACAAAAATTAGCCAGGTGTGGTGGTGCATGCCTGTAATCCCAGCTACTTGGGAGGCTGAGGCAGGAGAATCCCTTGAACCCAGGAGGTGGAGTTTGCAGTCAGGTGAGATCACACCAGTGCACTCTAGCCTGGGTGACAGAGCCAGACTTCATCTCAAAAAAAAAAAAAAAATGAATTCACATTAAAAAGGCCAGAACTAGATAAGACACCTAGGACACAAATTTTAAGGAGACACTCTTTCTTAGGTTCCTTCAAGTGTTGACCTTGTATTTGTAATACCTCCTTAAAAGATTTGTCCTGGATGCCTCTCTGCCTTCACCTTAGTCCCTGTTCAGCTTGTCCCAATATGAAATAAAACAGACAATGGGCACTCCAAATTATGGAAATATCAAAGGAGAAAGGGAAATATCAGCTTGGGGAGTTATTAAACCTTTTGGACTAAATGTATGCATCTTCTAGGGGCTTTGAAGATAATATTTTAGAATCTATAATATAGTTAGGTTGCTTATCGGTAAAATAAATGGCCTGAGGGGGAAAGTTTTTTGTAATTCAAAAGGTGAACTGCCGTCAGCTGATGATTCGTTTTAACCCTCTGGATGAGAATGCATTATTCACTTAAGATATTAAGGTGGTGAAAGGGAGCAGGCAGGCACTCGTATTCAGAACTTTTAATATAAAGCTATAACATGATATTAAAAATGAAAAAAATTCCCTTGAAAGACATAATGAGACAAAAATTACTCAGTAAAAAATTAGATAACTTGAATAATCTTAATTCTACTAAGTAAGTGGAATTTGTAGTAAAAACTTTCCACAAAAGAAAATTCAAAACATAAATATATTCACTAGCAAATTCTACAAAAATTTTCCTTAACAATTTATAGTAATTCTACACAAATTCTTTCAAAATATGAGTAAAAGACCACTTCCCAACTTATTTTATGAAGCTAGCATTAAACTAACATTGAAACCAGAAAAAGATATCAGAAGAAAAAAAGATACATAGCATAAAATCACTTACATATATGTGTGAGATATGTATATGACTGATATATATATGACATATATATATACATATGACAGATATATATAAACACAAATGTCCTTACAAAATACTAACAAATTGAATCCACCAAAATAGAATGCATCATGATCAAGCAGAGATTAGTCTGAGAATGCAAGGCTGGTTCAATATTTAAAAATAAAATCAATCTGTACAATTCATCATGAACAAACTAAAAAGGGTAAAAAAATGAAATTATATGGACACACGAAGAAACAGTCTTTGATAAAATTCAAAATGCATTCATGATTCTTTCAAAAGTCAGCAAATTAGAAATAGAAATAAACTTCCTCAACCAAATATAAGACATCATCAAAAAAATCATGCTACTACTATTAAACATTATACTAGAGATCTTAGCAAGTTCAATAAACACAATAAAGAAAAAAAGACAAGAAAACTGAAAATAAATAAAACATTATTATTATTATTATTTTTTTTTTGAGACAAGGTCTCACTCAGGCTGGAGTGCCATAGCACAATCTCTACCCGCTGCAGCCTCGATTTCCTGGGCTCAAGTAATCCTCCCACCTCAGCCTTCCAAGTAGCTTGGACTATACAGGTGCCTGCACCAACGTGCCTAGCTAATTATTGTATTTTCTGTAGGGACACATTTTCGCCATATTGCCCAGGCTGGTCTCAAACTCCTGAGCTCAAGGGATCTGCCTGCCTTGGCCTCCCAAAGTGTTGGAATTACAGGCATGAGACACTGTGCCCAGCCATTTTCTTTTTCTTTTTTTTTTTTTTTTGTAGATGACATGAATTGGTTATAAAGAGAATCCAAAAGAATCTTTAAACAGAATTAATACTAAGTTTGGAAAGGCATGTTAGCCACAAAAAATGAAAATTGATTTGAAAAACGGTATTATTTACAATAGTACAATAAGCTTGAGGTAGTTACAAAACTTTAAAAATTTATGCAAAATCTGTATGCTAAAATTTTGTTTCAAATATTGATTTAATAAATAATGTACAATCTAATTAAATGGAAATATATACTTTGTCATAGAATGGAAGATTCGATGTTGTCAACTCTCTCAATTTGTCTATAGATTCAACACAATTCCAATCAATTTATATAGAAAGGCAAAGTAACTAGAACCCATAATACAAATTGAAAAAGAAAAAACAAAGTTAGGAGGACTCACATTGATGTCCAGATTTGATGTAAAGCTACAACACTCAAGACTGACATTACAGAAAGAGTGGACATCTAGATCAATGGACATGAATAGAATCCACATATATAATCATGCGTATATGCCCAATTGATTTTTATCTAAGGTGCAAAGGCTACTCAGTGGAGATGGAATAGTCTTTACAAATGATGCTGGAACAATCAGATTTCTATATGTAATAAAAGAAACCACAATCAATATCTTGCACTCTACACAAAAGTTAACTCTATAAGGATCATAGACCTAAATACAAAACTGAAAATTACAAAATTTCTAGTTGAGAACATAGGAGGAAATCTTATGATTTGAACTTAGATTAAATTCAAAAAAAT
This sequence comes from Gorilla gorilla gorilla, assembly GCF_029281585.2. Taxonomy (NCBI): domain Eukaryota; kingdom Metazoa; phylum Chordata; class Mammalia; order Primates; family Hominidae; genus Gorilla; species Gorilla gorilla. The sequence goes on along the minus strand of NC_073236.2, from coordinate 133,555,064 downwards.
CATCTATTAAAGAAAAAATGATAAATTGAATCTCATCAAAAGAAAGAACATCTACTCTTTAAAATGTAGTATTGAAAGAAAGATAAGGCAGCTATACACTGGAAAAATATTTTTAAATCACACATTTTACGAAAGACTTGCATCCGCAATATATAAAGAATATTCAAGGGATGGTTTAACATCCGCAAATCAATAAATGTGATATACCACGTAAATGGAATTAAAAACAAAAATCACATAATCATCTCAATAGACACAGAAAAAGCATTTGACAAAATCCAGCATCACTTTATGATTAAAAGCCTCAGCAAAATTGGCATACAAGGAACATACCTCAATGTAGTAAAAGCCATCTATGATAAATACACAGCCAACCTAATACTGAACAGGGAAAAGTTGAAAGCATTCCCTCTGAGAACTGGAACAATACAGGGATGCCCACTCTCACCACTTCTATTCAACATAGTACTGGAAGTCCTAGTTAGAGCAATCAGACAAAAGAAAGAAATAAAGGGCATCCAAATTGGTAAAGAGGAAGTCAAACTGTTGCTGTTTGCTGCTGATAAGTTTGTATACCTAGAAAATCCTAAAGACTCCTCCAGAAAACTCCTAGAACTGATAAAATAATTCAGCAAACCTTCTGGATACAAAATTAATGAACACAAATCAGTTGCTCTCCTATACACCAACAGTGACCAAGATGAGAATCAAATCAAGAACTTAACCCCTTTTACAATAGCTGCCAAAATATATATAGAATTAGAAATATACCTAACCAAGGATGTGAAAAACCTTTGTGAGGAAAACTACAAAACACTACTGAAATAAATCACAGACAACACAAACAAATGAAAACACATCCATGCTCATGGATATGAGAAAGTGAACATACTGCCAAAAGCAATGTACACATTCAATGCAATTTTCATCAAAATACCACCATGATGCCTCACAGAACCAGAAAAAATAATCCTAAAATTCATATGGAATCAAAAAAGAGCTCACATAGCCAAAGCAAGATGAAACAAATCTGGAGGCATCACATTACCTGATTTTAAACTATACTATAAGGCTATGGTCCTCAAAGCAGCATGGTACTGGTGTAAAAATAGGCATATAGACCAATGAAACAGAATAGAAACCCAGAAATAAACCTAAACACTTACAGCCAACTGATCTTCAACAAAGCAAACAAAAACATAAAGTGGGGAAATGATATCCTATTCAACAAATGGTGCTGGCATAACCAGCAAGTCACATGTAGGAGAATGAAACTGGATCCTCATCTCTCACTTTATACAAAACTCAACTCAAGATGGATCAAATACTTAAATCCAAGACCTGAAACCATAAAAATTCTAGATGATAACATCAGAAAAATCCTTCTAGACACTGGCTTAGGCAAAGATTTCATGACCAAGGACCCAAAAGCAAATGCAATGAAAACAAAGATAAATAGGTGAGGCTTAATTAAACTAAAGAGATTTTGCATGGCAAAAGAAACAGCAGAATAAACAGACAATCCACAGGGTGGGAGAAAATCTTCACAATCTGTACATCTGACAAAGGATTAATATCCAGAATCTACAGACAACTCAAACAAATTAGCAAGAAAAAAAAACAAACGATCCCATCAAAAAGTGGGCTAAGGACATGAATAGACAATTCTCAAAAGGAGATATTCAAATGGCCAACAAACATATAAAAATGCTCAATATCACTAATTATCAGGAAGATACAAATCAAAACTACCATGTAATACCACGTTACTCCTGCAAGAATAGCCATTATCAAAAAATCAAAAAATAATAGATGTTGGCATGGATTTGGTGAATAGGGAACATTTCTACACTCCTGGTGGAAATGTAAACTAGTACAACCACTGTGGAAAACAGTGTGGAGATTCCTTAAAAAACCGAAAGTAGAACTACCGTTTGACCCAGCAATCCCACTACTGGGCATCTACCTAGAGGAAAAGAAGACATCATACCAAAAAGATACTTGCACATGCATGTTTACAACAGCACAATTCACAGTTGCAAAAATGTGGAAGGAGCACAAATGCCCATCGATCAACAAGTAGATAAAGAAAATGTGGTATATATACAATGGAATACAACTCAGGCGTTAATAGGAATGAATTAAGGGCATTCACAGCAACCTGGATGGGATTGGAGACTCAGTGAAGTAACTCAAGAATGGAAAACCAAACATTGTATGTTCTCACTCATAAGTGGGAACTAAGCTATGAGAATGCGAAGGTATAGGAATGATACAATGGTCTTTGGGGACTCCAAGGGAAAGGGTGGGAAGGGGGTGAGGGTTAAAAGACTACAAATTGGTTTCAGTGTATACTGCTCAGGTGATAAGTGCACCAAAATCTCACAAATCAACACTAAATAACTTGCTCATGTAACCAAATACCACCTGTTCCCCAGAAATCCATGAAAATAATTTTTTTAAAAAAAGAGAAAACAAACTAATAAATGCATAAAAGTTTTGAACAGACTTCACAATATAAGATACATGGATGAAAAATAAACACATGTAAAGATGTTCAACACAATTAGTCATTAGGGAAACACAAATTAAAATCAAAGTGAGATGCTACTATACGCATAATAGAATGATTAAAATTTTAAAATGATGGGCAGTTCCAAGTACTGACAAGAGTGTGGAGTAATTGGAATTCACATAGATTGCTAATAGGAACATCTTTTAGCCTCTTGAGTAGAACTTGGCTGTTTCTTATAACGTTCAATATATTGTATTTATCATATGGCCTAGCAATCTTACTCATCAGTATTTGCCTGCCTGAAATGATAAACTATTATTACATAAAAACCTGTACATGCATAGTGATTATATTAATAATTGCCAAAACTGGAAAGATCCAAATGTACCTCAACTGAAGAATTGATCAACAAACTGTGGAGCACCCATACCATGGTATACTATTCAACGATAAAAAGAAACGAGCTGTTCATACACTCAACAGCCTGGATGAATCTCAAATGCATTTTATACTAATTACTGTTTTTTTTAAAATAACAAGACAAAGAATTCAGAAGTAGCTTGAGGTTTTTGTTAGTTTGTTTTGAATGTCTGACAACATGAGATAGATTTCTATTAAAATATGAAATGGGAAGAATAGGTCTTCATGCTTCAGAATTCTATTTTTATGTATCTTTAATTGTCGAAGTTACTCAAATCATCGTGCTTCTGCTTATAGAATTACCTGCCAATATACAAGGGTTTAGGAAATAATTTATCAGTTGGCCCTTCCAATAAATAATATTTATTTCTGCAGAAGACCTCACCTGCATTAGCAGTTGGAGGTTTGTTCTTTGGAAGACAGTGGAGTAGGTTTCTGTAAGAAGTTAACAGATAGATCACTACTTCCTATTACGCTGTCAGTAGTTGAACACTGTAGTTGCTTCCAGTTGTATCACAGGTTGGAAATTATTTACCGAAACAAATGCATTGCCTCTCCAAACCTAAATCAGTGATGATAGGGAACTATGAAGAAGGGAGCCCTGTTTATAAGAGACACAATTTTATCTTTAATTGAAAAACTTATTCCTTTCAACTTTGTTTCAAATATAACTAAGCCAAGATAGTAACAATGTAGGAAATGTAAGACAGAGATAGGAATTCTTCACAGAATGATTTATACATTCTACATTCCCTTTTGTTTTCACCCAATATGGTGAAATGAAAGAAAGAGACAGTCATTTGAAACAACAGTGATGGCAATTATGGGTCAAGTTCAAAACAAAAAAACTATTCAAATTTGCAAACGCTAACATTTTTGGGTTACTCAACTACCCCATTTATAAAATTTTAAACGCTTGTGTCTTTTAGGAAAGAAAGCAATGTTTATGGAAAGAAGTGAACATTATTATGTTGTGATTTACAATGGAAAAAATAATTTATTAATTAATAAATTCAGTTAATAAAACATTTGTTTTCCTTTTTGTCTCCACTGATGAGACTAGGAAGAGGAAACATCATGTAAAGAAGAAATTACAAGTTTTGTCATATATACATTTAGAAATTATTTTTAAAGTGTTTTGATTATGTAAAATATAAACAATACAGGTAGCATTTTCTTTAATGAGAAAATCTTTAATCTAAATGGTAATTTATATCTCAAGCATACACTGTATTTTCTTAACCATTTACCTATCTGAACTTTATCAAACCTCTGAAACTTTGATCCAGTTGTATCTTCTCATATTTATGCTATTATTCATTTTTAGTTACAGGTAATAAAAAATTGACTAATTATATTCACAGAATGGCAAAACTGTAGGAATCTTGGAGAACGATAACAACTCCAGTATTTTTCACGAGTGTAGAAACAGCTACCCAGTGGGGAGTTTCAGTTATGTTTTATTTGAATGGATGGACTTAATCTTGCTACTACTCCTCTAAACCAGAGACACTCAAAATCACAATTATTTTGTTAGCTATATAATTAGTTGAACACCTCTGAGACAACGTCATCGTTGGACCAGAGATTCAGTTTACTTTTCTTTTTGGCAAGTAAGGAGGAATATTGTGAAGGAGAAGCAGCAAATTATCACGTGTGAATTCCCTGGAGTCAGAGTAGATTAAAAATTGCGAAATTCAAGTCTGAAGAATCCAAGCTAGAAGCTTCCTCTCCACAGTCATCATTCCCACAGCAATAATCTCAAATTGTGATTATGCAATTGAAACACGTTTATATTTGACATTCAGAAATTTATTTTTAAAAATACTAAAAATATAATATGAACTATGTAATAGAAAAATGTAAAGAAATAATACTGATACACCCACTCTTCCCCAGGCAAGCAGAAGTCTTTTTTATCTTCTGAATTTCCAAGAACGTGGGTCTTTCTCTTTTGGTCCTTTTATTTTCACTTAACAATATGCCATAAATATGTCTCATATTTATAGAGACTTTATAATTGTATTATGGATATGCATGTATTATTTAATTGTATTAAAATTACATAATGTACAGAAGTATTTCTATAATGTAGCACTAGATTTTATTACTGATAATCTCTGGCCATTTTGTGTAGTGCTACAGCAAACATTTTGTTTCTATAAAAAATATGCAATTTGCAAAGATCTTATTTGTTGAAAAAAATCAGAAAACAAAATAGAAAAAGAACATTATCCTTAAGGCCCAGAGGAGATTCACACACATAAACATGACTTGATAAATGAATCAACCTCTTTTGTGGAAGAGTATGTTTGTGTTTGTCATTCTCGATGTAAAGCAAAAACAGAGCTTTCTGAAATTGAGAATCAAGCCTCGAGGAAAGAAAAGTCAGTAGGGGCCAGGTGCAGTAGCTCATGCCTGTAGTCCCAGCACTTTGTGAGGCCAAGCTGGGCATATCACAAGGTCAGGAGTTCGAGACCAGGCTGACCAATGTGGTGAAATGACATCTCTACTAAAAATACAAAACTTAGCTGGGTGTGGTGGTGGGCGCCTGTAATCCCAGCTGCTCGGGAGGCTGAGGCAGGAGAATCGCTTGAGCCCAGGAGGCAAAGGTTGCAGTGAGCTGAGATAACCCCATTGCACTCCAGCCTGGGTGAAACAGCAAGACACTGTTTCAAAAAAATATATATAGATGGGATGTAATGGGAAAAAAGTGTGATGTGTTATTAAGGAAAACATAAAAGAAAAATATGAGAATTTTAAATCTTCACTGGAGACTCTAAGAATAGAATTACAGAAAATTGAATTAGTGATGTAGAGGACAAACTTGGTACACTTTCTCAAATATGAAGCAAAAAAGATAAAATGAAAAGAAGACATATGATTGATACGGAAGATTGAAATTGGAGGTTTAATCTAAAAATTAAAGTTGTTGAAGTAAAAGCCAAAGCATTAAGAAATGAGATGAAAATCAAAGACATAATTAAATGCTTCCAAAAGAAATAAAAATGAGAACCCCCTTAAGCAGATACGAAGGAATCATTACATTTCAGAAAAATTAAGTGAAACTGAAGCACACCCCAATGTCTTGCATCGTATCCCTTTGGTTTCCCTAACTTCAGATACAGGTAAACGGTTCTGTGTAAATTCAGCATCCCCGGATGTTAATGCCTCTACTCCAGGTGTTTTTCTTCTCTTCCCCCTCTCTGACTGCCTTTCCTGTACGCCTCCAGGCCAGCACAGCCTGAACATGCGGGGAAGCGACAGCCTCCTGGGGCGATTTCCACCAACTGGGACTGGAGTCAATGGTAACAATTACCATTCAGAATTCCTGTAGACACAGTATTGGAAATCTTTAGAATGACTCATTCTATAGAGAAAGCATCCTCTCAAGTGTATGTCCAATGTGAAATTTTATACTAATGGGACAACATTAGCCAACCCAAACTGCCCAGAGCCAGCAGCTAGTATTTGAGATGCAGGATTGACACGACACAACTACTCAGGACTGGCTGAAGTCATCTTTCCACGGGTAGGTTGAGGATTGAATGGCAGGCTGGGATTTGATGATTATCCGGGCTTCATTCTAGAATGCAGGTAAATGTATCCTGCTTATCCACAAGACTAAATTCGCTGAACCATTATTTTTGTGCACTCTTATACATTAGAGGTAAGAAGACATTGAAATAGTAGAAAACAGAGAGGTGAGAGATAATGTAAGCAAAATATATATCAAGAAAATCAAGACGACTTTCTTTTCCTGTTAATGTTGGAATTGTCACATTAACATTCTCAAACGAAAGCAAGGTAAAACACAAGGCAATTTTCACAGAGCCACAAATGAGATCTGACCTCTTTGAGTTCTTTGAAAATATCGAAGAATAATTAGAATGTTTTGTGATACACTTTTAGATGGAGGTCAGGATTCATAACTGTTTGAAGAAAGAAAGTCATATGAATACTCATGATAAGAAGCAATATTTTCAAATATCAAAACAGCCTTCTCACAACTTGTTTCCCATTCCATTGTTTCTGGTCTCCTTGACATTGTTGCATCTGGCATTACTTTGAAAGGGAAAAAGAATGCTGGATTTCGAAGTTAATTTGAGTTTAAACTCTTTCTTTCTAATTAATCAAGTTGTCTTCGGCATCAGATATAAAGGAGTAATCATTTGTTCCCCAGGTTTTAAAAATAACACAGAAGTCTGAGTTGTTTTGCTGAATGTTAAAGTGAGTGACAGCTGGATGGCCAAACCTGACATCTCTCACCTGACTTTGCAGCCAAATCTGTTAAGGGGGCGAAACCAGAAATAGCCTCAGTGACTTGCAGAGTCTCTGTTCCTGTCAACACTGGCCAACAGCTTTCCTCCATTGCAGCTGCTTCCCCCAGGGATGCTGGAGCCATTGAATGTGCCATTGAATCTTTTATAATTTAGCTCAGCCCTTGTCCTTTGAACGGTCTCTCTCCTTAGATTTTCCCTAATTTCCATATTTATTATTTTATTTTCTCTACAGTGGACACTGAAACTGCCTAGACAAAGAGAAGCATTTTCACACCTCACTTAGAGATGAGAAACATTCTGATAAATGTATTATTAAGTGACTACATTCTTGTGTAAACATCATAGAGTACTTCCTCACACCCAGATGGCACACCCTACGGTGCACATGGCTATACGGATAGCCCATTTGCTCTGAGGCCACTCACCTGTACAGCAGGTTACTGAACTGCATACTGTAAGCAATTGTCACACGATGGTCAGTATTTGTGTATCTAAACATATCTAAACACACACAAGGTACAGTCAAAATATGGCATACAAGTTAAAAAATGGTACACCTGTATGCCTCACTTAACATGAATGGAGCTTTCAGGGCTAGAAGTTATTCTTGATGAGTGAATCGTGCATGAATGTGAAGTCCTGGGCCATCACTGTACACTACTGTCGACTTTAGAAACACTTGTCACTTAGGCTGGATTAACTATGCAAATACATTTTCATTTCTGTAATAACAAATTAATCTTAGTTTACTGTAACTTTTTAAATTTATACACTTTTAAAAATAATCAGCTCACTGTAACTTCCTAAATTTACAAACTTTTACAATTATTTTAACTTTTTGACTTTTTTGTAGTAACATAACTGAAAACAAACACACTGTACAGCTGTACAAAAATATTTTTCCTTTGTATCTTTAGCTATATGCTTTTTTATGTTTTTTAAATTATTCTTTATTTTTAAACTTTTGTTGTTAAAAGTGAAGACACAAATACACATATTCCCCTAGACCTAACCAGGTTCGGGATCATCAGCATCACTGTCTTCCACCTCCATATCGTGTCCCACTGGAAGGTCTTCACCAGCAGTAAGACACATGGGCTGTCACCCCCCTGATAATAATGCTTTCCTCTGGATATCTCCTGAAGGACCTGCCTGGGGCTCTTCTACAATTAACTATTTTTTTGTGCAAGCAGAAGAAGTATAGTCTAAAATAATAATTAAAAGTAGAGTACAGCAAATATAGAAACCAGTAACATAATCAATAATTTTATTATTAAGTATTATGTACTGTACATAATTGTATGGGCTAGACTTTTTACAGGACTGGCAGCACAGTAGATTTATTGTCACCAGCATCGCTACACACAGGCGAGTAAGGCATTGTGCTACAGTGTCAGGAGGGCTCCAACGTCACCAGGCAATAGGAGGACATTTTTCAGCTTCATTACAATGTCATGGGACCACTGACACATATATGGTCTGTCCTTAACTAAAATGCCCTTATGGGATGCAAGACTGTACTTCCCACCTCCACTCTTACCTCCCCATTGAGGAACTACTGTTAGCAAACCAACATCTACATGATAGGCTATTATTCTCATTTTGCCTGTGTGGTCTCTTAAACCCAGTCATCTACCAAGCTTTCCCACAAAATGCCCTCACCCTTCCTCTGCCCCTGTGAGGGCAGGCACAGCATCCTATACTAGCCTCTGGTTGTGCCTTTTCCACAGTTAGAAGTCTGTATAGCAAGTACAAAGCCTAGAAAGTTCCTAAAAAGCTTAAAGCTCCTTAGTATGTTATTGGACCTGCCCATTACAGAAGGCTGCAGTATACGCCCTCACATTTTCACATTGTATTCTTATGCTTCTACATCTTCCTTCACCATTTGCTCACATGTTCTAGTTTATCTTCCCATCTTCAGTGATTGCAGGTGGCTTTCTGTCTAGGTAACAGATCCCTGTTGGACTTTTTTTTTTTTTTTTGTAGAGATAATTCAAATTAAAACCACAATACCAAAAAAAAAAAAATTAAAAAATCTTCCCTTTCACAACCAACTCTTATCAGCCTCCACTCCTGTTTTGCTTATATACTGAGAAGGTTTTCCTGCAGCTCAGCTATCATTTCCAGGCTGTATCTCTTTTCTTGCTTTAGATGGCTTGATCTTTTCCCTTTACAATGGAGCTGATTCTTAAGTCCATGGCCCAATTTCTGCACTTCTGATGTCACATGTTGGGACAACCTCAGGCCTCACCGGCCCGCATCCCATGACGCTTGCTGTCCCTCCTCTCGTGGAGGTGATTGTTATGGTGTCTGCAGACTTGTCTGATTGCAATGGCTTCAGCTCTCTTGGACTCTTCCTTCCTAGATATTCTTCACATTAGGGCCTCCTTACCAGCAGCCTCAATTCCTCAAATATGCTGCATTTCATTTCTTCATATTGTGTCCTTAGCCCGCAAAGTCCCCAAATCCTTCCACTGAGGTTTTGTTGCTGTGGTACGATCTTCAGCAAACCCATGACCACCGTGAGGCCTCTTCATCCATCCTCCAGTGTCTTTTCTCTTTATCCAGACACAGACAATAAGTCATTCCTTCTGAACTCCTTTTTCTCAAACATAAAAGTGAATTTTCAGTCTGCATTCTAGATGACTTGTGCAGTATTTGACACTGACCATCCGTACCTCTTGCTTGGAATTGTTTTCTCTCTCTTGATCTCCTTCAGAGGAATTCCTCCTGGGTCTTCTCGTACCTCATCACCCATATCATCTCATCTTTTCTCTCCTCCTCTTCCATTGCCAATTTCTTCAGTGTGGGCAGTCTCAGAGGCTTCCAGCTTTGATCCTCTTCATAGGGTCCTATGACACACACTCCAGTCAACAATCTGCTCTTTACATGGCTTCAAATTCCAATTCTCTGCTGACTCCCAGATCCGTCTCCAAGTTGAGCTTGTGTCTCTGATTGTGAGCTGCATACACCTACTTGAGCATTTCACATCCCTTGCCCCCAACTCAACATCCAACCCCATCAGTTCATTTATTTTATTATGTAAGTCATGTCTTTTTTGAGATAAAACACAGATTATTTATTTCCCAATCCTGGTCATAATTATCTTATAAGAAATTTGAAAATGTCATTGAAAAAATGGTATTTTACCTCTTACAACCTACCCAATAGCCAAACAAAAATAACAATAAGTCCAGAAAACATTTGAAGCCATAAATGAACCCACTATGTTCCTACATACACAGCAAGTTCTCTTTCTGACATGGGAAAGTTCTGTTGACCAGGAACGATGTAGGCACTGTGGAGATAGAAAGTTGAATCTGACACCATCTTTCTTTTCTTAGTCAGTTCAGGCTGCTGTACCAAATTACCATAGGTTGTGTGGCTTAAGCAACAAACATTGATTTCTCCTGGTTCTGGAGGCTGGAAGTCTGAGATCAGGACTCCAGTTTGGTGGAGCGCTGGTGAGAGCCCTCTTCCTGGTTATGGCCTCAAATGGATTTTCTGTGGTACATGCGTGCAAACAGAGACATCGCCTGTCTCTTCTTTTTATAAAGGCATTTATCCCATCATGGGGGCCCCAACCCCAACACCTCATCTAAACCTGAGTGCTCCACGAAGCGTCCACTTCCAAATACCACCACATTTCTACAGATGCATTTTTTGGGGGTGGTACACAAAAGTTTAGTCTCTAGCACTTCCATTCTGGAAGCTTGCAGTGTATCAGGCAAGACAGACCATTATATCAAACAGGTTGTGCTCAGAGCTAGAGCAGAGCTTTAAATAATGCCATAGGATTTCTACGAGAGGTTAAATATGGAAGTCAACTATACTTTGTGTCTGCCAGATTATCATTAGAAAATCCTATAGGTTCTGATACTTGTAATCAGATACAGTATAAAGCAATTGACTAATAGGAGCATGCATGTATCAGGCATGGTTTGGAGGAAATAAATGAAAGAGATCCAGAAAGATGTTAGAAATTCAAGAATGGGTTCTCCAAGGAAACATCATAGTCATTACTATATCACGAACCTATCTGAAATTGGGACATTTAATCTTCTAACTTCTATGAGAATTATCTAGTCTACATCTTCGGGCTTGATTTCCAACTTATTATCTTATCTACTGCCTTATTCTTTCTTACTCTAGGACTTAGAGCTTGGATTTCCTGAATTAAAATTAAAAGGTGGAACATTGTCTTTGAGAAGCTTTTTACTTTCCCTAACTCTCCGCTCCAGCAAATAACACTATCTCCAAGGTCCAGGTGTGGAACCCTGGAGTCATTCCCCTTTGGTCCACATCCAATTCCATGTCTTACTTCTCACGTGGATGCCTTTCTGTCACATAAGAATCCTTGAGTTTGATACCTAAACTTGAACTTTTCTCCTTGTTTTAGTTTTTTTCCTCACCTTGGCACTTCTGGAATTCCCTTTCCTTCTTCTGCGCATAGTCATATATTTTACTAAATATCCTGTAGAAGAAAAAGCACCATGGAAGATTCAACCCGGAATGTGAGGTGGCCCTTGCCTGTGGGGTTGCAATCTATTAGGAAACATAGTTCTTCAAACGACCATAAATTCTTACTCTTTCCTAATAGATTGCAACCCTGTAGGAAACGTTTGTGGTAGGTGGAGGAACAGAAGCAAGGTCAGAGTGGTCACCTGTTAGTAATGGGACATGCTTGTTTCCAATCTCATGCTTTTTTCATTTTTTCTTTTCGCTTCCACCTTTTCATAAAGTTTGAGAATGAGCTTATTGGCTTATTTTGGGCACACAGGTAATGAGGGATACAGAATGTGGTATTGTCATTTGTTTGATCATTATATGGGGGTACCTGGGAAGAAAGGACAAGATTTTCTCTGGTAGCAGTTAAAGACAACACAGGGTCCAATGTCTGAATGTGATAGGCAGTGCCTTTTCACTATTTTTATTTTTGTTTCTTTTGTATTTTTTAGAGATAGGGTCTTAGTCTGTCACCGAGGCTGGAGTGCAGTGGTACAGCATAGCTCACTACAGCTTCAACCTCCTGGAATCAAGCCATCCTCCTGCCTCAGCCTCCCAATTGTCACTTTTTTTTAACACCTTTATTGAGGCATATATGGTATAAAAAGATACACCAATTTCAAGTGTATTTAAGTGATTACTTTTTACTTATTTTACTGAGTAAAATAAGCAAAATTCATGGAAAGCAACCCTCACCATAAATTGCTTTTTTAACATTTTCATGCTTCCAAGAAGATCCCTCAAACCCATTTCGAGTTTACTTCTAATCCTACTTCAAGCATCAGCTAACCACTAATCTACTTTCTCTATACGTTCGCTCTTTGTGAACATTTCATATAAATGGATTTATACAATATGTATTTTCGTGTGTGTGGTTTCGCTTACTTAGCATTATGAGTTTGAGTTTCACACAGGATGTAGCATGTGTCAGTAGTTTGCTTTTTTATGGCTGAATAGTATTCCGGCATATGGCTATATCACATTTTCTCAATCCACTCTCCAGCTGATGCACAGCTACGTTGTGTCCAGTTTCAGGCTCTTAGAAATGATGCCTCTAAGAACGTTCATGTGCGAGTCTCTGTGTAGACCTGTTTTTATTTCTCTTGGGCAGATTCCTAGGAGCAGAATACCTGGGTCATATGGAAGTCCTATATTTAAGTTTTTGAGAAACCGCCAAACTATTTTCCAAAGTGTCTGCACCATCTATTTTTTTATTATTATTTTTTATTTTTGAGACAGAGTCTCGCTCTGTCGCCCAGGCTAGAGTGCAGTGGTGGGATCTCGGCTCACTGCAACCTCCACCTCCCAGGTTCACGCCATTCTCCTGCCTCAGCCTCATGAGTAGCTGGGACTACAGGCGCCCACCACAACGCCCGGCTATTTTTTGTATTTTTTTAGTAGAGACGGGGTTTCACTGTGTTAGCCAGGATGGTCTTGATCTGCTGACCTCATGATCCGCCCGCCTTGGCCTCCCAAAGTGCTGGGATTACAGGCGTGAGCCACCACGCCCGACCGTGTCTGCACCATCTTACACTCCTACCACCAATGTATGAGAGTTCCCATTTCTCCACATCCTTAGTAATGCTTGTTATTTTCTATCTTATTTTTTATTGCAGCAGATATAAAATAGTCCCTTATTGTCATTTTAGTTTACATTTTCCTAATGACTAATGATAGCCATTTTCATGTACTTATTCATATATACCTTGCGTGAAATGTTAGTTCATACATTTTGCCCACTTTCTTATTGGGGTATTTTTTATTGAGTTATACATTTCTTTTGAAAATTTGAATACAAGAACTTTATTAGATATGTGTTTTGCATATTTTCTCAGTCTGCTGTTTGTATTTTTATTTTAATATTATCTTTTGCAGTACAAAATTTTTGAACATTGAAGAGGTCTAATTTATCATTTTTTTCTTTTACAGACTATGATTTCAGTATAGAATCTAAGAGATTTTTCCTTAACCCAATGTCTTGAAGATTTTCTCCTATCTTTTCCCAAAAGTTCTATTGTTTTAGCTTTTAGAAGTAATCATATAATCAATTTTGAATAAATTTTTCTGACTTATGTGAAGGTCTAAGTTTATCTTTTTGGATTTTATATCCAGTTGTCCAGGCACCATTTGTTGAACACGCTGTTCTTTCTCTAATGAATTGCCTTGGCATTTTTGTCAAAAATCAATATATGGATTTATTTTTGGATTCTCAGTTCTGTCTTATAGAGGTAGATGTCTACCTGTCTTCGTCCATTATGGCTGCTATGACAGAATACCGTAGACTTGGTGCTTTATAAACAACACAAATTTATTTCTCACAATTCTAGAGATGGTGGTGTCTGAGATCAAGGTGCTGGGAGATTCGGTGTCTGGTGGTGGCTCCCTGGTTCACACATACACATCCATCTATGTGCATGGTGGTTACCACCACCAGCAGATGCCCCTTCCTGCCTCCAAGGGATATTTCATCTCCTTTTCATGAGAAGCACGGTGACCGTGAAATAAGCTGATCTTTTTGCTTCCATCTCCCAAGGTACTTTTTACAGCATCTACCCAACATTCTGCTACTAAGGTTGTTAGGAACTCAATGTGTGTGCCCCCCCACAAAATGTATATGTTGAAGCTCTAACACCCAGTGTGGCTGTGTTTGGAGACAAGGCCACTAAGGAAGTGATTAAGGTTAAATGAGGTTATATAAGTGTGGGGCCCTAAACCAATAGGATTGGTGTCCTTATAAGAAGAGACATCCAAGAACTTATTCTTAGTCTCTCATGTTGCACACAAACAAACAGATCATGACTGCTAGGCATGGCGGTCCACGCCAGTAATCCCAGCACTTTGGGAGGCTGAGGCAGGCGGATCACCAGGGGTCAGGAGTTCTAGACCAGCCTGGCCAACATGGTGAAAACCCATCTCTACTAAAAATTACAAAGATTAGCCAGGTGTGGTGGTGCGCATCTGTAATCCCAGTTACTGGGGAGACTGAGGGAGGATAATTTCTTGAACCCGGCAGGTGGAGGTTGCAGTCAGCTGCAATCTCACCACTGCACTCCAGCCTGGGTAATGGAGTGAGACTCCATCTCAAAAAAGAAAAAAAAAAAAAAAAAAAGGAAGAGGTCATGTGAGCACAGAGAGGCATAGTGACTGTCCACAACCAAGAGAAGAAGCCCCAGAAGAAAACCTCTCCGTCATCAGCACCTTGATCCTAGACCCCCAGCCTCTAGAACTGTGAGAAATAAGCTTCTTTTGTTGAAGCCACTTACTCTCTGGTATTTTGCTACTGCAGCTCTGGCAAACTGATACAAGTGTTGAGACAAAAAAATGGAATTGTCCTAATTGTAATCTTTGTCCTTTCTTCATAGCTAAGAATCACAGTCTACATCCAAATGCAAAAACATATCCACAACAGAACAAATAATTAACATGCAGTTTGTATACAGTTTTAATTCTGTTTGAGGTACTTGGGCATTGTTATGAATTTGGCTTTCAGAGCTGGATTTTTTTTTTTTTTTTTTTTTTGGTAAACCTTCTCGCGAAGCAGTCTTAGTATTTGTTAAACAAAATATGAGATTTATTTTTGGTTTGTAAAATAAAACATTTACAAAAGTGTATTGAAAGAATGAGAGATTAGAAATAGATAAATCAGACTGAAAACAAGGTCCTTTACTGGAAAAGGCTGGCATGTGATACATTACAAAGACTTTAAGTGGCTATATATGTGGAAGACGTAAAGGAAGAAAGTTACTTCAAAAATTAAAGTTAGAGCTACTGAGAGGATGATGCCACCACTGTCTGGGAGCTGTGACTGAAGAGTGTGCATGCACGTATGTGTGTGCCTGTGTGTCTGTGTGTGTGCACACGTGTGTGTGCACTGTGTGCGTATGTGCATGTGTGTGGCGTGTGTGCATGTGTGTGTGCATTATGTGTGTCTGTGTGTACGCACATGCGTGTGTGTGGTGTGTGCACACGTGTGTGGTGTGTGTGCATGTGTGTCTGTGTGTGGACATGCGTGCATGTGTGCGCGTGTGTGCATGTGTGTGTGTGCGTGTGTGTATGTGCCTTGTGTGCGTGTGTGTGGTGTGTATGTGCGTGTGTGTCTGTGTGTGCACGCATGCATGTGTGTGTGTGTGGTGTGTGTGTGTGCGCGCATGTGTGTGGGGGTGTGTCTGTGGAGGGGTTAGTTTGAGAGGAAAAATGTCACATTCAGCAAAAATTTTCAGAAATCAGAACGATGGTATTGACAGACATCCCAAATTACTGAGGATGGTGTTGGAGTTTGCCAATAGTAAATCTTATAGTTCCTGTAAAAGAAAAACAAACAAAAAGCTGAGTAAATAAAAGAAGAACCACTGGATGTGTTTGGAAAGACTTGATCCCTGGTGAGAATGGGGACATGATTGAAATGAGGTAATCATCAACCAAAACCAAGGAAAATTGCTTAAAGGAAGAAGGAGAGGAACATGACCCAGAGACAATGAGAACTATGAAAAGCTATTTGACAAGCCGATTCATCCCTCATCAGTGTCTAGGAGAAAGCAGACGCTACCCACATGCTGCCTATCTCCCAAAAAACTATTTATGCAAAATGCAGTGCTGTCCCCAGAGTCATGCGAGGAGGTAACCCTGATGATGACAGGGGAAAGCGAGCTGCAAGGAATTCACCCTGCGTTAGTGAGCAATCTATGTGTGGGCTGTGGTTTGGAGACATTTGGTGATTTTAAAAAGGAAGTGACAACAGGAGGCAAGAAGAAAGGAAAATGCCTCTCGGCATACAGAATAAAAAATGTTTTTAAGCCATGTGGAACTAAGCAGTGGAGAGTCAGGCATCCAGTACTGAAGAAGGGCAAACAATCAAAAAAGAAAAAAGTATACCATTCTTAGCATAGTTTCTAATATAAGATAAATCAGTGTACAAGTATTTATATCTAGAACCTATATTTATCAAAAATATTTCCTTAATGAAGCTTTTGTCTTTTAAAATTTAAAAATGTTAAATTTTCCTTCATGAAGCTTTTGTCTCTTTTAGAATTTCAAAGTTCTTTAATTTCAGTATTTTACATTGAAGTCCTTGCTGATATCATGGCATGAGGAATTTTCCAAATGGCTGCAAAACCATCATGGAGAAAAACTATAATGAAAAGAAGTGTTCCTGAACTGAAATGTTACGGCTATTTTTGGATTTTTTTCTTTACTTAATAATTGGCACAAAAATCAAATCCGTTAATCCTAAAGCACAACTCACCTTTGTCCTAATAATCAGAGACTCTATAAAATACAAAAATATACGAGTGTTTGAAAGTCCAGTACATTTCTGATTTTCAAATAAACCTGTGTGAACACAATATGGAGGACACATATGTGCTTGAACAAGGGCTACTTTATTAGATTTTCTGAGTCTTCTCAATTTGGTCTTGCCTTGAAGTCAGTGACTAGTGTATTGTGTCTTTGATCATAGTGTCAGCGTCTAAAAGATCTATGTGGCCTTTACTTTCAGAAAAGGGTAAAAGCTCTTCCTGGGAAAATGTATCCCTGTAAGCCAGCTGCCTTTCAAGTCAAAACAGAAGGGATCGTTTTCAGGCTACCCAGATAACAAGCCTCCATTTTTCCCTTTCTTATGGTAGTACAGTCAGATAGCACTTAAGTGATAGAAAGAGTTTCTCCTGGGCTATATTACCTTGAAATGAATAAAACTCAATGCATTATTGTAAAGGCAGAGATGTTCTGATTTTGGAAGCAGGAGGGTTTCAAAGTGGGATAACAGGGACGTAATACTGGTAAAATGAGAGGGCTGTCCATAATAAATGAAGAGTCTACCTGGAGAAACCAGCAAATTATTGTGTGAGAGAGGGACACATTAGTGAGACAAAAGAATTGCATTGGCTGAGTCACCTCAGATCTCAAGAGTAAATCATTACTATCAGGCTTCTCTCAAGGTATAATGGACCTGGCCTGTTTCAAGTCCAGGCAAGCTAGGAAGAACAATGTCTCTGAAACCAATTTAGTGTGGATTAGTATATCTCCAAAGTTCATGGCTCCAAACTGCTTACCTGTTGGCGAACACGACAGATATTTGGCCACTTTTCCTCTCATTAACCTCAAACCACTATTTTCTGCTCTTTTCCACCTCTTGCCCTTACAGGGGCTGATACATCCACTCATCAATTATGTCCCAAGCTGATCCTGAAAAAGGAAGCTATAAATGTTGTTCAAAGCCACCTTACTCTTGCTTTCATCCTGTTTAGGTCTAGTGTGCTTTTATGTCTTTCTGAGAATATTCTTAGCTCCCTCCCTGTCTTCCACGCTGAATTTGCCAGTCTTCTTCTTAGATTGTGAAACTTAATGTGCCTTTATAATTTTCACCTTTATCTCTCCCTGTTGCCCAATATCCTTTATTTTACAAGACCCAATTTAAAGAACAAGACTACTAACATTATCTCTCCCTATAGGTGAGAGAACCAACAATATGATATTTTATGTTTACACCCAAATCTATGTTCTTTTCCAAATTCTTTCCCATAAATGTCAATAGGGAACTCTGATTTTGCAGATCACAGCAAAATATTATTGAGCCTAGTTCTTGGAACTTAGAGGCAATGAATGAAGATCATGTTAGTGTAGTTTAGAGACAAACTAGGAAGGAGCTATGGTCAAAGAAAGTTTGGAAAGTCAGAAGACTCAAGCCCTGCAATAGAATTACCCAGGAATGATAACATTGTCACTCCCCCATCTTGCCACCTTCTTTGTGCTAAGGAAATGTGAAGGTGGAAAACTGGCTTTAATATCTGTTATGTTCAAGTATGGTATCCTTCCCAGTGCAGTGTGTTGACTCACTTCGTGACACAGTTACAGAGGATGTGAATGGGAGGACAGAGAGGGCCCTAGCTGTGGGCTGGCCACACAATTTATCATCCAAAACGGAACAACTTTGACAGTGAAACGGAGTGTGCTTTTAATAATTATGCCTAAACAACGTGTGTTAACTGAAATGGCCCAGAAACAATGGTGTGTATTAAATACTTCCTATTTAAGAGGTTTGTGGAAAAAAAGAAAACAGTGAAAGTAACTACCGCTTGTCCAGTTTTTACTCAAGTAGCAAAATACCTTGGATTTCATAGCAGGAACAGAAAACGCACTCCAAAATAGGAATTACAACCATTTTTGAGGCACCAAATAATACCGGTTTAAAGATGTGGCAAACAAACTGGTGGTCAATTGAAATTGAAGAACGAGTTCTCAAAAGGCCAACATAAAGGTGAAAAATACGCTCTATCTCCAGTTCAGGAATAGCTGTTCTTCCACCTGTCACATGGTTGTAGTTTTGTTATTTTGTCAGGTGAGCTGGTTGCAGAAACTCCTCCTGGAGATGACCCTAATTGCCATGTCTTCCTAGAAAGTGCAAATACGGTAAAGCCACAGCTATAATACTGAGATGCCATGGGTCCTACCCACAAGTGAAAGTGTGCAGTGTGTCCTTCACCTCAACATATAGAAGGGTGATTTGCATACTTGTGATACTGTTAGTCTGTTCTCACACTGCTAATAAAGACATACTCAAGACTGGGTAGTTTTTTTCAAATTTTATTTATTAATTTTTTTTCTTTTGAGATGGAGTCTCGCTCTGTCACCCAGGCTGGAGTGCAATAGTGTGATCTTGGCTCACTGCAACCTCTGCCTCCCAGGTTCAAGTGGTTCTCCTGCTTCAACCTCACGAGTACCTGGGATTACAGGTGTCCATCATCATGCCTGGCTAATTTTTGTATTTTTAGTAGAGACCGGGTTTCTCCATGTTGTCCAGGCTGGTCTGGAACTCCTGACCTCAGGTGATCCACCCACCCCTGGTAAAGTGCTGGGATTACAGGCGCGAGCCACCGCACTAGGCCAAGACTGGGTAATTTATAAAGGAAAGAGGTTTAATTACTCACAGTTACACATGGCTGGGGAGGCCTCACAATCATGATGGAAGGCAAATGAGGAGCAAAGTCACGTCTTACATGGAGGCAGGCAAGAGAGTGTGTGCAGAGGAACTCCCATTTATAAAACCATCAGATTTTGTGAGACGTATTCACTACCACGAGAACAGTATGAGGGAACCACCCCCATGATTCCATTATCTCCACCTGCCCTGCCCCTGACATGGGAGATTATTACAATTCAAGGTGAGATCTGGGTGAGGCCACAGCCAAACCATATCAGATACCATGAACTGTTTTCTCTAGTGGAATCCAACACTATTCATGATAACAGTAATATAATAACTATAATAGAAGGTGCCATCCTGGAACAAACACTTTGTGTCAGGCACCGTGCCCCCTGCTTCTTACATGGCAGCTCTAAAAATCCTGACCTCCCTCACAACTAATTCTATGGTGTACTGTCATCTCTAATTCTGCAGATGTGAAAACTGGCACAGAAGAGTTTCATAAGATTTGTGTATGAGCACAACGTAAGAGATTGTATTTGTTTGCTAGGGCTGCAAAAACAAAATACCTGAGACTGGGCAGCTTAAACCACAGACATTTGTTTTCTCACAGTTCTGGAGGCTGCAAGTCCAAGATCGAGATGTCAGCAGGTGTTGCTCACCGTCTTGCTACATCTACACATGGTGTCTTCTCTGTTTGTGAACAACCCTGGTATCTCTGTGTGTCTGAATTTCTCTTCTTATAATGACTTGGTCAGATTGAATTAGGACCCACCCTCACAGACTCATTTTCACTTAATCAGCTCCTTAGAGGTTCTATGTCCAAATACAGCCACATTCTGAGGTACAAGGCATTAAGGCTTCAACACACAAATTCAAGGCGGACACAGTTCAAGCCATGACAGTGACCTAGCTGAAATTCAAAATTGGTCTAAGTTTAAAACCATGTTTTCCCTGTCATACCTGGCTCCAACCACTGAAGGCAAGTACTTTATTCTATGCTTTAAGAGAAGCATATTTTCAGGTTACTGCCTCTATCCCCTAAGAGTTTTCAGCATAGGAGAGCAGAGAAATAAGTTGACAACTTACTCTACTGCAAAACAAAATGCAATCGTAATTAAATAAGAGCCCTCAGAAGACCATATAGCAAAATGGATCAAAGTACTTCTGAAATTAGAGTACCTGAGTTCAAATCTACAATTCAGTCGCAGATAGCAGAAGCAATTAAAGTAAGAATCCTACCCATTCATTAAAAAACTATGTATTGAGAGTCTACCAGGTGCCATGCATTGTTCTAGGCTCTTGAGACACATTATACAGCTCTACATGATTACTCAAAAAAGTGTTTGCAAAATAAATGAGACAGTTTATACCAACTGCCTGATGCTGCCTATTATCTTTAAACGAGGTCTTTGTGGATAATCCAAATTTGCTGATTTAAAGGATTTTTTAAGTTAATTAAGTATAGGAAAGAACTAAATGGAAGATGTAAGGTATTTTTAAATTTAATATTGTTTCAAAGCAATAATAAAATATTCAAGAGGGACAATATTCAAATAGGAAGTGGGACTGACCAAACCATTGGAAAAAAGCTTTCTGACCGAGTGGTTCTGAGACATCTTAAAAAACCAACTTAATGCCGGGCTCTGACTATAAGAGAGAAGAATTTGGACAAAAGATAATAAAGAAATCTTTGAGATAAGTTACCTGCAACTGCCAAGAAAATTCTGATCTGATTCTATATATCCACATCTGTACCTCGTCCCTTCTCCTTGTGGAAATGCAGAGTCCTGGGCCAGTATGCTCAGGCCTTCCAGCACTAAACATACTCTGTTGAGATGTAACATAGGATCAGAGATTTACAAAGACCAGAATCATCTAGCACAGTGATACAAGTATGTGTCATTCTAGAGAGACCTCTCTGTATACTGATGTTTATCTGTTTAGAAACACACATCAGGATTAAGGTAAAAGGGTATATGTTTCACTAGGTCACATTTTGCATATGTAGTGGCCACATTTTTTATGATTTTAAAGATCTGAGACATCATACAAGTTTGCAGAATTTCAAATAAGACTGCAGAGCCCAGGAGCTCTGGACAACATTAAATTCAGCCATCTAATAAAACACTCTCCATAGTTGTCATGACAACATCCTCCTTCTTCCCATTTGAAGTATGCCTCCTTCTTCTAGATGGAAGTGTTTATTTGGTGTCTGTTGGGAGGCTATAATTTTTTATTGAAATACACAGTTGAAAGGGCATTGAATTGGAATTCACTGAGCCTTGTTTAAGATTACTGTATATGAATCTGTGTTAAGATAACATACAACGCCTTCTTAAAGTCCTCCTCTAATGGAAGCCAGATTTGTCATATCTCTTATGAAGCTTTTATTTCTTTTTTAACAGTATTTTATTTATTTATTTATTTAATATTTTTATTTTTATTTTTTTTAAGATGGAGTCTTGCTCTGTCCCCTAGGCTGGAGTGCAGTGGTGCAATCTCGGCTCACTGCAAGCTCCGCCTCTCAGGTTCACGCCATTCTCCTGCCTCAGCCTCCCGAGTAGCTGGGACTACAGGCGCCCGTCACCATACCCGGCTAATTTTTTGTATTTTTAGTAGAGACAGGGTTTCATGGTGTTAGCCAGGATGGTCTCAATCTCCTGACCTCATGATCCACCTGCCTCGGCCTCCCAAAGTGCTGGGATTACAGGCGTGAGCCACTGCGTCCGGCCTTTTAACAATATTTTTAAAAGACCTAACTTAAAGCCCAAAAGATTTAAAATTGTCAGCCTAGATTTTATTCCTTCCAGAACCAGGTATTCCAATTGTGGGTAAGTGGGCTTCTACAAATTTTTAAAAAAATGAGTTTTTATGGTGCTGGCAATGGGGTTCCTAATGAATTTGTCTGGGAAAGTCATTTGTCATTACTTTTTAAATGGGTTTCTGTTCCTGAGAGAAAGGTACTTGTTGCTGATAAACCTAGCTGGTGCTGAAATGCTGCACCTGTACTCCACGGATCTCTCCGTGGACCCTGTTCTATCTCCACGTCACAGTTTTTCCTCACCTGCCCACCTTCCTCCAACATTACACTCTTGCAATTTGCTCATCCAGGAAAAACTCACTTTATGCAAAAGCAAACAATAATCGAAGAGAATTTTGCCCTGATTCCTTTGAAATTATTGTATGTATACTGAAAGAACAATAGCAAAATGATAGAGCAATGAACGCCACTAAAACAAAACAAAACAAAACAAAAAAATTTTTTGGAGCAAATAAAGATCGTGTAGCCTTTTACTCAAATGTTTACCTCCATAAAATAGGAGCTGAAAATCAAAGAGAAAAGAACTCAAAATTTTTTACAGGAGGTGGAAAAATGTGCTTGTAAAAGTCAGAAAAGAAGTGAGACAGAAAAATAAAACTGTCTCTGTGAAGGCCAGATTGGAAGCAGCAAGAAAAGAAATTCTACATGGCTGAAAATGTGACAAGGAACATGTTAGGCGGTCTTGAGAAAAATGAGCAATGTATTGCTTAAAAATTATTTTAAAAGAGTTAAAATGATGATTATAGGAGATAAAAATTCCATATATAAATAAGTATTGTCTCTGAATAAGAAATAAATGAATTGAACCCAACAACAACAAAATAACTTTTAAAACTTTCAAAAAAACAACTATCGAGTACTATGCTTAGTAAGTCGCTGACGAAAGGGTTTGTACATCAAACCCCCATGACAGGAGTTCACCTGTATTAACAAACCTGCACATGTACTCCTGAACCTGAAATAAAAGTTAAAAAAAAAAAAACTTTATTTTGAAATACGTAGAGGCTCGCACCTAGATACTAAAAGGTTACACTGTATCCCAGGGAAAACCGATTCAAAATATTCTATAGCAATGCATCATAAAAATTTTGGAATTTAGAATTAGAAACTGTTTTAGACATGAAAGCAAAATATTAAGTTATCTACAAAGAGAAAATTAGACTGACTTCAAAGTTATCCAAAACAACATTAAGTGCTAGAAGAAATATACAAAATGCTCAGAAAAAGAATATGTGTGTGAGACAGAGACACAAAAATGTAGTATTCAACTATGTGCATGCTTAAAACAATCTTTTTTTAAAAATTATCTTCATTTTTAAAAATATCTAGGCCCTACAATGCTATGTTGAGCAGTAAATATTTTAAGAGAAATGGATCTAAACTTTCACCGTTGTATATAACATTTATTGTAAGATTTATATTCTATATTTGTATACGTATGCTTATTTTTATGTATTTTTATGTATTTAATATTCTATATTTATTTTATATACACATTTGTATAAATACATTCCTCTCTAGTCTTCTAAGTTTTTAAAAATGACACATAAAGGTTTAAGGTTTTTTTTGTTTGTTTGCTTGCTTGTTTGTTTTGTTGAGAGGGAGTTTCACTCTTGCCCAGGCTGAAGTGCAATGGCACAATCTCAGCTCACTGCAACCTCCGCCTCCTGGGTTCAAGTGATTCTCTTGCCTCAGCCTCCTGAGTAGCTGGGATTACAGGCACCTGCCACCACACCCGGCTAATTTTTGTGTTTCTAGTAGAGACAGGGTTTCACCATGTTGGCCAGGCTGGTCTCAAACTCCTGACCTCAGGTGATCCACCAACCTCGGCCTCCCAAAGTGCTGGGATTATAGGCATGAGCCACCGTGCCCGGCTATAAAGGTTTAAGTTTTAATCATTTTTATTTAGTTTTTAATATTTTGTTTGTTTTTATAGATTTAGGGATAAAAGCACAGCTGTGTTACATGAATGCGTTACGCATTGGTGAACCCTGGGCTGCTGGTGTACCCATCACTCAAATAACGTACAGTGTACCCAACAGGTAATTTTTCAGCTTTCACCACCCCCTAACCCTTTGGAGTCTTCAATGTCTATATTCCACTCTGTATGTCCATGTGTTCCCATTATGAGTTCCCAGTTATAAGTAAGAACATGTGTTTATTTTTACTTTTTGTTTCTGAGTCATTTCACTTTTGGCCTCCAATTCCATCCATGTTGCTACAGAGGAAGTGATTTCATTCTTTTCTATGGCCAAGTTAGTATTCCGTGGTGTGTGTTTGTGTGTATGTGTGTGTGTGTGTGTGTGTGTGTGTGTATACACATTATATATACATCTTATTTTAAAACCTAATCATCAATTGATGGACAATTAGTTTGGGTCCATAACTTTGCTATTGTGAACAGTGCTATGATAAACATGTAAGTGCAGGTGTATTTTTGGTATAATGATTTATTTAAGGTACATTTAATCCATTTAAAATCACATGTGTATTTCTTTATGTATATATTTTATGTATTTTTTATTCTGTATTTATTACATATATTCATATATATTCTCATTCTAGTTTATTGAGGTTTTAAAAAATCACATATAAAGATTTTAATATTTCTAAAGAATTTTATTGAATGTTTTCTTCTACCTCTCAAAATCTTTTTAGAATTTTTGTCATTTATTCTATTAATCTATTAATCTATTGATAGAATTTTCTGATGGTAAAATGTCTTCTTTTAGAGATAAACTGTATTGGATCATTTCTATTTTTATACACAGTTCTATTTGCGTAGCTTTGCATTAAAATCTACTTAGACTATTTTAAATGTTCACACTTTTTTTCTAAATTAAAGTTTGTTGTATATTTTTTTCATTGACTTAATATTCAACCTTTCTGTGTCTCTGGGGAGTTTTGATAGAAAATCCAAGCAAACCTCAGAGCTACTGCAGGTTTGGGTCTAGACCACTTCAATAAAGCAGATTTTGCAACAAAACAAGTCACACAAAATTGTTTGGTTTCCCTGTGCATATGAAAACTACACTATATTTTAATCTATTAAGTGTAAAATAGCATTATGTCTAAGACGTATGTATACGTGTATTTAATTAAAAATACTTTATTGATCTAAAATGCCGGCAGTCATCAGAGCAGCTGAGCCGTGAGTGAGTTGTAATCATTTTGCTGGTAGAGGATTTGGCTTCAGGTTGACGGCTGTTGACTGATCAACATGGTGACTGACGAAGGTTGAGGTGACTACATCTATTGAGTCTTTCTTTCACAGAAGATTTCTCTGTAGCATGTAATGTTGTTTGATAGCATTTTACTCACAGTAGAAGTTCTCTCAAAATTGGAGTCAATCTTTTCAAACCTTGCTGCTGCTTTATCAACTAAGTTGATGTAATATCTTTGTTGTCATTTCAAGAACGTTCACAACATCTTCGGGAGGAGTAAATTTTATCTCCATAAACCTCTTCCTTTGCTCACCTACAGAAACTAACTCCTTATCGGTTAAAGTTTCATCATGAGATTGAAGCAATTCAGTCACATCTTCAGGCTCCACTTCTAATTCTAGTTCTGTTGCTATTTCATCCACATCTTCAGTTACTTCCTCCAAGGAAGTCTTGAACCTCTCAAAGGAATTCATGAAGGTTGAAATCAATTTCCTCCAAACTCCCGTTATTGTTGATATTTTCATGTCTTTCTATAAGTCATGAATATTCTTAGCAATATATAGTATGGCGAATGCTTTCCAGGGTTTTCAAATTTACTTTGCCTAGATCCATAGAGGAATCACTATTATGGCAGCTATAGCTGTGGTATTTCTTAAATAATAAGAAGATTTGAAAGTCAAAATTACTATTTGATCTTAGCAGCATAATGCATGCTGTGTTAGCAGGCATGAAAACAACATTTATCTCCTTGCACATCTCCATCAGAGCTCTTGGGTCACTAGGTCAATGAACATAATATTTTAAAGAACTTTTTTTTCTGAGCAGTAGGCCTCAACTAAGGCTTAAAAATATTTAGTGAATCATGCTGTAAATAGGTGCTGTTTCCATTTATAGAGCACAAGCGGAGTAGATTCAGCATAATTCTTAAGGGCCCTAGGATTTTTGGAGTGATAAATGTGCATCGGCTTCAACTTAATGCCACCAGCTGCACTGGTCCCCTAGCAAGAGAGTCAGCCAGTCCTCTGAAACTTTAAAGCCAGGCATTAACTTCTCTTCTGTAGCTATGAAAGTTATAGATAGCATCGTCTTCCAATAAAAGGCTGTTTCACCTATACAGAAAATCTGTTGTTGAATGTAGCCACCTTCATCAGCCATCTTACTGAGATCGTCTAGATAACTTGCTGCAGCTTCTCCATCAGCACTTGCTGCCTGCCGCACCTGCGTTTTATGTTCTGGAGATGGCTTCTCTCCTTAAACCTCATGAACCAACATCTGCTAGCTTCAAGCTTTTCTTCTGTAGCTTTCTTGTCTCTTGAAGCCTTCATGGTATTGAAGAATTAGGGCCTTGCTGTGGATGAGGTTTGGCTTAGGAGAATGTTGTGCATGGTTGGATCGTCTATGTAGACTACTCGAATGTTCTCCCTGTCAGCAATAAGGCTCTTTTGCTTTGTTATCATTTGTGTATTCACTGAAGTGGCAATTTTAATTTCTATCAGGAGCTTTTTCCTGCGTTCCTAACTTGGCTAAGTGTTTGGCACAAGAGGACTAGCTCTCGGCCTGTCTCAGCTTTTGAAATGCCTTCCTCGCGCACCGCGCTTAATCATTGCTAGTTTCGGAAAGTGATACACGTTTGACCCTTTCTTTCACTTGAACCCTTAGAGGCCATTGTAGGGTTACTAATTGGCTTAATTTCAATATTGTTGTTTCTCAGAAAATAGGAAGAGAGATAAGAAACAGCCATTTGGTGGAGCAATCAGAACACACTTAACATTTGTCGACTAAATTTGTCATCTTACATGGGCATGGTTTATTATATCCCAAAACAATTATAATAGTAATATCGAAGATTACTGATAACCATAACAGATATAATGATAATGCAAAAGGTTAAAAAGTTGCAAAGATTACCCGAATGTGGTACAGAGATGCAAAGTGAGCACATGCTGGTGGAAAAAAATGATGCCAATAGACTTGTTCCACGCAGTGTTGCCAAAATCTTTCAATTTATAAAAAACCCAATATCTGGGAAGCACAGTAAAGCCAAGTGAAATGAAATGAAGTATGTCAGTACATTACTGATATGAATGTATTTATCTGACCCCTTTTAGATATATGAATTTTATTGACATGTAACTACGTGTCATAAATTGAATCATTTTTAAGTAACTAATTCAGTGATCATTGAAAAATTTACACATCTTGTTACCACAGCAACAATCGAGCTACATTCTGGTCCTTCCAGAAGTTTCCTTCATACACTTTTTCCAGGCAAATCCTCTCCCCTCCAATTTCAGGTATCCAGTAATCTACTTTCTGTCATTATGAATTTGCTTAATTTTTTGTAGAATTTCATATAAATGGAATCACATAGTACGCACTCTTCATGCCTGTCCTCATTTTGTTGAGTGTAATAATTTTGAGATGAATTCATGTTTTATGTGTATTATCCCTTTGTTCCTTTTTATTGATGATTAGTATTCCATTATATATGTCATGGAATCTATACATGTATATACCACATTTGTTTATCAGATTACCCATTGATGGACATTAAGATTGTTTCCATTTTTGGTTAAATCTGCTATAAACATTCCAATACAGATATTTGTGAGGACATAATTTTTTCTTTCTTGTAGATAATGACTTCGGAGAGTGCATATGGTAAGTATTTATAGGAAACTGAAAGACTTTTTAAAATGGTTATATGATTTTTTTTTTTTTTTTTGAGAGGGAGTCTTCCTCTGATGCCTAGGCTGGAGTGCAGTGGTGCAATCTGGGCTCACTGCAACCTCCGCCTCCCGGGTTCAAGCAATTCTCCTGCTTCAGCCTCCTGAGTAGCTGGGATTAGGTGCATGCACCATGCTCAGCTAATTTTTGAATTTAATTTTTTTTTTAGTAGAGACGGGGTTTCACCATGTTGGCCAGGCTGGTCTCAAACTCCTAAACTTGTGATCCGCCTGCCTCAGCCTCCCAAAGTTCTGGGATTACAGGCATGAGCCACTGCGCCAGGCATAAATTGATTATATGATTTTTTTGATTCACATTGTTCATGAGAATTTAATTTGCTTCACATTTTCTTCTACCCTTTGTATTTTCAGTCATTTTAACTTTTGCCATTCTATTAGGTATGCAATGGTATACTGTTGTAATTTTAATTTGCGTTTTGATAATTACCAATGATACTGAACATTTTTTCATGTGTTTTTCTCATCCATATATCTCCTTTAATGAAGTATCTATTCAAATATTTTTGCTGTTTTAGCCCTTCTTGTTTCGTTGTAAGAGTTTCTTATATATTCTAAATATGATCCCCTTGTCAGGTAAATGTATTGTGAAGATTTTCTCTTAATGTTTGGCTGTACTTTTAATCTTGTAACAGGGCCTTTCAAAAGTAATTTTTTAAAATTTGTCAGCTTTATTTATTTCTTCCCATGGTTCATGCTTCTTGTATCCTAAGAAATGTGTGTTTACTTTAAATTCACAATGATCTTGTCTGTATGCTTGCAGAAGTTTTTTTTATCATTTTGCTCTTTAATTTTGTTACGTATTTCAAGTTAATTTTTGAATTACATGAGGAAATGAATTATATGAGGAAATGGTGCTGGATAAATACATCCAATTCATCCATCACCATTTGTTGAAAAGCACTCATTTTTTCCCACTTCAATGTTTGTTGAAAATGTCTTACTTATGTATGTGTGTATCTGTTTCTGAATTCTTAATTCTGCTTAATCTATCTGTGTTAATGACCCGAAGCTTCTTTCATGCTGTCCTGATTACAGTATTTTTCAGATCAGGCAATAAGTCCTCCAAATTTGTTTCACTATTTCAAAACTCTTTTGGTGAGTCTAGATGATTAGCATTATAATATGTATTTTAGAATCTGTCAATTGCTTCAGAAAAGACTGCTGAGATTTTGATTTAGAGTGTATTAAATCTCTATATCAATTTTATGATAATTCATATCCTAACAATATTAAATTTTCCAAAACAGGACCTTAGTATATCTCTCTAATTATTTAGTCCTCATTTGATTTTTCTTGTTTCCGTTTTTTTTGGTTTATTTGTTTTTGTTTTTAATTTTCACTTTATAGTTTTTATACACATTTTATTAAATTATTTCTGAACGTTTCATATACTTTTACTATTACAAATTATATTTTCTATTTATTTTGCCACTGTTTATTGCAAACAGGTAGAAAAGTGATGGGTTAGTTTGCTATTGGCTGGTATCCTGCATACTGGTAAAACTGAATTTTGGTTCTAGATATTATCATTTGTAGGCTCTTAAAATATCAGCAAACATGATGATGGCATCATCAAATAAGAATAGCTTTTTCTTCTCATATCCAATTTTTCTGTTTTTTTTTTCTTCCTTATTGCATTGACTGGGGCATCCATTTAGTTATAGGGCATCCATAAATAAATAAATTTTTATTTTTTTTAACTTTTTTCAAATGCTTCCACATCCATTGAGATGATCATATATATTTTTTTCTTTTTTAATGTGATAAAATACATTGATGCTGGAACTTTGAATCAATGTCGTACATCTGAGTTAAGCCCCAACTGGTTCTATATAATATATGTCATACACTTTTATATTTATTGAAATATTCATTATATATACATTTTTAAATCTTTCATTAGAGAGGTCCAATTGTCTACTTTTTAATAAAAGTCCACATGAACTGTTTTTATTTTTCAAAGGTTATTTCTGACTTACTAAAGCCACAATAAATTTCCCCTGTGAGTTCCTTAAGTACCTGTCATCTATCTGTGCAAATTTTAAAAAATATCAAATATCTTAGTATGTCTCGCCTCTCCTTCTCTGCATCATGTTGATACTATCTGAAATTTGTTTCCTTATTTATTCTATTTGCTATGCTATGAATTTTCTCAACATAAGTTCTTACGGTTTTCTCTAATTTTTGGACTATATTGATCATTACTTTTAATTTTATTTTCTCCTCTCCGTTAATGTTTTTGCTATCATTCTAGAATATCCCCAAATAGATTTCTTTTTGCATCTCTGTTCTCTCCTGCATATATATTAACATTTTTTCTTATATTTTAATTTATTTTTGTTATTTTAACTCTTTTCTTTATGGTCTTAGGAAACATTTTACAACTTATTGATTTGCTCTTTGCTGTAACACTTGTTAATAAACTCTTCCATTAATATATTAATGTATTTTCAATACATACTGCTTTCATTTCCTTACTTTATAACTATGTATTCCTGCTTGACATATAAAATATTCTCTCTTACAAATGCATCCTATATATTCCCAATCTCTCTACCTTCATAGGTATGCTACATCTGGAATAAAGGGTTCCATTAGTTGTCTATTTTTCAGTAGTATTTACTTATTTAACTTTCTCATTATTTATCCCTGGGAGTTTATATTCACCTGAGAGTTTTAGATCCCCTGGCCGAGATGTAGGACCGGAGGGAGGGACGTGCCAGGCCCGAGCATGAGTCCTTTCTGTCCCATGCCACGAGAAGTGCAGGTGACTGCCCAATGCAGGGGCTTTTAGAACTGAAACTTGCTCCAGGGTCCTGGAGCTGCTCTTTAGAGATGATTTTGTTATTTGCAATCAGGAGTCACTCGAGGGCTGGGAGCTACTGGAGATGAGGAGCGTATGCTCAGAGGATACCAGATGTACCCACACCTGCTGTCAAAAAAGCTTTTCTTTCTCTTTTTCTTTCTTTTTCTCTCTTTCTTTCTTTTCTTTCTCTTTCATTCTTCTCTTGTTCTTTCTCTTTCTTCCTATCTCTTTTTGTCTTCCTTCTTTAGTTTTCTCTTCTTTTCTATTTTCTCTCACGCTTTCTTTCTTCTTTCATTATCTTCCTCTCTTTCTTTCTCTCTTATTTTCTTCTGTTGTTCTTTCTTTCTTTCCTTCCTTCCTTTCTTCCTTTCTTTCCTTCTTTCTTTTTTCTCTTTCTTGCTTTCTTTCTTACTCTTTCTTTCTTTCTTTCTCTCTTGCTTCTTTCTTTTCTTCTTTCTTCTCTAGCTTAAACATACTGATTGGGCAGAGTTGTTCTCTGGTTTTTACAGGTAAAATAGGAGAAGAAGGGGATCTAGTTAAATTTGTTCTTTCATCTACTGTGGCACCCAGGATGATTATTCTTTCTCTTGCGCACACATGAGAGTCACAGCATGTATACCGTCTTTATACAGATTTTTTAATGGTTTTTATGCAATTGGTTGTACTTTAATTGATTAATGCCCTCCCTTCTGTGGAATCTCCAGGACTGGATTAAGGAGGTGAAGGGGTGGCTCTTCCTACTTGACTTACTGGAAATGCACAAGGAAATTGCTTTCCCATACTTTCTGCATTGTCAGACTGATATTCATTTTAGATGTGACAGTATGGTATTATTGTAACGTGTCTTAACAAGTTCCAATCTATTTAGCTTTCCTGAGCTCTTTGTGGTCTTCCTGTCTTTTTTCTTCCTAAGTTGTGTGTGAAACTACCTATATTCCAGTTAAAAAAAAAAAAAGAACCTGGATTCAAGACCTGCCTCTGTCAGTGCACAGCTGTGTGATCCAAGTGTGGAATGACAACCACATGTGAGCTTCTGTAGGTCTTAGGTCCCCTCTTTATGAAATTGCAATATTAATAATATCTACCACCTTTAATTGCTTTGATAAAATGCTACAATATGTGGGATGTTATGGTATGCCATGCAGGTCTCCCTTCTGCATGGGAGAAGACACTCATTTTCCCTGACTACTGGAAGGACTGGGGACTCACCACTAACGGGTACCTGTTCACAAAGTGCCTTCTTCTGGAAGGAGTTGCCTCCCCCGAGTTTATCACTCCTCCTCAGGATCAAGCTATGTCCAATAGATCCCATGGGGGTACAAATGCCCAGTCCTTTGCCTTGATTCAGGACAAATCACAGGACCATACTTGTTCCAGAGCTGCCTATACGGTTAATTGAGGTCTCGGCTATAGCTGCATTACAGGGTTTCTTGCTTGCTTGCTTGTTTGTTTTCCTTCTTTCTTCTTTCTTTCACAGTCTTGTTCTGTTGCCCAGGCTGGAGTGCAGTGGCGGGACCCTAGGCTCACTTCAACCTCTGCCTCCCGGGTTCAAGCGATTCTTGTGCCTCAGCCTCCCAAGTGGCTGGCACTACAGGTATGCACCAACATGCCTGGCTAAGTTTTGTATTTTTAGTATAGACAGGGTTTCACCATGTTGGATAGGCTGGTCTCAAACTCCTGACCTTAAGTGATTCTCCCACCTTGGCCTCCCATTACAGGTGTGAGCCACCACTCCCAGCCTGCATTGCAGTTTAATGACTCCTTCTCTCACACCTGCTTCCCTAACTCCCTTTATGATGATTTTTCTGAGTGCATCCTTAAAAATATTCTGCCCAGAAATATCTCCATTTCAATAAGTTTTCTGTAGAAATATAAGTCAGATATATCAAAATATAAGTCAGAACTTTACAAATATTGAAGTGTCATATCACATCACAGTAACAGCACCACCTAAGTACCAAATGATGATAATGAAACTTAGACCTACTGGAATTGAGTAGAGGTGAACATCATGTGAGAGAAAGATCACTGTGTGCTCGTGAATCAGGGTAGGGTCCACCGGGATGTGAAACATGAATTTGAACTTGAACGAAGAGGGGCTAAATCTGATGCACACAAAACAAACTCGTGCTACATCTTCCTCTGAAATTGCGATTCTAGCTTCTTATGTCAGGTACTTTTAGTATCTGACTCTTTTAAGCAAGACTGGGATAATTAAATTCATGGCTTCCAGTTGGAACACCTCCTTCAGTATGGAGCTGGCAAAACCTAGCCAGTAGCCTATGAATGTTACCTTTTGGCAAAGCCTCAGAACTAGGCAGAACCGTGGATGCTGTCATTTTTATTGTCAGCTTCCAACACACCAAATAACCTTGGTAATGACTTCCCCATAGCTCCTCTGAACTGCTTGGTGTTTACCCAAAATGTGCCTTGGTACAAAATCTGTGGGAGGCAGTGTCAAGTCGAATGCCTAACAGTTTGAGCATCTGGGATTAATGAGCTATCAGCAAACACTTGGCTTATGCATGACCAATCTGTTTTTGAATACTGTGAGTGCTGACTGTATCAATAAAGATAGGCTGTGATGGGAAACATTTGCTGTTATGTAACAACATGCTGGAATGCTTAGGTCGGAAGGGAGATATCACACAAGTAAGAATGGCCATAATATGAAGAGAAGCAAAACAGTGGCAGAGTTCGTAGAGGGCAGTGATTCAAGTGGTCAGGTACGCAGGAGCTCAGGGATTTTCTTTCTTTCCTCCTTCCTTCCTCCATTTAGTTTATCTTTCATTCTTTCTTTCTTTCAACATTCCCGGACCATTTAGAAGGCACTTATGCTCTCCCTCAAGGATCTTATGGTATAGTAGCATGATTGATTTTACATAATTGCTTTAAATAAATGTCCAAATCACTTGGTAGGTGATATTCAAACATAATTTTATGAAACTAAATGGACAAGAGACTGAAATAATTATAACATTAATGGATTTATAGTAAATACTCTGAATAATTTAAAATACATTCACCCATTTTGAAAGAGCACATGCAGATAAAGTGACACACAAGATCCACATGTAAGTGTTTGCTAAGAGGGGAAAATGGCAATAGAGCATGAGGACAGGAGAGGATGAAAATCAATCAGGGAAGGGCTTTGCCCAAATCAGTGGCGACGGTGCACCATGGATGTAAGGGAAGCGTGAGCTCTGCCATGGTATCTGAAAAAAAGAAACCCAAAAAGGTGAGGTGGGAGCTGGGCATGGTGGCTCATGCCTGTAATCCCAGCACTTTGGGACGCTGCGGCAGGCAGATCCCATGAGGTCAGGAGTTCGAGACTAGCCTGGACAACATGAAGAAACCTTGTCTCTACTAAAAATACAAATTAGCCCGGTGTGGTGGCAAGTGCCTGTAATCCCAGTTACTGGGGAGGCTGCAGTAGGAGAATTGCTTGAACCTGGGAGGCGGAGGTTGAAGTGAGCTGAGATCACGCCACTACACTCCAGCCTGGGCAACAAGAGTGAAACTCCGTCTCAAAAAAAAAAAAAAAAAAGAAAAGAAAAAGAAAAAAGAAAGGTAAGTTAGGGCTGAAAAAAGAACTTTAGAGTCAGTGCAAAAGACAACCACCCTCCTCTAAGAGGAGCTGAAGGTGACTGCCTGTGTTCCCCCAACACTGCCATGAAGGAAGGGACTCCCTGATGTGGACCGAGAAGTCCAGGGACACCAAGGTAGCAATGCAGCTACTGAGCTGGAGGAGATCTTCCTGTTGACGGAGCACGGATATTAAAATTAAACAACTGGAAAATATTCTCTCCAGTCTCCTGCTGGTTCATTCATTAGGTAACTGGTCAGGTCTCTTGCTTGTAACCATCTCTTCTGTGGCTTGGCCTTTTCAGTGATTTTGGCTGGTGAGAGGCTTCTGGCTGTTCCTGCTTGGGAGGCCCCTGAGGCCAGCCTCTCAGGAGGAGTGATTCTTTAGCTGCACTCTTGGGAAAATGTGTTAGCCATGCGGGGGCTGGAGAATATCCTAATCCTAGAGTCACTCAATATTTTCATTTTTTGCTTTATTGTAATATAATTTATATACTATGAATCTCACCCATGTAAAGTGTACACATCGGTGGCTTTTAGTATATTCACGGTCATGTTCAAAACTAGTCACAATATATTTGAAAAACATTTTCGTCACTTCTTAACAAAACCCCCTACTCAAAATCAGAGGTCCTCATTCTTGCTCCCCACTCCCAAGCCCCAGATAACCACTCACTCATGCATTGTCTGTGTCCCTGTAGGTTTGCCTAGGACATTTCATAGATGTAGAATAATAGAATATATGGTCTTTGTGATTGGCTTTTTTCATTTAGCAGGATGTTTTTGAGTTTGGCTATTACTGAATATGCTTAGAAGGTAGCCCAAAAATAAGACCAGCCTATTAAACACAGGTGACGTTTCTATCCTATTGTTACTTGCTTTGTACTTTGTTCTTGTAAAATGATTTTGTTTTTCTTTGCCTCTATCCAGTCACTCTGAAAGAAGGAGAGAGTTTGTGTTTACCAGCAATGTCAGTATCATATGACCTTCCTTGGCCTGTGTAATTCCACTAAGTCTTAAGTACCATGGGATATCACCATAGAAAGATGAGAGAAATTGACAGTTTAAAGTCATGTTGTATATATGGGAGATACTGATACTCCCTCTAGTTGCAAGTGAGTCAATGCTTATATTTCCTCTAACTACCATTTTTATAGGTTTGATACAAAATACAAAGCTGTTTTGTTCATCATGAAAGAAATTTCTGTCAGTTTAATTTGCCTCTTAGTATTTCTTAAGACATGTTATTAAAAAAATAGAACCAACAGAAGGACCAAGTATGTGAGCAGATGGAATTCAAGCCTTCCTATGGTGCGACACATCTCTGACTCACCTTCCTCTCCACCAGACCCACCCTCTTACTGTAATCACACTCAACACAACCCACATTTATTTGAGATTTTGTCACTTTCAGTTCAAATGACTGTGACCTATTTGTTGCCCTGGAACATATTACAATACCAGGCATGCAGCAGCTTTTTAACAAATGTAAACGGAAGAAAGAAAGGAATGAATGAAGGAGAAAAGGAAGGAAGGAAGGCAGGCAGGAAGGAAGGAAGGGAGGAAGGGAGGAAGCAAGAAAAGGGGAGGGGAGGGGGTCAAAGGAGGGAAGGGGAGATGAGAGGGAAGAAACAAAACACTCAAACGAACAAACAAACTGAGACTAGACTGTTCTCTTAGATTTACTTCTATACCAACATAAATCTCATTTTATTCATTTAGTTGTATTTATCCAGATGACTAATGAGATTTTTTCCCAGAGAAATGAGAAGCAAATTTAATACTGGATATAAAACGACTTGGTAAAATGAATGCATGCAAACCATAAAAATACATGTTTGTAGAGTTGATTCAGTCATGGCCTCCAGCTTTTCCCCAGCTACAAAGGCATTTAGGAATCAGAGCTATATTTTTCAAAGGGGCCCTGATGCTC
This sequence comes from Gorilla gorilla gorilla, assembly GCF_029281585.2. Taxonomy (NCBI): domain Eukaryota; kingdom Metazoa; phylum Chordata; class Mammalia; order Primates; family Hominidae; genus Gorilla; species Gorilla gorilla. Next base: position 133,518,363 of record NC_073236.2, on the reverse strand, counting down.
ACTTTAAGGCACTTATGGCTTGCTTACCATTCCACTGTTACATTCAATCACATGAGGATTCATAACTAGCACCTTTACGTAGAAGCTCTTTGTTTCAATGTTGAATCATGAGTGCCACGAATTTAAAATTTATGCTCTTGGAACTATGATGATGATGCTGATCTAATTGGTTTTGCACATAAAGTGTTGAAGTTATTTTTTAACAGCCAATATATTAGGGTCTAACATAATAAAACAATTTGTGTGTATTTTTGTATATCTATCTATCTATATATGTATATATATACACACACACACACACACATATAATCAACATGATTCCTGTTTTTAAGAATAATGTGAAAGACTAGCTAAATTAGAAACAAAACTTGATTTAATCCTAGGATCATGTGACATCATTAATATTTGTGTGAAAGTTATTATTATCCTAAATAATACATGTGTTTGGAGTTCTACTAGATGTGATGAGATAATGAGTTCCAACACTTTTTCGTGCCCCATTCTGCTATTGAGAAAGTAAGCTTCAATTCCAGCTCTTATTTCTATGCACCATTTTATAATTTTGAAGTACTATCAATACTTAGCTGTTGGGTTCTGAAGGATAGGGAGAAATTTTAGAAGATACGTGAAAATAATAATATTTGTGGCATAATTGTTTTTAGAAAATAATCTCATATCATCAATTCACAATTATGAGAGTTTTCGTGATCAATTGACTCAAATACTTTTTGTAAACCAATATTGTTAAAAAAGAAAGCAAAAAGCTAAAAATATGTATGAGATTTTTATTAATCACAACAAAGAGGTGAATGATAGCATTTTTTCTATATTCAAATATAAGTTTAACTAAAAATATATTGTTTAAAGTTAGGTAGGGAAAAACTACTGAAAAAGATAAACTAAGGAAATAAATATAAAATTCAACATAGCAGAATTTATTACTTCTAGTGGGAAGACAGAAGTGTGGGCTTGGGCAGGAGCATGAAGAGGGTTTCAGCAATACTTTGTGTAAAGGAATGTACATGGACACACTTATACTAACATACATGTAACATATTTTTGGAAGACACATAAATAACTGGTAAGGGTGATTGCTTTAGTGGGAAGTTTTGGAAGTTAGGGTAGAGGACTTGATGTTTAGTACATATTTTTGTATTGTTTTAATATTTACATTGGAAATATGTGTTTTCAAACATTAAACAAAAATAGTAACTTAGTAATCAAAGAAACTAAGAAACAGCAAATATTTTTTGAGCAACTACAAGAAATACCAAGCAGTGCTAGAGGCCATGGGGTCATAGGTATGATACTGATACGATAATAAAATAAACAATGAAGATAATATTTAAAATATGTTGAGAATTTGTTTTGTTCCAGATGTTATTCTAAGAATTTAATGCAAATAAAACAATTACTAAAGCCCTATTAGGTAAATGGTATTATTTTTCCTATTTAGAAATAAAGAAACTGACATGTTGGAATCATATAATTTGCCCAAGACCATACAACTGATAAATAAAAGAGCTGAGGTGCTGAACTCATGTCACATTACCCATTATGCTAGACTTCTTGCCTATGGGAGTTGAGTTGCTAGAAAGTGCCTTTTGTTACTTAAGTGCTCTGGAATCAGGCTCTTTTTCCTTCTATTTGGAAAAATGGCAGGAATCACTCCTCTTCCTGTTGTGCCCATAAGCCTTTCTCCAGTAGCTGAGAATCCAATCATAAAGCTAAGACAAAGATGGTAGAAAAAAAGTCCCCACAATACTTGGCAGGCCCTATCAGAGTCAACTCCAAAAATGTCAATAAGAAGAGATGTCCACAGCCTGCAAAGGATTTTCCAATGAGATGCAGTGGTTTGGCTAAATAAGAAAATGTAGGGGCATGGGGAGGTTTCTATAGGACCAGCTTGGGAAAATAGGATGAGCAAAGGCATAGTGCACGCTGACGACAATGCACAAATCACTGTTGAAATTCATCAGCAAGATCTCCACCCTCAAAGACTGTAATTTAGTGGGGGAGATACAACATTGTAGAGCTTGATCACACTCCAGAAAACATTAGAGATGCCTTTAAAAGGTAGAAAGTTCTGGAGGCTTTACTATTACTATCAGCCTCGTATTTCAGTTGCATTTGGCTAGGAATGTCCAGGACAGGAGTGAGAAGCGAGGAGAGGAATCAGAAGGAAAGACATCAAGTGAAGGGCCAATGGCTGGCCAAGCTCCATGGCTGTGCCTACCTGCTGCGGGCTCAGCTCTTCTGCCAGCTGGTGGCATAATTTGTTGGGGGTAGTGGGGGCTACAAGTAACCCATTTGTCAGGTCACTCCAGGGCCAGGTGGAAGGAAGACAAGGGAGAGAAGAGAGTCATGCATGGCTGGTGTTGCAGTCACTGTTCTATTTGGCATGGAGCAGACCTGAATGGATGGGAGGCCTACAAGGGTGGCAAGCCCCACACACTCTTCAGTAGCTCTTTCTTTTCCCCGACCTGCCATCTGGGCAACCATCACAAAAAATCTGCCCTCTGTTCTCTAAGAACCGAAATTAACCGAGTGATTATTTCTCAGTGAGAACCTTTCCACATTTCTGATATCCTAATTTATTTGGCAGCAACACAAGAAACTATTAACATGTGCACCTCCTCACATTTTAAGAAATTCATATTTAAAGAATCGACTATAGTACTGCTTTTAACCATATAAACAGCTAGTTTTGAAAGTATGTATATTTAATCACCCTCCTTTGACTACTCCCTTGAAGCTGATATAGTCTATTGAATTCTAAATTCCTATGTAAGAACTATTTTAAAACAATGGACCCTTGACACGATGGGGCTTTGACGTGACATGTATTCTCAAATTTTCAATGCAGATCTGCATATGGAAGCGTCTTATGACAAACATTCCTGAGCATTCTTAACTGGTAATTTTCAATTGCTTTAGAAAATGGCTTGGATGAGGGTTGCAGAGTGATTGACTGAAGAGGGGTCTGAACTCATAATTATCTCCCAACTAATGTGTACATTTCGGATGGTGAAGCCTCTTCACATGCTGAATTGTGATAATACATCACAAAATTGGCCATTTTGAAGAGCTGTTTTGTGAAGCTGATGAATGGAATTTCTCCACAGTGTTGCTTATACACAAGCTTCCCTCCTCCCATACGCCATGTGCACGCTTGTCTAGAAGACAGCACGCTGGCTCACTGGTGGAGAACCAGACCCCTGTACTTCCACCAAGCTGTTCTTGGGAACCAAATTAGAGGAGCTCAAACGTGGTGGGAATGTGGTCTTAATTGTCTCTTCCATGGAGCTCAACTTATGGTCTTTGGTTTTGTGAGTTTTCCTGTTTGTGATGTATCTTTCTTTGTCTCTTGGGGGAAAAACTCCAAGCACTCAGAGGCTGAGATTACTGCATTTGGGATAACATGTTCTGTGCGGAAGACACGCGGGGGAGAAGAAAAGACACACACACAATACCTTTAAGGGTAAACAACCTTTATCCTAAGTATGTGGCAATACAGATATAATAAGCAAATGATATAATAAGCAAATTGCAATAGAAAGGGGAGAAGGGAAAAGATATATATATATATATATATTTATATTTATATTTACACTCACTAGACTATGGAGGATTCATCACCATACTGGGAAGCAACAGCCTGGGCTCCAGAGTCGGCCACCTATCCGTGCACAGATGACGTGAGGTCTCAAGAAGCTTTGGCGTGGTCTGGAACCCTAGCTCCTTTTGTAACGAGTTGTTTGGCGTGAGGCCCAGTCACAAAGGCCCTTCGCGACTGGGCTCAAGGAACACAAAAAGGTCAACTTGTTTTTGCGATTGTCTGTTATTTTTCAATAACTAACGTACAGGAACAGATTTCTCTGAAACAGTGCTGGATGAATGCCTCAAGGTACTCACGCAACCTGTTCCAGGACTTGGTGACCATCGTTTTTGTCCATGTTCAATCGAGTTCAAATTTAATATTTAACTTTTCCTTCACACATGTCCTGGACACTTCAATCAAAAAGATGTCAATGATCTTATATCCATTGAGACTAACGACTGCATGTAGGAAGATATATGCGACAAAGCTGAAAACTTAGCACATATATGACCAGTGGCCATGTGTTCAATTTCACTGTGAAGAAAAATAATGGGTTCCTTATAAAAAGATTGTGGTTACAGGTGCTCTCCTGTGTCGGTTTTACTGAGACTGCACTCCCGCTAAGGAAAGCACGTGGGTACTGGAAAAAATTCAGCAGAATTCTAGTTTTTTAAAGCATTAATGAATTTGTAGAATTTTTTTTTTCAAAAAATATCACAATGGAGCTCTGATTCATGATTTTGTCAAACACAATTCTTTGATGAAACAGTAGTCGTTGCTGAGTCTTTAATTGTAATGGAACACATTTCCATTCCAAGAAGTGTCCTGCAACAATCTGGTGATGAAGGTCTTGCCGTATTTTTAATAGTTTACTATTTAAACTATGCATTGTCTCTGGCTCTTTTTCCTCTTCTTTCTCTTAAACTTCTCTTTGCTTAGTTCTTTCCTTCTTTCATTCTGTCCACAATTCTTTTCTGTTTTCTTCATCAGTTTCACCAGCTTTTCCTTCCCTTCCCCCTCTGACTCCTTTTTTCCTAACCTCCTTGTCTCCCCTTCTTTCCTCACATCTTTTCAGGCTCTTCCTCTTTCTTATCACTTTTCTTCCCCTCTCCTTTTTTTTTTTTTTTTTTTTTTTTTTTTGGTCATGCTCTTGTTTCATGAATGCCTGACATGGCTTTCCTTTAGGCCCTGAACTTCAAATAACTGAGGCCACTTTTTCCTCTCAATTCATCTGAATTTCCTCTGATCTATTCAAGATGCTCACAAATCCTGAGTTTCTTTGTAGCTGCCTCCTTAAGAAATGCTGTGGAAAGGAAGACTGAAGAAAGGCATTGGGCGTTGGCAGAAGAAAACCTCTTTGTATGGGGTCTCACACCCTAATAACCACAACTTCCTTTTTTCCCCATGTTTCCTTTTCTCCTTTGTTTTTTCACTTTCTATTTCCTGATGCTTTGTAGGATTTTTAAATCAAACACATGTTCTAAGTAATGTTGACAGAAGTAGGACTGGGAAGGAGGGAATTTTCTCTTCCCATGTCTTGGCTAAGCTCTGAGACTTTTTTTTTTTTAAGTAACAGGCCCTCTATGAGAAGAAAACTATGCTACAATTTCTGGGGACATGAATTTCTTCAGATCCTAACTGTTTTGTTAGTTAAATGCCTGGATTACATCTTGAACAGTTTAGTAAACTCAATTATTCAAAGCCAGTGGATTTTCTAATCTCTTGTGAGTCCCTTCACCTTTGTTCAAATTTCTATTTAATTAAACATTTGCTAGATGAAGTAAAATTTGGATCATTTGATTTTACTACCTATATCAGTCTTGGTATAGAGTCTATTCTGGTAAGAGATAGCTAAGAAGAATTTGTCACATGGTATTGATTACTCTGATTTATTCCAGCCAGTGCTGCTTTCCAGCACATTTCTGGGTGCAATTACAAGATTTTCATCAACCAAACTCTATGCATTTAGAGATCCAGTTACCTTCTTAATCACATGATATGCCTCCATGGGGTCTGAGATCAACCAGAGAGTATCTCTTTAGCTCTGTTGAAAGAAGTCGAGAAATATGAACGGAGTACATTTTAAAATTAATGAATGAGATGCTATATGCCAGCATTTGCAAATATTTACATCTATACATAATACGTATACATTACCTAAACATATATAGTGTTTAATATATAATAAATATATGTACTCTCGAAAACTTCCTCTTAGTTCATAAGAAATCACCTCTTCCCAAAGCAATTAAAGCCTGCTTTTGCTTAAACTAGTTTTCATCGCTGACATTTGAGGAAAATGTTTTTGCATGGAAAGTTGAGAATTTGTTGATTTTTCTAGTTGGTAAAAAATGTTAGTGGACACATTCGATATTAATAATTATCATACACGTAAACATTAAAATTATAAAATTTTATATCTAGAAGAAATATTGAAGGCAAAAAAAATTCAAAGTCAAACTTTTTATATAACCGCTGTGTAATAATAAGATGCTCAGTATACCACAGCTAGAATAAATTCCTTAGCATTTTAATGTACTTTTTCAAACTAAAGATTATAGATACTTTTGAAATTATGGCAATAGAAATATGTATGGCATTTTTTTTCAGCTTACCACAGAATCCTTGATTCAAAAATGCATTTAAAAATTGTTGCATGTTCTCCTAGGCACTAGTATTTTTCCCACTAAAGTATCCTCCAAGGGGTAGCCAACCTGTAATTCTACCCCAAATCACTCTTGACTCCAGTTTGCTCAGGAAGATCCTGGAGGGAACCCAAGCTTGCTGGCTTGCAGAGCTAATGTTCCTCACCAACAGTGAGTGTTCTATCAGCAGCACAGGTGCAATGAAATGAGATCCATGTCCAGTAAATACAGGAGCTTCCCTGGTTTAAAAGCTTCTGAATTCAGGGCCGGGCGCGGTGGCTCACGCCTGTGGTCCCAGCACTTTGGGAGGCCGAGGCGGGTGGATCACAAGGTCAGGAGATTGAGACCATCCTGGCTAACACGGTGAAACCCTGTCTCTACCAAAAATACGAAAAATTAGCCGGGCGTGGTGGCGGGCGCCTATAGTCCCAGCTACTTGGAAGGCTGAGGCAGGAGAATGGCATGAACCTGGGAGGCAGAACTTGCAGTGAGCCGAGATCACGCCATTGCACTCCAGCCTAGGCTACATGGCGAGACTCTGTCTCAAAAACAAAAACAAAAACAAACAAAAAATCAAAAAGCTTCTGAATTCAAATTAAGGCCCTAGGCCAGGCACGGAGGCTCACGCCTGTAATCCCAGCACTTTGGGAAGCCGAGGCGGGTGGATCACCTCTAGTCTGGCCAACAGGGCGAAACCCCGTCTCTCTTAAAAATACAAAAAATTAGCCGGGCGGGGTGGCGGGCGCCTACAATCCCAGATACTCAGGAGGCTGAGGCGGGAGAATCGCTTGAACCCGGGAGGTGGAGGCTGCAGTGAGCCAAGATCGCGCCATTGCACTCTAGTCTGGGCAACAAGAGCAAACCTCCCTCTCAAAAAAAAAAAAAAAAAAAAAAAAAAAAAAAGGCCCTAGAGGAGTCAGTCCCCTCCTCTCAATTCACCTTTTCATGGGTGTAAGGATACGATGGTTATGAGTCACCAGACTCCAGAAAGTCCACAGCACAGCATCCCCATCAGGTATTCCTAGTTCACTTCTAGCTCCTTCCGGTTCAGATAAAATGTACTAATCAGTGGTCCTTTTATCCTGAGGGTTGCTTGGTAACATAAGTGACAATTTTACCTTCGTCAGGTTACCAGGGGAACTGATGCAGACAGCATAACCAAAGGTCAGCTAGGAATCACAGATCAGGTGCAACATCCTATGGGGCCGAGGAAGCTCAGCCACAGGACAGGCTTCCTGTAGTCAGACTCAGATCACACAGAAAATTATGACAGACGGGGGCTGACTCCGAAACGCTGGCCTCTTTATCCTAAACGTATTGTACTGCCCAACATTAATATGAAATGTTAATATAAAAAGTGACTGCCAAGACAGCACCCACATCAAAGCACAGCGGTGTGACCATGACTGCATTTTTCTGGGTTTATTGATGTGCGTGTCTTACAAGGCAGAATCCAAGGCTTTGCTCCCTTTCAGCTAGATTACATTGCTCACCTCCCTCTGATTTATCAGTTGTCCTTTGCTCCAATAGCATTAGATCAGAATTTATTAAACGTTTTCCTTATATTAAGACATTTTTAGTATTAACAGGTATTCTCTATCTTATACAGTGCTTACCACACATATGCCAAAGTGATTTTCAATCCATTAATAAATGAAGATTTCATTAGCTGTTTCTATGAGCAAAACATGATCCTAGGCAGTTTGTAAAGGAGATCAGCTATTAGATTAAAAACCTTTTTACACAGAACATTCCATTTTCAGCTTACTGGAGAAGCTAAAACATATATTGGGGAATTATCCAAATAGAAGAGAGTATATACTAGCCACCAACAAAAAGTACTATAGGGATCTATTGGAGAGATTGCTTTGATCATCACGTATCAGCAAATGTTTCAGGAGGGGCATGAGAGCTGAGGGAAGGCTTGCATAACGGCTCTGATTCCCTCCTGGAGTGATGCATAGGATCTACGTAGATTTTTCACACGGCGGAAAGGAGGTGGTGCTGTAGTTCCAGATTCAACACAGAGATGAGAGGGAATTTTCTGGCTTGGAATTCAAGGCATTTTCTTTCATCTTCCTAAATAATGAGGAAGTCATCACATGTCTCAAGGTGAAATGGGAGGCACCCCCTCTGTCCAGAGACCCCAAGAGAATATGAAACCATTCCTTAGCTTCTCTTCTGAAGTCACAAGCTCCTTGCAACTGTCAGGGCCTTATAAAATCTCTATTCCTGTACTTATCAAACTACACCACATTCTGCTGATGTAGCCCATCTTCATGTCCATCACCCAGCACCGTGCCCCTCACAAATTAGTTGTTTAATGCACATTTGTTATTACCAAAAATAACAAGATACAAGTTCAGTGCATGCTGCCTCTCTAAGCACAAATCTATGGATAAAATTTTGTGTCAGGCAAGGCTAAGTTTTCTCAAAATGCTCAGAGTAAGTAGGATGACCATGCTTTCCGGTTTTCTAGAGAGAGTTGCAATTTATGCCTGTTTCTCTGCAAAATAAATAATAGTAATCCTTTTCACCTTAAAGTTGTCACAGTTTAGATGATGAATTATGATATGGTTATCCTAAATAGAAGGCTCAATCTACGATAAAATGTGTTCTAGATCTTTCTTTATTCTCATACCCTGATACAAAGATAACCTGTTTAACATGTTAGTATAATTCTTCCCTTTTGGAAAATACATTTGAAAATATCTGGGGCCATAATTTATTCACAAGTCTCATGTAGTCATTTTTTTTTTAATGTGAAATATTTTCTTTTCCTATAAAAGGAACAAGGGCCCCAGTGGTGTTCTGAACATGGTCTGTATGGTCTGACATATCAGAGCATCTCTACCCAACATTGCCTGCCCCGACCTCAAGTTGGTATCTTAAAAAGCCATAACAGGATTATTTCCATCATGAAAATGGGCAAACGCTACAAATCAGACTTTGATTTTGAGAGTCAGTTATGAAACACCATATTAACACTGATAAGCTGATAATAGGCCATTTAAAAAATTGATAAGTACAAAAAAGAAAGCAAAAATTACCTATAATCTTACCATTTGGGGATTTCCCCTACAAACATTTGGATGTTTCTCCTCTTCTCTTTTATATGCTAACACACACAGACACCCACATCATAACACACAGTCATTATAAAGTAATGAGATTTGTTTTGAACAGATGTTACAAAATATAGCCATGTAGATGGGTATCATCTTTTGAAATAATCATCTGATGAGTCAGAATGTTTCTTCTAGGAATGATTCCATTGCTCTAAACACTTTTGCATATCCTCTGTCATGACTGTCAGAGAGCCAGTTTAAGAGACCCACTACAAAATCGCATCTGATTTTCTTAAGCCTAAATTAGAATTCCCAGATTTGTCATTTAATTTATACATAAAGCTAGACTCTAAAAGAAATTTCTTCTTTCCAAATATAGCTATAAAATGAAGATTGAAACTATTCAAAACAATGTTTTCCAAACCCTGAAGACAGCTTTGAAACAAAGAAGGCATGGCGTGCGTTGTCGTGGAGTGGGGCTGGGAGGCAGGATCTCTGCGTTACGTGTAGGGCCTACAAGGTGTGTATTTTGAAACATATTTATTTGGATGTAAAAGTTCTATTATGAACTTTAAAAATCGATCACATTATGTTACAAGTTCACCTTCTGTCTGAATATATGTATGTGTAAACAGTTGCACATTTTAAGACAGAATGTTAACCATGATTTAAATATTTAACGCAATTCAAGCTATGTTTTACACATTTTAAGTTAAGTTTGATAAAACTAAAATGCATTTTTCTAAGCCTTTTTCTCCATAATCCTTAATCCCATGTGCATTTTAAAGGAAATGAATTCCGTGTGTTTCTTATTCCATACATTTAACTCGTCAAACAATGTTTTGTAAGGACGCTTTGATATCCAAGAAGCCCTTTGAGTCTTTTTATGAGACTTTTTAAGCCTTTCTCCTCAGAAACAGGAAGTCATGTTTGGCCACGACCAAAAGAACTTGCATACCAAATGGTTTAAGCTCAATTTGAAAAGGCCACACCACTAGGCTGGGATGGGCTCTCAACGTGGCAACACATGTTCTCCAGGCCCAGAGAAAAAGGAGGTCAGGTTTTGATCTACTCAGAGGCCATGAATTAAAAGGCATCTCTATAGCAGGTTGGAGTTGCTTAGAAAGTTTAAGAAATGGTAAGATTGCTTTTAAAAAAAGTCATATTTCCAAATTCCTAGACTGTAATTTGCAGAACTTTTATTTATTTATTTATGTGTGTTTTATAAAAAAAAAATGGCACGTCGAGTATGAGGAGAGAGCCTACACATGGTGCTTTCACTGACATCTGACTGCAGTTAGGCCAACTGCATAATTTGGTATTTCTGATCCTTTTTCTCCCCACACACTGCTTTCAACTTTCTGGTTTTCTGCTGTAATCATGATCCAGCAACTGATAGGGGTAAATTCTTCAGGGAATTATTCTTCAAACCCACAGAGGATTCCTGCTGCTCATTTTAATAGAGACGTCTGTGCCTTAACGTTACGATGTCCTGCTAGTTTCTGGCTCTATAAGGATGCTATCGGATGCTGGGAAATCTTGTAGAAGTGTGTACAAAGAACACAAATTCAGGAAAAATAGTGTCATGTAAGTCTAAGCCATCCTGAAATATAAATTAGATTTCTTTTCATGTTTGGTGTGAAAGTATATGCTGACATTCTTAGAGGATGAGAGATTTATAACATAAACTTATGTCCAGTGTAATATTAAATAATAAATTAGTTTTAAAAAGTAACACTTATGCAATTTTATTCTCAGAGTTGTATACAAAGCCAGAGAAAAATACTATATTATTTAATAAGCAGAAAAGCCCATTTGAGGTTAGAAAAAAAATCTGGAGGATTCCTATATCATATTTCTATTGAAAAATATTTTTAAAAGATTAGGTTTTTTTCCTCTCTTTTTTTTTTCTACATGACCGCCACCATAATTCCTGTAGTACTGAGAGGGCGGCATCAGCAAATCTGCTCTTCCCCCATGCTCCCTCTCCGAATAGTCGCAATGGCCACAGGAGTCATTAATCATAGTGGCTCACGCTTGGATATTTTCCAAATGCTTTCAGGTCTATTATCTCATTTGACCCTCATAAAAACTTCTAAGTGTAGATAAAACAGGTATTACTATTGCTATTTGACAAGAAGAAAACCAGTCACAGGGAAGTTAAGAAACTGTCTTAAAAGTAATAAAGTTAATTAATGGTAAAAAGGAAGATGCCTGTATGGAGTATTGGTGCCATCCTAGGACCTGTACTTGATTCCTTTAAAATGACCCCACAGGGAAGGCACTGCCCACCTGAGATGAGGAGGCTGGGCTTGGAGACCCCAGGTAACTTGGCAGAGGCTAAACCCCTAGGGAGGGTCTGGCGCCACGGAGCCCCAGGCTGACCTGACCCCACAGCTCCTCAGCACAGTTTCCACTTGTACCCAAGAACAAACCCTCCTCTCCTGACCTGTGCTTCCTCCTCTGGCTCCCTTTCAGCCACACCTGGGTGCTCCTCCCTCCCCAGCATTTCAGGGCAGCCTCACTGTGAGGTGGCAGAATGGGTATTTAAAATGGAATTCAACCATGTGTCAAAACAATTACTTCTATTCAGTCAATTAGTTCTAAATAAAACCAAAAATATAGTATACTTTGTGAAACAATGTAAACTGCTTAAAAATGTATCATCAGCTGAACAATGTATAAAGGAGAACTAAATTTATAAAGAATAAAATAAACCCACAGTCTTTTACAGGAGACAGCAGGTGCTGTGGGAAGGCTCAGGCTTGGAGCCGCACCGACAGCTTTGGATTCTCCAGACAGCCACCTCCTAGACGCATGGTACAGGACAAATCACCTGCCTAATTTTGCTTAAGTAGAAAATTGGAATTAATAATAATAAAAACACTTCTTGGGGTTTTGGAGCCCATTGAAGGACTACTAAGTTTCTGATAAAAAGAGAGAATTTAAAATGATTGTTATTAGTAGGTTTTTTTTCCAAGTGAACCTGAAATGAATGGGTACTTTAGTATTTTATTTTCATTTCAAAATAAGACAAGAGAAAAAGTATGAGAGTGTGTAAAAAAGTCAGTCATGCATTTTAAGGAGTTAACACAGATGATAGATGAACACAATGTCATCAGCCTTCATCACAAAGTGACCATAAAATATATATTTAGGAAAATGTAAAAGTAGGGTCTATCAAAGCATTTTCCACCATCTATTCAGGACCTCTTCTGCTGTTAAGTAGAAGTGAGAAAAGAACAGTTACAATGACAATAAATAATGTCATATAGTTCTGCCTCTTAGAGACCTGAGGAAGCAGGTAATTTAGGATTAACATGTACAGAAAATAAGACTCCTCTCTCTATTAAGAACAAAGAGACACATCCCAAAGTCTGAAACAAACAAATGAAAACAAAAGTAAAGGAAAAAACACAAACTAAAAACATTCAGAAAGGTCAGTATACATGGGAGGTAAGTCTTAACTTTGGATTATTTTTCTTAAAAGAAAAAAAAACCTTTGTTTTTAATACACTCACTAAGAGTTGTACAGTGAAAATTTTGTGGAATTATTTTAAAGAAAAGGCAAGCTCAATTGCTTTGAAATGGGTGTTTCTGCCAAGCTGTGTTTATTCATGCAATCAGCATTTGTTGTAGCCCTACTAGATGTGAGGGCCTGTACTGCATGATAGCACAAGGGGAGGGAAGTAAGGAATTAGAACCACTCTCCCGGCAAGCATCAGAGACAGACACACTAGCAGCTGGCTCAAATACAGTGTAATAAGTAGCCTAATGAAGGTAAATTTTAAGTGCTCTGGGACTCAAAGGTGGTGACATTTGAGCTGAATCTTAAGTAGAAAGCACAAGCTTCTCTGGTTTAGAAAAAGGAAGGAGTATATCAGAAAGAATCATGTGTATATAGACAGGGAGGTGGGAGACAGCATAGCATGGCTTATTGACAAAATAAAAAATATTTTGCTATTGTTAAAAACAGCAAATCTAATGAAGAAACACGTTAAAGACAAAATTATTCAGACACGTTAAAATGATAAGGAAAACTTTATTCAAGACTATTGCAATAAGGGAGAGAGATTGAACTGAACTCCAAATTCAGCAAAACAGCTGGAGATTTACATACAAGGGGCAGAGCAGACAGGTTCTTTCTATACTGGCTTAACAGGATTCTTGCTAAAGAAAGACCAAGAACTTAGACATCAAAGATGAGGAGTAAAGAACTTGATTAGACATCAGGGTGGGGGATAACTTAGCAGAGTTGTTTGCTAAGACCCAGCTGGGCTGGCCAAAGACAGTTTAGGAGCCACGGTCAAGGCCTAGTGGAGAAGAGGGCTTGAAGGAGCCTGACTGCAGTATGGCCAACAGGAAAGCCTTTGTCAAGCAGCAAGATCTGAGCTTTGATGGAGAAGAGGTCTGAGGCTAGCTTATGAGTAGCTGTGCGTGCCACAGTGAGAGACTGGATTTTATCATATGAGAAGAGAGAAGCCATTGTAACATTTTGTATTTTAGAAACATATTTTTAGAAATTCTTTCCATGTATTTAAAATAGTTTTCTTTGCAGTGATATTTAGAAAAGGAAGCATTTACCAAAGATGTGTCCGTAATACATCTATTTGAAACCATTAATTTTCTAAATAGCAGTCAAGCCCTTCCTATACATGAGGTAGGAGCCCCAAGAAAAATGAGTTCGAAACCTTTCCTTCAAGAAAGTCACAGTCTATTTCCCCATTGTTCTGAAATCCCAATACAAATGAAATTAAAATGAAATCCACATGGGAATGGTCGATTGAAAGTGCAGAACCAGTTTGAAAGGTTGTTAAAAATTTATCCAGTAACTCACAACTTACAGAGCCGGAGTCCACCAGTGGGCTGTGGAGCTTTTAACTTGCCTTGGTTGCTTTCCTCTTGCCACCTCCTCTTTTAGAAGAAGACAGAAACTCTTCTCTGATCCATAAGGCTTTCCCTCTCAATGCTACCTATGCCACAGTGTGGCTTTAACACTATGAATTTTAGGGACAGAAGAGAGGTGGGTGCCTGTAAGTCCATTAGGAAGACCATATGAAATAAATCATCTTATTCAAACTGAGGCAATGGTGTAACCAACGAAGACATAGGCCATGCCTAAATGTGCAAAGTTGTACCTTTGGTAGCCACATTGAAACTTATTCAGTTATTAGAGACAGAATATATTGGGCTATGTTGAATGAAAATACATATTTATATAAATTTGGTATTGACTTTTTTTTATTTCCACTACCAGCTCTGCATCAGTCCCAGCTGTATGACTTACAGTTCATCATTATTTCTAAAATTAACTTTTTTTATCTGTAAAATGAAGATAATAACTGGACTGAATTTGTGAGTTTGCTGTGATTAAATAGATAATGTTTCTAAAACCTCTAATGCTTTGCTCATGATAGGCAGTCAACGTGTGTCCATTCCTCTGGGATGGAGTTGAGTTAGATATTAATCTTTTTACTCATTTATTTATTTCCTAGGAATTACATTAAAAGACTAGAAACCATCTCTTTGCTTTTCTGACAGGAGCACAGTTCTCTGGTGTTCAGAGCTGGTAAGGCCTTCTCAGAATCCTGGGGGTGAAGCAACTACTCCACCTTAGAACCACTCTCTTTCCCAGCTCTTGCACAATGTGTACCCTCTCTAGACAACAGGAAAAAACCTCATGACAACCAAAAAATGGTTTCAAAACAGAATAAAAACTAATGCATATGAGTTTGAAGAGGAACACGGTCTGCCCAACACATAATTGAAGAGTGTAAACTGTAACAAGTAAATGCAGCATTTACTGTATGGATATGAAAAATACGGGCCATACTTTCCATCCATTTTATTTGTGAGGTCTCCTTGAAATGGCCTATAAAACCTGGGAACCTGGGCAGCTTTCTCTAGGGGACCCATAAACCGCAGCAGCTGATACTGGTAAAATAGGTTATATGGAACCTTAGATTTGGCCAGTATTTATTGCCTGTGTAATGTACAGAAACAGTAAAACAGAAAAGCACACGTTTCCATCTGTGCCACATTATAATGCCACGCATGAGGAGACGAGCCATTTTTCATTTAAAATGGTGGCAGTCCTACAGACCTTCTTCCTTTGATATCCTACGCTACCATGCATGATATAGCATAAACAGGCCGCCTATAAATATGAATTTTTACAGTTCTGAAAGCCGAAGCATTCCAGCCTTCATGACGTCACCAAACATACCTTCCAAAATGTGAGCTAGACCCAAGTGCTCCCCTTCTTCTATCTCTCTCTCTCTCTTTTTCTTTCCGATTCTTAACCTGATTCGTGGTGTTTTTCTTTTTTAGGCACAAAACAGCTACAACGAATCTCTCTTCATAGACGCCTCCAGAGTGCACAGTTCCCCATGATATTTAATGTAGATGACAAATCGCACTCTCGAATAGTGCGGTGGGGGACGCCATGGCCATGCAAGAGTCAAGTCTTCACTTTATATCCCAAAGCTCCGCCAAGTCATTGAGATCTCAGATTCCCTTCAAGCATCAGCAAAGCTGATAGGAAAGGAACCCTACCCCACCTTATCTCCTGCCTTTCGAAAGGTGAGGGAGCAGGTTAAAGCAGATTGCTCTCCATTGTTAAAAGCGATTTTAACAGCTTTTTTGTTGTGGTTGTTTAGCAAGCCTGGAGTCTAGGAGGAATTTTTTGAGCTTTGTTTTTCCATGTGGGACTTTTCAAGAAGTCAAGAGAAAACGAGAGTAAGTAAAGACAAATAAACCAATAAGCCAAAGGAAAAAAAAAAAAAACCCCATCAATTTCAAGTCGCCAAGGTGAGGCAGGGGGATTGGGGGTGGGAGAGGACTGTTGTCTAACCTGTCGTTTCGCCTACATTTTTCAGTGCTTGTTTTGCTTTCTTTCTTTCTTCTTATTTTTTTAGACCAGAGATTTCCATTTTCCTTCGGTTAAGCTTCTGATGGTTCCTAAAGAAAGTTAATAGACTTGAGCTAGAAATTTCCTTGGAGTTCACCTCTTACATGAAGGCATACAAAGGTTAAATTTGACCAATAACATATGGGCAGGAGTAGCAGAGCTACTGAATTTTTCAGCACAAGTGAGAAAGGAAAAGAGGCTCTGAAATCAGTTTAAATGTGCAATTTCAGGGAAGTTATTTAAATTATCTGAGCTTCACGTTCCTGACCCACAGAGTGCAAGGTTGTCATGAGGATAAATATGACATCTTTATCTGCATGCTCTATGTTGACTAGGTCTTAGGATAGTTTTATGGCTAAAAGAAATCAACTTTTTGAAACAGTTCAGGTAGTTTCACTTTTCTCCGTTGAAATCCTAGGTCACTGTTGGTGCAGACTGTCCCTTTATTCTGAGAGGTGTGACTTGGCTGGGCTATAGCCTAACCATCCTTCTGTGGAAAACTTTTTTTTCTTTTCAATGTTTGTGGGTACATAGTAGATGTATACATTTATGAAGTATATGAGATATTTTGATACAGGCATGCAATGTGTTATAATCACATCAGAGTAAATGGGGTATCCATCACCTCACGCATTTATACTTTGTGTTACACACAACCCAATTATGCTTTTAGTTATTTTAAAGTGTGCAATTAAGTTATTTTAACTATAAGAACCCTGTTGTGCTATCAAATACGAGGTTTTATTACTTCTTTCTGGTGTTTTGTTTTGTTTTGGTTTGGTTTGGTTTGGTTTGTTTGGTTTGGTTTTTTTGTATCCATTAACCATCCCCACATCTTCCTGCATTGCTCTCCCATTAACCTTCTCAGCCTGTGGTAACAATCTTTCTACTTTCTACCTTGTCAATTCAATTGCTTTAATGTTTAGCTCCCACAAATAAGTGAAAACATGTGAAGTTTGTATTTCTGTGCCTGACTCAGTTCATTTAACATAATGATATCCAGTTCCATCCATGTAGTTGCAAATGACAGGATCTCATGCTTTTTTATGGCTGAATAGTACTCCATTGTGTATATGTATCACATTTTCTTTATCCATTCATTAGTTAATAGACACTTAGGTTGCTTCCAAATCTTGGTTGTTGTGAATAATGCTGAAATAAACATGAGAGTGTAGATGTCTCTTCAATATACTGATTTCCTCTTTTTGAGGGGATATATATGTATACACATACACATTTGTATACATATATACATATACATATACACATACACACACACACATATATATCATGGAGTGGGATTGCTGGATTGTATCATAGCTCTATTTTAAATTTTTTGAGGGACCTCCAAACTATTCTCCATAGTGGTTGTACTAATTTACATTCCCACCAACAGTGTAAACTCTTTTTTCTTGACCTGTTGTCATTTGTGTGATCCTGAAGGCCCAAGTCCTGTGCAAGCTACTCTGGAACTCAGAACAAGGTGACTTGCTTGTGAACGCTAAAAAAAGTGAAACTACAAGTGGCAAGATCATGGAGAAGTACAGGAATATACCACCCACAGCTGAAGCGGGGTGCAGCCCAAATTGCCTGGGAGGAGAAGGCAGCCATGGCCTGCAACTCTGCAGGGTCCCACAGGGACCAGCAGCACCAACACAGCAGGCAGCAAGAGGAGGGTTTAGTGCAGAAGGAATGGGGCAAAGCACCTGCCGGAAGGACACCAGGATAGACACGCCCAGATGCAGAGAGCTGGATGCAGAACCCAACAGAAGTCAGGAAAGGAGAAGTGCAGTTTCTCTTAGGGGTCTGCCAGGGTAGTCCAATAATCTTACCTGAAGATGAGAATAAATAAAAAATGTAGCCATTTCTAGGCTTCACTTTGTTTAGAGCACATAATTTAATTACATGCATGAAAGTTAGAGGAGATTTTTCAGAAGAGTTTTTTTTTTTCCTTAGCTTGTTACACATGTCAGGGACTAAATATATATGCATCATATGAAAATACCCCACATATTTTAAGAACCACTAAACATAAGAAAAATATCTAGTTAGCATCAGTGGAGATTACACAGGTGATCAAACCTATATCCCAGTCTTTAGCCAACTGAAACTTGTTGATTTAAGTTGGAGGTTTTTGACAGTGGCTCATTTAAATCCTACCACTTTGTAACTGAATATCTTTAGTGAATTCCTTAGATTTATTATAATGCAAGCTCCTCAACTATGAAATTGGAGATTGATAAGAATACTTATAGGACTTTTTGAGAATTAAATAATTAATTTTTGGCCGGGCATGGTGGCTCATGCCTGTATTTCCAGCACTTTGGGAGGATGAGGCGGGTGGATCACCTGAGGTCAGGAGCTCGAGACCAGCCTGGCCGTCTCTATTAAAAATACAAAAATTAGCTGGGCATGGTGATTGGTGCCTGTAATCCCAGCTATTCAGGAGGCTGAGCCAGGAGAATGACATTGAACCAGGGAGACGGAAGTTGCAGTGAGCCCAGATTGTGCCACTGCACTCCAGCCTCGGCGCAGAGTGAGACTCCGTCTCAAAAAAAAAAAAATTTTTTTAGTTATTAAGAATAATTAAATCATGTAAATAAATGCTAAATCAGTGCATGCACACAATAAGTACAACTTTGTGTAAGAAAAAGCTGTTCGTTACTACACATTTTGAATCATTCCTGGTGTCAAGTAAAGATATTATATTTCAGCAGCAGTGGGAAGACTAGACAAAGTCTCAGGTCTACTGGAATCTCAGGCCTCAGGTCCTTTGCCAGAGCTGCTTGGAAAGTCTTTCTGGTGTTTCCCCCTTGGATACACCTCCCTGCCCCTCAAGAATTAGCTAAGCCAGGCATCATGGCTCATGCCCGTAAGCCCAGCACTTTGGGAGGCAGAGGGGAAAAAATTGCTTGAGGCCAGGAGTCCAAGGTCAGGCTGACCAAAACAGTGAGACCCCGATCTCTACAAAAACATAAGAAATTAGCCAGGCATGGTGGCTCACACCTGTAGTCCCAACTACTGAGTCGACTGAGGCAGAAGAACCTCTTGAGTCAAGGAGTTTGAGGCTACAGTAAGCTAGGATCACACCACTGCACTTCAGCCTAGGTAAGAGTGAGACCCTGTCTCTTAAAAAATTAAATTAATTTATAAATAAATAATAAAATAGAATAAAACTAACTGAGGGGTTTTCTCCCAGGACGTGAAAAAGATCTTTCCTTGACACCTTTGGTACTGCTGACTGAGCTCACTACACTGAATAGCATCTTAATTCATTTTTCCCTGTAGATTGCAATTTTGTAAACAAAAGAGATTGAGTCTTCTTTGTTGTTTGTATCACAACGTCTGTCACAGGCTGGCCCAAAGTGCCCAATAATATTTTTTGGATGAGTGAACCTCAGGGCCATAGCTGTATTGAAAAGCTAAAGGAATTTGTTGGGGTTTTTGTATGTTTGTGTGTGTATGTGTGTGTGTTATACTGTTTAGAAGATTTTGTGTTCCTGCATTTCTGTATGTAATTGTTTGCTTTTTGTTGTTTTGTTCAATATTTTTTTTAGAAAAGATGCCAGCAAAATCATGTTTGTTGTTGTTTTGTGCAATCTGTGTGCTCCTTAGTGGTTCTGCTAACGTTCTTGTGCTTAGTGATGCTCAAGATGTGTGGATGTTTTCATAATGCATGGGTTCATTGCCTGACATGTTCATACAGAATAAGTAATTAAATTCTAATAAACTAAGGAAAGAAATCTTTTCCTCCAGCATTTGTGCCTCCTGGAGAATCATGTGCATACGCAGCTTCAATTTGATTAAAATACCATTTCAGGTTGGGCGCGGTGGCTCACGCCTGTAATCCCAGCACTTTGGGAGGCCAAGGTGGATGGATCACTTGAGACCAGGAATTCGAGACCAGCCTGGGCAACATGTTGAAACCCCGTCTCTACTAAAAATACAAAAATTAGCCGGGCATGGTGGTGCTCACCTGTGGTCCCAGCTACTCGGGAGTCTGAGGCAGGGGAATTGCTTGAACCAGGGAGGCGGAGGTTGCAGTGAGCCAAGATTGCACCACTCCACTCCAGCCTGGGCAACAGAGTGAGATTCTATCAAAAAATATATGTGGAATTTCATCCACTCATCAAAATTCATATGAGTCTGTTATATACACACTATAGTAGAGTGTGAGGAGTCAAAGGTTGAGATACCTGATAGCCACCAACTCCAGCAGGAACATAGACTGGAAAGAACTAAAGAATAACAGATGGGTAAGTGTAGAAACAGCAAGTTTAAACAAGAGGGGACTGGTCACTGCTGACTTGGGTGGACAGGGTGGCAAGGACCCAGGGAATGAATCATGGGGTTTACGATGATTAGGATATTTTTAAAGGTCAAAATTTTGTTAGATGGACAAATAAACAGGCAACATAGGCTGAGAGAATCACATGAGTAAAAGCTCTGAAGTGCAGGGTGTTAGGAAACTGTGACTCCGTCAGCCACGCTGGAGCACACAGGGTGTGGGAGATGAGGCTGATACCTATTAGGGGTGAAGCCACCCATGGCCCTGTGCTGTGAGGAGGAGTTTGAATACGATTTTCAATAAGAAGGTTTGTGATGGGAAATTCTAAGTGATGAAATCATGCAATCAATTTTCTATTGTAGAAATACCCCAGCTGTAGGCTTGGGGAGAGAAACATTGAAGGCTGGAGACCAGCAGAAAAGCATCAGGCTATCACAAGTGACAAAAATTAAGAGCTTTACCGAGATGAATAAAATCTCTGAGCCTTAACATGCCTCTATAAACATTCCATGACTGCAATAGTCTTTTCTTCAGGATCTAAATAACAGTAAATAGTCCAATAACCAACATTTCCTGTAAACACGGACAGTGGCATTTAGAGTGTTAACCCTTTGCTCAACAAACTCTGCAATTAGCCTCCGAGTTAAATCATATAAAATTTACTTAAATTTTGGTTTAAGGGTGAAACATATTCTATCATGGCCTAATTATTGAAATAGGTTAGTTTTGTGATTCCCTGTAGGTAGTTTATTTCTGTTTCGGTTACATTTTGATATTTCGGGGAATTGTACAGATAGTTCTGAGGGCGAGCTCTGTACAAATGTTGCATAATAAATCACTTTTATGTTGGCATAATAGGTTTTTTCATAATGTTATAGACAAGATCTGCTCCAGGCCTGCCACATGTCTAATAGCTATTTTAATAAAACATGCTTTTTCAGTTAGCGGATTCTTGGCTAAATTGCAAAGAGGAAATGTTGTCCACGTAGCAGTGGATATGAAATGGTTAAACAAGAACACCCGGAGCTACGATTGCGAGTGAGAAGGTTTAATGGTGCTAAGCGGCATGCACTGTGAAGCCGATGGTACCGCCTCCTGAGAACACCTTTCTCAGCTGTGGTAAAAACATCTTTAAGTGAAGCCATTGATAAGTATTTGGTGTTTAAAATGAACTTTACACATGTGCATAAAAAGACACTTGGTTTTAGGGTCCTGCCACTAAGATGAAACTTGCACCATGTAGCAGTTGGATTACTTTTTGCTGCAAATAACACAAAGTTCAACTCAAATTGGCATGAATAATTTGAGAATTAATTTATCTCCTCTGATAGGAAATATAAAGGTTGTACAGATTCCAGGTTTTCTAAGTCAGGGTACAACAGAATCATCAGGAACCTAGGCTGCTTTCATTCATCACTGGGTACCCATAGCCTCAGTTTACCACGGAGACTGGTTCCTTTCACAATACTCAGATGTCTCTCAGACCCAATGAAGCAGGGTGCTTCCTGATTCATGTATAACAGGAGACAAAGAAGATAATTTAACTTTCTTCATCACTTTGGACCAGTTACCAAATTGGACAATGATCTTGCTTTTACCAGAAATAGTTAGAAGTATATACTGAGTGGCTTAGATGTGTCTCCATCAACTTCTGGCACTGGGGGTGAGATTGGTTTTAAAAAAAAATCACATGGTTTGGGGAGGTGAATATTGGATACTGTAATAAAATTGCAGTTCTGTTTGTAAGGAGGAAAGACAAGATGCTGAGTAGATTTCATATCGGGACCACAACACACTGTAGAGCATCGCAGGCTACACTTTCAAGTATCAACAGGATATGGAGCTCTCATTAGGAGGAATCTAGCATTCAAAGTGGACAGTATTATTTCCTGGCTACCCTGGCCATCAGTGAGGAGGCTCAGTGCATGCCGGTGGAGCCCTACTTCACGGCGCTCATGGTCGTGTATTTACGCAGAATTGAGTTAAGTTGTAAAATAGCTCTCACTTCACAGGCTGGATTCAATATTTTCAAATTTTGTAAAATCTGGATGTAAAGGGCTCTGTATATATTAGTTTAGATGGATACCTGGAATAGGTGGGTTCTGTCTAAATCCTACGGTCAAAATTCTGGTGGTCAGCATGGAAAAAAAAAAACAGAAACAGAACTTCTTATAGAAGTTTTGAAAATTCTAGGTGTGCTACATTTTATAAACACATACACAGGAAAAGTATGATAGACGCAGGTACAAATAGACCCGTCACTTCACAAGTCATTTCCCCATTTTTACAATGCCACCTAACAAACACCTGCAATTCATTTCTGTCTACATTGAATCAGTTGTCCAGAGTTTTCAAACAATGGCGTTTGTAGTATCCAATATGGCACCAGCTATGGCAACATTCTCCTCAAAGCATAGCACCAACTCAGTTAAATTTTGCCTTAGGAAAACCAACTTTTCAATATGTTACTAGGAATACGTATACTCCAAAATAAAACTGACCTATAAATTTAGACTCTGGAAAAATTAGGGTATACTCCTCTTGCTTCATAAGATCTGTTAGATACCTTTTCTTGTTTTCAATGACACGAGATTTTTATAGCAACACACTCCAAGGGCAGTT
Source organism: Gorilla gorilla gorilla (assembly GCF_029281585.2). Classification (NCBI taxonomy): domain Eukaryota; kingdom Metazoa; phylum Chordata; class Mammalia; order Primates; family Hominidae; genus Gorilla; species Gorilla gorilla. The sequence goes on along the minus strand of NC_073236.2, from coordinate 133,495,229 downwards.
TGCCCTTCGAGATTTTTGCCACCTCTTTGTGTCTTGTTAAATGAATACTAATCAATGTCAGAGAGTACTTGTGCTACTCCTGTTCTCTGCTTGAATATGGAAATACAATTATCCCAATGGTACAGGGTCCCAGGCCTCTTCAAATCGTGAGGTCTCCAGAGTTTGATAACGCAGGAAAATGTGCAAATTTAGAGCTGGGCTCTCAAAGAACAAATAATCAACTGTTTCCAAGGGAAGCATTGTTGTGATTTTGTCTCTTGTCTTCTTCAGAGCAGAAACTGTGGGCCAATGGCAACTTCCCATCCTCATCTCACTCCTCACAATTGAGCAGCATAATGTCTACTGTTTCTTTTCTCTCATCCCATTCTGTGAAGTCTTGTTCTAAAATTGTTAGGAATTACAAGACGGTGAGAGTAGCTCATTAAGCCTGGGACCTCAGAATGTGGGATTCTGTGGGACTGCATGGGGTATACAGGTTCACAATGAAGATCACCTGCTTGCCGGCAAGGAGACATTGAGTGCTTCTTAATTTGAGGTCTAAGAACTGAGTGTCAGTTCCAGCTCAGCCCCTCCCTCATTCAATGACACCACCAGGCACTGCTCCTCTCTGAGCCTCAGTTTCCTTATCTGCATTTTGAAAATATAAATATGTCCCTCATAAGGTTAGTTTTACAATTTAAATAAAATGATGAACACAAAGTTCTGTTATCAGCATTGAGGCCACACCTACCATAACATTTTATATATTTTTCTATCATTTTTAAAACTAACCAGGGAAAAGACTACTATAGCACTTACGATGTAAGGCAGTCATAATTTGGGAATGACAGAATATTTGCTGATTTTTACGTTAATTTTAGAATCTATTTAGTATCTCTATTTATATAACATATACAAATCTAAAAATTGAAATTCTCTCCAGTAATCAATTATTTTACTCCATTACTGACCTTTATGAGTTACATTTTCTCTCCTATACTCACCACGCCCCTGGTTATCTTTCCAACTCTGTTTTCTACTAATAAGTGCAGTTATTTAAAAAGAAAGACCAGCTGGGCGCGGTGGCTCACGCCTGTAATCCCAGCACTTTGGGAGGCCGAGGCGGGTGGATCACAAGGTCAGGAGATTGAGACCATCCTGGCTAACACGGTGAAACCCCGTCTCTACTAAAAAATACAAAAAATTAGCCGGGCGTGGTGGCGGGCGCCTGTAGTCCCAGCTACTCAGGAGGCTGAGGCAGGAGAATGGCGTGAACTGGGGAGGCGGAGCTTGCAGGGAACCGAGATCGCGCCACAGCACTCCAGCCTGGGCGACAGAGCAAGACTCCGTCTCAAAAAATACCAAAATAATAAAATGAAAAAAAGTGCTGTGATCCCAAATACAGACAATCCTGGATTTACAATGGTTTGACTTTTAGATGGTATGAAAACCATATGCATTCAATAGAAACTCTTCTTTGTGTACTCATACAGAAATTTATACCATTCTTTCTGTTTTTTACTTTCAGTACAGTATTCAATAAATAACATGAGATATTCAACACTTTATTATAAAATAGTCCTTGTGTTGGATTATTTCACTCAACTGTAGGCTAATTTAAGTGATTTGAGCACATTTAATGTGAACTAGGCCATGCTATGATTGTTAGGTGTATTAAAAGTAAGTTAGATACATTAAATGCACTTTCAACTTATGATATTTTCAATGTATGGCAGGTTCATCAGGACATAACCCCATAATATGCCAAGTGGCATCTGTATTTACTGTGTCTTATGCAGAAAAGTAACGTTTTATGTCATTTTAACAAGGTTTTTTCTTCTGTACTAAAAATTCTACCCAAGTAAAATAAAAATTTTCCTGTATAATCAAGCTCTTTCTGACACCAACCTAATAAATTTGAACCTCAGGTAGAGTAACAGTGTTATGATGGAGAGTGTTTAATAAATAAATTTGAGGATTACTGGAATATTCAGAAAATGGCCAATGGCAGAGTGAAAAAGTAACACTTAAAAATAAAACAAGACAGAGAAAGAGAAACAGAGAGCAAGCAAGCAAGCAATAATTTTTAAAAAAATACCACAGAAAATATTTTTCATGAGAGGTCAAAGAAAATCAGAAGGTGTTTTTCCTATAAGGAACATCAGCCTCACAGCTATGCCAACCCCACTTCTCCAGAACCCAAGCAGAACAACCAGGGTGCTCAGAAGAGCACCACCCAGCCTTGTCTTCACTATGTGCAGGAGCTTTACAGTTGCCCCAGGTCAAAATCTATGTCCCACCAAGGCATGGATAGCAGATAATTGGAGCTCTGCTGACAAAGAAGACTGCTTTTCTTCCAGTGACTCAAGATTCAGATTTTTCTGTGAACAGCAGCTCAAGACTGGAGTTACATTGAGAAAATACTAGTAAGGGCTGAAGATAAATTATATTACTATTGGGGGTTTTATTTCTCAATGTCTTAATCTAATTGTTTATTCAAGTTAAAGTGAGACATACAATTGATTCAGGGACATGTTTAAATTGATTTAGTGGAAGTCAATTTCTTATTTATTTATTTATTTATTTATGTATTTATTTATTTATTTTGAGACGGAGTCTCACTCTCTCACCCAGGCTGGAGTGCAGGGGTGCGATCTCGGCTCACTGCAACCTCCGCCTCCCAGGTTCAAGCAATTCTCCTGCCTCAGCCTCCCAAGTAGCTGGAATCACAGGTGCGTGCCACCACGCCTGGCTAATTTTTTGTATTTTTAGTAGAGACAGGCTTTCACTGTTTTAGCCAGGATGGTCTCGATCTCCTGACCTTGTGATCTGCCCACCTTGGCCTCCCAAAGTGCTGGAATTACATGTGTGAGCCATCACGCCTGACCGGAAGGCAGTTTCTTATATTTTAAAAGCCCAATAAACTAAAGAGAACATAGAGATTCCTCTTGTAGTTTCCAGTACCTAAGAGAAATGTGGTTTTACCCCACCAAGACATCAGCCTCACACCATAAGGACACAGCCCTCCCTGCAGGAAGGTTTATGTGCTCCAGAGAGAGAGCAGCTTCCTGGGCTGGGGATTATGTCCAGCATGTCCAGTTCCATAGGAAACTCCCATGGGCTAGAGCACCAGCCACACAAGACCTGTCTCTATGCCTTCCACGAAGTGCAGACCCCCAACAGTGCAAATTACTCTTTATTTTTTAAATAAATTCCTTAAAAATGTTGCATTTTAGAAAAAAAAAATCAGGTAGAATATTCACACCTAGAAGCCTGTATAAAAAGAGATGATTTCGTCAGATAGGTAAAATTTCCCTTCCAAACTTGAAGGCATGAAGAGGTAAAGTCCAAGTACAGATACCTAATTTTTGATGGTGGAAATACTGAAGAGAGCACAGTCTAAGAGATCTTGCTGGAAGTTTACAATTCTCATCTCCCCCAGTGTGAACAGTTCCAAAGGAATCACCTTTTAGAACCTGATCCAATAACCTAAGCTCTTTTATCCTGAATTTCTATAGTTTACGTTACCAAAGGAGCAGAGTATCTTTATATCAATACATTTATGTGGTCATTTAAATGAATTGCATGTGCGGCCTGTTTGATGGTTCTAGCACACCTCACTCTCCCTCATAGTGCACATGTATCTGAAAAGAGTGAGCACAGGGTCATTGTTTTATCCTCGTCTACACATGAAGCTCCAAGGATGAAGAGGTGAAAGGACACTGGGCCACAGAGGCAGCCACACAGTGGCCTTCTAGACCATGCACGGTCTGCAGCTAACCTCAGTGGGCTCCACAAACCAACCCACGACACATTCAGCTACATTCAGGATCCATTTTTAATCCCAGGTTCTTAGCATGTCCATCCCTAGACAATCAAGTCATGGCAAAAGTCCAGGGCTGTATTTTGGAATTCTTAAAACCATTGCCAAAATCAAGTAGCTGGAACTGTCTGGGAAAAAGAAAAAAAATATTTCTTGCTTAAGATAACGTAGATTTATAAAATTCTGGAGTTGTCAAGGAGCTCAAAATCTGCCTGTACCATGGCTCTCCGATTCTCCCTGCAGCTAGAGCACATTATACAACAGCTCTTCAGTCAGCCACCTGCCTCTGCTTCCACAAATCCTCAGAGGAGGTGACATTTCTGGTCCCAAAGAAAACTGATGTGGTCAGGGACTAATTACTTTCTAATAATACTCCTCACATGCTCTTTGAAAAGAAACATCTAGCATTCCAATAGCCCATTGTCTGTGAGAGAGAGGCTTACCCTTTAATGTTTTAGGGCATGTCAAATTTAAATGAACCAAACTAGACAGAATAGCAGGTTCAGTGCACCAACTGGTAGAACACAGAGCCAGGGTGTAGGTCAGAGATGTATTAGAGCTGAGAATTTAAAGGTTAAGCAGTGACTCCACCTGAAGTGGACACCTGCAAAGGTGACTCTTATGGTAATACCAGTGTCACTGCTTCCTCAGTCTTTCCTGAGTGTCTTCCAGATGGATAAGGGTAACTCATCTATCCCTGATTCAAACACTTATTAAATGAAACTAAACTTGGGCATATTTTGGACTGTAGTTATGTGTTGCACTGATTCCTACTATAGATACTGAAATGATCAGACTTAATTGTAGTAGCAGTAATGCTTACTATAGCACCCAGAGTTGATGGGGTTTCTGGAATCACTGAGAGTCCATCTGTGCTATTTCAGTCCTCATTCGTAGGTCCAGCTCACTCTCCCTTAATTGTGAGTGCTACTAGCTACTGCTGGTACACTACCATCCACGTATTTTTCTCTATCTTTCCTTGTACATGATTTTTTGTTTGTTTTGCTGCATTATCCTGGAGAGTATAAGGCAAATTTTTAACTGACAAGTCAAATCATATATTTATCTTGAATTCATTATATTTTGTATTTGGAATACTGTACCTGAACACACAATCTTCGGCTTCACCAGAGCTTCTCCAACACATGTGTCTACTAGAGCCTGGCCAGAAATTCTGATCCTGTAAGGGTTTACACTCTTGACCACAGGGCTCATGACCTCAATGGTCACATAATGTCATTCATCTTCTTAACTACAAAGCTTTACGTGAGTCATCTGATTAGCTGCCCTGACCATTCCCCTTCTCTCTGGTCACTCTGGTGGCTTCTCTGTACCCTGAAAAGTTTTCAGGGACAGTAAACAATGCTTTCCAGACTAAGCCCTGGAAAATATTCTTTCTCTTTAGTCCTGTTCTGTATCTCATCCAAAACTTTCCCTTTCCTTGATAACTCAATTTGAAGGCCTATAGAACTGCTCTTTCAGAAAAAAAATTGGCATCCATCCATGAATTTTATAAACATTTTAAATGCTTCCCAAATTCTTCAATTTTGTCTGTAACTTTCCACTTGCTTCTAGTTCATCTTCCGGAATGAGTTTGTCTGGATCCGACACTAGAGCACCTTATCTCCTCTGTTCCCCAGAAGGAGCTTTTGCAACATGGCTGTGCAGAATGAGGGATGCTGTCTGTAGTCAGGGCTGGCTTGCAGCTGTGCAGCAAGGGGAAATCCTACCATGTCCTGTCTCACTAACACATCCTCCAGCCACCTGAGCCTAACATTTCCCCTGAAAATAATGACTTTGCCATCAACTACAAATATTAAGAACGGAATACCCAAGTATTAAATGAAATGACTGTTTTCTCTTTTTTCCTTTTATTGTTTCTGTAGCAATATTCTACCAAACTAGGTGCAATGACACGTAAAACTTTCACGTTCACAAACAAAGGAACAGTTCAGTATCAGCCCTACTTACTTTTCTGGCCTCAAACTCAAGTTATACACCATATTAACTGCAAACAGCAGGGTCTTAATCATTCTTAGTTGCCAAATAGCCTAGCAAATTACATATTGTGCTGGCTCTGGGCACTGCTAGAGGAAATAAATGCCTATGTTTATGTGGAAAATATGACCATATAACATAATTGGGAGTATTTAAATTCTTTTTCATGAGTATATAATTTCAACAATGAGTATGATGGGTATTGCTTGAGAATTCTTCAGAAAAATGAAAAACAGATTTACTGAAATCATTAGAAACTGATCAGTGATTAGTGGCAGTCGCTTTTATCAACACAAAAATAGAGCAAAATAATCAAGGTATTCATTTATTTTCACTCACTTAGTACCCATATGCTATTTCCATTAGAGCAGCCTAAAGTTACTTAATGTTCAATTCTGCATTGTAGGGAGAACCACTGTCATAGGCAGGCATGGCCCAATGGTAAGGCATATGGGAGATTCACTCCTTTTCTCTGAGCAGATGGAGACTAAGCATGTCATAGAAATAATGTGTTTTGTCTCTAGAGAGAGGATGCTGGCTGCTTTGTTCTCAGATGACATCGCCTGCCAGGCCTTCTGCTCAGGTTTGAATTCGTATGTTTTGGGTTTCCACTGACTTTTTTTTCTTTTGAAAAGAATTTCCACAAAAAATAAATAAATAAAAATAAAAAAAATCCTTGCTTTACAATGATCCAGAAGTCTGAAGTACATAAATGAACTTTGTCTTCCAAAGGACACAGTCTTTTCACATTGCATGGCCAATTTAGCTTTACAAATTCCAGGGAAGAGAATGGGGTAGGGAGCAATAAGCCTTCCTAGAGCTGAAGAAGCAAAGATGCAGAGAAGTGTGACTCACCCAGGGCCTCGCAGCTGACCTTCAATACAAACAGCTGTCATGACTCTGCTCTACATTGTGATCCACTGTATTGAATAATCCATGAACCTAAAAATGAACATGGACTAGAGGCCAACCTGCAAACTGATCTTACCCACTGAAGAGCTTTCGGTGGAGTCTAAATGCAGACAGCAACTGTGCGTGGCTTCAGGGACGTGTTGCTTGAAGACAATGTGTCTGCTATTGCTGCTCATAGCTCAGCATTCTGTCAGGTGTAGATGTGATGCAGGATTTTTGTTTTTGGTCACTTTGCAAGCCGGGGACCCCTGGCCAGTGACACTGCTGCCCAGGGGTGGCCACGCTGGCATGCCCCAGCTCAACTGTGTTATAGCTTATACCTGTGTCCTGTGGTTCCTGGGCTCTTATATCATGCATGCCCAAGAAGAACAAGGATACGCTGGACATTGAAGGGCGAGGGACGTGGAGAAGAATTTTACTGAGTGATGAAACAGCTTTCAGCAGAGAGGGGATGCATGGATGGTCCCCCCTATTCAAAGGCAGGAAAGTCTCCAATATGGCTGAGTCCAGGGCTTTTTATGGGTTCAGAATAGGGAGTGTATGCTGATTGGTTTGTGAGTAAGTGAAAAAGGTTAAAGTGAAGACACCACTCAAAGGTGGACATGACAATGTAGAAAACCAATTAGGAAAGAGTAGGTACATGTAAAGTAGGTAAAGAATAGGAATCAATCAGGAAATTGTGCCAAACGGGAAAGCAGGTTCTCAATCCTGTCGGAGGATTTACCTGGGACTGCCTCCGGCTCGAAGGTGAGTTTCACTGGGGACCCACTCCATCTGCCTAGGCATTTGGCTGCCTCCTGTCACTATGAGATGCACCAGGCTACGCATTCTCAATGGCCTAATATTTAGACTCTTTAAGGTTAAGGTAAATTATCAGTGTAATAACAAAGGTGTGTGGCACAATTGGAAGTAGAGTCACTCATCATGTCACTTTACACTAAGTCACATGATTGGGTTATTCTTCCTCTGGCACACAATTGCATTATTTTGCTGCGGCTGCCATAAAATAAGTACCACAGTCCATGTGGCTTAAACAACAGGGATTTATCATCTCACAGTCTGGAGGCCAGAAGTCCGAGATCAAGGTGTAGGCAGGCTGGCTCCTCTGAGGCTGCCAGGGAGTTTCTGCTCCAGGGTCCTCTCCTTGGCTTGCACATGGCCATCTTCTTCCTGTGTCTCTTCATATCACACCCCCTCTGTGCAGCTGTCTCCAAATTTTCACTTTTTATAAGAACACCAGTTATATTGGATTAGGACTTACCCTAATGAGCTTACTTTAACTTGGTTATCTTTATAAAGACCTTTTTAGCAAATAAGGTCACATTCTGAGGTGCTGGGGGTGAGGACTCTGATACATCTTTTTCTGGTGGCAGGGGGTGGGGGTGGGGCATAAAATTCACTCTGTGACAATAATGAACTCTGATTCTAAAATTCTTTAATGGTAGTGTGACAAACATTCTGTGATTAGACTAAGGGATTAACTTATTAAATACAAACAATGAAAATTTTCACAGTTTGGTACCCCTGTTTGAGCCTCCACAATGTTAGCGTGCCCACAGGCACTAGGCTATTTCTTCATGGTTCAGAACATTGAGAGGTGGTCAGCTTCACAGCATTCAAGAGGCCCTTTGTTTTCATGGGGAGTAAGGACACATGAGCTGCATTCCTGGGCATGTGACTGGTGGACATGAATGAAAGCCGGCTTGATTCAGAATGTGGCTGCCTGGCTGGTCCTGGGAAAGGCCTTCATAGTTCTGCTTCTGACTTAAGAGAACCTTCTAGAAAAGCCACATGACACAGAGGAAGGAGTGGGGTCCAAACCCAGGCTGGTGTTCTAGCTTAGGCAAGTCATAGCATGGACTGACTTTGGATATATGACTTACCCTTTATGGGATGCAGCTTTCTCATCTGTAAAATGAGGTTGCCATGATAATTATGAAAACTAACCTGTAAAATGCCAAGTAGAGAGCACAAATTTGACAAGAACTAATTCCCAGCCCCATGCCTCAGTAAGTGGAATAATAACAGCCACCTTTCATTGTGTCTGCCAGTTGCCAGGTGCTTTATATGCATTACCCTACATAATCTTTGCAATCACCCAGCAAGATATGTGTTATTACATTATTATATGTGAGGAAATTCAGTCTCAGATAATGCATAATAGCTTTTTATTACCAATAGAGCTGGAATTTAAGCCCTGGGTTACAAGGTCTATAGCCTTTCAAATGAGACTACCCAACTCAGATCTAGTTTTTTGGTTTGCAAAATTCTCTTTGTTTTTCCTCACATCATGGCTTCCTAGCAATCAAGTCTTTAGAAGATACAAATTTAAGGGACTGTTTTCTACTAAAGAACATTATGCAGGTAAATTACACTACTAGGCATCATAGGATAAATACTCTCTAAATGTAAAGCATACACACACAAGCAGTTAGACCAGCTCACAGTACAGAGAGTTGATTTCTGGATGCTAATATCTGGACGGCTGGATAATGGGAAAACATTTGAGCAGGTTCTGGATAATACGCATATTGTAAGAACGAAGGATTAGGCAGTGGTTATAGGAATTGATATTAAACAGGAGGAACAATGCAAAGGTACATCACTATTAGGAATCTAGTGCATGGTGTGTAGATATAAAGTAGATTTGAGTAAAATGGTGAGACCTTTGATCACTGGAAACAATAGCACAATTTCTAGGAATGGTGAGACAACAGGAGGTCCTATAACTGCTGTCTAACGTCTCTCACCAGTTTCTTCTTCCTTTAACTCCCCATTCACCTGCCGTACCTACCCACTTTGCATTACCATCATAGCTCTTAGTATGATGGGATATTTCACAGGTTAATGGATACAAATGCCCCTGCATTTGAAATATGCACACAGTCTACTGAACAACTATTTTTATTCAACTCTGTAAACAGGAAGTGAGGAAGCCCTTTTGTTACAATTTTATAACTAAAATGCTGGAAGGGTGCTCACCTTTCCAATTAGTTTGTCTTATTTTTATCTCCCCAACAACTTGGGGAAGTGCATTTTATTGCTGTTTTATATTAGATGTAAAATATGCTTGGGGATATTATTTAATGGTATAAAAGCTTGAGACAAGTCACACACAAAATGTGAACTTTCTTCAAGGCAGGCATAGGTTGGAAGCTTAACAATAAGCATGCCAACTGTTCTTATGCCACTAGATAGAAAATGATGAGGCATTTACCTCTGATTAAAGTGTTATAGAAGAATGTAGAAAGGGGTTGCATCTTGTTATTTTTGAAATATACCAAAACTCACTGCCCAGAGATCCTCCAAAATGCATATATATACTTTGTGGCTATATGTTTGAAAGTGAATTTTGAGCAGCCTTCCTGCCTTTTGAGAAGCTAATGACAAGGATAGAAAGCAGTGTTGTTTCCTAGTTTTGACTGGTCCTGTGAATACAATGTAAGTGTTGTGGGACAGATGGAAAATGAGGCCATTATGAAGCCTCCTCATTAATCCTTGTCAGTGTTGTGTTCCATTAGGAAAATTAATATATTGACTGTTTCTCCTGAGATGAATCTGAAGAAAATGATCCATGCAGAGGGAGGAATCAGAATGTCTAATATTTATGATTATCCGGTGGCAGTTTTGGGATACTCTGTGTCCAAAAATCCTGGCATCTCAGTAACCTTGACAACCCCAGGTAATCCAGAAGTGCAGCCCTGATGTGCTTGTGCTGAAGCCAGCTCCTCTCATCAGAATGCTCTCTAACAAGCAGGGGACTGGAGTTTGTCCACGAGAGAGCACTTTAGAGTTGCTTAACTGCCACCAAAACCTCATTCATCATTTTAATAAACTTTCACAGGGAAAGGAAGGATTTCCCTAGGTCCTCTTTATCTTTGGCGTGGAAGTATAATAGGTAATCAAGTGTGGATCAGTGTTAGGCCCATGTTAATTCCTCTTAATCCCCATGTGAATATTTTATTTTTATTAATAATCACACTAAAACCACCGAACATTTCTTTTTCCTTAATGATGTGTTCATTTGGAGGAGGAAAGATGGGCCAAAAAAAAAAAAAAAAAAGTTTAAACTAAAAGTTCAGGCCAAAGAATCAAAACAGAGCATGAATAAAACAAAATTACCAGCATGCAAACATTCTGAAGAGCACGGTTTTACAAGAATGTGAAAGACGAAGAAGGGACTGAGTATTTACTGAGCAACTGCACTGGGTTGGATGACATATCTGTACGACTTTATTTTATACCATAGAATTCTGGCGTTCATACCAGTACTCTAACTTTAAGGTAAAGAGGGTCAGGCTCAGGTAGCGATGGCATCAATTTGTCAGATTTGAACACAGGTCTAATTCTTCAATCTGTGATCTTTCCAACGTGTCCTAGAGTAAATAATGCAAAGTATGGCTCCTGAAAACTAAGAGCTAATCCTACAAAGTAGCCAGGAAGAAAGTCTCTGGCATCCAAAATGAATTTTTTGGAAAATGTAAGGGGTTGGATATTCTGGAAAATTAATAGCCAGCAGCCTCAGTCCCTCCTGGGGGCCAATGAATTGGTTGTGCCACCTTCCATTCTGCTTTCTATTGGTTGGGACTGCTCATCAGGGAACTCCTGGAGAGGATATTCTCCTAGTTTACATCAAACAAGAAAGTAATAGCCAAATTCAGGAAGCCAAGAGTCAGTGGTCAGGAGCCAAAAAAAAACATTCCAGGCTTAGAAGAAATGAAGAGATGGGAAAAGAGAAGTAGTGGAGGGGCAGTGAGGGGAGGGGGCATGGGTGAAACAGGTAGTTGGCATGAATAGGAGAGAACTAGCCCACTGCAAATGTTGGCTGCAGTATTCTAAAAAGCCAGCACAGGGAGCAGTTCATAGGAGGCCTGCGGTAAGGAGCAGCTGGTTAGGAGTTACACAGCAAGTGGATGGTGAGGCGGGCACAGGAACGGTGACACTACAGAGAGCAGAAGGGTGGACCAGGGAAGCAGTTTCGATGGGCAGGGTCTCTGGAAATGCTGTCACATGGCCTTAGCAAAAATTGTGAAAGCAATACCTCACGGGCTGATAACCAGAGATGAACACAAAAACTTCTAAAACAGTGTCTGCCAAGCATTGACTCTCCTTTCCCTGAAGAGGCTTTGTCCTGGCTGTAAAGCACTCTCTAAACCTCGGGTGTTGGCTAGGTCTGCATTTTCCTTGTAAATAAAATTCTCACACTGTTTCAATAATATCTCCCTGCACCTTAACATCCAACTAATGGGGCATGATCTACTCGATTACTATGAAACTTTATATGCTGTGGTCTTCCATTTCCCAGCCCCCAGGAAGCAGAGGATGGTTCTTTGCTGGTGAACTACTCTAAGCAGATGGCCCCGCAATGAAAGCCATCTCCCGTCATCACGGAGGCAGGGCCCCAGCCCTCGGGTGGCCTCTGGGTCTCCATGGAGCTCTGTGTGCTTGTCCTTGGCATTGAAGGTCCTTGTTTCATATACGATAAGTCAGACTATGTCGCTGGCCCCTACCATTGAGAGCTACATTTCATAGGGCTAGAAAAATAAATTGACAAAAGGAAGAGTCAAATATTTCCTTGCTAACAGTGAATCTTACAAAAACCAAGAGAAGAAAAAATGAACCTATTGTCCTGCCAACCAAGAAAACACAGCCAGTTTCTAAGCAACATTTGTTATCATTTAATTAATAAACATTTCTCATTGAATTTACAATCCCTTCCTAGTATTCTTGATAACAACACTCTGATGGAAGTCATCATTACCATTTGCACTCTACAAGTGAGGAAGTTAATTTCTTCCCTGCCTGTTCCTAACAAAAGGGGACAAAGGGGCTTCCTCTCAGGCTTGCCGTTCTCTTCCCTGCTGCTGCCTAGACCTCATCTCTGCAATTGGGAATGAAGTCTTAGCTGAATGACAAGGACCCAAAGACAAAAGGCAGCCAAGGTCAGCTTGACAATGTGCCTGTCACCGCTTTCTGAGGAAGCCCAGTGGATACACACAAGGGAAAGAATTTGACCTAGACTTCATCCAGAAAGACTTTCTGAAACTAAGCTTCTTCACGGGAGCTATTGTTACTTGTACGCCTTGAAATGTGTCCCCCATTTTCAGCACCTGTAAATCAATAGGACAAAGAGAAAGGCACATTCATCTGACAGGAGAAGATCCTGCAAGCATTAATATTTTCCTGGTGTGTTTCTTACTTACTGCCAGAAGAGAACACCAGTTAAAAAAAAACCTAGCTAATTCTGAAATTTGGGGCTTTTTTAGTAGTTAGCCTTTTGTTGTCGCTATTTTAATGACGCTTTGAATGCACATCACAATGTAACACATTGGGGTGTTTAAGTATGCGTTAGCACATTTTAAATATACACATATGCCCATCATAAAAAGCTGTGAGAAAGTCATGTAACAAAAAATGGAAGTAAGATAAACAGAGAAAAATAGTCTGTATGGGAGATGTACAAAAGGGCCTTTTCTGTGTAGGCTTGCTAGGCAGTTAAGAGTGATTTGCTTTTGATAAGGCTGCACCTACCCCGTTCTTGTTTATTTTGGGGTCTAAATTGAAGATATGCTTCCCAAGATAATTCTTCTCTTAAATCATTTCTAAGATTTCTAAGCCAACACTGGAAAGGCTGACACATGGCCTTAGCAAAAATTGTAAAACCGATACCTCACGGGCCAATAACCAGAGATGAACACAAAACAGAAACAGCCACAGAGGTGAAATACAAGAAGGTGTTTTAAGACATTTAAAGAAGGGTGCTTTCTCTTTTTCATCTATTTTCCTGTTTGTTTTTGTGATTTATGGATTTTCTCTCCAGCCAGGAGAATTTAGTTTTTATAGAGGGAGACCAATTTAATGTTTATAAAAAGCTTTGAATACATTAGACAGGCAAGGGGGTTCTCTACCACAGTAGGCAAGAGTAGATAGCATCACAAAGGTGATACTAATTTGTTTCCCTGATTATTGCAATGGCTTGAACTAGCTCTGAAGGGCCTTCATCTTCCGTGAGTATTTCACTTCTCATTCCAGAGAGGTGTGACATGCTTTCTATATTCTTCAGTCATTGCCAGCTCTGCAGATAGTGGAGATGGGAAGTCAAATTCAGACACCTTCTGATCTCAAATCACTGCTACCTTTTAGAGGTAGAACTGAGCTTGATATTTAGCTATTAGATTGAGTCTACAGTATTCAACTTTATTAATTTTTCCATTGATGTATTTAAAACAATTCATCAGTATTCTTTATTTTAATAATTCTGTAATAAATAGTAGTACAAAGAGTGGTACAATATTGGTGCTTGATGAATGTTTCATGGATGACTAAACAAATGAATTATAACATGTTCTTATTATGGAAGCATTTATTTAGCACCCATCTGTAAAAAATATTAGGTAGATATTGAGGCAATGCTGAGATGAATAATTTATAATTTCTGAGCTTGAATTGCTTATAGTTTAATCTGGAAATCCAACACAGATAAAAATGAATTATTTGAATTAATATAAGTTCAAGAAAAATCTTGTGTAACTAATAAGAAACACATAATTAATTGCAACTGAGAAGACTGGAAAGAAGAATAAGTTGGAATTTAATCACAAAATGACATAAAGAACTGGTTCCCATTACATAAGATAAACCTTGAATGAGCAAAGGATTGATTAAATGACAGCAACAGATTTCATTGATAATCATCGATCACTTACAGAGCATCAGGCATTAAACAACAAACTTTACATGTATGATCTCGTTTACAAAAATAAAAACAAAAAAATACTATTTTAAGTTTTTTATTATCTCTGCTTTACAGATGAGGAAATTTGCCTAGGAGCAAATCTAAATCTTCCTGAAAACTGGCAAAACCCCAGAGGGGAGTAAGAAACTCTCCTGTAGATTGGTACATTAAAAAGAAGGAAAAAAAGTATGTTCTTCTGCTCAGAAAGCTTCTAGTTCAACTGAAGGATGTACACGATGAAAAACTGATGATGAGGAGGAAGAATGGTACACATCAAATAAATTGTAAGTCCACATTATGCTACACTAGTGCTCAGACAACAGAGGACAAGAACGCACAGGTGGAGTCTGATGAGTGGAAGACCCTAGAAGACAGTTCTGCTCTTTGTTAGCTGTGGGATCTTGAGCAAGTCACCTCACTCTTGGTTTTGTTTTTGTATTTTTCTACTCTAAAATGAAGACACCTGGTTTCTAAGTGCCCTTCTAATTCTAAATTCTGACCCTATAAAATTTTTCCATGGGTTGAAAGGAAACAAAAAAAAAGGTTACAAGAAGGAAAAGTAGGCATAAGATGATATTTCAGGATAAATAGGAGGACAAAGAGAGTTATATAATATACCAAGAGCCTAGAACATGTGCTGAATCTCACACTCTCTTCCTTCTCCCTTCAAAGCAAGCTTTATTGGATTCCTCATTATAATTTATAGAATCATTTGGTCATCAGTCTTCCCTATTAGGCTGAAGTCTATTTGAGCAAGGAACTTGTCTATCTTGCTCAATTTTGTATTTTCAGTGCCTAAAACTCTACCACAAATGTATCAAGTATGTAACAAATTGTCATTTCAACACTAACAATAATTAAATAAATTAAATATTAAATTATTATATTAAATTAATTAAATATTTAACTAAATATAAATATACAGAAGATTAGCCATGTGACTTTTTAACATACAGGAAAGTCATTGGACAAAACATATACTACATCCAATGAGAAGAATTCAGGAAGAAAATACATTGCAATGTTGGCAGAGTGGTTGCTAACTGAGATCAGAAAAGTGGAAAAATAATGAATCAGTTTATAGGGCAGTCAAGAGATTAATTGAGAAAAGTTGTTTGCAACTTGTTTTGGGGTAGTAGAATTCCGTTTATCCAAACAGAACTAGTTAAAGTTTAAAAAAAAGTTTTGAATAAATTAATGAGGTTGCAATTTCAAATCCAAGAAAGAGAGGAAAAAAAGAAAGACAGAAAGATGGGAAGAAAGAATGAAAGAACAAAGAAAGGAAATAAATAAATAAATAAAATGAAATTAAGAAAGGAGGGAAGAAAAGAAGGAAGGAAAATTAAGGTAAGTCTTGGTCCAGAGCAGTGGCTCATGCCTGTAATACCAGCAGTTTGGGAGGCCATGAAAGAAGGATTGCTTGAGGCCAGGAGTTTGACACCAGCCTGGAATCCCTGAAACTCTCTCTCTACAAAAAGTACAAAAAGTAGCCAGTGGGTGGAGCATGTCTGCTGTCCCAGCTACTCAAGTGACTAAGGCAGGAGGATCTTGAGCCTAGGAGTTCAACGCTGCAATGAGCTACGATTGCGCCACTGTACTCCAACCTGGGTGACAGGGTGAGACCTTGTCTGAAGGAAAGGAAGGAAAGGGAAGGGGAAGGGGAAGGGGAAGGGGAAGGGGAAGGGGAAGGGGAAGGGAAGGGGAAGGGAAGGGGAAGGGAAGGGGAAGGGAAGGGGAAGGGGAAGGGGAAGGGGAAGGGGAAGGGGAAGGGAAGGGGAAGGGGAAGGGGAAGGGGAAGGGGAAGGGAAGGGGAAGGGGAAGGGGAAGGGGAAGGGGAAGGGGAAGGGGAAGGGGAAGGGGAAGGGAAGGGGAAGGGAAGGGGAAGGGGAAGGGGAAGGGAAGGGGAAGGGAAGGGGAAGGGAAGGGGAAGGGGAAGGGAAGGGGAAGGGAAGGGGAAGGGGAAGGGAAGGGGAAGGGGAAGGGAAGGGGAAGGGAAGGGAAGGGAAAGGAAAGGAAAGGAAGGGAGAGAGAGAAGAAGGAAGGAAGGGAGGGAGGGAGGGGGGAAGGAAGGGAAGGGATTTCTCCTGTCAGTGGCAAAAAGGTAGGCAATGAACTTCCCAATATAACACAGTGAGATACGATACCAGAATTTAAGGTCTCTCAGTCTACCTTCTGTTCTTGTTACTAAACTCTTGATGTCAGCCGGGCGCAGTGGCTCATGCCTGTAATCCCAGCACTTTGGTAGGCCGAGGCGAGTGGATCACCTGAGGTGAGGAGTTCAAGACCAGCCTGGCAAACATAGTGAAATCCCATCTCTACTAAAAAAATACAAAAATTACCCAGGTATGGTGGTGTGTGCCTGTAGTCCCAGATGCTTGGGAGGCTCAGGCAGGAGAATTTCTTGAACCCAGGAGGCAGAGGTTGCAGTGAGCCTAGATAGTGCCACTGCACTCCAGTCTGAGCGACAGAGTGCGACTCTGTCTAAAATAAATAAATAAACTCACTCACTCTTGTTGTCTGAGATGCCTCTACAAGTATACCAGGTAAAAGCCTCCTTTGCCTTCTTTCTGTTGCCTGTTGTTGTTACTGTTGTTTCTCCAAGGTGAATTTCAGAGAATGAAGTATTAGCAGTCTATGCTGATAATCATTATCAGAAACCAAAACGCTGTAGCCACTTTAATATATGCTTAAATGTATAATTGTCTCATGCTATTTACAAGAGGGTAAAAAAAAAACCTTTTACAAATTGTAGATGAGAAAAAAAGTAAGTAAATTATAGAAGAGAAAATTACATTCTTATAATATTAGAAAGCCCTTCAAATTTTCTGTAAAGCCACATCACAAAATTAAAGATTTTGGTTTAAAAATATTTTATTGAGAGAGTGGTATTTATGGAACTGTAGAATAATGACTATCAAAAATCCATTTCTCCAGAAAAGCAACAATAAAAATAGGGAAAATTAGTAATGTCAACTCTTTCATAACTCTGACAATAACCAAACACTGGCAACAATCCAAGAAGAGTTTAAGAAAAATGCTGAATCTCAGTAACAGCAGTGAACTTTGTAGTGTTTTAACTGTCTTTCTTCTCTTTATACTTTCCATGTCTATAGTAGCCCTAAAAACCAGCAACCTTGCAACCACAGTAACTATGAATACCAGCAACCTAGCAGTCAAGAGAGAAAACATACTAGGTTTGGGACACTTCAAAATAACTCATCCAAAAAGTATTTTCATTATGTGACTTCTCTGGCACCTCCCTGGAAAACCCCATTATCAGTTCTTACTGTTATTTAACCTGACTTGGGGTTTTCTCAGTAAGAAAAGTCCTATCACCAATGCATTTTTTAAAACAATCAGCAGTGATTGTTGAACATATCAGCTGCTTTAGCTGTGGTATTAGTTGGAGCAAGTAAGACTCTGGCCAGAAATCTTAAGATGAATACTTAGGAAAAGGCATGTCCATAGGGAGCTTTAAAAAGCTCCAGCATATCCCTGGAGATCTAGAAGATTATGCACATGTTCTGGGTTGTGCACATGCCCAGAAAAAGACCTGAAGACACCATGTCTTATCTCTGGATGTCCTTGAGGTTTTGCAGAAGCAGGATATGAAGACTAAGCAGGGCTATAAACTGCCACAGTGTTGAAGGTGTGCCCCATCATACACAAAAGCCTTTTGGCAATGACTGGAAGATTTCAAAATCCAAAACTTTTAAGAAAATCTCTGTCGAATAATCATGTGTCCACTAAGATAACCAAAAATCGACTTCAGTGGCCACTCATGAAAAGGAATACAGACTTTATAAAGTTAGTCTAAGAAAATCACTAAACAAACAAAAAGTAGCAATAACAATGAAAACAGGATTTTAGAAAAAGGGAGAGAATCTTATTTCCAGAGTTGTCACACAGTATCATTTAAAATGTCCAGGTTTTATCACAAAAATATAACACATGCAAAGAAATAAGAAAATATGACCCCTCACACACACAAAATAAAGAAAATAAAAAGAAAGAACAAGCCAGGTGCAGTGGCTCATGCCTGTAATCCCAGCATTTTGGGAGGCTGAGGCAGGTGGATCACCTGGGATCATGAATTTGAGACCAGCCTGGCCAACATGGTGAAACCCCACCTCTACTAAAAATACAAAAATTAGCCAGACGTGGTGGCCCATGCCTGTAGTCCCAGGTACTCAGGAGGCTAAGGTGGGAGAATCACTTGAACCCACGAGGCAGAGGTTGCAGTGAGCCGAGATTGTGCCACTGCACTCCAGTCTGGGCAACAGAGTGAGACTGTGTCTCAAATAAATAAATAAATAAATTTCAAAAGAGCAGTCAATAGAAACTGTTTCTGAAGCATTGCAGATGTTGGATTTACTAGACAAAGACTTTAAATCAGATATTCTAAATATGTTCAAATAACTAGCAGAAACCATGTCTAAAGAATTAAATAATATGTTGAGAATTATGTCTCATCAAAGCAATTACCAATAAAGTGATTTTTTTAAAAAAACAGTAATTCTGTAATTAAAAGTATAATAACTAAAATAAAAAAATTCACTACAGTCGATTAATAGCATATTTGAGTTAACAGAAGAAAGAATCAATGAACTTCAAGATAAGTTAATTGAAATTATTTGGTTTGAGGAACAGAAAAAAAATAATGAAAGAAAATGAACACCTATAGAAATCTGGGACATCATCAATCATATCAGTATAAGCCTACTGGTAGTTCCAGAAGAAGAGAGAAAGAAAAGAGCAGAAAAACTTTTCCAAGAAATAATAGCCAAGAACTTCCAAAATCTGATGAAAACCACTACTCTACACATGTAACAAGCTCAACAAATTCCAAGTGGGATAAACTTAGAGATACACACTTAGACACAGCAAAATCAAACCGTCAAAAGCCCATGGCAAAGAAGTAATCCTGAAAACATCAAAAGAAAAGCAACCCATCACATACCAGGAATATTGCTACAGGATATACTACTGACATAATAGATGGAATAGATGTACTTTATCCTGTTCCCACTGTGAAGAACAACTAAAGCCCTGAATATCATATACATTATTTAAGCAGAAGAAGAAAAAGAAGACTCCGAAAGGTATAGAGGAGAAGGCATACCAGCTAGTGATCCTGAGACTCAAAGAACAATATGGTGGTAAGATCCCTGGCCTTCAATTTTGTGAAAGATAACCTCGGTTTTGTGCTCAAAAGAAAAAACCTAGTAAGACAGAAAACTTTCTGAAAATAACCACTCTTCTCCAGCTGAACACCATAGTGTTCAGAAAATTGCAGTCCCATGGCCACTCAATCCAGCAAAGTCTAAATGGAAAACCGATACTTCCATTCTTTCCAGGCTCCATCAAAGTGCCTGAACCCCCACACCAGGAGAGTGATGGGGGATAACAAAGAAGACCCCAAAAGAGCTGGGACTTTTAACTCTACCGGGCAATTACAAGGCCCCAGGCCCCTTCTCACCCAACCATCACCAAGGTGTCTGTAGAGACCAGGTAAGGAGCATGGACTCCCTTTCCTGCTCACTCTGCAGTAATGAGGCATTCCTTCCTCTCCTCCCTGGGTAGTGTCATCAGAAGCCAAGTGCAAAGCCTGGACGTTCAGCACTGCCCATGGGTGATGAGGCCTTCCCTCTTGTGAAGAAAGTCTAGGCCATGTGGGGAGCAGTAATAAGGTGCTTCTTCCCTTCCAAGACAGGGAGGCATCAGTGGAAATCTAGAGGAAAGCCAGCATTCCCACCACCCCCCAGCAGAAACAAGGAGTACTCCCCCTTCCCTGTGTCAACAGAGGCAAGAGAAGAATCTGGGTCTCCATCCTATCTGGCAGCACTGAGGTGCCACAGACCTTTCTCCTGCGGTGGTTTCAGGGGAAGTCAGCTAAACAGAAGGACTAAATAAGAGCCAGCCTCTCACAGCATAACACCTAGCAGGTCAAGGTTTCAGTTGAAACATCACAGGTCCTACCAAGTACTTGGAAGTTCTCAAACACAATGAGAAAAAAAAATCATAGATTAAAAAAGAACAACAACGACAACAACAAAAAACACCAACGTGGCAACGTGGCAATAATTTTAAAATTATCTGACAAAGCTTTTTATGCAGCCATCATGAAAATAGTGAACTATTTACAAACATGCTTGAAATAAATGAAAAAATAATTTAGTCTCAGTAAGAAAAAGTCTTGGCAAAGAAATTGAAGACATAAAGAAGAACGAAATGAAAATTTTAAAAGTTTTTACTTTTCAATTTTCAATACAATAACTGAGATTAAAAAGAACCAGTCAATTGTCTCAACAGTGGAATGAAGGAGACAGAAAAAATAAGCAGTGGACTGGAAGACAGAACAATAAAAATAACCCAACCAACCTGAAAAGCAGAGAAAAAGTAGACAGAGTAAAGAAACAGAGCATCAGTGTATTAGTCCATCCTCATACTGCCTAAAAAACCCGAGACTAGGTAATTTATAAAGAAAAGAGGTTTAACAGGCTCACAGTTCTGCAGGCTGCACAGTTAGTATGACAGCTTCTGGAGAGGCCTTAGGAAACTTTCAATCATGGCAGAAGGTGAAAGTGAAGTAGGCATATCTTACACGACTGTAACAAGAACAAGGCAGGCAGGTAGGTGCTGCACACTTTTCAATAACCAAGAACAGCACCAAAGGGGATGGTGTTAAACCACTCATGTGAAATTTCCCCTATCATCAGATCATCTCCCACCAGGCGCCACCTCCAACTTTGGGGATTACCATTCGACATGAGATTTGGGTGGGAACACGATCCAAACCACATCAATCAGATTATGGAACAAAAGATCTAATACTAGTGTCCAAAAAGAGAAGAGAAAGAGGGAAGAGCCAGAGAGCAAGAGACATAAACCTACAGATTTAATAGCTGAGCAAACCACAACTTAATGGTAATTTGAAAAATCTTCAAAAAGGAGATGTGGAGCCACCATCAATCAATGCAGCCTTTCCAGGATAGGGTGGCTGTGTGTTAGCCCCAAACCAGGGGCCCTGCCTGGTGAGATACAGTGGGGCAGGTGGGTCACGGGGAAGACAGACCGGCCTCTTCTCTTCAGGGAAACTACAGCTTGCTGGAGGTGTGGTTAATGCTCTCAGGGTCTTTGCTCCTTCCCCAGCCTTGAGGCCAGCAAGGGCAACACTGCTGCAGTGGCAGTGGCAGATGGCCTTTCAGTGGCCTCTGGGAGGCCACCTCAGAGAAACGCAGAGCCCCTGCTACCGGGAATGTTCGGCCAGGTGCTGGGACCACTGTCTGCTGGCCTTAGCTGGGGGCTCTGCCTGGTGAAGAGCAAGGGTGGAGGGCTCACAGGGCGGAGAGACTGGACTCTCCCTGTGGTGACTGTGGCGTGCCAGAGCAGAACCCTAGGGCCCTTTGTTTCTGCCCCAGACCAAGAGTAGCAGCAGCAGGACCTCTACTGTGGCTGTGGCAGAGGAACCATCCGTTGCCTCTGGGAGCCCCTCTCCAGTGAAACTCAGAGCTCCAGTGAAACTCCAGTGGGTGTGCTCAACTGGGAGGCGGGCAGCTTATCTGCGGTCCTGAGGTGGCGGGCCCGCCTGCTGAAGAATGGCGGGGTGTGGGGTCTCACAGGGAAGAGAACTTGGGCTCATCTCTGTATTGGGCTGGAGTGTGCTGGAGGTGCCAGCCCAGCGACCAGGCTCTTTGTCCTTCCCCAGCCTGAGGGTGGTTGGGGCGGAACCACTGCTGCTGCAATGACGGAGGGGATGTGGGCTGTTTCTGGAATTTCTTCCGTAGAAAAATACAGAGCCACCTCCGCCTGAGGTCTTCAGGCAGAGGCACGAGTTGCTGGTTGGGAGGCCCCACCCAGTGAGGGACACTGGGAACTGGGATCCACTTGGAGAACAGTCTGGCAGGTTTTCCGTGGGGCAGGTGTGCTGGGGTCCATGCCAGTCACTAGTCACCGTGCATCCTCCAGAGCCTGAGGGCAAGAGTGGCGAGGGCTGGAAGACAGCCAAAATAGTGGCCTGCCTCTCCCTCGGCTAGCTCCGTCCCAGGGAGGTACAGAGGTGCTGCTAGCCCGAGAGCCCCGGTGGGGAGTGGCTGGAGTTCCAGGCCATTGGGCCTTATCCTGTGAGGTGCAGTGGAGGCAAGGCTGGCAGTCAGTCGTTGCTCAGCCCCCTGGATTCGGCCCCTTTCCTGGGGGTGTGCAAGGGAGGCTAACCTTCCCTGCTGCAGCCACTAATGCCGGGATGCCCAGGGACCCAAGGCTCCCAGGACGGCACATGTGCCTGAGTGGCAGCTCTGCCCATACTCCACGGAGCTCTGCACGTCTGAAGGTCCTGGTGGGATGGGCTCACAGGGGGATCTCCTGAGCCTAGGGTTGCAAGGGTCCATGGCACGCACGTGGGTCCCCGAGGACTCTCTCTCAACTCTCATTCACCAGGGGTGGGGGAGCCTCCCCTGGCTCCGGGCCACTCCTGGGCAGTCATCCTGTCTCGCTCCTCTCCGTTCTCTATGGGTTCAGTTCTTTCCTTGATGAATCCCAGAGTGTCCACCTGGATCTTCCAGCTGAAGATCTAGTATTTACTCGCCATGTTTTCTTCTCTCAGTGAGAATGGCACACACTAGCTGCTTCTAATCAGCCATCTTGGCAACTCCCTTCAACCCATTCTTTTTTTTTTTTACCCCGAGTATTTTCTATATACAATTGGTTAAATTCATGTATGTAAAACCCACCGATATGAAAGGATGACTGTATATATATAACGTCCCGAGTTTTTATTTGTTCTTAGTGGGAGGAATAGGCATTTGCCTACTCCATTTACTCCGTTCATAAATTTGGGGATGCTTTCTATAGCAAGTAAGAGATTTTTTAAGCCAAATATGCTCCAAATATTTAGAAAACTCTCTAAACGAGATCATAAGCAAAGAAATTTAGATCCTGATTTACAAAATAATATGGTACCCAAGAACATAAAGATGCAACTAAGTCTGTCTTTGTTAATTGCTTCCTTCTTAAGACCTAAGGTTTGAATTACTTAAAATGTGCATTGAAATTTTTATAACACTCCTCATTGTAGATTCTAGCGATTCAATCCAAGACATCATTCAATTGCTAGTCTCCTTCATAAGCAAATTGCATTTTGAAGAAATATCAAGCCAGTTACAGAAGGAATGAGATAACCTACAGTCTACAATAGTCCCTGGATTAGTGTTTATTTTCCTGCTTTTTTGAAAGAAAGTTCACAAATTTAGAAAGATTATCCATGATATTGTGGCTATGTACAAAATTGTATGTATGTGTTCATGCTGTCTTGCAAATATTATAGAACCATTTAGCAAACATTTCATGTCAGTTTGTTACTTTTATTGTCTGGTGATGGGTTTATTTATAGTTACTTGTGTTTTATATTATATTCGATCTATTAATATTACAAAATTGAAAACTTTTTTCAAGCTTGTAAGTTTGGCACAAATCGATCATAATTCTATTTGTAGAATCAGTAATTTTATTTAAAATTAGTAAATTTCCTTTTCCTTGTTTTGGGTCAATGTTTTGTTAACAGAAGCTGCACATATTGCATTCCTTTTAACAATCAGTTCCTTTAATAAATTCATGTAAACCCATCTTCAATCTAAAATCAGCACTCAAAAACGTAGCATATATATCTTTTTCTCTTAGCACTTAAAGTGCCTGGTAGAGTAGATGTAAAACCCCAAAGTCTTCCAGGCATTTTCAACAACTCCTATAAATCAAATTTTAAAAGCAAACAAACAAAACACATAATATTAAAAAAGAGAATCTATAAAATATTGTAAGTATATTTTTCTTGTAAATCTTGAAATCATGACATCCCATTAAACATAAGTACTTACACACAAAAATTAATTATATTCACTGTGCATTTGATTTACTTCATTATCTTTGTTTTAACCTGTCTTCCTGAGTTGAAAGTCATTTATTCATTAAAGGGATTGAACAATGATAGTTGCTATTTGATTGAGGTCTTATGCCAGGATGTGATTTGATGGTACCTTACTTACTTCCATGATGATTTTCTCAAGATAAATGAACATAATGGGCCCTTTGTATATTTCTGTTGAAAAATGACTCTTAAATCCACACTCCACAATAGAGTAATGATTTCAAAGTGTTGAGACCATCAAACTTCCATATAATTCTTTTAAGATTAACAACACAAAGACACATTTTGACAACACTTTTGAAGAAGTATCCCAATAAGAATACAAATAAATCTAGGAGGATGAAGCCAGATGTATAAAAAAAGTGTGCTCAAATAACTTAGTAAAGATTACAGTTGTGTATAAAAGAAAGAAACAAATTTTAAAAGCCTATAACTTTCTAAAACAAGAATTTTAGACCATATTAATATTAGAAGATAAGACAGTGCTTAGGGCATGTTGTGAGCAGGATGACATATACAAAATTGTGTACACAAGGGATATTGTGTCTTAGGATATTAGGAACATCAGTGAAAGTAAACTGAATATATAACATTTAAACTAGAACCATAAGATTTTATGATTCAAAAGAAAGTAAGGAAAGAAAAAGAATTTAAAAGTGCAAAAAATTAGTAAATTGTCAGTAATAAGTAGTAGTATAACTAATTACAATATAGTAGCCTGAATCTGTCAACTAAAAGCTGATTTATTTTTAGATTTTATAACAATTAAAGGATCCAGTGATATATTTTCTTTAAAAAAAACCCCACTTAAAATGATTTAGAAAGTTTGGCAAAATGCATATTAAATGAGGTACAGAAAAAGATTAATCAAAGCTAAGCAGAAATAGCAAAATCAAAGTTTACGAAATACAGTTCAAGGCAGAAAATGTATCAATGACAACTAGGGGCATTATATATTGGCTAAAAAAAAAGAAGTTATAGCTGAAAAATGTTCTCGCTTCTAACAATGCCAACTTAAATGTTATAGAGCGACAACTAACAGAAATTCATTGAGAAATAAATACATCTAAAGTTTTATTTAAAATTTAATATATGCTCTTCACAAATGTATCCGGGAGACAAATAATGAGAGAGAACATATCTAAATAATCGGGTTTAAAATTTAAAACAATTTAAATTTAAAAAGTCAATAACAGAGACAGTGCATTATGGCTATGGAGATGAATGTTCAAGCAGACATAAGGAGAAAGAGAAAAGAATGTAGAGATGGCAGCAATCTCATTTCTTTGCACGCTCATGCCCATCGCTCACTCCATCTTTAGATGAAATGGGGCTAGCAAGCACAGACACATAGACAGCAGCCAAGACATGGGGTCCGGAATTAGCTGAAGACCTGAAGGCCAACTAACTCTCTTTGCAGTTTGCTCTGACTGACTTTTTGGAATAAAATAAACTTTCTAGACTTTTGCCCCCACCATCCTTCTGTCCACGTTTAGAGTAACAGGATTACCTTCTCTAGACCTAATCCCACACCCTACAAGGTTCTGCCCATCTGCCCTCTACAGGGTATAGAAACTCCAGCTCAGAACTCTGAGTATCAAGACCTAACAGCTGATCAGACTTGAACATAGAAAATCAACTTCAGTAACTAGAGTGTGTTGCTGAAACCAATCCCAGGTTCACATGTGGATTTCCAGATGTCTCTTATTCAGCTGCTGCTCTAGACCCAGGTTTGGGCGAGGATGGTCCTCATCATGGGCACTTTTGATTTGTGTCTAGGACTCTGACACTACATGCAACCATGAGCTATGGAATCAAACACACAGGAACTGATATTTTGCTTTATAAACTAACAGTTTTGTGATTCTAAGTTACTTTACCATAAGGGGCTTGGAATCAAAACATCTACGTGAAAGTGTTTCTAAAGCTGTTGGCATATCATAGCTGCTCAATAAAGCTAAATAAACACCTATCCCACCTGTGCATGGCCCTTCATTTCTTGTTGCAATGCTAACACCGCCTGCTGGAAAGTCCATGCCCGCTTTTGACAATCTGTTGTGAAACTTGGCCTGTCCTGTCTTCTCTGCCTCCACTGCCGAATTCCCTAGCTTCCTTCTGTCACTGAAGGTGAGCTTTACTCTGCAGCTGCTCTCTCTGACCGATGCCCCCTCTGCTCTCCTTTGTCTACCAGTCTGTGTCCCAAAGTAAATATAAGATCTTTCCTTGGATCAGTCCCAAGTATCGTAAGGTTATTGGTTTTTACTTTGTTTTTGTTTTCCTTTTCTCCAAACCTCTTGCAGCTGTTTCAGAGTATTCCATCTTGTCTGTATTGGCACATTCACCAACTTCTCTGTCAATTTGGAATGAATTGTACTGTGGTTTTCCAAAGTATTAGGACATATTTCCCTCAGTTGAAAGTGTTTAGTAGTAGTGGTCTTTTGGGATAATCATGTACAATTTGGCATATACAAATATTCTAGATTCTATTACTGGCACTAGTTTCTCACACCTTCCTGTATCTATGTCCTTTGATGTGAATGTTGCTTTCCTCCCATGAGAGTGGAGAACGTTCCCCCACCCTTCGATTTGGGCTTTGTCTCATGACTTGCTTTGATCAGCAGAATGAGAAGAAAATGATAAGGAGTCATTTCCAGCTGAGACTTTGAGAAGGCTTATGTGTTGCCACTTGACCTCTCATACTTCTGCCATTACTATGAGATAAACACACGATCTGGTCTGCTCATCCCAGGAGGATGAGCACTCCAGGGATAAAATTCCCTGGAAGAGCACTACCTTGGCAGAGGTGCCCAGTCACATTTGTCCCAAATCAGCCATCTTCCAGCCAGTGCAACAAATCACAAGCAATATTATTACATGAGGAGATCTTCTGCCACTTGGTTTTAGGATGGCTAAACTTTTGCTGTAAAATAGCAAAAGTTAACCCAGAAAGAGAGAAAATTATAGATCAAGTGTCAACTACACAGAAATTTTTTACACTTTGCATTTATTATTGTTGACACTAATTTTGAAGATATTATACATTTTGCAAATAAGATTGGGTTTGGTAGGTCAATAGAAAACCATTAGATTCTGATGGTCCTTTATAACTAAAAGGATTTTTCTAAATAGCCAAGTCTTTCTGTGATTTTCACCCTTCTTTTCTATCCTCTTTTCTTTCCACTTGTATCTTTAATCAATTTTGTTTCATGAACACATTGAGTGAATATCAGCTGGGGATGTGTCTTCAGAACAGAATGAGTTATCGAAGGGCCCTCCTAGAAAACTGATGTTTTCCAAAATGCCTACCTGATTGAAGAGCTGAAAGGAGATGGGTGAGTCTAACATTCACTGCCTATCTCTGCAGAATGTGTCTGTGATTGTGGAACAATAAGAAAAATTGCTAAATCACAACTTTATTCAGGGCGCAGTTTTTTCCCTAAGGTTACAGTGACATCCAGGTTTCTGTATTTTATGAGAATACATAGGACACATTCAAAGTGAATTCTAAATGACCAAAAGCTACTTGCAGAAGAATTCAATTTATTACAAGATTCGCCACTTCAAAGTCAGTTCTATCCCTTTTATTACACAGAGGCTGCAGAATGAATCATTTTCTGTGGATTGCAGTAAGTTCGTATACTGCATACTCACAGAGTTGCAATTACTAAGATGCAGAGTCTGAAATAATCACCGCTAGAACCACAGTTTGCTTTCCTCTATGTATCTGACATGATCTCAAAATTGGGGTTTTCTTTAATTTTAAGTTTACAAGCCCAAATTTGTAGCTAGTCCCTCATTCATCAAAACTAAACTCTAATATACACTTTCTTGTATCTGTATACTATATTACTTTCTATTTTTATGTACCCTACTTATTTTGTAGCCAATTTCTATAACAATTCTGACCTGCAGCACTATAACAAACTTGCTCTTGTTATTTAAACCATGGCATCCATGTTGTATGGTTTAGCAGAACCTAGCTGGAAGTCCTTGATCATCAAACCACTTCCCTACAAGGTCCCTGACACATCCTGAGCACAGGGTTTACTGCAAACCAGAGGGCATAAAAGAAAGATAGAAAATCCAGAATTGAACAGGAAAACTCTGAACTGATTAAAATTACCTGGAGATGCTTGTCAAATTCTAGGCAACTGAGTAAAATGTCTATTGTGACAAACATTCAATTTAGTTATAGCTAATCTTTTTGCAAATTGGCCTTGGTACTTGAGAACTCTATAACCACTAAACTCATAATTCCAATGACAATATCCTGGAATCAATGCTATTAAATAGGAATGCACTTGTTGTTAAAGCAGCATACAAGGGAGGAGAAGGCAACAACATCAGGGAAGATTTCTTTAGCTTTGTCTTAAAAAAATGAGAGGAATTATTCAAGCGGAGATGCAAGCAGAGAAGAGTCCAAGCAGGGCACACAGCATGAAGATACATAAAGAAGAATGAAAGTCACATATTCTGGTGGTAAGTAGTAACTTTGATAGATCTGAACAGCAAATTTTCCCTTTCAATTTCCTCCTATTTCATCCCTTTATCCTTACTATGGGAGGAGCTGGAACAAGAACATCTCTGACAATGTATTGATAATGCATCTTTAAAGACAATGAAAGTAATATCATCCCGGGAAATCTAAGCCTTATGTTTTCAGAGCGGTATCCAACATGCCTGTAAACACAAAACGAGTTTCACTGTATTCTCCCTTTTTATAATGATGGAAAAACAAAGGACAAATAAATATCATAGAATGATTCTCAAGTTTATTTTCTATCAGGAGCACTTTGTAGTCTAAAAATGTTATTGGGGACCCCCAAGGAGATTTTGCTTATGTGGGTAATGTCTGTCAATATTTATCAAATTACAAATTAAAACATATTACAAAACTTTTTAAAATGTTTATTAACTTAAAAATCAATAATATACCTATTACTGATAAATATAAATAATATATTTAATTAAAAATAAATGTCTTTCAAATATTAAAATATGGTGAAAAGATTGGCATTTTTATCATTTTACAGGTATCTGTAATATCTAGCTTTATAAAATAGTGTTGGATTCTCATACATGCATTTATTTTCTTGTCATGGGATATTTTGGTTCAAGTATAAAGGAAATTCAGGCTCATACGTTTACAAAGGAAGAAGCATTTTAATAGTATTTTCAGATGTAGATAGATATTCTTCTTTAAAACCACACCCATATTTTATACACCTATATTTTACAAAGAATAGTTTCTTAATGGTTATTTGCAATGTAGAATCTGAAACCATATTAATAAACTTTTCATACTTTGTTACATTAAGATTTGCTTATTTTGAAGTTTGAATAGATCTTTGCCCATGTTTGATTTTGTAATCATCTTTGCCCATATTTGATTTTGTGGTCTCATGTACTAGGTATTTGGAAAATACTGGTTTATGCAGATCTTCCAAGTGTTAGCTTAGGTTATTATGCAATGTCGAGGAGCACATGCATTAATGGCACCATCAATTTCATCAGAAGTCTTTAAATATCAGGAAGCTGTCAAGCTCGTGGTGGCAGATTCAAGCCAGGGAGGATAAGAGAAGTCAGAATACCTGGAAACGTTAAAGAAAACCGTGGATATACAGCAATGAGCCTCACCTGCAGTGAACCTTGGATATGTTTCAGCTGCTATTAAAGTAGCATGATTGTGACCACTATTAGTCTGTCTCCCCCACATAATTGTGAGCTTTCCATGTTGAGGTACTTATCTAATTTGTCTTTTCATCTTAGTGGCCGGCAAGCAAAAGGTTCCCAATAAAGATTTATTCCATTGATTGAATAAGTTAAAGTTTTACAAACTTGAAAAAAATTTTGAGTAATTTCTTTGAAAGGACAGAGGCCAAGAAAGGCCCCAGTGTAGAGAGTGTCCCTTATGTAAATGATAAAAACCTAAGCCATATCTAAGCAGGAAGAAAAAAACAACACAGCATTCTCTAAAGTGACCCACTTTCTACTTTTGTGATTTATGTTCTCTTTTTTCTTAATTAAAAAAAAAATTCTGAACATCTTTAACCTGACTAGCCCTGAGAACCAGGATAGAGAATTCATAAATACCCCTCTCCAGAATCTGGAGACTTTTTGAATGTTTGGTGGAATTCACAAGTAAAGTCATCCTTGGGTTTTCCTTTGTGAGGAATTTTTATTTACTAACTCAGCCTCTTTACTTGACATAGTTCTATTTAGATTTTCTATTTCTTGAGTCAGTTTTGGAAGTTTGTGTCTCTCTAGGAATTTGTATATTTTATCTAAGATACATAATTTGTTGGCATACAGTTATTCATAGAATTTTTTTTTCTGGAGGGTTGACTTTACTAATTTAAATCTCTTTTTTTTCTTAGTCAATCTAGCTGAAACTTTGCGAATTTTT
Source organism: Gorilla gorilla gorilla (assembly GCF_029281585.2). Taxonomy (NCBI): domain Eukaryota; kingdom Metazoa; phylum Chordata; class Mammalia; order Primates; family Hominidae; genus Gorilla; species Gorilla gorilla. Next base: position 133,464,457 of record NC_073236.2, on the reverse strand, counting down.
CTGATGTTTTCAAAAAACCAATGTTTGGTTTTGTTCATTTTTTAATTGTTTATTCTTAATATCATTAAGATCTTCCCTAATCTCTATTGTTTCCTTCTTTCTGCTTGTCTTAGGTTTAATTTGCTCTTCTTTTTCCAGTGTCTTAGGGTGAAATGTTACATTATTGATTTGTGATCTTTCTCCTTTTTTGTAATAAGTAGTTACATCTTATCTTAGTCCATTTGTGTTGTTATAAAGATATCCCTGAGGCTGGGTAATTTATATATAAAAAAAGAGGTCTATTTTGGCTCACAGTTCTGCAGGCTATACAGCAAGCATGGTGTTGGCATCTGCTTTTGGTGAAAGACTCAAGGAACTTACAATTATGGCAGAAGATGAAGGGGGAGCAGGTGCACCAGGCTAAAGAGGGAGCAAGAGAGAAATTAAGAGGTGCAGATTCTTTTAAACTACCAGATCCTGGATGAGCTCATTACCACAGGGAGGGCACCAAGCCATTCATCAGGAATCAGCCCTTATTACCCAAAGACCTCCCACCAGGACCCACCTCCAACTATGGGGATCACATTTCAACATGGATTTGGAGGGAACAAACATCTGAACTATATCACAGCTAAACATTTTTCTCTTAAGTGATGTTTTAGCTGTACCCAGTGAGTTTTGGCACATTATGTTTTCATTGTCTTTTGTTCCAAAATATTTTCTAATTTTTCTTGTTTTTTGACACATTTTTTAGAAGAGTCTAATTTCCATATATTTGAAACTTTTTTCAAAATTTCCTCTACTAATTTCTAAATTTATTTCATTAAAATTGGAGAGTATATCTCTTATTATTTTAATGTTTTTAAATATATTGAGGCTTTTTTGTGAGCTAGTATATAGTGTAGCCTCAAGAACTTTCCACGTGCTCCTGGAAAGGATGTATATTCTGTTTTTTTAGGGTGAAGTGTTCTAAAGACGTCTATTAGGTATGCTTAGTTTTAGTTCGTTTAAGTCTTTGATGTCCTTGTTAATCTTATGTCTAGTTTTTACCTTCCTTTTCTGAAAGTGGTCTGTTGAAGTCTCCAATTATAATTGCTGAATTGTCTACCTCTCCCTTTAATTCTGCTTCTCTGAGTGGCACTCCTGCTTTACAAGAGCAGGATGCTGGATGCAGGCTGCTGCCTCTGGTCCTCTCTGCTTGCCTTTCTTAGCTGCTATCCCAGTAATCCTAGCCACCCAAGCCAGGGTAGGGCATGTGCCCTTTGAGTAGGGGCTGGGCAGAAGAGATGGGCAGAAGAGAGCCCTGACCTCTCAGCAGCACAGGACAGGAATTTAGCCTCCACAACACGGAACTAGACTGGGACTAGGAATACCAGCTGCCTGGCCTTTTTGGCCTGAGAGAGGAAAGGAGGGAGTCTGATCTTTGTGTTCTCATTCACCTCAAGTAGCACTTCTGTCACACTGAGCTGGCAGTGCAGGGAGGGAGCAGGACATGGTACATGGTTCAAATGCCAGAGACTTTCAAGGTTCTCACTGAGATTTAGTAGATTTTACTGAAAAAAAAAAAAAAACAAACAAAAACATTTCTTCCTTTGCTAAATGCCCTTAGGACAATTTTCCAAGACATTAAAGTGCTTTTTTAAAAAAATAAGTTTTATAAGTTATGTGCATTCCATTGGATTTGGGTCCACAGAGGGAGTTTCTCCTGCTGCCATGCAATGAATTGTCCTTCTGACATGTGTCTTTCATGATTTAATATGTTAAAACAAATAAGCAGGAAGTATCGTTCCTGTTTCTTTTTCTTCTTCCTTTTCACAAGGAGTAAATGGAAGAGAGAGAAAGAATAATTACTAATATTACTAGTCATAGTGATGAGTAGCATATTGATATTGTGGACAGGAATTGTGCAAATGACTCTATGTTAATCTCATGATTTCTAATTCCTGTGCATGGAGGCATGTTGTCTCATGCCTTCGGGTGTTTATTGGGATACCAGTCTCTCCAGTATTATTTTGAAGATCTTCACCATTCTTATTTTATAGCCATTTCCAGATTGCTTTCTTATTTCTATTTTCAGAGAGTAAATTCTCCCCTTTGGCAGTATTTTTTCCTCTTGTCAGCTTTCTGTGTGCACTTTTTGTTTAAAAGAATATGTTGACTAGTCCTTTCTCTTTCTCATTCCCATCTCAACTTTCCCCATGAAGTCTCAAGGCTTGTGGTTGTCTTCCAGTTTAGATTTACATTAATATGCAGTTCGGGGCTGCCATCTGCAAACAGTATTTCAGTTCAGGCACCTGAGTGACGGTGTGGCTTAGCCTGGTTGCAGTGAATGTGGCTCTTCCCGCCAAGCCCAGAGCTCAGTAACAGCCACACTGGTGGTAACAACTATTTCCAGCCTCTGTTTAGAAATGAGAAAACTCATACACCACTCATTAGACCAGTGAGCTGAATATAGGCGCAATTCATCTGAGAGACCCGTAGATCTGCTTTAGTTGAATTCCTGGCCACCATTGACTGGTTCTTGTTTCTACATTCAGGGCCACATAACTGCAGCACTTCAGAGCTAGCTTATCAGGGGTGCCCATTCTTTTCCAAGTTAGGAAGATGTGTATTACTTTATTGTTGTTTTTGTATATGTATGAGTGCATATCCATATATAATAACCTATTTTGTTAATAATTGCTTTATGTTTTAGGTAGGATAGGGCAAACTTTCATAGGAATTTATATGTCATCTTGAATGTAATTTTTCTAATCACTTTATCATTTTCTCTAATGTTTATTAAAATCATTTTGAAATAGGTACTAATCTTCCCCTTTTGTAATCAGGTAAAATGAGTCTAGAATAGATTATGTAACTTTTGTGGAGTTTTAATGTTATTTTTGCTAAAACAACTTTTTGGCTCAGTAGGTTTTAAACAAATACACAGGTGTTTTCCATTTCACAATACTAGGGAGAAATCTAAAAATAATCCTTCAAATTATTATATATTTTATCTGGAAAATATTTTTTAAACCTTTTTCTTTAAACTATACACATAGTAAATATTTTCAGGCCAATATTACAGAATGTGATTTTTCCTATTTAGGTAGAAAGTATGTTACTTCAGTCTCATTTTTTATAAGTTGCTTTATTCATAATTTATTTACTTTTATCAGATAATAGTATAGCCATCTGGCTATAGTTGTCTTCTTATAAAGTAGACTTTATAAAGTCTTATAAAGTTGTCTTATAAAGTAGACTAATACAATTAAGTAATTGTCTATAGCTCAGGGAAGGTTAGTTTTAACTACCGCAGAAAAGTAGAATATTACAAAAAAAGGCACCAGTATTTATAATTGTCAAAGCTGCAGAAGCAGTAATTTAAACAGCATGAGCTGTATCTCACTTGCACAATTTGTGCACCACTGCATCCCTGCAATTGTGTGATCCACATGGTTTCAGCATTAAGCCCAAATAGAGATGGTAAAGCATTTTAAAGCAGAATCAAACTTATTCTCCTAGAGAATCACCTCAGACTTAAACTATGTTTTCTTGTTTAATCAAGATATTAAAATCAAGGAGGCACTATGAGCCTATACCTTATGAATTAAAAAATTCTCTCTGTGAAGTGGCCGGCTTTGGGCTTGCTGACAGGCAGCTGTGATTCGGATGCACAGGAAAGCAACATTTGGCACGATGCTAGAGGAAGCGGCTCACACCAACCGCTAGCTTTGTGGCCAGGAAACCATGGTCTTAAATCCAGACTCTGCCAGTTGTTGATGGCGGACCTAAGATAAGTTAGTGAAGCTTGTTGAGCGTCAGTTTTTTTACCTAAGGAAGAGGACAACAGCATCTCCTGTGGTTACCGAGAGGATTAGGATTCATTCCACGTGTAACGTGGCTGGCACTTGTTGGTACTCAATAAATGGTAGCTGGAACACGATGACTACTTTCACCTGGAAGGAGAAGATTTAACCTTCTCTAACCTTGTCCCCAGATATTTTGTGGAAAGATGCAAGGTCTATCTGTCAAATAATTTCAGAGATGTGCAGCTTGTCATTTTCATGACTCCTCTACCACATGAATGGAAGTAAAAAAATGCATCTCATTGCTGTGATTAAAATTCTATTTCAGGGAGCAGGGAAAAATACCAAACTAACCTGAACACCCACACACAAATGGATAAACACATGTTTAACAGCTTATTTACAAGGGACATCCCAGTTGACAATTTTGTGGGTACTCAAGAGTCATTTCCACATTTCTGTAAAAATGACATTTTTTTTTTTTGGTTACTTTAAATGAACCTTTGCATTTCTTGCTTCTGAGGGGATGGCATGTTGTTAGTTATATAGACATCAGCGGAGTGAATGACAATTGCTTTCAGGTAAGTCAAGAAAACAGCCAAGGGAGCTGTCAAAAGATAGCAAGTAGTGCCTTCAATCCCTAAACCCCCGCAGTTGCCCAAGGGAAGCCTGCCTGCAGATGTAGGACCTGAGCCACCGGCCAGCTCACTGATTCCTGTTCAGCCAGGAATGCCAAATGCACAGTCAGACCAGGCTCCTGTTCTCCAAGAAAGCCCTCCAGGAAACAAAACATTTTGCTAGAATCTTCCAACAGAAAAAAAAAAAGTATATATATATATATATATATATATATATATATATATATATATATATATATTCTGCTGAAATTGTTGCCACTTGCCTATTTCCATCCAGGAATTCCTCTGGAAGGGTTTCAAGCTACTAAGAATCACGAAAGACAATGAGAAAATCTGAGTGCACTATAGGTTTTCCCTTGCGTCCTGAGACAAGCCATCACATGTATTGCAGTGTCTTAGCATCAAAACCAAAGAAATATGCTAGTTAGGGAAAAAAGATAACCATATTATTTTCTTTCCCAGATGTACAAAATCTGGCACTGTGGGGTTTTTTTGGTTTTTTTTTTTGTTTTTTTTTTTGTTTTTGCTAAAAAATGAAAATTAATTTGGAGATCGAGAGAAAAAAAGTCATCAACCCAAGCCCACAAGCCACTTAGAAAGGAAGAATTTGGCCAGGATACAGGTTGTTTCTCCTTTTCCACCGGCTGCTTTCTCAGTTTTTAGAGTGCAATGAGCAAAAAGGATTTTAAATATCATCTAAATAACAACATACCACATGGAACCCCCCCATCCTCAACAGATATCACTTTTTGCACAAGCCCGTATTGTCAATCAAATGCTACCATGAAATTCGTCTGAGGAGCAGCAGTTTTACATGCCACATTTTCACACATCGTACCATTTTATGATTACATATCAAAGACATACACATTGCCAACCAATCTGTCAGCATTTAAATGAGGCATTTGAAAAAAAGAAAAAAAGTCAGACAGCATAAATGTGATGAATGCTGCAGCACTCTCAGCCATGCTCTGAAAGGAATGTGATGTACCTGTGTTCCTTCCTACTGGTCTCCTGCTGTTTCTTTTGGTGAAGCAAGATTAATCCTAAGCATTACTTGTGTGGGGAAGATTACATTTCTTTTGAAGAATATAAACTAGAAATATCTCCCAAATTTAGCCCACACCTCTCCTTTGTTTAATATCTATATCCAGGGCTTGCTCAGGCAAAACTGCAAAGGCAACACATTTCACTTCTAGTACTGTGTTTCGAAGCAAGTGGCATAGTGTTTGGGAGATAATTTTAGAGCCAGACTGACCTGGGTTTCAATATTAGCTGTATCATATACTAAATATATGACAAGGCAATTCAGTGGAGCTCTAAGAGCCTCAATTTCCTCTTCTGTCAAATAAAAATCATTATGCCAATCCACAGTATAGACATGTCTAAATTCTCTTACCCTACTGATCTTGGAAAAAAAGTCTTAAACAAAATCGTGGCATACAGAAGTCTCTTTTTTGGTGCCAACCTACTTCATTTAGATTCATCTTTTCTACTTTTGTCATCATTTTCCACATTTTCAATGTCTTTATTTTACCCTGTTACTGAATTTTATTGTAGCTTCATCAAATCTTTGCAGAAAAGGAAGAATGCGTAATTACAAGAACATGAAATGCCCACAGGTTCTTTATTCTCACGAGGGTATAAAGTACTGATAATGACTCAGTGTGCACTTCCACTGATCATTCAGCCTAAGGACTAAAGCTTTTATGGTGAAACTTCAGGCAAAATTAGAAAATACAAACTCATAATGGACATGTGGGTAGGGGGTGAAGCCAGGAAAGGCATTTGGTTGTTTCCAGTGTCTCTGAAATCCTACCATACGGGGACGTTTGCTCCATCCTACAGTCAGGTCAGCCCTGCCAATATGGGATATTGAAACTACTGAGATTTCATCTGCCCAGTTGAATCAGAACTGAAAGGATCAGTTCAAACCAGATGGACTGGAAAGCTGCAGCAATATCCTCTGAGAGTCTGTTTGAATTTAAAGAGCCCTGCACCACCAGGGTATGGGAGTCCTCGGAGTTCTTAAGAGAGCCTCTAGCTCACCTGCCACCACCAAAAATCTGAGCTGCACTTTGCAAGGGCCTGACAGCACCCCCTTAGCTGGCTGGGTCTGGTTGCACAGCCTCTGTGGCTGGACTTACAGCTAGTTTCAGGGCGAGAGTAGGACCCGGGAGATGCAGACAGGATGATGAAAACCCTGGTGACAGCTATGTGAAGTACTTTCCAGGAAACATGAGGCTCAGATATTGAAGAGATTAAGTACAAATATTAAGTGTACTGATCAAAGACAGGCTAAGGGTCATTGAATTTGGACTCTGATGAGGAATCAGACTGTCTGCATACCAGGCACTCGAGGTACATTGGATGGCATGGGTGTCTTAGCCACCATGAGTGACATAATTCTTTGAGTACTGGGGCCAAATGCGTCTGCCCATGATGAGCTGATGTACTGAGTCTAATCAAAGGCAGGCTTCACTGCCTAGTCTCTCTTCCTGGATGCAGGTAGGATGAGGGTGTGGCCCATGAATAGGGTCCTGAAATCTAGAAGTCAGGACAAGCAGAACTAACTTACAACTTTAAGCAACAAGGGGAGAATGCTTTGAAATTCCAGGGACAGGATTAAAGCCCTGTGTGTAAGTGCCAGAAGCCAGCATGGGATCACAGGACAGGATTCAGCAAGAAAGGCTTTTCTAGACAAGGCTGGTGATTGTGAGGTGTGGGACTGACAGGCTCAAGGGAGACTACCCCCCGTGCCCTGCAGGCAGAAGAATGGCCTGCAGGAACAGAGAAGAGCCAAAGAAGCCAGGCGCCCACTGCACAGCATCAGAAAGGGGCTCTGTCAGTCCCACCCAGAGGAGGAATTCGTTGGACAAGAATGAGAAGACGCCCAATTCAAAGAGGTTTAGGTAGGCTGGATTGAAGATTCCAGACAGAGAACCCTGCGAGACCAGGCAACGAGAATGGCTCCCCCTGAGGAGGAGACTGAGAGAAACTGAGCCACACACGACAGTGCCAAGGATAGAGTGAGAGGAGAAGCGGGGCACATGATGTGAAAGAAGATGGGACAATCTCCCTCTCCCCAGGGGAACCAGGTGGGCCTGGGAGATGCCAAGCCCAGTGGCCCTGGAGAAAGACAGGCAGGGACGAGGAACAGTTGGCACAGTACCTGAGTAATGATGGAGCCAAGGGAGGCATCTGGGGAGTCAGGGGACCTGGAGCAGGTTTCAGGTGCAACAGGAAACAAGAAGAAAGGGGGCACCAGGAGCTAAGTAGAGGAGATTTTGGAGAGAGAATCTTCTACCAGGTATGCAGTGTCAGGCATCCACTCTGAAACGTTTTGGGATCTCCAAGGATGGTTTCAGGAAATGAAATGTCCTAATTATGATCAAACAGAGTGCCACTCACCAAAAATACAGATATGTCATTAATTTCTTCTTTTTCACATGGGAGGCCCCCACCACATTGCAAGCCCATGATCATGATCCCATTGTAAATACAAGAAAATATAAGAAAAGAAAGCATGAGAGGCTAAGGCTTTTGCTTAAATAAACACAGCTAGAGAGGAACTGGCCTGGTGCAATGACTGGCACTAATAAGTCCTTAATAAGCATGATGAATTTGACTTTTTAGGCTAGATGAAAATTTACCATTAAAGTTTTATATTTTCAGAAAATATGGAATTAATATCCTAAGTTCTGTATTTATGGAAGTATCAAAATAGAGATATTATTTTGAAATGTAATTCAATTTTGTGAAAAGAATAGCCAATAAATATATTTGTGGTCCATAAATAAATTTTTTCTAAGTTATCCAAATGTATTCAGTTTTTGTTGCAGATCTTGTTTTCATATATGTCATTATTATAATAAATTTCTAAATCTCCCATTTATTTTAAGAAATATCTTTATATCAGTCTTATTAATGTAAGGATTTGGTGAATTATTTAATTCTAAACTTAGGTAATTTGGCAATATAGCCTGTTAATAGTGTATGAATTTAGTAGATTTTTTTAGTGTAATGAAATGTAGAAATTAGGAAGACCCTGAGTGACAAATCCAAATCAAGTATCTGGTTTTATACATTACACCATACATCATAATTATAAATTTAAGAGTAATAAATTTTATTACCTGGTTTTAGAGATATCAGCTAAAACTTAGCACTGTTCATTTGGCTGATTTTGCTGTCTTAAATTATTCTCCTAATATTTACTATCTAGAGTATGTACCATTTCAAAGTAGTGTTGTATTATTCTGGTTAGTGTTAAAAACTCATTTTCTAATAGCTTTACCGAGTCAAATAAGCTAGATGACACCAATGTCCAAAATCCATATCGTATTATTTCATTCTCATCTCATGTCTGAAAAAAAATGATATTGTGGTGCATGTAAGACTCTCACAGCTTTGGGATGCGTATCTCTGACCCTTAAGTCCTGTTTGGGCCAATGTACCAATATCACTGACTCTACACATGCATCCTCAGGACATTTCAGCCCCTGCACCCTTTCAGTGGAGTGCTTATTAACCAATTATTTATTTCTAAAGTAAAGACATAGGTCTCATTTACAAGACCAGGTGAAACTGGTAGGATATTTATCAAGAACAGCTAAACACTGGATAATCAAAACAGTAAGCACAAACCATTACAGAAGTAGGAAGTCCAAATGATGGTACATTTTGCTGAGCCAAAGTTGTGATATGTGGCCAAAACTGAGAAAGGGACTTCAATGTTTGGTGGATTTGGAGCTGTTGTAGCTCAGGGAGTTAAGGGGAATGGATTGAAGCCGATTGTACAAACTGAGCTTGAAGCCACCAACACCAGGAGAGCACCTGAGCCTGCAGACATACAGTAGAAATAACAAATGTCTGAACTTTCCTGGGACCAGCCTAGCTTGTAGTAACTTTTTTTTTTTTTTTTTTTTTTTTTTGAGATGGATTTTCGCTCTTGTGGCCCAGGCTGCGGTGCAATGGCGCAATTTTGGCTCACTGTAACCTCCACCTCCCGGGTTCAAGTGAGATTCTCCTGCCTCAGCCTCCCAGTAGCTGGAATTATAGGTGCCCGCCACCACACCCGGCTAATTTTTGTAGTTTTAGTAGTGACGGGGTTTCACCATGCTGGCCAGGCTGGTCTCGAACTCCTGACCTCAAGTGATCCACCCGCCTTGGCCTCCCAAAGTGCTGGGTTTACAGGCATGAGCCACCACATCCGGCCACTTGCAGTAACTTTCTTGATTCCACCTCGTTAGTATGCACTAAGTTGTCAGTCCATGTTTTCCTATTTCTTGCTTGAAAAAATTAACCACTAATTAGGCCGTTTCTGCTGCTTTTGACACCCCCACATGATTTGATTCAATGACAGAGTCCTGTTCACGGAGGAGAAAGATCTTTAACAGAAGTAACCTGTTGGTTTTCCTTCTTCATCACTGACCCAACCAGGTCCCATGGGCACCCCTCACTGCAGAGTGGCCAGGAAAGGAAGACTTCTTTCCCAGAGTCTGTTCACCTCTGTCCCAGGAAAGAGTTTCTATCAGTGGAAAAGAAAGCAAGGAGGAGGGCTGTCGGTCAGGGATCTCAAAATGTCTTCCCTGCTCCAGAGAATGGCGTTGGTGTGGGATAGAAATGAATGGAATTTCCTTGGTAGGGAGAGCAACAAGTAGACAGCCAATTACAAAAAGCAAAATCGTAGCTCAGAGAAAGAGAGGCAGAGCTATGGAAGCCAGAGGGGTATATTTTCCTTGGAATGAAACAGTTTTTTATTCCTCTTCCTTTGTACCCTACCTGTATATGCACCAGTGGAGAAATATCACAAACTTACTCTCAACAACCTCGTTGTGTCAAAAAATGCAATTGTTTTGTTTCTCTATAATTTAATTGATCTTCCTTGCAAGCTCTCACCATGATGAGTAGCATGAGGAAATTATACATTAGGCCAATTCTGATTTAAATCTTTGTGTGCTTTGTTTATATCATTTGATCCTACATCCTTCAATTCAGGCAAACGTGCCTCCTGTTAAGAGCAAGCCCTTCTTCCCAGGCTCCTCTCCTAGAAGGCATCAGGCGCCCACCCCATGCTTTCCTGTGCCCCTGTCCCTGATCCCCTAACAGTCGCCTTCTGATCAAGACTTCTTCCTGCTGTTCTCAACGGTCACCCCATCTTGACTTGGTTTCAGGGGATCAAAAAACTCTTTCTTGTTTCATCTTACACTTATTCATGACCTTGCCTCTTATTTCCTCATAGGAGAGAGCAAAGCTTAATTTTCAATGAAGTTTTATTAAGATCTATGTATAATAAAGTCAGGAGTAAAAAAATAATAATTTGCCTTAATTTAATAGATCCAAAATCTTCTCTGAGTTTCTTACTGGATTCTGCTGGGTCTCACAGCATGCCTCACTGATGTTGCAAAGTAGCTCTTCACACGTCACCCCAAAGCCCCAGTCAGTCATGCCTCAAAGTTCAGATAGAACCAATTCCTTATCCCCAGAAATTAAAGGGAGGAAGTTTTCCTCTCAGTCTTCTGCCCACCCCACATACCTCGGAGGTAACCTGACTTCTCAAGCTCTATTTCTGGCCCTAGGTTGAATTTTTTTCATGGTAATTGACACAGGAACATCTAGAAGATTATTCTTGTACATAAAGTATAGCTTGGTCTTGCGGGCCCAGTAGGACAACAGTGCTAGTATGAGTCCTCCAAAACGCACTAAGAAAGGCAGAATTACACAAGCATGAGATGCATCAAGAGAAACGCTTGTGAAGGGGCAGGGGAAAGGGGCAGGCTAGGACAGCTTCAGACCTGGATGTGGGTCTGGGATCCAGGAGGGGACAGAGAGAAGAAAAGATTTTGTAGGAAGAGCCTCCAAGCACAGTGGATTCCTTAGAAAATCTCAACCAAGCCAGCGTAGGGGTCACAAACAATTTGCCTGTTAGAGGGATCCTGCCTCTGCCATGCTTGCTCAGTGGCCAGAAGCAGTCTACACAAAGCATGGGGTCGGCTTTCCGGGGGCAGTGACGGAGACCCTCAGTCTGCTCTGCTCACTACAGTAGGGGAGATGTGAGACCCTGATGGAGATTTGCATGGCCCACCTGCATGGTTACCCTCAGTCCCAATTACTGCAAAATTTCCCTAAGTCTGGATTATTTGGTCTTCAATAGCATCACACATGGGCTGTCAATAGCCTGGTCTAGGTTGACTGTGTCAAATGCAGTTCATTTATTTTTCAGTCTCTCTTCCTTGAAAGTATGTGTTAGTTTCTGTGCAATAATAGAGAAGCTCAATGATCTCAGGTGGCTTCCCAAAATTAATTTTATTTCTGGCTTTAAAAAGCTGACTTTTGTCCAGGTAACTCCTAGATCAGCTGTCTTCCCGGTGGGGGATCAGCAGTCCAGCCTGCTTGCTTGTGTCACCTCATTCTCAAGCCATGGTCCGGTTCCTGTGCTGGGGAACAGTGCACAGGAAGGTCCTCAACTCGGAAGGTGTGCACAGCACTTGCACGTAAATTCCCTTCACCAGAACAAGCCAGGTGTCTGGTATGGACATATTAAGATACCATCTACATCTGCTCTCTGAAGGAGATGAGAACTGGTTACAGCTGAGCCTACCCTGTCTCTGGACTCAAAAACCTGTAAGACCCAGTTTATACCCAGGCTACGTTAGTAGGCCTTAGATAGGAATCTTTAGGAAATCAGGCCATACTATGGTTCCAGCTTTTCTAGAAAACATCTAGAAAAGGCCTGTCATGCTGATGCTAGAGGGTTAGTTACCTGGAGGCTCCTCAGAAAACACAGCATGCACTTATAATAATCCATGACAAGTACTGCAAAGAAATGTTATTGGAGAGCTAAGAGGAACAAAGATTCCATTCTATATGCATACTATATAAAAATATTTTCATAAATGTGCCCTGCCTTTCATTTTTAAAAAATGAATTGGTAATTATAGAGTCAAAATATTTCTCAGAAGAGTCCTACTAATCATAGTGACGTAAAGTGGAGAAAAGTGTTCGATGTTAGGAAAACCAACCATGTGTCTCCTATTTATAACAAATTTAAAAGCCCCTGAATATATCGCTTTTCATTCCCTGAACTTATGTCCCCAAAGATAGGAGGTGAGAAAACTTACAGCACGCCTTGCAGGTCACCCATTGGCTGTCTGACGTCCATGTCCATGGGAGGCTCCTGCCCTGTCCTCAGTGCTTTCCTTGCTGGACAGGCACAGGCCCCGGGGAGCTGGCGTGCGGTCTCCCTTCCACTGCCCACGGCTCCCCTCCCGCTGCCCACGGCTCCCCTCCCGCTGCCCACGGCTCCTCCACATCAGGGCCGGTTCGCTGCACCTCCAAGTCATTGTCAGCACCCACAGCACCAATTTCCCCCCTGCTTTACAAGCTGCTATCAGGAATTTAGTACCTTCAGGCTGACTTCAACACCTCTCCCATGTTTGACGGTGTTTTTTGTTTTTTTTTTCCAGTTTTATAGTCATGACACAGCTGCAGAAACTGGCCGGGAGGGGGAAACTGCCCTGCCTATCCGTGCTGCTCTCTCAAAAATAGTTAAATGTTTATTAAAGCAATAAGCAGCATGCTTGCCTGCAGGAGGATGCATACTCTCTTCTCTGCCGACTGCTTATCACAGACAAAACAAATGACTCTTCCCTCGTGGATCGGAGGGGAAGCCGCACTGCAACCCTCTCAGGTGTGACTTGCTTCAGGTGTGACACTCAGTGGCCGGCCAGGTCCAACAGAGTCTCAGCCACAGGCAAAGTTTCTGGCTCAGGGGACCATCCTCCTTCTCCCTGGATGGCCGGTTCCCTCACCAGTCAGCAAGAGCAGCTTTTCCACATTCCTGCCTGAATAGTGATACCAACCTTATCCTTTGGAAATTTAAATTTCCCCATCTCAGTATCCTGACTGCAGTGTCCAAAACTTCTTTTTTGAACTAAGTGAAAGTTAGGCAAGGTCAAGCTTGCCAGGGCCCTGGGGAGGCTGGCTCTATAAGGCTTATTCGCTGGAGGATTTAAGAGCTCCTAGGGAGAAATCCTGAAGGAAGAAGGAGCCAGACATAAACTATTCTGAAGCAGAGGGCAATTCTGAGTTCAGCTTGGTGTCTCCCACTTGAATTTATAACTGCCAGAGCCCTGCCTGGTGTTGCAGGTTGCAGAAAACATGCTGAGTTGCTTTAATAAAAGTTCACCACATTGTGCTGCATGTCAAGCAGAGGAAAGAGGGGATACAGCAGCACTGCAGGTCCCTCCATGCAAGGGCATTGCAAGAGTGCAGAGGCATTTTCCCCACATGCCTTGCAGAAGAGCAGTACCCCAATGAGTCCTCTGTGTCTAGCTAAACAGCACCAATGCCATGGGAACAAGTGTGCACCTACTCAGGGGACACCCATTGGTGACTGCAGGAAATACTGGGGAGGGGGATCACGGGACGCTGGACATGCTGCAGGTGCACACAGGGTAGATTCATTGAGATTCATGTATTCATTTTGTTACTTTCATTTATTCATTTGCCAAATATGCACTGATTGTTACATGTGTAAGTCCATTCTCACACCGCTATAAAGAACTACCTGAGACTGGGTAATTTATAAAGAAAGGAGGTTAAATTGACCCACAGTTCCACAGGCTGTACAGGAGACATGGCTGGTGAGGCCTCAGGAAACTTATAATCATGGCAGAAGGTGAAAGAGAAGCAAGCATATCTTCACATGGTGGGTAGGAAAGAGAGAGAGCAAAGACAGAAGTGCTACACACTTTGAAACAACCAGATCTTGTGAGAACTCACTATCATGAGAATAGCAAGGGAGAAATCCGCCCCCATGAGCCAATCACCTCCCACCAGGTCCCTCTCCCAACATTGGTGAATACAATTCAACATGAGATTTGGGTAGGGACACAGAGCCAGATCATATCACTATACATGCACTGGTTACAGAGCAGTGAACCAAACAGACAAGGTGTTGATGTAGTCTGTTACCAAGATAGAGATACACGTGAAACAAAGATGTAAAAGTACAGCCACAGTTGCAAATCACTTAAGCCCTCTAGGACAGAAAAGAACAGGATGCAAGGCAAAGAACAGGATGTAAGGCAAGGAAATATGTGTGGCAGGGTTCAGGGGCTGGGAGACCCTAATTAACATTGGAGAATCAGAAAAGGCTTCTGAAGATGTGACATTTATGTCAAGACCCACTGGATGAGTAGATGTTTGCAGGGTGAAAATTTAAGAGAAGAGCTTCTCAGGTAGAAGAGGTAAAGCCTGTAAAGTCCCAGGGTCAGGAAAGGCCTTCTGGGCTTTCAGGTCAAAGGTTTTCTCCCCTTCCTCCCCTCCTCCCGTTCCTTCCCTCTATTTCCTTCTCCTCCTCCTCCTCCTATCCCCCAGTTGGAAATAAGAGCTCGGAGTTGAAAACGAGCACTGAAAGGATTTTTCAGTAAGGCAAATTTACTTCTCCAGAAGGGTGCTGCTGGCTCTTCTGATGGCTGCCAAAGCACACTTATCAAAGGAGGCAAAGGGTTTTTATCCGTAACACAGCCAGTCCCAGCTACTGTGTCTGGTCCTCATTGGCTGGAGTCGGACTGCATGATCTAAGCTGATCCCGATTGGCTACTTCAAATGGAGCAGAGGTGGGGGCTACAGCGGCAGGAAGAGCAGTTTCAGAACTAAGGGCACCAAATAAAGAACAGATGTAGGATGTTACAGATCGGGAATGGGTGTGGATTACAGATTGAGAATGGATGTGAGTTACTGATTGGGAATGGCTGGAAGGCTGTTTACTGTAACTAGGGGCAAGGAGGCAAGGAAGTTAGGCTTTGAAAATAGAGGACAAAGAACAAGGGATTTGAACAGGTGGTACTCACTGTATCCAACATCCCTACCCCCAGTAGGAATCCACTGAAAAGTTTCAAATGAGAGGGAGACGGGATTAAAATGACTGTTGCTGATCTTTTCCCACCTGGATATTCATGCCGTGAAGCTCCGGGAAACTCAGGATATAGATGTGCATTCGTTTCCTGTCGGTGCCCAAATTTTTAGGGGCATAAAACAATGCAAATGCACTTTTAAAATTTTGGAAATCAGAAGCCTAAAGGTGTCATAAAGGATTGTGTTCCTTTGGAATCTTTAAAAAATCTTAAGATATTTTTAAAAAACACGTATCAGGCAAAGTATATAGATAATGCATTTAATGTTTACATAATAATGAGAGAATCAATACCACCAACTACCTCAAGAAATAGAAAATTGCTGGTAAATTTGCAACTTTCTGTCTGTGCTTCGATTTTCTGTCCCCTTTCAAAACTCAAAATCTGAAATAACTACCATCCTTTATATTGTATTAATAATTCCCTTATTTTTCCTAAAACATTATTGCACACATATACATCATAAGAAAATACATTATTAATTTTCAAAGATGCTATATTTTATATAAATGGAATTATACCTCATGTATTATTATTTTCTTGGTTGTTTTACTAAAATTCTCAAGTTATCTATGTTGATAAATATAGGAGCTGATTGTCACACTTATTATATTCCATAGTGCAAACGTCCACGATTTGCTTAGCTATTCCAATTTGCTAGATTTTATGTGTTTTTTAATTGTTTTGCTATTAAACTTATACATTTTTGTCTTAAATATTCTTTTAATAATATTTTTTATGCTCATGAGGTAAAGTTACTCTAGTGTGTAAAAGTAGGAGTGAAATGTCTGCATATTAGATATGCAGACTGTCAGCTTTGCTATGTAACTGGTCAGTGAACTACCAATTTATGCTTCAGTGAAAAGAGATGAGAGGTTCTGTTCCTCCACATATCACCAACACTTAATATTGTCAACCCATCCCTTTTCTCCATGCTTTTGGATATTAAATAGTAACACATTTTTAATTTTAATTTGTATATGCATGGTAACTAATGACATTGTACACTTTTTGTACCATTTTTCAGAGTTTGTGTCTATTTTTTCATGAAACAACTGGATCTTTTGACAGCTTTTCTGAAGCGTTTTGCTTTACTAATCAATTTGTAAAAAATTGAAATATACATTCTTATAATACATTATTTTGGTTATGCAGGTCATGATCATTTTCTCCAAAGTTATAGCTCTTCTTTTTACTCTCTTTACTATATGTTTTGATTAACCAAAGTCCTTAATTTTAATATAGTAAAATATAATTTTTATTTCTTTTAGTGGTTAATATGAAGATACTCCAAAATTTTCAACATTTTTGTCTTTCACATTGAAGGATTTCATCCATCTGGAATTGATTTGAATGTGTGGTATGAAGTAGGAAAGCATTCTATTATTTTGTATATAAATAATCAATTATCCCAGCAGTACCTGTTGAACACCTTCTACTTCCTTCACTCTCCTTCAATGCCAGCTCCGTAAAACATCACTCTTTGTATGAAAGGGTCTTGTGAGAGGTACCTTTCTTTTGTTTTATTTATCTATGTATCACTATACTAATTAATAATGCTTTATAGTAAGTCTTAATATGCAGAGATAAAAGCAAAGCATCTCTCTTTTTTTTTTTTTTTTTTTTTTTTTTTTTTTTTTTTTTGAGATGGAGTTTCGCTCTTGTTGCCCAGGCTAGACTGCAATGGCATGATCTTGGCTCACTGCAACCTCCGCCTCCCAGGTTCAAGCAATTCTCCTACCTCAGCCTTCCACATAGCTGGGATTACAGGCATGTGCCAACACGCCCAGCTAATTTTTGTATTTTTAGTAGAGATAGGGTTTCACCATGTTGGCCAGGCTGGTCTCGAACTCCTGACCTCACGTGATCCACCCGCTCCGGCCCCCTAAAGTGCTGGGATTACATGTGTGAGCCCCCACACCCGGCCAAAGCATCTCTTAGAGTTCTTTTTAGGACTCAAAATAATAAACTGTATCATAAAGAATACTTTTCATGTCAGGATATAGTAGAAAGATCTGTGGAGTCAGAAAGACACAAATTGGGGTATTCTAGTTTTTCCACTTACTACGTGAGTCATGTTGGGAAGTTGAATTAATCCTTGGACTTGATTGTTCCCTCCATTACAGAAATAAAGAAATTAGGCTCACCTATCCAGGATTAAAAACGCAGACCTTCTAGAGCAGCGTCTGTCGTATAAGAGGAGTTCATGAGATGACAGTTTCCTTTTGTTTTCTGTATCAGATGTATTCTTCTGCCCATAAAGACACATATTACCATAACGTCACTATGCCCCCGAAATAATAAATAATTAAATAAGAGTTTTATTGAGCCATTTCCACAGAATAAGTCTGACACTTGTTGGAATTACTCCTAAGTAATTGCTTTCTGTTCTTTTCTGTGGCTTCTGCCTGCATAGCTATGTTAATGCTATTACTTAAATATTTTTGAAATGAACAGGGAGTTGACTTAATAGCAAGTATTTAGTTAATAAAGTGCATATTAATACTTTAATTTTCAGTAAGATGAGTCCTCTTGTAATAACACTATGAATTTTTCAGAAATGAAGATTTATTGTGGGTCAAAATATGATAAAAAATGAAGACATATTCTTGTTATGAATGTTTCAATTACAAAGCACTACTGGGAAATATATAACACAAGCATATTCCAGAATGGAGAGAATATTTACTACCAAGTTCCTGTTTATAAAAATAGAGGCAGTTGTTGTTATTCCTATTATCCTCACAGATGGTGAGTAGGCTGTTGCAAACCCATGAAGGGAACCTCGTCCCACTCATGGGAATATAGTTGTTCTCTACACGGCCTCTCCACTCCCACCGTCTGCAGACTGCAAAGAGAGAGCTAATATTCATTGCACTGGATTCTATGTGTTAAGAATAGTGTGAGATGCTTTACCTATGTTATTTCACTTAATCTTCATAGCTGCCATGGATCTTCATTCCCGTTTCATGGATGATCTAAAGTTGGTTTCGGGAAGCTAACTTGTCAAAGTCTCATAGTTAACCTATAAGCGTCCTAGGACTGCCATAGCAACTTAACACGAACTTAATGAAATAAAGCAATGGAAATTCATTATTTCATAGTCCTGGAGTCCAAAAGTACCACATGAGGGTGTCAGCAGGGCCATGCTCTCTCTGGAACATGTAGAGAAGGACGCTTCCTTGCCTGCTCCTAGCTTCTGGTGCTACTGACAATCTTTGATTTTCCTTGAATTGAAGACACATAACCCCAATCTCTCCTTCTGTCGGCACATGGCATTCACCAAGGCGTCCCCATTTCTCTAGTCTGTCTTTTGACACCGGTCATTGGATTAGTGTCCAGTCTAATCAAGTATGACCTTATCTTAACTTTATTAACTTGATTACATTTCCAAAGACCCTATTACCAAATAGGTCACATTCACGGATACCAAGGTTAGGATACCAAGGTTAGGATTTGAAAATATCTTTTAGGGGAACACAAAGCCACATCAGTTAGTAAGTCTGTGTGTGTACGTGTGTGTGTGTGTGTGTGTGTGTGTATCCAGATAAGTCCAGAGATATTTTCATGCTTTTTACAGTGAACTGTAAGATACCATGCATTTGATTTCCCATTTCTTTGAGAAGCAGGAAAGAGAGAATAAACCTTTTCAAATAGCTAACTATTCTGGACATGACTGATGTGAGACATATCTAATGATAATTTGCAGAGGTCCAAAAATCTAATATGATACAAGTATAGTAGAGAAAATTTTATGTACTAGTAACTTTTGATGAACAGACTTATGGATTTTATTCAACAGTAAAATTAGTAGAGATAAACAGTGTGGTGTAACTTTCTCCACAAAGGGAATGTGATATTAACATTAATAGAATAGCACAATAACATTCTAGAACTAAACGAAAATTGTCCTATTCTGCTGTACACTGAGGGCATACCATATCAGAAGTAGCATGTTCACTTGAGCATGTATTATGTGAGAAATAGGCTAAGCTGCTGTGACAAGTAGATGCAAATGTATGTTATCTCAAACACAATCAAAATTTATTCTCTATCATATAACACACCAGAACGTTATGAACAGAAAGTTTGTGCTCCCTCGAAATTCCTATGTTGAAGCTCTAACCCTTCAGGGATGATATTTGGAAGTGGGGCTTTTGGGAGGTGATTAGGTTTAGATGAAGTCATAGGGTGAACCCCCTTTGAGGGGATTAGTGTCCTTATGAAAAAGGGAAGAGACTGGAACTCTCTTTCTACTACGTGAGGACACAGTGGGAAGGTAGCCTTCTGCAAGGCCATAAAGAGAGACCTCAACTGAGAACTGAGCACTGCCAGACCTTGATCTTGGGCTTTCCAGCATCCAAAACTCTGAGAAAATTAATTTCAGATGTTTCAACCCCCAGTAAATTGTATTTTGTTATGGAAGCTGCAACAAACGAAGACACAGAGGTAAGAAGATGTTGCAGAACCAACAGGCAACACTGGTACACATGGATGTGCATGGACCTGGGGTCTTTTTCTCACATTACTCCATTATTTTCCAGAATGTTCATATAGTCTTCATGTCCACAGCAGGGATTTTTAATTATTCTCCAGAATCTATTATTCCCTTTTTCCTTTAAGTAGTATAACTCTACACATTTCAGCAGAACAATAATCATCCAGTTACATACTCAATTTCCAAGCTCCTGAGCCAAATGATTAAAGTCATACCCACGGAATGCAAGCAGCAGTGATGTAGGCAACATCTGCTTCTCTTTCTAAAAAGAAATTTCTTTCATTTTCTATGCTAGAGCATGGATCTGGTGTTGGTGATTCAGGTTAGACCATGCAAAGCACAACACTTAAACAATATATTGAGGTCACTTAAGTGCGGTTAGGACAGCATGGTGTTATGTCAAAATGAAGTGCAACAGAAAATTGACCACCACTGAACACACTCAGAAATAAATGTTTATTTCCCAATTATTTCTAAGACAATCACAAGCTGGTTTCCCATTAGACTGACCACCTCTGTTATGTTAGAATTCTGCAATGTTCCCTGGGTAGTCTTTTCTCTTCTGACAACTCTGCAAAATCATAAGCCAATTGATGGCTGAATAATTGGGTTTTATGATTTCTTCTATTCTCTTTCTACAAAGTCATCTTAAAAATGAACATTTAACTCACCATCCAGATAAACCAATTTCATTTTATTAAAAAAGAAAGAAACAAACAAAATATCTGTCCTTCCTAAATTTTTCTGAAAATAATTTATTTGTATGAGAAAAAAATGGAAAAGACACAAAAGGAGAGAACCAAACCTTAGTAAAATAGCAACACTGCATGGGAGCAGTCAAAAAGACAGGAGAGAATATTTGACTTATTAATTCCTTATATATTCCTTCCCAGAATGAGGAACTAGAAAGTCTTCGCTCCCATTTTTCTCTCCTGGAAAGATTAGTCCTTATACTAGTGTGTTCGCCATTGTTCTTTATACTCACAAAACAGCACAGTGTTCAGCATGAGGGTGTAAGAAATTCCTTCTTGCCCTAGGAATTGCCCATGTCCTGATCTAAGATGTTTCCCTGCAAGAGCTAGCTCAGAGCTGCTCAGAGCTTGCTATGACACTGCTCCAGGACTCAGTGATGAGACTAGCCTTGGCTATCCTGGATCCAGAAGCAAGAACGCTGGCACTGAATGTCAGTGGGGACCCTGCCAGAAACATACTTCCTGCCCATCACCCCAATTCTTCATGGCCAGAGAAAATAAAGTAGCGGACTCATTGTCCCATTTTTTTTTTTTTTTTTTTTTTTTGAGATGGAGTCCCGCTCTGTCACCCAGGCTGGAGTGCAGTGGTGCAATCTCGGCTCACTGCAAGCTCCCCCTCCCAGGTTCACGCCATTCTCCTGCCTCAGCCTCCTGAGTAGCTGGGACTACAGGCACCTGCCACTACGCCCGGCTAATTTTTTGTATTTTTAGAGAGACAGGGTTTCACCACGTTAGCCAGGATGGTCTCGATCTCCTGACCTGGTGATCCGCCCGCCTCGGCCTCCCAAAGTGCTGGGATTACAGGCATGAGCCACCGCGCCTGGCCCATTGTCCCATTTAATGAGAAATATCTGTTGTTCTTTTATTCAAGGAGGCTTTCTGCTCCCTAGATATATGGACAAGAATTTCAGGACATTAGCTTTTTGTAGAAAACTAGCAGAAATGCTAGGAGAAGAGGCATCTAAATGTGACAACCAATGAAATTATACATTCTCACTTTCCGTTATAATTGTTCTTTACATGTTTATGTTCACATTCACAAAGATGTGAACCAACACTGTTTTAAACTTGGATCTAATGTTAAACCTAAAAAACTGTGGTCACCGTTTGAGTTGCTATTACCTCCTAACAGATCTCCAAACATTAGCGCTTATGATAAACATTTTATTGTACTCGCAGTTTTAGCAAGGACTTGGCTGGGCTGTTCTTATATGCAATCTTTCATGTAGTGTCAATCAGATTCAAGGGGTTGGAAATATCAACCCATCCTTCAATGGGAGGAAGGTCAAAGGATCTGCATATATCTTTAAAAACCAATAGTCACTTTTCCTGAAGACCTTTCAAGAAATAGACCTTCCATCTTTGACTACGTTTGACTATATTTTTCTTAAGTCATTCACTCTAAGCCCAAGAAATAAACAGTGTTACCTAACTTGTCAGAAACATACATGCCACACAAAAATTTCACTCCTTTCTTCCTGGATATATTTTTTATAACAATCATTTCATATGTTTGAAAATAGGAAAATTTCAAAACAGACAATAAGCAAATTTAAGTAAAAGTTTACAAACCCTCCTTTTTTCCCCCAAGATGTCAGGTAGGAGGCAGGGCTAGCATGCCTCTCTCACTTGAAAGGACAGAATGGTATGTGGAGAGTCACACTGTGAACTTTTGTTCCGAGAACCACCACAGGAACATACCAGGAAAACTGAAAGAATTCACAGATCCTTTGAAAGAAGCAGAATGCCACAACACTTAAAAATACATTGAGATCATTAAGTGTGGTCAGGACAGCATGGTATCCTGGAACATACAGCCATTGGCCTGAGAACCACTCTCCCTCCCCGACGGTGGCCACGGCAAGCCCCACGCAAGGAGAGTTTTTGTTCACCTCTTTGTGAACATAGACGTAAACCTCTAAAGAACAATGATAACAGAAAGTGAGAATGTGTGATTTCATTGGTTGTCACATTTGGATGCTGTGAGACAGGTGAAAAACTGTGAGTTTCCAGAGTAGAAGAGGGGGTAAACCTGCCTCCAAACACATGTCCCCACTGGGAAATCTGAAAAACCAGATCACAGAAGAAGGATTTAACCTCACCTAGAGCTGGAACAAACATACGGAGCCGAGCAAAATATAAGGTAGAAGCAGCAGCAGATAAAACCTTGTAGACATTCCCAGTCTCCAACTCAAGCTCAGGGAAGCCATTCCTGATGATATCTCATCGGGGCCCTCAGGGATGGCAGCCAGCGGAATTAAGGAGGGGTAACAGGGTGAAAGAAGCTCCCAACTGAATTTTGTGATAATTTCAAATGGGCACAATCCCCCTTGAACAGAATTGGGGGTGAATAAGAACTGTAGCAGATATGAGTGCAGGCATGGGGCACCCACCATTGCAGCCAGATGGCTAGAGGCATGGCCTAAAAGTGGTGCTGCTTTCTCAGTAAGGAAGCTTATGTCCTGGGGCAGGTCTGAGTTCTGCATGCAGGCTGCCTGGATCTAAACCAGGTACTGTTAGTGGGGCACTGCAGGAGTGAGACCAGCCTCAACAACTGCATGAGAGCTGGGTGAGGCCTTTTGCTACCAGCTATCCCCCACTCCCCTGGTGAACTCTCCCGCACAACAGAAGCAGCCATACTCGCCTCTGGAACATAAAAGCATTGGCCTGAGAACCACCCTCCCTCCCCCACAGTGACTGCAGCAAGCCCCACCCGAGGAGGTTGTGAGCTCAGACCCACCTAAACTTGCCCCCACCTGATGGTATTTCTCTATCTGCCCTGGTAGCTGAACACAATAGACATAAACTGTTGGGAGATTCGTGGCCGTACTCATTGCCTGAGAAACCAGAATATTTCCCTTGGCCAACTTACAGCAAGCTCAAATCCAAATACTACTACCACAGCTGGTGCTTTCTTGCAAATGCCACCTCCTGGCTGGAGGCCAATCAACTCAGGCCATAACAGCAGCTCTCAGCAGAATAACACTGCTTCCATGAAGGAAAAAAAAACAGCTAATACCACCACCTGTAATATCCTGGCTAACCAGAGGTCCTGAGTCTGTCCACATGACAACTTCACTGCTCACATAACCAGCATTCAAGAAAGCCAGCACACTAAGCCTATCTACAACCAAGGAATCTCAGAGCCTACATCACTCCCCAGTCACCTCATCAGAGCAGGTGCTGGTATCCACGGCTGGGAGACCTGAAGACTGGCCACATCACTGGACTCTTTGTAGACATTCCTCAGCACCAGCCTGGAGCTTGGTGGTCTTACTGGGTGGCTAGACCCAGAAGAGCATTAACAGTCACTGCAGTCTCACTCTCAGGAAGCCCCATACCTAGAGGAAGTGGTAGAGCATCACATCACGGGATCACCCTGTGGGACAAAAGAATCTGAACAGCAGACCTTGAGTTCCAGATCTTTCCACTGGTAGGAAGTTTCTCACAGCAGAGTTACAATTGCAGTACTTCGTGCTGTAGGAAAAGTCTGCACCTGTGCCCCAAAAAGAAGGTAGTATCTGTGATCGTGAAGGACCTTGGAAAAGGAATTCTTGTTTCCCTCTGGCACTCCACTGCAGACACAGCTGGGGTTTCTCCCACAGGAATGCAGCATACAGGGACCTATAGACAGCCTTCCTGGAAAAAGCCAGGGTGAGCAGAGCCCTACAGGAGGAGCAACACCAAGATTCAAGCCTCCACAAGACACAGAGTCACCATTCCTCTCTACTTGGAATATCAAAATTCACATAGATGAAAAGATGTTCCTGTCTCACCTGAATAGCTTAAACTCTGTGTCAGCAATGAGGCTGTGAGGTGAGTAGCTTTCCTAATGGCCTGGTAGGGGAGCTGAAGTAGCTCCCACTCTGCATCCTGATGAACCTCAGCACATCTAATTGGGAGCTCCCCCAGCCACCCTCAACAAGACTAGGACCTCAGCCCACCATTGGGTATAACTTCTACCCACCTGCTTTAGCTACAACTGGTACTTACCCAGGGATACCTTCCCAATTGGCCAGAAGCCTGAATCATCCATTTGGTAAATAAAGAACTGGGGAAAAATTAAAATAAGAAAGTGTAAACATGAGAGAACAAGATAAGCTACAAGAGATCTGATATAGTTTGGCTCTGTGTCCCCACCTAAATCTTTTTTCTTCTTCTTCTTTTCATCTGCCTTTACTTCTCATTTCAAGGTTTCACAAAGTGCTGGCCTCTACCCACATCAGTGATACTGAACTCACCTTCCTCAGACAGAAACATGAAATGATTTTTAAAAAATAGAAAATATTCTTCTCTCCAGGCACACAAGACTCTACACCCAAACCAGAAATGCTGTGGCTTGCAAAGTGTGCTCCCATGCCCACGCACACAGGTGCACTTAAATAAATAACACATATGCGCGCGCACGGCTTTTCCATTTCAAAACACGCAGGGGGTCTGGTGAGTTTCAGCACTTGCTAGGAACAGGCATGTGGCGAGGGAGGTGCCCCGTGGGTGGCACTGACTGCTGATGGACCCCTGGTGAATCAGAACAGAGCTGGCACCTGAGCTGCTGAGCAGGCGGCTACTTTTGGCTCAGTGGAGTTTTGGAAGACCTTTGAGAGATCTACAGCATCACCGGGCAGGTCCTGAGTCCACGGCTGATACATTAGGATCACCTGTGGGCTGCTAAAAGCCCACAGTCCTAGACACATCTGCAGAGTTTGCTTCTGAAGGCTGGGAGAGGCCCTGGAACCTGCATTTCTAAAGCTGCTCAAATCCAGGCCTTTGGAGGCTTAAGGCTAAGCCTGCCCCATTTCAAACTAAGTACAGTCAAGAGAGAAAGATCCCAGCACGCCCCCTCGTTCTCACACTTCTGCTACCTGAGCACTCTCACAGCAGGTTCCCAAAGGTGATGGTTCTGGAAGAGATCTGGCCTCACCCTTTTGTTAAAACCTGCTTTCAGAGGCGGCTCACAGATAACAGCAGAGTGAGCCGGGAACGGTGGGTCACGCCTGAAATCCCAGCACTTTGGGAGACTGAGGTGGGTGGATCACCTGAGGTCAGTAGTTCGAGACCAGCCTGGCCAACATGGTAAAACCCCGTCTCTACTAAAAATACAATAATTAGCTGGGCGTGGTGGTGCACACCTGTAATCCCAGCTACCCAGGAGGCTGAGGCAGGAAACTCACTTGAACCCGGGGGGGTGGAGGTTGCAGGGAGCCAAGATCACGCCACTGCACTCCAGCCTGGGCAACAGAGTGAGGCTCTGTCTCAAAAAAAAAAAAAAAAAAAAAAATAGAGATAATGGCAGAGTGTTCGCCTCTGACCAGCTTTTGCCTTCATGCATGACCAGGGTGAGCTCCATGAGGCCCAGGTCTCTTTAACATGCCCTGAGGACCAACACATATACTGCTTTATGGGGCTTGGCCCGATCTCCCCAGCCGTAGAGGTTTGGTGAGTCGTCTATTATTTTCTTACCTGCAAACAAAATCACTTTACAGAAGAGAGAGGCAAGGGAATTCTTGTACCCAAGACCCACTTGAAAAGTGGAGAGCAAGCTTCCCTGAATCTAGAGGGTACCCTGGCACCCTCGGAGAGCTGCCAGAACTCAGTCTAGAGAGGATGCACAAGGTGGGTCGCTCGAGCCGATGAGGATCGGGGCGTCCTGTCGGACAGTAGGCACCAGGTGACCACCAAGTGCTAGGACCCAGGCAGTCTGGCCTGGGAAGAAGGTCCCCGGGGAGCAGAACAGTCTTTGCTGGGCCCAGATCCACCAGCTGGAAGACTTGGGGTGACCCTCCTCAGCCAAGAGCAAGGTGCAGCCTGGAGCAGCCCAGCACCGCCGCTGCGCGAAGGAGGCATTTCCGTTTATGGCTGTTTAGCTCCTTAAACATTTCAAGTCATAAAGAAATAACTAGTGTAAAAAAAAAGGTGGCTGTGTAGGTTCTTTCCCGTGAGGTGCAGGTCAGGCTCTTCAGCCCCTTTAGGACCACCAACGTGGTCCACGACCCGCGGCTGCCTCCTCTCGGGCCGCGGCTGGGAGGACCCGCTACTGCCGGTTGTCTTCGGACACGTTGTGGGCCAGCCAGTTCACTTGGTTTCCAGCTCTCGCGGAGGGCTTCGTTAAACTTCACTCGGAAGTGCTTCAGCGCCTCCTCTGTTTTCCCCGGTGCCAGGGAGTCCTTGAGATACCGGATGTCTTTGGAGCAGCTGAGCTCAGGCAGGCCTGCTGCCTGCATCAGGGCAAAGAGGTGGAGGAAGAGAAGCCCGTGGCGCCGCAGGATGGTGTTAGGCCCTTTCACAGTAGCCCCGGAACCTTTCAAATTTCTCATATTATTAGTCTTCCCCTGCTCAATCACACGGACAAAGTCATAGGTGAGGATGAATGGGACACTCTGGCGGTTGATTCCAAACTTGGTCTTGAAATTCCCCCAGAAAGTGGCCAAAATCAACGTGGAACAGCTGCCCACTCGCTCGGATCATGATGTTGTCGCTGTGCCGATCACCGATGCCCAGCAAGTACGTGGCCACACAGTAGCCAGCACAGGAGAGGGTGAACTCCTCGTTGCCTCCATCCATGTTGCGGTTGTTGAGCTGGATGTTGGCGATGGTGTCTGGGTGGAGTAGCACCTCAGCGACGCCTGTGTGGTCCCCGGTGGGGAGGCAGCCTTAGGGGGTCATCCTCAGGTCCAGCCCCTGCTGCTTCCACAGGACGTCCATGAGCCGGATCGTCTGCACGGTCAGCATGTCCTGCCAGAGGTCATTATCCTTCTTAAGGCTGACGCTCACCCTGCCGCCACTGCCTGCCTCCTCATTGCTGTACATGATCCACAGGGGCTTCATCTTGGAGTCCATGAGGGTGCACTGCTCCACGCAGACTTCAGCCAGCAGGGTGCTGGGGTTGAGTGGGGACTGCAGGTGTAAGTGGCTCTGGGTGAGAAAGTGAGGGTATTACTTAAAATACCCTTTCTATGTTTAGAAAGAGTCAAAAAAATTTTTAAGTTTATCAAGTAAAAATCTTACAGTAAGCTAAGGTTAATTTATAATTGACGAAAGAAAAAAATTCATAAATTTAATGTAGCTCGAATGTCGAGTGTTTATAAAGTCTGCAGGAGTGTACACTAATGTCCTCGGCCTTCACATTCACTCACCACTCACTCACTCACCCAGAGCAACTTCCAGCCCTGCAAGCTCCATTCATGGTTAAGTGCTCTATACAGGTACACCCTTCCAAAAATATTTTATACTATATTTTATTGTACCTTTTCTATGATTAGATATACAAATATTTACCATTGTGTTTCAATTGCCTAAACTACCCATTACAGTAACGCATGCTACAGGTTTATAGCTTAGAGCAATAGGCCATACCATATATCCAGCTGTGTAGTCAGTTGTACTGTCCAGGTCTATGCCAGGACACTCTGTGATGTTTGTACAAGGACAAAAGTGCCTAAGACCTCATGTCTCAGAACATATTCCCACCACTAAGTGATGAATGACTATGATTAAAATCATTAATGGTATACAAGTAATCAGTAAGGCATAAGTGTATTACATTTTTATAAGTAATTATTAAACATAAATAATTAACTTTCATTGCAAAGTTATCACTTATTGAGATAATATTGGGTTGGGGAACAATTATGGTGCCTTGATTAAAGGAACTAATAAATCATATTTTGTTAGGTTCTTCTCGGGGTTTACCTCCTCGGGGATCAGATTTGCTATGCATGAGACTCATGCTTTTCTCAAATGTGAAGAGTTGATTATGAAAAGGGAAGTTCAAAGGTAGTCTCCCTCTCAGGTCCCTTTTTGGGCCCATCAACGTTAGGAAATAGTAATATGGAAGTCGAAGTTTTAGAAATTAATTCCCTTACACCATCATGCATATCCCCTGCAAAGTCCTCCATGCATACACCCCGGAATTCAGAAATCTGCAAGGGAGAGACTATCTGAGGGAAGGTTTGTCCTAATTTCTCTGGGAGAAGAGGCCAAGCAGCAATTCTGAAATCTGAGCTGGGAGAGGCTTTAGAGTCCCAGAAGGTCAACCAAAAAATCTCTCATGTAAGCACTCCAGGGGCAAGGGTGAGGTTGGAAAAGCCAGCACAAAGATGGTTTACCAAAAGATGGTAGAACAAGAGGCAAAAACAGGGACCAAAAACACAATATGCAACTGGGAAAGTAGTTAGATGGAACAAGTTCATGAGGAACAGCAGGGTGGGGAGGCAGGTGAACAGGTGTTTTCCAGGGAGTCAGCCCTTCACACAGACAGAGACATGAGCCAGCCACCATCTGCGCCAGCATCTGAAATCGTACTTCCAGTTCAGCCTTAGTCTGGGCAATGCCAAACCGGAGTTTAGAAGGTACAACCCAATAATTTAAGGGAAGATGTCATGATGGCTAATTTCCACATCAGCTTGGCTAGGCAATGGTGTCTCCTTGTTTGGCCAAACGCTGATCCAGCTATTGCTGTGATGGTATTTCTTAGATGCAATTAACACTGAAATCAGTAGACGTTGAGTAAAGCGGATCACGCTCCGTAATGCAAATGGGCCTCATTCCATCAGTTGAGGACCTTAAAAGCAAAGGATGAGGTTTCTCAGAGAAGAAGAAATTCATCTTAAGGCTATAAAGTAAAACCCGTACCACAGTTTCAAGTCTTCAGACTTGAGCTGCAACATCAACCCTTGCCTAAATCCCCAGCCTGCCAGCCTGCCCTATACATTTCACGCTTGTCACTCCCACAATTGGGTGAGCCAATTCCTGAAAATCTCTTTCTCTCTGATTCTCTGTCTCTCTCCATAAATACATATATATATATATATATATATATATATACACACACACACACACATCTATATCTATATCTATACAAATACATACATACACTATTTTCTGGTGACCACTGAGTAACGCAGACATCTTGAATTGGGATGCCTGATTCTAAACGATTTGCCATATGCGAATGCTATGACTGGGCAAGTCAATGGATTTTTCTAAGCCTCACTTTCTCACCTCAAAATAGGAATACTGCTGACACCCATCGCACTGTATCGTTGTAAAGGATCAGTGAGATCATACACATACAAGTCTTGGCACATAGGAAGTAGTTGGCGTATGGAAGAATTTCATATCCTCTTTCCTCCCTGTACACAAAATTAGCACAGCCTCCTGCTGCCCCACGGCATTCCTTGGATTGGCTCTTGGTGCATTTTGTGGAACATCATGACACTTGCATGTTTAATTCCATTATCTCAACTAGGGATAATGTTAGTATGTTTGCATGAAAAAACTACATGGCTTCACAAAACAAAATAGTAATAATAACAAAAAAACTGTTAAAATAAATATGATGCATTATTTCCAGCTTTTCATTAGTATTCATTTGCAACTTGTTCATTCATTTGTCACGTGCTAGCACAGAGAAGTAGTAGCAGGTGCCATGATTAAAAATATACGATGAGAGGAAAACTAGAAGTGAGAACATTTTCTCCATTCATTAAATTTATTTCTGCCAGTGGGAAGAAGAAATCACAGCTACTTAATGTAAGCTGTAGACACCCCTGTGTAGCTCATGCTGGGAACAAGGCTAAGAACCATTGTCCTGCCCCATAAAACACCACTTCATCCAAGAAGCCTTTCCTAATAGACGAGGCTGCTCTTCCTGATACACACAGCTTTCTCTTCGTAGTGCTTATCACACCTGCAATAACATAATTCTGTGCATAATTATTTCTTTGATGTTTATCTTCCCCACTAGAATATGAGCTCCACATCCTTTCCCATCCTTTCACTGAAGGAGTTTCATGATGTGACTGAGTGCTCAATATATACTTTACAATGAAATAAATCACATGTCGATTGTTTAACTTGACTTCCAAATCACTGCCAATTTCATCTAATCACACATGATTCCCTACACACGGCACCCTTGCTCCATCTCCATGAATTCCCTCAGAAACGCCCTCTGCACTCCAATTTTCCTATAACACCTCCCTTCTTGCCCCTACACCTCACTGAACTGTCAGTGTGAATGCCACAGTCCTCTATTGCTCTTAGTGAGTAGACATTCCCCTCAGATCCAGTTATCTTACCTGATCCTTGCTTCCTGTAGACAAAATTCCCTGACTCCAACAGCTGCCCAGCTTGGACCTCTTCCCATAAATTATAGCCAGACGCCTCTGATATCCAGCCTCCAGTGGAAAGAGAACTGGGCTTGGAGTTCTCATTTGAATATGTATTCCACTTTTTTGATCTTGGAAGAGTCTCTTAATCTCTCTGAGCCTCAGTTTCCTCAACTGGACATCAGAGAGAATAACAGATAACTCTTATTAGCTGTTGTTCTGCAGAGAAACAGAACCAATGGGCTGTGTATGTGTGTATACATATACACGTTTACATATACATATGCATGCACATACACATATACATACACATGCACATACACACACACATACATACACATGCAGACATACATATATACATGCACATACACAGAT
Organism: Gorilla gorilla gorilla; assembly: GCF_029281585.2. NCBI lineage: Eukaryota > Metazoa > Chordata > Mammalia > Primates > Hominidae > Gorilla > Gorilla gorilla. Next base: position 133,433,396 of record NC_073236.2, on the reverse strand, counting down.
GCACATGCACATATGCATACACGTACACAAATACATACATATACACATGCACATATACATATACATACACTTATACGTACATATGCACATAGACATACATATATGCATGCACTTGCACATACATATGCACATACACATGCACATACACATCCATACACACATGTACATCCACATCCACTTGTATATACTACACATGCACATATACCTCCACATACACATATACATACACATGTGGATACACATACACATATGTACACATACACAAATATGTGCAAATATACATAAAATGCATATATACATACACAAGCACATGTAATGTATGCATGCATATACACATATACATACACACACATATAAATATGCATGTATGCATACATACATATACGCATATACATATAGATACACATATACATATATACACATATACACATATACATATGCTTACACGTACACATATACATATACGCACACATAAATATATAGATACATATAAATACACTTGTATAGTCACATACACATGCACATATGCATACACATAGACATACACATACACGTAGGCACACATAAATTTATCTTAAAGAACTGGCTTACGTGGTTTTGGGGGCTGCAAGTTTGAAATCTGCAGAGCAGGCCAGCAGGCTGGAGATTCTGGGAGGAGGCGTTGTTACAGCTCAAATCCAAAGAGAGTCTAGAGGCAGAATTCCCTCTTCCTCGGAAGACCTTCATCTTTAAGATGAAGACCTTTTCTCTAAGGTCAGGTGATTCAAAGAGGCCCACTCAAGTTACAGACAATAATCTGCTTTATTCAAGGTCTACTGATTTAAATATTAGTCTCATCTGAAAAATACCTTCACAGAAATATCTACACTGCTGTTTAACCAAATATCTGGGCACCACAGCCTAGCCAAATTGACACATGAAACTAACAAACACAAGAACTCATCGCATGATTGTGAAAACAAAACTATGTGGTCTAAGAAAAAGTGCACATGGTAGGCACTCAATTCCTGACATACCTTCACTTCTTTCTCCATACTCACTAGGTCCCTGGGTTTGTCACTATTACTCACTCCGGGATGGAACATGGGGAGAAAAATTTTAGTGGAGTTTGAACAAAACTGAAAAAGTTTTGCTTGATCTATTATAATCATATAAACACAAATTTTCACATACTCTGGTCAAGACCTATTTTCTACAAGAAGTGCTCTTATGAAATATTCAATTGACACATACATAACTTTAGTTTGTCCAGTGTTTTTCTATATTTATACCATATATACTGCAGATATGAGAGGCACTTAACCACATAATATTCTAAAGCTAGGATACAACACAATCCATTTCTTCCATATCGGATGGCTAAAGTCAACATGTCCAGAATCTACCCATAGTTCCACTAAAATTGCTATAAGCACATATGTACCTTGAGTCAGAATTAGGAATGCAAATGGTGGTCTTTTTTTTTTTTTTTTTTTACACATGACTGTTGCTAACTTCAATTAAGTAAAATAGACTTGGTGTAATTTTCCCAGACCTGCAAATTAAAGCCTGCTGAAGCCTAGCAACAATGTAGGAAAAGGGACTTTTATTTTGTCAAATGTCACTTGGCTGTCATTAGACATGCTTATACTCCCCTGTGTGTAAATCCATGTCATGAAGTAGATTTTTTTGAAATAGCAAAAATATGAGTAGTATGAGCTCTTAGTGGTCTGTGTGCTTGGTTATTCATCCTTTTCTGGGGCTTGGCTATTTGGCTCTTGGAAGAATTTCTGGGTTTTTATGTCAGAAAAGAAAATTTTTCAAGCTTCCACTGTAAAATGTGGTAGAATTATATATGTTGGTGTCTATTCATGTGCTTTGCAGCACTGTCAACCATTACAAATTCACCGGTGTTTAACTCCCTGTAGGTGTCCTTAAAGTACAGGATTGAATTATGATAGAAATCGATGGTCACTGAAATATGGAATAATCAAATAAGAGAATAGCAAAGTAATCCCTCAAAAGGAGTAAGTTGAAATGAGAAGGAAGGACTAAAGTTTGCTGTTTACATTTTTTTCACTATGGTTTATCATATTAATCCCTTGGCAATGAGACTCCTGAATGTCTCACTTAAATTTTGCTACATTTAAATTGTGCCTTCTGCCCCTGACCTAGTCTCAAGTTGTTTCAACCAGAAACAAAAAACTGTTTCAAGGAAAAATTTCATATCTGATTACCTGAACTTAAAGGCAGATACTATTTGTTGATTCAGAAAGTGGTGTTAAAATCATCGGTGTTTATGCTTTTTAACCATAACTAGAAATATGCAGAATCCATTCTTTTTTTTACAGTGTGAAACTGCAACTATGTTTATAAGGAGGATGTCACTGGAAATGAATTCTTCTCAAAGAATGAACTCTCTACACACATCATCTTTCTCTCACAGACATCATACCACCTCAAGCACTGCAGCCTCAAAAGGTTAGGCTGATACCTGATGAGAAGCGGAATTATGCAACTTCAGCAATGATCATTGCCAAGTACATTATGTGTATGGGTTAAAAATATATGCCATGGTACAGAAAAAAATATATATTGCATGATCTCACTTATATGTGGAATCAAAAAAACCAAATGTACAGAGATAGAGAACAAAGCAGTGGTTACCAGAGGTGATGATGTTTGGGAGTGGGAGCAGGAAACTGGTGAGGTAGGTCAGGGGATAGAAAGTAGCAAATATGAAGGATGAACAAGGCTAGAGACCTACAGCCCACCATACCACTATAAGTAATAAACTCGAGCTGTATTTGGGATTCATGCTGAATGGCTAGATTTTAGCTGCTCTTGCCACACAAAGAAAAAAATGGATAACTAGGAGAGATGACAGATATGTTAATCTGTTTCACTGTAGTATACTTTTTTTAGTATTTATACATATTCCATAGCATCATGTTGCATACCTTAAGTATATATAATAAAGTTTATTTTCTTAAAAAGCATATGTCATAAACTTTGATCATCTAGGAAGTTTTGAGGCCTTCCTATTTCATATTAGGAAACACACACAAACATACACACACAACATACAAATCAGCATATTATTTCTAGCATTAATTGCCTAAGTTTTAAGGTGTTGAGGACAAATGACTTCTTAAAAACAAGCCCTCGCCCCACATGCTGAGATTATTACCTACGTCTCCTATATTTATCAACTGCAAAAGAGAAAAGCGGCCAATGAATGCTGAAAGTAAAGGCTTTGTTTTCTTATCCATGCAGGGAAAATTCCTGAGTGATTCTTCTTGAAGCTTAAATTCTGTGGGATTTTTATGGGGGAAAACTTAGGAGAGGAACCAGACAGCCCATCTAGGAGCTGATACTCTTCTAGTGAAGACCACCCTTGCAGGAAAGCATCTGTCCTCCCAGAATCCGGATGTTAGGTTTGAGAATTTACTAATGTGTGACTTCTCTGAAACAATTTACTTAGGAAAAAAGGTTGAGTAAATATATACTCAATAAAAGTATTGCAAAAATTAAATAAATCACATAGGTAAAGGTTGTCTAAATGGGAAATTCCTTCGGACAAACAGGGATTTTTAATTGTGACCACCATCGTGTCTGTTATCCATTGCCACAGTCATCTGGGACAGAATGCAATCACAGACTCCTTACTGACTTAAGAAAATAAGCATTTACTTAATCCAAACATAGGTCTGAGGGAGGCCGAGCCATTTTTCTGCTCTCAGCTGGGCTCACTCATGAATCTGCAGCTACCAATGTGATCCAGGCAGCTCAACACATGGAAGGTGGGCTTGCTGGGCAGTGCCCCCTGGTCTCAGCTGGAGGAACCAGTCTCCCCCATGGTGTGTGTCATCCACCAACAGGATGTCCCAGGGTTGGTTTCATGCTGACGGTGATTTTTCAACACTGTAAGCAGAACCGTGAAAGGTGTCTTGAGGCCAGGTGCAGGAGCAACACAGTGTCCCCTCGGCTGCATTGTCTTGGTCAAAACTAGCCGCGAGGCCAGCCCAGATTGGAAATGTGAGAAGGAGAAGCAACTTCTTGATGGCAAGACCTGCAAAGTCACATTGCAGCGGGCATGGATACCCTCAGAGGATTCAAGAATTGTGGCTGCTTTTGAAATCAATCCACTACATTCATTAAATATAATATGTATATCAAAGGATCACAGAATAAAATAAATTTAAATTGGATGAATACTGTCGCTGGAAAGAAGATAATATTTTGGAGAAGACAGATAGTCTTGAATCTGCCATGGCTCGTAACAGAACCTGGGAAAATTTAAGGAATGAAAACAAAGGTGATTAGTGAAGGGTCAACACACTCATGGATTTATTACATCATCTGGCACTTGGAAGTCCTTCAGTTTCCACACTGAGCACATGGATGGGCAATGAGTATTTAATAGTCTATATTTCTAGGTGGAACAGTCTTAAACCTTTATTAAACTTTAGTATTTTTATTTGATACCTCCCATCTCCATAGGTGGCTGCAACTCTATTTCATAGAACATAAACAAATTCCTTCTTACAGTGCTGTATTAGTCAGGATCATTTAGTGCTTCTTACTTCTTACAGTGCTGTATTAGTCAGGATTATTTAGTCTATGCTGTGGTAACAAATAACCCCACAGGTCTTAATGTGGGAATATAATAGAAGATTTTGTTGCTCATGCTAAATCCAAAGCAGGCCAGATGGCCCTCCTCTGTCTTGTAGCCATGCCTCCCAGCCTCCACAGTGCCAAAACAGTGAAAGAGCAAAGTAGAAGAAAGTACAGGATGAAGGGGAACAAAAACAAAAGTCTGTATAGCCAGGTGCAGTGGCAGGGAACTGTAGTCCCGGCTGCTTGGGAAGCTGAGGTAGGAGGACTTCCTGAACCCAAGTCCAGCCTGGGCAACATAGCCAGGCCCCATCTCTAAAAATAATAAAATTAAAATAAATATTATGACAGACCAGGTCCTCTAGTACTTATTGTAATTTTTTTTCTTATTTCCTGTGTCTGTGTCCTTGAAAGACATGGAATGTCAGGGTAACCCATTTCTCTTACCTCTGCCATATTTGAAGCAGGTATTGAAGAGAAGAAAGAGGAGACCTTGTCCATAGCCCTCCTGTCTGTGGCAATGCTCCTACCCAGGAGCTGGAGCATGGAGGGCACTGGGCACAGGAGAGACAAGCCAGGTGAGTTCCCTACTTAGGAAACAAGTTCCATTTCCAATGCCCTCTTCCCTCCTCTACCCCACCCCACTCTTAATCCCAGGTCTCATGCCAGCTACCTGGGGCATAAGGACAGAAACACTATCAATCATGACATTTTTGCATGCAAAAAAATATTGTTTTCAGTGTCACCCCATTAGTTCAAGTTCAGCTGCTTCTAATCTCTACCATCAGCTACTGCCCAATCTTTGGTAAGGGCGAACAAGGGAAGGACTGAGCAATATGGCAAATGTAGCATAAAACTCTCCAATCCCCTGTGTCTGCTCTTCCACCTGCTGTGATCCTAGCAAACACCGCATGGGGGTACAGCAGGTCTTTTATCCATCCACAAAGGTGCTACCTTATTTCTGAACTTAAAACCATAAAACAAACATGTGCTAACATGTGTTAGCATATTTGGTCCTTGGGGTAACACTACAAAGCACGTTCCTAATCCCAACTGCACAGATGCAATAGCTGGGCCTCTGGGATGTGCCAGCGCTGGGATTCTGAGCATACCCTCCTGATAGTGTCCTTTCCGTCAGGACATTTACATGATGGGAGCTAATAGTGAAGTTCTAAATGCTACAAAACAATGAAGGTGGCTTCTGGAATCCTTTCTTTCCTCCAGACTTCACATATCCTTGCACACACTGCATGACATAACCCTTGGGTGATGAGAAGGCTCTGCTGAGTTCATTGCCATTTGCCTGAATTGGGCCTAATTCTCCATTCAGTCCAGAAGACACCGATTTGCAGGAACACAATCTCCTCCAGGACATCCTCCCCACTTGATTACCTCCGGGCAGTGACTAGGTCCAAAATTAGTGTGCAGGCCAAGTGACTCATGCCTGCGGTATTCATGACAGTGAGAATTGATGTGTGCAAGGCAAGAACAAGATTTATGGATCTCCTTACTCCTATGATTTACTGAAAGCTGGCTTTTATTACCTAAAAGCCAGCCACAGACATGTGCTGGGTGCCCTGGGATAAATGCCTGGGGTGCAGCTCTGTGGGCGGCTGCCAGGAACAAGAAGGAGGAAAGAGGAAAAAAACAGAGAAATAATTTTACAGATGAGACACTTGTCGAAAATACAGAGCCTACAGTGCTCCGGGAACAGCTGGCGATGATGAGCTAAGAAGAAAGGGCACCATCTGCAGGCAGTGGACAGCTGCAGGCCCTGCCACACCAGCTACTGAGTGGGCAAGACTGATTTATGGAAGGGCCGATAATGGCAAAGAAATACAGATTGATTTGCTCTAGAGGACGTTTGGAGAGTTGTGGGGCAATGGAGAGAAAGTGGAGAGGGAGACTGTGGATCCTGACAAAAGCTTCATCTGAAAATTCACACAGGACTGAAGCAAAGAGAAGGAAATGAAAAGCAATCTGTTATTATGCAAACAGTCATCATATCTCATGGGTGTGGATATACTACCAGGAACTGGGATGCTGACACGCCCGACAAGCACAGGTACAGCTGTGCTAACCCTGGCTTCTGGCCCTGGTCTCCTCACCAGTTCTTGTTTGCTGAGTTCCTTCTCTGTGCCCAGCCCTGTAACTTCTGGGAGATAGGAAAGATGTGTGATGTGTCCAGAGAAATAACTTATGCAACGCTAACAAGCAGTAAAATAAGCCTAAGGTACAAGGCGTCCCGCCCGCCCACCTGCCTGCCCTCAGTGTTTAATACCTACTCATCTTTGTGGTTCTCGCTCAATCAACATCTCCTTGGGGAAACATCAAAAGACCGTGGCAAGGTCTCATCCCACCTAATACACTTTCATAACAACGTGTATTGTTCCTTAAACAAATAACGGGATTGTTAATTCACATGGATTGCTCTGTTGTTTGTTCCTCTACTGTCTGCCCCACCACCAACACACACTTACCCTAAGCTTATTTAGAGCAAAGCCATCAAATCCACAGTGGCTTGTACATAGTAGATGCTCAATAAATATCTATTGAATGGTCTGTTCTATTCAGTCATTCATTCAGTGAGATATATTTACTAAATGGCTGCCACGTGCTGGATGCTGACATAAAAATACACTTGAGGGGTGATGTGCATTGCAGAGAAATAGCACAACGGGAAGTAAAGGGAGACGCGAATGGCTATTTTAATTCGAGGATCCAGGGAATGCCCGTGACGTTTTAGTTGAGATTGTATAAGAAGAGCCAGACACTGAAATATCGGAAGGAATACTCCTGGCAGTGAGAAGGGGAAGCAAAACACACTACGTAGGAGCAATCTGTATGTGTTTGAGAGATGGAAGAAAATACAGTACAGCCAGAACCACGTTTGTCCACTCGTTCATTTGTATGTTCATTCATCTCTTCATTCACTCACTGGCCCATTCACTCTTTCATTTGACAACATTAGGCCCTATGCTCTGTGCTCAGAAGAAACACACCCAGAATGTAGCCTGCTATTGAGATGCTGGCAGCTTCATGCAGTAGCTCAGGGAGGTCTGGGAGAGCGGAGATACTAGGAAGATTAAGATGGTGCAAGTGAGCTTGACTGGGAAGAAAAAGACGAAACCACGCTGGCCAAAGGACACTTCTGTAGGGCAGGGGTTCTCAAGGTGATGTTTGCAGAATCTTTGGCAACCATGAGACATGTTAAGATTATTTTCAGAATATCTTCCTATGTTATGTCTTTTTCACATTATTGACGTTTGCACCGGTGGTTTCAAAGCAATGGTGACCAAAACTGTTGGCACGTTAGGACCAATCAAGGCATTTGAAACAAACTGTCGACTGAAAAATAGTAGAAGGATAAAACACATCAATTTCATTTAAGAATGTACTTTACTCGGTAAAATTATTAATCGTATTCAATTAAATCATCGATTTCATATCTTCTAAATATTCTGTATGATGAAATAAGGAGGACTTGTAAAGCACTTCTGCTATGGATTGAGATACAATAGTTCCTCAAGGAAATCATTTATGTGATTGAGTTGCAAGCTGAACTAGCTAATTCTTTCACGGAACACCACATTTAGTTGAAAGATCCTTGGACAGCAATCTTTGATCACTCAGACTTGTATGGCAGACATATTTCTAAAAATGAACAGCATGCACCTGTCACTTCAAGAAAACCGATTGGAAATTTTTGTTGCCAATTACAAAATTAAAGCTTGCAAGAAAAAATTAGAATTTTGAAAAATTCAAATCTGCCACTGTGATCCAGACAGCTTCCCAATAAATTAACACTTTGCTGATGAAATTTATACTGATATTAGTAAATGCAATTTTTTTCATATAATAAAATGTGTTAACATTTACAAGAGCTGGGTAACGCAAATGAGCCAAGAGTTTTTCAAATGACCAGTGCATAATGTTACAAGACATTGCATAGGTAAAATACACATTCAAACTGTAAGATAGACCAATGGATTTTAACGTGCAATAGTATGAACATTTGTGTAAAGTTAAAATTTCCACAACAGGCTGCAAAGACTATTAAATTATTTTCATTTTCTCCAGCTACCTATCTGCATTAGGGCAAATTTTCTTAGTATACCTTAATCGAAGCAGCATATTGGAACAGATTGAATGCAAAAGCAAGTGTGAGAACCTTGCTGTCTTCTATGAAGTAAGACATTTGCAGTAAATAAAACAATGTCATTCTCCTTGCTAATTTTGTCTTGAGAAACTTTTTTTTTAAATGTCACATAGTAACAGGTAATGGATTTAGTGTTGTTATTTTTAAATAAAATTAATACATTTTTAAACAAAAACATCTCCATTTTAATTTCTTGAATTGTAAATTTTGATTGATGTAATCCACACAAGCTAAATGCAAATGATTCCTGAGATCAGAATGCTTGAGAACAACTGCTATAGGTTAGAGTGAGAGAAAAAATTGGAGCTGGATGTGGCTAAAAGTGTATGAAATTTCTAATTGGCTATGTGGGTGAATCTGATGATGAATGTCACTCCCAGTGTTATCAATATAGGTTTAAAAATAATGTCTATTCTAAAGATAACCAATTATCATCAGATATATCTAATATGAAAAATGTTCTACCAACATATATAACATTTATTATTTTACTAAAAATATATCTATATGCCAGGCCCTGCACTAAGCGACGTATATGTAGAAATGTGCTTAATTCTGAAATCAGTCCTTTGAGGTATTGATATGGCTTGGCTGTGTCTCCACACAAATCTCATAGTGAATTGTAGCTCCTATAATCCCCACATGTCATGGGAGGAACCCAGTGGGAAGTAATTGAATCATGGGGGCAGGTTTTTCCCATGCTGTTCTCATGATTGTGAATAGATCTCATGAGATCTGATGGTTTCGTAAATGAGAGTTCCCCTGTAAATGTTCTCTTGCCTGCCACCATGTAAGAGGTGCCTTTGCTACTCCTTCACCTTCCACCATGATTGAAGGCCTCCCCAGCCATGTGGAACTGTGAGTGCGTTAAACTTCTCTTTCTTTATAAATTACCCAGTCTCAGGTATTTCTTCATAGCAGTGTGAAAACAGACTAATACAGGTACATCTTGTTATCCTCATTTTTCAGACGAGGAATTTAAAGTAAAAAGAGCCAAGTAATGTTCCCAAGGAAAATGCATGTTATTAGTAAAAGGCAACTGAGGCAGTGGACTCCAGAATTTATATCAATATGGCATATTTTTGACTTATTTTCTTTTTTACAAAGTGCAATTTTGGTGAACAGGTTGAAATTCGGGGTTACAGGCTATGCAGCCAGTCTGCTGATGCTGAAAGGCTGATTTGCTCTGATTCCTGAGACTCCCACGTGCTCTTAGTTCACTGTTCGTTGTATGCACTCCATTGCTCACACACACATGCTGGAAAGGAGAGGAATTTTCCTCTTTTTTGTTAAAACATTAAATGCATATATTTGTTGCTTATGACCTATTAGATATTTTACTCTAAATGAACATAATTTTCTTCTCTAGGACACATCAGAATTTTCCTTTTAATCTCATTATGCGTTAGTCTCCTGACTGATGAGCAGCTAACATATTTAACAGTAATAGAGTCATGGCATCTGCAGAAGGGAATAGAGAGGAGGTAGCCAGTCCTCAGATCTGGCTGTCTACTGCCTAGAATCACTCAGTGTTTGAACTGCTGGCCAATTACCCCTGCTCCTCCTGCCCTCTCAGCTCCAGTACCTCCCATATGGCTTTGATTTAGAGGCACTCAATTTATCAAAACAGTTTGTTATGTTAAAAAACTATTTGATGTCAAAGAAGCCATATGACCCTTTTTATGTGTACTTTTCCTGGAATAAGAAATCAATTTGCCCATTTTAAACAAAGTTGGGCCCTAAAGACACTTGAGTCAGTGCTACATTCACAAGGCAACAAGAAAAAATGTATTGGCAAAACATATTTCCCCATTTACAGCCTCGCGGGGTGTAAGGAACGGAGGGACCCTCTTGAAAGAGCTCTTCTCCACAGAGGGCATTATCACTCCTCAGTCCGCCTCAGGATCACTTGGGTTTGACTCAGCAAAGTGCTGATGTCACACCCAGGAATATGAGTTCTTACAAGTACACCTGGTGATTCTGGTGCAAGTCTTTACATCATGATTTCAGAATATTTTTCCCCTTTGGCATTCTCTCTCCTAAGAATAATGTTCACTTAATGATCTGACTATCCATCTCTTCCCACCCCACCCCTTAAATGTGAATTTTGTGCAGGATTCTTTGCTCTGAAGGTCCACCTTCTTACTGTTTGTCAAATGCACACTTATGCTTTCCCAATGCAGAGCTCCAACTGGGGTTCCTTCTAAAAATCCGACTTGGTTACTGACGTGCTTATTTCCCCCAGGAGCCCTTTGCAGCGAATTGTGTGGGTTTCTGCTCACCCGACATGTTGCAGCCATGTAGTGTGAAGAATGAGTCCAGCTCCGGCATAGAGCCATATTTGGTGAGAGATGACCCTGGTAATTTTCATCCCCCTTTTTCAGACAGGGTCTCAGGAACCAGGACTAAACCCATGCATGGACAGCATTCTTCAGGCCATCTGGATAATGTGCACATAATGGATCATGGAAAATCCACAAGAGAGTCGCAGCGAAATACAACTGGGGCCCCTGAGTTGAGCCAACTCCTGTAGTTATCTTACCCCTCCACTTCCGAGTATTTGGGACAATCAGTTGCTTATGTCTAAGCCGTTAAACTGAATTCCCTGTTCGGATTAAATTTTCTGTTAGTTTTGGAAGCATCAGACAGAAACAGACAACAATAAATATTCAAACAAAAGCTTCCGTTGTTGCTCTTTATGTGGACTCCTCCCAGAAAGAGCTTAGGAAACACAAGCACCTGCCATGGGCTGGGCTCTATGATGAGTACAATCTCCATGAAACAGAGTAATCCTTCTGAAGTTTGTGTTTCATTCTTCTTTTTAAAACCTCCATACCTGCTGTGAACTAAACATCTGTGTCTTCTCAAAATTCATATGCTGAAAACTCTAAGCCCTAATAAGATGGCTTTAGAAGGTGTGGCCTTTGGGAGGTGATTAGGTCATGAGGGTAGAGCCCCCATAATGGAATAAGTACCCTTTAAGAAGAGACAGGAGAGACCTCACTATCTTTCTCTCCATTTTTTGCCATAGGAGAATACAGCAAGAAGGCCACCATCTGCAAACCAGGAAGGAAGCCTTCGCTAACAGCCTGGCTGCTCAGCATCCTGATCTTGAACTTCCAGCCTCCCAAACCGTAAGAAATCAATGCTCCTTGTTTAAACCACCCAGTGTGTGGTAGTCTGTTACAGCAGCCTGAGTATGCTGGGATAACAGCCTTAACACTTCAAGTACACACTTCAATTATTCATAAACCTTGGCTCGTAGGACAATATCACCTCCCAGCAATAATCTGCTTTCTTTTTCCTCTCTTCTGTTATTACTATTTAGTTTTACCCTCATCATCATTCCCTCTTTCACCCTGCCGTCTCCATGAAAAACTCTCAGTCCTGAGTTTCGTATGTCTTCCAGCTTGCAGGCCACTATATTCTGAGGAATTCCATTTTCCCATATACACCTGCAGAGATCCAGTTGGCTAAATTTTGCCAACCTTCCAGGGGTAAAAATGTTGTTTCAATTTGCATTTCCATGATTGCAAGTGACCTTATGCAGATCTCCGCACACTGCGGGCTGTTTGTTTTCCTCTGTGCATCCTCATTCATATACTTTGTTCAGTTTCCATGGGGTTTTCAGAACTTGGCTTGGTGCTTTGAAAAAGTCTCTTTGATACTTGAGATAGAGCTCCCTGTTTGTTTAGGCAATGTAAATATACTCATTCCCTGTTCACTTTATCTTTATTAAACAAAAGTTATTATTTTAATGTGGTCATAGCCATACAGTCCCTGTAAAGTTTAATATATTTCAAGTCAAGTTTAAGAAATCCTTCTTGACCTCGTGATCATAGAAATTGTCTAGTCAATTTTTTTATTTTGTTTTCCAGTTATATCTTTCAATTCAAGCATTTAATCTATTTGGAGTTTATGTTAACTAAGGACATGAAGAAGGAAGCCAGCTTTACTTTTCTTCATGTGGCTAACCAATGTTTTTAACAGCAGTTTACTGAATACTTGATTGCTTTGCCAGCTAATCATGGTGCCACATATAGAATATTTCAGTGTTTGCTATATTGTAATCTATTGTTCTCTTCTTGCGCAAAATCACACTGCTGTTTATTTGTCACTTTATTTGTATTGAACTAAAGCTCTGTAGATTCCTTAATAATTAGTAAGCTGGTTTCCCTACCTTTCTTTTCTTTTTCAATCTACTTGTTCTTTTATTTACATTTTAGAATTCGCTCATCAAATTTCTTAATATCTTGATGGGGTCTTGAAGAAATTTATATTGAATTTAGATATTAATTTGGGAATAATTTACATTCTTAAAATAGCATATAATTGTATACTTGAAAATAGCATTTCTATACTCCTTTTTTATCCTTTAATATATTTTCAAAATTTTTCTACTAAGATCTTGTTTATTATTTGTTAATATTCATTTATTTATTATTTTTTACTTTTTTGAGAGGAGTCTCATTCTGTCTCCCAGGCTGGAGTGCATTGGCACGATCTCAGCTCACTGCAACCTCTGCCTCCCAGGTTCCAGCGATTCTCCTACCTCAGCCCCCAAAGCCGCTAGGATTACACGCATGTGCCACCATGCCAGATTTAGATGTTTTATACATTTTGCTGCTATTACACATGGGCTGATGTTTGATGTTATATTTTCTGGTCGATTATTACCAGTAAAGAGACATGCTTTTGCATTTTGTATACTGACCTTATGTAAGTGAAAACTGCTAAACACACTTATACTTTCTAAAAATAATTGTATTTATTGGATCAGGTTTCCTATACAAATAATTGTATCATCTGTAAACAATAATTTGTTTTTCTCTTCCTGTTCAATTACTTTTATTCTCTTTAATTTTTCTTGTCTTGTTATTTGGCTTAAACATCCGATACAGTAATTTCCCCTCATGTCTGGTCTCACTTTCCATAGTATCTTTTACCCATGGTACAATACAACAAAATATCTGAGGGACAAAGGGATAGATAGATACCTCATTCATGTAACTTTTATAACAGTATATTGTTATAATTGTTCTATTATTAGTTTTAGTTAATCTCTTACTGTGCCCAATATACAAATTAGATTTCTCATAAGTATGTATGCATATTAGTCTGTTCTCACATTGCTATAAAGAAATACTTAAGTCTGAGTAATTTATAAATAGATTTAATTGGCTTATAGTTCAACAGGCTGTACAGGAACCATGATGCTGGCGTCTGCTTGGCTTCTGGGAAGGCCCAGGAAGCTTACAATCATGGAAGAAGGCAAAGGGTGCGCAAGCGCATCACATGGCAAAAGCAGAAGCAAGAGACAGTGGGGGAATGTGCCATACACTTTTAAACAATCAGATCGCATGAGAATTCCTTCGCTGTCACAAGGACAGTACTGAAAGGGTTGTGTTAACCCATTCATGAGAAATCATCCTGTGATCCAATCACCTCCCACCAGGCCCCACCAACACTGGGGATTATAATTCAGCAACATGAGATTTGGGTGGGAACACAGATCCAAACCTTATCAGTGCGTGGCACATGCCTGCAGTCCCAGCTACTGGGGAGGCTGAGACACGAGAATGGCTTGAACCCTGAGGGAGAGGTTGCAGTGAGCCAAGACTGCGCCATTGCATTCTAGCCGAGGCAACAGAGTGAGACTCTGTTTCAAAAAATAAAAAAATAAAAAATCAGATAGGGTACCTGCTCCTCAGGATTTCAGAGAAATCATTAGGACTTGGAATGGTATATGCTAATAAAATAAAGCATTATTCACTACTGTTCTCTCTATTAGTAATAATCTGTTCTGTTTGAAAAAATGTCAGGAATAATCTTAAAATCATCAGTTAGAGGAGTAGACTATTGCCCATGGACTGCTGTTCTCTAAAGAAATCTCAGCCAGGCACAGTGCCTCACGCCTGTAATCCCAACACTTTGGGAGGCCAAGGCGGGTGGACCACCTGACCCCAGGAGCTCGAGACCAGCCTGGGCAACATGGTGAAATCCCGTCAGATGGTGGCGGGCACCTGTAGTCCCAACTACTCAGAAGCCTGAGCCACAAGAATAGCTTGAACCTGGGAGGCAGAGGTTGCGGTGAGCTGAGATCGCGCCACTGCACTCCTGCCTGGGCGACAGAGTGAGACCCTGTCTCAAAAAAAAAAAAAAAAAAAAGGAAAAAAAAAGAAAAGAAATCCCAGTGAATGTTTGGATATTTTGTAATCAGTTTTTTTTTCTCTATAAGACAAAGAGAACTCCATATCCAAACAACCGATAAAAAGTTTCTATTTTAAATACATATTTTAACTGTGAAAGGTTTGACCAGGTATGTATTTTGGAATTTAAAAAAAATACATAGTTTGCAGATCAAATGAAGAAAAGAATCCTTTCAAAAATATACATTAAGAGCTGTGAAACCAGTGGAGGACAGAAATAAATATTCAGCTGATGTTATTGGTCTCAACGATCCCCACGATTTCTTTTCTTCAATAGTCACTTATGTAAAATGCGCACATTTATGATTTGATAACTAATGAAAGCATGCCAAACCGCACAGATCTCCAGTGATTACCAGCTAGAAGTGTTGGTAATCTACAATCCAGCTTCATTTAAAAAATGGCTTCCTAAAAATTCAAATACAAATCCTAATTGTATGATGCACTTAAAACACTCCTTTTTCTCAGTAAGGGGCAAGAATAAGAAGAAACCCCTAGGGTGACATTGGAAATGATACTGATATGAGTTTTATATTTTGAAAACATAAAGGAACAGCAATTTGTTGAGGTTTCCTAGAGAAGTTATTTTATACACATACACACATGTAGATATATGTATATGTATGTATATGTACAGTATATAGGTAGTGCATGCATGTATATATACATATTGTATTATGTATATGTGTATGTGTGTGTGTGCATGTCCATGTATCTGTGTTTGTTCTTGAACTGTAAATTAAACTCAGAAAATTGATCCACAGAGTGCCAGGTAGAATTTAAATTCTTCTTTGCTTGCATTTTTTTAATTGCTAAGTAATATGGCTCAATTTTAAGACAGCTTTAAGAATTGATCAAGGGCATGGCCTGAAAATTAAAAGAGTTTATACCTGAAATTCATATATTCCCTCAGGGAGTTAGAAAACATGTATTAAAGAACCTTCTGGTGCACATATTCCAGGACTGCCCTAATGAGCAGGTGAGGAGAGTTAACTCATTGGAAATATTGGTAAGATGTTATTTCTCCATCTTGGCTTTATTCAAAGGAGAATAAATACCCCTCTGGGCTCAGATAAAATAGACAAGAGCTTTATAAAATCACATACCCGGTCCTAGGAAATCCTAATATAACCCCACTTTCCTGGAGAAATATAGCTTACAATGAAGAATGTTGCTGATACTATATGTATGAATGGTGAATAAATGGAAAAGACAAACACACAGAGAAACTGTCATTTTCAATACTGCTCCCTGAAAATTCAACTTTTCTCATTTTTCATTTGCACTAACCCTTTCTTTTCTTCCTATCCTCTTTTATTAACTAGCACAGTGCCTCTTAACCTTAGCTGCATAATAAAATCATCTAAGGAGTTTTTAAAAACACCTACGCATGACCCCGCTGCAGGTCAAATGCATTGTCATCTCTGGTGTGGCTGCTGAGCAATGTTTAAAGGTTCCTGGCCATCCCAAGAGTGGGGAACCCTAGAGATAGCTCGACCTTGAAGTTTTGCCAGCACCTTTGCAAGGGCAAGCTGAGTGAAACCAGGACACAGGCCCTCCATAAGGAAAGCATGCCAGCCAGGAAAGCTGAAGGGTTGGGAAGAAAAGCTCCACCTGACATACTCTTTTTTTTTTTTTTGCTGACTCCTCATCCTGTTCAGTAAAGTGAAAATAACCAAGTCTTTAGAGTCCCATCCATAGACAGACACTGGACTAAGTAGAATTCTGTTATTTTCTTGTTGTCTTTTACCTGCTTATGATCATTTTATCTTATAAAAATTAGAGATACTTTAAAGAATTTATGACTTTTAGAATAATTTATTGGTAATATTAAAAAATTACACCTTTTCAATTATGAATTTTTAGATTACAAAGAAGGTAGACTTCAGTACAAACAAGAGGAGTTCTAAACATTTTTAGTAAAAAATATATTATCTACCAATAGTTTTTACTAATTGAACTTACTGACAGGTTAAAAAAAAGGTACCTTTTTGTTTGTTTTAGTGATTTTGTAGTTTTATATTAATTCATCCTGTCACCAAGCACATATCTTGGGTAGAAATGTGTCCAGATAAGAAAAAGGTAAACATTGAAAGATTGCTATTCATTGTATTCAATTCTAATATGAATGTATTGATTTTCATTTACATATGTAAATGTACATATGTAAATATATATAAAATATTATATATTTTATGTGAGTTATTGATACATTACATCATGTTTCAACCCATTTTCCTGAATTTATTCATAGGCCTATCATTTTGTAAAGGCCTTCCTATGGATCTGGAATAGACCTGCTGTATCTCCCTTCAGAAGGAACATCATGAAATGACATAAATCAAATGCCTAATATGAGCTTGAAATTTTTTATAAAAGATCTAATTTGCTATTTGCTATAGCCCTATAAGGTATTATTATTCCCATTTATAGATGATGACAGTGAATCTCAGAATAGATAGGTGACCTCCTAAGCCACATGTCTAGTAAATGCTTAAGAGAACCAGAAACAAACTGGGGGGTGTTTCAGGGGGCTAGATTCTCATAATCGGAGCATCTGTCACTGGAGTGACAGCGGATAGTGAGGTCTTATCACATGGGAGATATTTCAGCTGAGTTTTAACATGTGTGTTTACTCTTGGGAAACAGTTTCTTTCTTTTCCTGCCTGATAAACCTCCTCTCAGTCTTCAAAACCCAGCTCAAAGTCACCTCCTCTGAGAAAGCATTCTTTCTGGACCCCTTCGTCTTGCATTAGACAGTATTTTGTCCTCACCTTCTTTGCCCTTTTTATCACATTTCATTGCAGGTGTTGATACTTTCAATTCTCCTACTTGACTGTGCACCTTGTTCTATTCCTAATAGTGTTCAGCATATGGTAAGGTCCTGTATTAGTCAGTGTTTTCCAGAGAACCAACTGTGTGTGTGTGTGTGTACATATATAATACATATACAAACACACATGCACACTCAGAGAGAGAGAGAATAGCTCCTGTGATTATGAAGGGTAGTAAGCTCCAAGTCTGTAAGGTAAGTCAGCAAGTGGGAGACCCAGGAAAGAGGATGGTGTAGGTCCAGTCTGAAGATGCAGGAAGGGCCAATATTTCAGTTTGAGTCTTAGGGTATGAAAAAGCTGATGTACCAGTTTTAAGGCAATCAGGCAGGATGAACTGAGGCAAGGTCAGCATTTTTGTTCTTTTCCAGCCTTCAGCTGATAGGAAGAGGGCTGCCCACATTAGGGAGGGCCATCTGATTTACTCAGTCTACTGATTTAAGTCCAGTTTCATCCAAAAACACCCTCAAAGGAATACCCAGAATAATGTTTGACCAAATATCTGGGCACCCTGTGGTCCAGTCAAGTTGACATACAAAATTAACTATCACAGGACCTAAATAACAGTAGTTAATAGAATGAATATTAAGGAATCAGTGTCTTATTAGCAGTTTTTCAGAGACACAAACCAATACAATGTGTATAGACAGAGACAGACAGATTTAATTTAAGGAATTGGCTCATGCAATGGTAGGGCTAGAAACTCTGACACTTGTAGAACAGGCCCAGAGCTTAGGAATCTGTCAGGATTTGATGTTTCAGTCCTGAATACAAAGGCTATCTAGAGGCAGAATTTCCTCTTCTTGGGAGACTTCAGTCTTTTCTATTAAGCCTTCAATTGACTGAGTAAGGCCCACCCACATTATGGAGTGGGCCTCATTCAATCAGTTCATACAATTTATACATTATGGAGTGTAATCAGTGGACTTTGGGTGAGCAGATTACCCTTCAATTTATACATTATGGAGGATAACCTGCTTTACTTAAAGTCCACTGGTTTAAGTGATAATAATATCTAAAAAATATCCAAAACAATATCTAGACTGGTGTTTGAGCAGACAGCTGGGACCATAGCTCAGCCAACTTGACACATAAAATTAACCATCATAATCAGTAAAAGATATTGACCTAATTTGGTGATATGCAGATTCTGGAGTTTCACAAACCAGGAAAACTTTAAATAATGTAAACTGCAGAGCTATCTAATGTAGCTTGATACATATAAGCATAAAACCACTCATAGGATTCAATTAAAAATGCAGTTTTAATGTCAAAAAAGTGAAAAGACTTAATATCAGAATAAAAGATATTTGAAATTTATGAATTTCAAAAACATACAACAGTGCTTATTTTAAACCAGTGCCAGTTTGTGAACTACATGTCAGTACACTTCTGTCCCAGATTCTGTGATTCTCTGAACAAGGACTAATTCTAAGTAGGCAAAATATGTATTTCCCCTATTATCCTTTTCTCTGTTCTTGTTATACTCTTTCCTCCCTGGTAATGCTTTTTTTTTTTTCTCTTCTCCCCACTCTTTCTACCATGGCTTGTGGCTTCTACAATTTTTTCACTGAAGCCGTACCCCTTGCAAGGCTTTTGTTGGCAAATAACAATAAAACCAACTCAAGTTGGCTTGTCCTATAAGAAATGGCATGCCATGAAATCTAGAAGGAAGGTGAATTTCAAGATTAACTTGATCAAGTAACTGGCTTAAGATTTTCTTTGAGGGTCCCTCGGAGCATGTTAGCTTCCTCTTTAGGCTGCTAACAGGAGAGCTGAAGTCATCCTTAGCCTTGCATTCACATAGGACAACACCAGGAGGAATTAAGAAGGCGTTACTCCCAGGAGTTCTTAACAATATAAAGAAAACCTCTCTGGAAGCAGCCAGAAAAATCTCTAACTGGTGTCATGGGCCTGAATTGGGTCTCATGCTTGTTCCTGTCACAATTAGAGAAGCGGAATTCCTCTTAAATCAATCATGCTGACTTTTGGAACTGAGGGAGTATTTTCAACTTTACTTGGGACATATGGGATCTTCCGAAAATGAAGGGATGCTAAAAACAAATCAAGATTTTGTTTGGAAAAAAAGGAGGAGGAGGTAGTTCCTGCATCAGTAGCCAGCAGTGTCTATGAGGGTCTAGTAGTTATCCAGCATTCACAAATGCACCACTCTCCATGCCCTGTCATTCAAACACACTCACACTTATAAAAAAAAATGCACTAAACTCTTTCCAAGAAGATGATATAGTCATATCTAGCTATCACACCTAGTTCCAAGTCTAGGACGTTTCCGTGATATGCCTTCTTCTTCATCAAGTCCAAATGCCTGGAGACCCCTGATTAACAATAAATTATGTATCTCTGAAACATTCCAAATGAATTGTGAGGGAAGAAAAGAATAGCTGTAAAAACAAACCCGAACTTTCTATTTGGAAAATAGAAGCATGAGAAGTAGCCCACTGAGGCCACGGATCCATTTGTCATTTACAACTGGGTGATTCTGGCAAGAACTTCCTGCCATGTCAGCGGTCTGTGCTGTTGATTTAACCTGGTTAGAGAGCTCTCAGTGAGCTTCCAGGTATAATTTCCCCTTCCCATTGCTTCGTTGGCCTCTCCTTGATGGCAATGAAAGGTATCCCTTTGGGAAACTTTCCCCGCTGACATGGTTCTGTGGCCCTAAGGGTTGTCTTGGAGTGGCACCATTGCTTCCTCTTCATAACCGCTTCTGGTTTCCATGGCAGTGATCTCCCTTAAACACCTGGGAGCCTTCCATTTACAAGGCTTTCAGTCAATTCCACGGCTTAGTACAAGAACCAAAGACAACATCTCATCCAGTTTTCGAAGGTGAAGATTTCTGTCTGTTAGCAACAGTTCTGTGCACTGCCCATTGCTTGAGCTCTCAATGTGATATTTGCTAATTTCACCCAGGCCTCTGTCTGTAGCCATTTGAACACTCTAGCTTCAAGGGGAAAAGTATGTTCTTTGCACCGAGACTGTATCTCAGGTGCACCATCACAATGAGCATGAGCTTCAGCCTTTTTTAATTATTTTTTTTTATTTTAATGGAGAACACAGTTCTTTAAACTGGCAGAGAATGGGAGCAGGAACTGGGGTGAGAAGGAAAGGTGACAGAAGCATCTCTGTTTATATTTTCACCTTGTGATGGTTATTATTTTTTAAATGTTTTCATACTTCTAAAAGCCAGATTTAAAATTCTGAATTGTCATCCACAGCCAAAGATGGAAAATCAAGAGTTATTTTCTCCCTAAGTTTACCTCTTTACACAGGTTCTTATTGGTGACTGCAAGAAGTAGTCAACATACTTTAAAATTCAGATTTTTTTTTCCACCCAAGTCCCTTAATACTAAAGCTTCCATTACCATTACAGACTATAGTTTGGCCAACTGTATTGTGTTGGCATAAGAAAGATTTTCAAAGTCCCTTTCCGAGAAAGAGATTCCTCACTTCCCCTACTTCTTTCACTTAGAATCCACCCCATGTTAGATTCTGTTACCTGCAGCTACTCATTTCCAGGTATCAAACTGTGTAAGTAGCAAGCAGCAGAAAAAGAATATGGATACTTGTTTTGCCAAATACCTAGTGAGAGCAGTGCTCTAGAAAATACATTTTGGGGCCGAGCATGGTGGCTCAGGCCTGTAATCCCAGCACCTCGGAAGGCCAAGGAAGGCTGATCACCTGAAGTTGGGAGTTTGAGACCAGTCTGGCCAAAATGGTGAAACCCCATCTCTACTAAAAATACAAAAATTAGCCAGGCATGGTGGCATGCACCTGTAATCCCAGCTACTCAGGAGGCTGAGACAGGAGAATTGCTTAAACCTGGGAGGCGGAGGTTGCCGTGAGCTGAGATCATGCCACTGCACTCAAGCCTGGGAGACAGAGTGAGACTCCATCTCAAAATAAAATAAAATAAAATAAAATAAAATAAAATAAAATAAAATAAAATAAAATGAAATAAAATGAAATAAAATAAAATACATTTTGGGAACACCACTTATGCAAAAAGAAGCAAATCACATAGGGATTTCCTTAGAAGTGATATGAGGTGATAGCCCAGAACACCACATATTTTTAATGAAAACATCTATGCATCCATATAATTAACACCAAGATTTCCTTTTAAAATGACTGAAGTAGGTTGGTAATTAAAATAAGGAAAATAATATAAGGAATATAATAATAAGGAAATAAATTTTCTGTCACAAATATCTATAGCTCATCGTTAACAGAGATTAAAAATTTGGACAGGATAAACACTAAATGTTTGGGCCAGGCACAGTGGCTCAAGTTGGTAATCCCAGTGCTTTGGGAGGCAGAGGTGGGCAGATCACGAGGTCAGGAGTTCAAGACCAGCCTGGCCAACATGGTGAAACCACGTCTCTACTAAATATACAACAAAATTAGCCAGGCGCGGTGGCAGGCGCCTGTAATCCCAGCTACTCGGGAGGCTGAGGCAGGTGAATCGCTTGGACCCGGGAGGCTCTCAGCAGTGAGCTGAGATCATGTCACTGTACTCCAGACTGGACTGGACAACAGAGTGAGACTCTGTCTCAAAACAACAACAACAACAACAAACACTAGATGTTTGAAGCATTGTTAAAATTTTTATCATAAAGGGCTGCCTTCCATTTGTCAACATAAATATCTCCTTTGTTAAGATTTGTTTTCAAACGTCAGAACCTAAATTTACCCAGTTATTCTAAAACCAATCTTTTGACATATTTTCTCTTTTGATTGTTTTAAAGATATTATAATAGCCAATTTATAGATTTAACTTTAAAAATCCTGTATGTATATTAGCACCTTTCTGTAATGATTTAATGGCTACTTGGACACTTTAACTTTCATTAATAAAATTAGGTGTGTTTTATTTAAAATATGCCATGAATAACTTTTTCTTGTGTTTATTTATCAATTCTTGTAGGTCTTCCAGTGTGGCATGGCTATGACACTTGTAGCTTATTCAATGTCCCTAAATATCCCCCAAAATATGGGAACCTGAGAGTGTTCTTCGTAGAATTCATGAATCTCCTCTGGAAATTTATTCCACAGATTCAGTTTTAAGACTTTTTATCCTTTTGATTTGATTGCTCCTGGAGCCCTACCCTGAGCTCTGAGTGAATGTATTTATCTTAGTTTGTCTAGAAAGGCACTCTGGAATCTGCAGTGGGAAGTTGATGATAGATGGATCATTGAAACTGGCTTTTAAAAGTGACATTTTGGTTAAAAGTCATCTCAACAAAGAAAAACAGCTTTTAGAAAGTGTATATTCAATAAAATTCCAGAAGTCGGCCCTGGTGGGCTGTCCCTGAATCTGGCTCTGGCAGTGGGTTTGAAATTCTCCAGCCTAGTTGAGAGCACAGTGTCTTCCCAGAGCACAGAGGCCAGGCTCTGCTCAGGAATCCCGCCCCCAATACAGAGGAAAGCACTCCCAAGGCCACGCGCAAGGTTTGCATCTGAATTATAGACCGTTCTTGTGAAGACTCTCTCTGCCGACCCATAATCTTTCCTCCTGAGATTGGAAAAAAGGCTCCACACAGCGTCACAAGGATAAACGCACCACAGATACATCAGTTGATTAATTTCAATAAACTTAAGCCTGAAAAGAAGCAGTAGTACTACAGAAGAGAGCTGTTTTTCAGAGTAAATGCCCTTAAGAACGTGGTGTTACCCTGGTAGCATAGATCTGGATAGGTGAAACATTCGCAAAACTTCCTTTGAAAATATACATATTTAGTTTCAATAATGCATATTAAAACATTATTATATTAAACATTGTGGAATTACCTCAAATGTAATTAATAGATGTTTACGGAGTTGGAATGAGCAAGTCATCTGGTAAAATATCTCCTTGATATAGACTCCTGGAGAGACCTAGATGCATGAGAAGCTATGCCCAGATGTCTGTAAATCAGAATATATGTATAATCCATTAAGCAGATGGGGGAGGGAGATCACAACTTACAGACAGGAACCAAAAAAATGATAGAATAGAACTGATGAAAGGAGAGAATTTAAAGAGATGACAAAGAAGGTGAAATGCAGACAGAAAGGAGAGGAATAAAAATAAAGAGAATAAAAATCAAAGGATAAAGTAAGTTTTCATTAGACTGTGCGCTTCTGAATAGCATCCACTTGCTCCTACTGCTTTGAGAAGTTAATTACCTGACTAAACACTGCTCGCAGATCCTGAATGGCTCTCTATTCCTCTAACCTTTAAAGACTTTTATGACTAGAATAACCAGAGCAGCTCATAGAAAGAAAATTGTTTTCCGTGCTGTAACATCAATGGCCAGAAATGTGTACACCTGGGGACCAGGTTGGAGGCTGGACCTGGCTCGCAGGTCAGAAGTTCAACACCTCTATCCTCACTCTGCCTTACGAAGGGCTCCTCACAGTAGGTGTGAAGGCAACATTTAGCAACGCACAACCTCAAGGACCACATGTATTGAAAAGAGCCCAAAAGCTGACTCCCTATCTCAAAAAGAGGTATGGCTTTTCTCCAGTGCGTGCATTTGTTTTTAATGTTTAACAAGCTGACAGGAGCGATTAGTCAAAGACTAACGGCCGACTTACTGGTTACTCCAACACAAACAAATCGTCACCAGACTGTCAGGGCCTCGACAGTGTCCATTCTCCTAAAAACGCTTAATGCATTTCTCACATCTGCAATGACACATGTAAAGCGGGTGACCCTTTCAGATCCCCCACCCCCCCTCCGAAGGAAAAAAACCACAATTATTTGCTGTGTTTTATGAAAAGGTGGAAGGGAAGATTTTCCTCAAAGGTGGGATGTGGGAAACAAATGAACAAACAAACTCAGGGTGAGTTGAGAATGCCTCATAACCAGGTCACCATCTGCTTTTGTTCCTTAATCAGATAATTGATCTCCCCTGAACCATTTATGCTCCCAGCTAAATTGTCTACAGAGATGCCCATGCCGTCAAGCACGAGGCACTTAGGAGAAGTAAATCTGATTGCAGTCCAAGTTAGGAAACATTCTGGAACACATCACTGGATCAAACTGCAGTCCCTCCTGGGAGGAAAACACTTTTCAGAGTGTTGAGTGAAATATAAGGGGAGTTCAAGTCTTCAGTTATTCACCACAGACCTTCCTTTAAAATCTGGGTGGGTCTTCTTGCAGGATTTGATGCTGAGACAAAAGGGAAAATCAGGCCATTGTGGTTTTTCTATTCCTGACAGTCTAAAGGGACATGTGTACCTTGTCATTTCTGGCCAGAATGTGAGCGCTGGCCTGGTTCTGCTCTCACAGGCTCCTGCCTTCCTGTGTCCTAGGCCCCCCCACCCCCGGACTCCAACCAGAGTCACCAAGCCCCTCTGCGTGGGATACAGCGTTCTGCCTCTGCAGCTGTCACCGTATGCTCAGATTGTCACACAGTTCAGGACAGATTAAAGAGAGTCACTTTTGACTGGCATATTAGGAGAGGCAGTCGTCATTAGCATACTAAACTAGGTAGCCCTAAACCTGCTGGGTCCCCAGTGAGCCTCCAACACTAGTTCTCCCTCTTCTAATTAATGAATGGTATTAGCAATTAAGAGAGCCTCACATGACAGAACCGCTGTACCCTTCCAAGGCAATTTTGTCTTTGCTCAAAGGTAACACAGAATAAACATGAAGTTGAAATAAAGTCAGCCAGACAAGAATCTAATGCCCTCCGAATCACCACAATTTTTCATTTCTGCAATCCTGAGAATTCAGCCCACCAAAGGGGCCAAAGAGCCTATTGTTTTCAAGGATTGATTCATAATTCTGCACTTTTGACTCAGCTGAATGCTTTCTTTGCATTTGTCCAGGTATCTGGAGAAGATAAGAGTTAGACGACAGCTTAAAAGGTATTAAATAAACATATACACAAATATATCCCGCCATATCTACCTTCCGTGTCCTTCAGATTGGCAGATGTCACGCTGATCTAGGCCACAGATGACGTGGTTTACATTTTAAAACATGTCCTGCAGTCATTTTGTTCTGTTAAATTATTTCATTAAATTAGGGCCTGTGACTCCAATGAAGGAGAGAAAAAATGTAAAATGTTAACCAGGCTAGCAGCCAGGTGGGCGTTCTTTGTCTTCAATTTGTCATTCAATTAGGGGTCAGGAGATAAAATTTCCTCTCTCACAGTTAAGGTCAAACACCTCCCCCTTGTGGTCCCATGTAACCGGTTCAATTCTGTTACAACCTGTATTCAGGTGTCCACCTGGTTTTACAGGTAGATCACTTGACAGAGAGTTTAATAACATCTATGTCATTATCACCAATCACCTCATCTTCAAGTCAAAACAAACCACAGCAAACACAGGAGTTTGATACCAGTGAAAATTAATTAAGAATGGAAAGAAAATCAGAACTTTAGGTATATACAAACGATCCCAATTCATGATGGTTTGATTTACAATTTTTCAACTTTATGCTGTGTGACAGTGATATGCATTCAGTAGAAACCACAGTTTGAATTTTGAATGTTGGTCTGCTTTCTGGGATAGGAGACTTCATGGACATGCTGGGCAGTGGCAGGGAGCCATAGCTCCCCATCTGCCTGCCAGCTATACCGCCAATACTCTACAGTGGGCTCTGTCGCCAGCATCTTCTGGATATTGTGTTTTGTGATTTTGCACCCCATAATGTCTACACAATGCCCATCTTTGTACAGTATTCAACCCTTTGTTATAAGATAAGCTTTGTGTCAAATGATTTTGCCCAACTATAGGCTATGTGAGTGTTCTGAACATGATTGAGGTGGGTGAGGCTAAGCTGTGATGTTCGACTCACTATATTCTCAATTTATGATGGGGTTATCTGGATGTAACTATATTGTAAGTCAAAGAGCAACTGTAGTTAACATCTCCTGCAAAGGTAAGTGTTCTCATATGAAACACATTAATATAACACACCATTGGAATGATGAAAAATACATAAAGAGTGCCTACAAATCAATAATAAAAATATTCACAAACTAATAGAAAAGGGAGCAAAACAAATGAACATGCAATAAATGAAGAAGAAATATTATGGCCAATTCACACATTAAAAAGCTTAACATCATTGGTAATCAAATAAAAACAAATTAAATCAATTGATTTTTTTCATCTAACTGATGAAAAAAGTTTATAAAGCACTACAATAATATGAAAAACAAGCATTCTCATATAATTTTGATAAAAGCATAAGCTGGAAAAATATTTATTGACTGCTAACTGTCAGTATCCATCAAATATTTAAATTCCATTTTATCTAATAATTAGACTTCTAGAAAATTGTCTTTAAGGACATTGTTAAAAATGTAAAGTTTTAAGCATAAAGATATCTATTGCAACATTTGGTATCATAGTAAAGCGCAATTATAAATGTCCATTAATGCAAAAATGGCAAAATAAATTATGGTAATACTCTACCTTGGACAAATGCAGTCATGCAGCCACTAAAAACGAGGTATTCGTATTGTATGTGCTGATCAAAAAATGCATATTCATGTTATTAGGTGAAAAAGCACATTTTAGGGAAAAAATTGTGTTTTATATGCATGTTCCTATTAATGCTATGAAATGTTTGCACATATGTTTATACATATGTGTATGTAAATGTATAAAATAAGATAAAAACCTATTACATGAAATGGGAGGGTCAGGGAAGGTCAGGGGGACTTTTAAGCTTTACCCAACATACATGTGCACTGATGCAACTATGGTAGAATGCTTTAAATATTACTTGTGTAATAAAAACAAAAAGAGAAAAAAAGGGAAACAAAATCAGGTTTGTTAATGAGATGTGTAGACATGTACTCTGCTCTATAAGGCCTTATCACCTGGAAGTCACGGTAAGAATTTTAATCAGAAGAAAAGAATGCATCGAAGAGCAGACTTACTTAATGTTTTCTTTCCTTCTTCTCCGTTTTCATCTTTGTCTTCTATCTTTTATTATCCTCTCTTTCCACAATATGTAAGTGATCACAATGTGTCCAAGAGTAGACGTGCATTAAAGACTAATTAAGCAAGCTGCTTGCCTCTATGGTGCTTACTGGCAATTTTGAAAAAAAATTAATTACAATTAGAAAAATATCAAATATTCTATTTAAAAAAACAAACATGGAGTCTGCCTAAATGCCCATCAATGATGCACTGGATAAAGAAAATGTGGTACATATACACCACGGAATACTATGCAGCCATAAAAAAGAATGAGATCATGTCCTTGCAGGGACATGGATGGAGCTAGAGGCCATCATTCTTAGCAAATTAACGTAAAGCAGAAACAGAACATCAAATACCACACGTTCTCACTTTATAAGTGAGAGCTAAATGATGAGAACACATGGACTCATAGAAGGTAACAACACACACTGGGGCCTGGCTTGAAGGGTGGAGGGTGGGAGGAGGGAGAGGATCAGGAAAAATAACTAAAGGGTACTAGGCTTGACACCTGGTTGATGAAGTAATCCGTACAACAAACCCCCATGACACAAGTTTACCTATGTAACAAACTTGCACTTGTAACCCTGAACTTAAAGCAAAAGTTAAAAAAAGAGAAACCAAAGATGTTTCGGTAATGGAAACTGCCTTGGAGAACACGATGGAGGTCACAGCTCTTAGGACATGATGATCAGTAAATGCATTCCTGAGAAGATAGTGTATCCGTTTTGAGGCTGTTACAACAAATTACCTCAACCTTGATGGCTTAAACAGAAAAAAATTTATTCTTTCACAGTTCTGAAGGCAGAAGTCCAAAATCAAGGCGTCAGCAGATCTCTCTCGAGATGCTAGAGGACCATCCAGCCATGGCCTCTCTCAGCTCCGCAGGCTGCCAGCATTCCTTCTAGATGCCCCCTCTGCACCTCTACCGCCATCTTTATGTGACCTCCTCCAGTGCGTCTTCTCTCTCTTATAAAGAGACTTCCCTTGATTTTAGAGCCCACCTGGATAATGGAACATGATCTCATCTTGAGATCCTTAACTCATTTATATCTGCAAAAACACTTTTTTTCAAGTAAGGTCCCATATACATGTTCTCAGGTCTAGGACATAGACATATCTTTCAGGGGGCATAATCTAACCCACTGCAGAGGGCATTTAAATTAAGAACTAAACAGAATGTAGAAGACATCTGTTGTGAAGGGCATGTGTGTGCACATGTGCATGTGCTGGGATGGCATTCAGGCAGATGGAGATGCTTCCATACGCTTCTCTGTTGAGCAGAGAAGGGACGAGGTGACAGACCAGGAAGGAGGCTGTTGCTCAGCCCAGATAAAAGATGGTGATCATGAACTGGGGATGGAGTCAAGAGAATCATGAGCAGAGGCATTTGAGACACAGTTCTGGCAGCCCACCTTTCTAATGCTTAAAGATGGAAAGGAAGAAAGAGGATAAAACCAAAACTGATGCCCAAGTTCCTCATTGGAGCTGTGACCTGCAGAATACAGGCAAACACAGCACTGGTGGGAAGTACAGTGAGGGGAATCAAAGCTCACTTTGGCTACAAAAATATAGGCTAGGCTTAGCAACGCAGCAAATTAGGGAAGCAGTGTAATTGCAACCAACACGAAAGATGAATACAGTCTAATTACTTAAAGACAAATTTAAAATAAAAATCTCGAGCAATTGGTGAATGAAAGACCTTAACAGACAATTCACAAAAGCAAAAATACAATTGGCAGATTGCATGTGCAAACACATTCAATGTCATTCCTAATAAAAGAATGATACGCAAAAAATATTTAATAGTCTCTTTCTACATTAGAAAGCGTTTTTACAATAACACACACACAATGATGATTGGGATGGGATAGAAAAAAAATGAACACCTTGTTCTACATTAACTCTGGCATTTGGCACAAACTTTCTGAAGGCAATTTGACCCAATGATTCTGCATTTCCAAATCTACTTTCAGTCAAATACTCAGAAAAGTAATCAAGAATTTCTGAACAAAGATATTCTCCTCAACATCATGAAGACTCAGAAAGACCTTCATAGCAATATCAGAGACAGTTAAATAAGTTATGAAGTGTTATACAATGGAATATTATGCAGCATTAAAATACACTATAAAAGGAATTTTAGATGACATGGGAACATTTCATAAGTTTTAGCAAAACAAAGTATAATGTAAAATTTTAGGTATAAACCATGCCCGGTATTTAAGAAGTACATTTGCAAAATACAGGCAAAAAGCATGCCAATATGGTAACAATGGTGACTTCATTGTATTTGTTTTTCTGTAATTTATTAATTTTCTTCAATGAAAAATTACAGCAAAAAGTGGGAGGAATAGTCTCTCCCTCCTTTAACGATTTGTTGTGGGTATTTTTTTACAACAACTGAAAATGATATAAAGGTGAACCCCCCACCAGAGTTAGTCTTTTGTTTTTTTTGTTTTTTCCCCTCTCAGGTTTCTTTGTATTAAATACAATTAATAGGGCCAGGCCTCCAACCCTTCATAAGGCCTGGAACTTCAGTCTTCTTTCACCACCCCTTCTTCCTTCTGCCTTCCCTACAAACAACTCATCCACTTCAAGCTCTAAAGAGGAAAATAAACTTAATTGATAAAACAACAAACCCTGAAAATCAAAAACTATTGCCAGTGATCCTGTCTTCACAATGTTTTATTCACAACTATTTAACTGGATTTTAAGACTATACTCAATCATAGAAAACCTTTAATTTACTTTGCCTATAGACAAAATTGAAGAATGGGTATGCCAACTCCATGGTTGGGAAGGAATTATCAAGGAAAATGAAATATGTGCACTGTCCCAATGTTGTCTCTTCCTGAATTCTGCACAAGATTATTCTCTATATATGAATGCTTCCTGAGTGGTGTAGGTAGAATTACAGTTCCTTCCTTGTAAACTTTTGTTTGCCATGGAACTTAACTCTCATCTTTCAACTGGCTTGCTTTCTATCTCTCACTAACTCTTTTCCAAATCCCTCTATGAAATATAAAACATTTCTCGATGCACTCAAATGATTTTGATGCTCCCTTTTATTCCTCCTACTCTCATCTGAACTTGGCTCCTACTCAGATCCTCTTACAGGAGTGGTCTGGGATTTCCCTTCACCATTATCCTGGATCTCATCTTCACCTTGACATTCAATGGATCACCAAAGTCTTTGGAACTCATGTTATCCTTTCTCAGTATACTTGCTTAGCTTATGTGGTAGTAGTAATTTTTCCTACCTTGAATGCCTAAAATGTCTTTATTCTGTCCTCATATCTGATTGATTATTTCTCTGAGTGTCAAATATAAATGGAAATACATTTTTCTGGGAATTGTCAAGGCATGATTCCTTTCTTTTCTAGCTGCTAGTGTTGCTGTTGGAAAGTCTAGCGACATTCTTTATCCAAAGGCTCTTTAAGTTACATCTTGTTTTTCTCTCAGGTAGCCTTTAGAATCACAGACACCGTCTCTAGTGTCTGGTATGCCATGATATTATAACTCTGTACAACCTTTTTCCTTTCATTGTGCTATACATTGGGTGAGACCTTTCAATTTCAAAACTTATACCCTTGTTTCTGAGAGATGGTCTTCAAGTATTGCGCTGAAGATCTTCTCTTCTTTTTCTTTGATTTGTCTGTGAACCCTAGTATTTGGATGGTACATCTTATAGGCTGAGGCTTTAATTTTATTAACTTTTATATTCTCTAACTCTTGGTCTTTTGTTCAATTTTCTGGGAAATTTCCTAAAATTTGTCTTCCATTTCTCCTACTGAATTACTACATTTTTATTTCAAAGAGTTGTTCTTGATTCCTCTCTTAACGTCTCTGGTTTATGGAAATGAAGAGAAGCAGTCAGCTTGGGAGTGTTAACACCACTTCTCTCTTACTCAGAAGTTCTTTTGCTGTTGATCTAGGAGTACCTCAGACCTGAGTAATCTTCAAGGACTTATCTCCCACCATTTCTTGCATGAAACAAGGCAGAGAGTTTGAGGACTGGCAGATTACACAAATCCCCTTTCTAAAGTGTCTGCCTGCGGATTTACACATTCTGCTAAATCCTGCCCCAAAAGTCAGAATGAGTGGCAGACAGAATGGAGCTCACCTTGTGTTGTTGGACCTCAAGTTTGGACTGGAAGAGACACTTATCACAGATTGATCTAATTTATTTAATGAGAGTCATGCCAAATATGTTAGCTAAATATATCTTATTTAAACTCCTTTGGCAAAGGGGACTAGATCAAGTGTGGGTTGTGGAATAAGGAATTAGATGCAAGGAATTAGTTCTAGATTGTATTAGCAAAGATTGGGATAAAATGACCTTTAACAGTAGAAAAAAAATCCTCCCCCTAAAAATACTGTCCCTTAGCATCAGAGAGCAGCCAGTAGATTGATGGTTAGCCCAGGAAAAGAATGTTCAAATGTGCCCTCTCTTCCCTGAATTCCAAATCAATGCTCCTCAGACACTGTAGTTCTAGGCAGATAAGCAGACCTGGGTGGCCACAGAAAATAAATGAAACTTGACTCCTCAAGCCACTTAGCTTTACTCTTCAGATTGTTTGGCCTTTCCTTTTCTATCTTCTTCTTGATTTGGATCATTGTCAGGATCATTGTCATTCTGTATACTGTAGATGATGATGATGATGATGATGATAATTTGAGCACATACAATATACCAAGCACTCTGAGGTAATGTATTTATAAAATTTCAGTTAATTCAGAAAATAACCTATTTGCAGTAGATAATATTACATCTGTTTTATAAGCTATAACCTGAAGTTCTAAGAGCTTAAATGATTTATTCATAGTCACTCATTACCTTATTTATTTTTATATTCTAAATTCTCTTTGTTTCCACTTCCAAATCCTCAGCTCTGTCTATAATTGAAAGATAACAAAACAGAAGATAAATGGGAAACAATGCATCCAGAATAGCTAAGAAATTAAAAAATAGATTTTTAAAAAATTACGATTTTCTATTTCTACACTTCAGAATCCATTTCACTGAGTCTGAACCTCATTTCATGTGCCTCTTGCTGGAGTAAAAAGCAGAGAATTGGCATTGTAGATTAGTCAAGATGATAGCTCCCTATAGACATG
Organism: Gorilla gorilla gorilla; assembly: GCF_029281585.2. Classification (NCBI taxonomy): domain Eukaryota; kingdom Metazoa; phylum Chordata; class Mammalia; order Primates; family Hominidae; genus Gorilla; species Gorilla gorilla. Next base: position 133,400,535 of record NC_073236.2, on the reverse strand, counting down.
AAAGCCTCCTTTATTGGGAGAAATAAAAGGAAAACGACCCAAAATCACAACCCTAGAATTATAACCTTATTCAAAAGCTATAAAGCACTACCAGCTATCTGTTAAATTCATGCATACTTAAAAATTCAATAATGACCGTGTAGGGAATACTAACTTCAAAAAATCATCAGACTTGTGTACAATGAATAATTTTTCCTTTGAAAATGAAAACTACATGGCACATTTTGCAGTAGATTAGAGATGTGTTTCTACCAAGATTTTCCAGAATATTCCTGATTTACAACAGCTTATTCTATTGCCAGAGCATAACACAAATTTTAGATAAAATATATACATATATGGTTACTATTAACTTTAAAAATTGAAGATCTTTTTATCTTAGAACATAAAACATCCCAATCAAGAGAAAGGGATACATTATTACCTTCATTTTGGTGTAAAAGAGACAGGCAGAAGGAAGTTAAATTGCTCATTTAGGACATTTGCAGGAACAATAGAAAGTAGAAAGTCTTTCTACTGGCCTCTCAGTGTTTTATCCACCAGAGTACACCCTGCACACAAATAGAACATTGCTATAATGAAGAGAGATACTGATTTGGGGATGTGGAATTTAAAATATTGCCTTATCCTCACATTGAGCATAGAAATGATCAAAACCATACTTGTGAAAGCATCTTTGCTTCTGTTCTTCCATTTACTTCTTAGCCTCCAGGGTAACATAATCAGACACCAGAGTTAAAAGAATGAAGAAGGCATGGATAGAGGTCATCACTGAGCAAGTTTATAAAGCCCCTAAAACATGAGGCTACTTAAAGTCTGTTACTTTCATGTAACAAAATAATTTGATTGTAAAAGTGTAAATCATAGGATTGAAATTTGATATAAAATCAGATTGTTTTTATTCCTGTGTTAAAATATTA